>NC_057838.1:25625000-26250000 GCF_910594005.1 Cervus elaphus
ACCAGTTGAGCTACCAGGGAAACCCTGGGCATATATCCAGAGAAAACCATAATCTGAAAGGACAGATGCACCCCAGCGGTCACTGAAGCACTGTTTCCAATAGCCAAGACAGGGAAGCAACCTAAATGTCCATTGATAGGAGGAACAGATAAAGAAGATGTGGTACACATATACAATGAAATATTACTCGGCCATAAAAAGGCATGGAACGCCATTTGCAGCAACATGGATGGACCTAGAGGTCATCATATTTAGTGACGTAAGTCAGACAGAGAAAGGCAAATATAAGATATTCCTTACATGTGGAATCCCAAAAAATATGGTACCAATGAAATTATTTACAAAACAGAAATTGAGTCACAGATGTAGAAAACAAACTTATGGCTACCAGGGAGTGTGCGGGGAAGGAATAAATTGGGAGATTGGGGCTGACATAGACACACTACTATTCATAAAATAGATAACTAATAAGGACCCAGAAGGGCTTCCCAGGTGGCGCTAGTGGTAAAGAACCCACCAACGTAGGAGACATAAGAGATGTGGGTTTGATCCCTTGGTTGGAAAGATCCCCTGGAGGAGGGCATGGCAACCCACTCCAGTATACTTGCCTGGAGAGTCCCATGGACAGAGGAACCTGGTGGGCTACCATCCATAGACTCACAAAGAGTCGGACACAACTGAAGCAACTTAGACGCATGCAGGCAAGGATCCAGAAGCCTTCATTATCTCCCCTCCCAATCCTCTTCCTTCCAAAAGTTAGTCAATATACTAATGTCTAACATCATAGATCAGTTTTGCCTATTTGGGGTTTTTAAATAAACAGAACCATATAGAGATTAAAGTCCATTTTTCTAAACAATTCCTACTCTAAGTACCAAAAAAAAAAAAAAAAGGGAAACTACAAATTATTATATTAGAAATAAAAGCACACACACACATTAGGATTAGCAACAGGGAAACAATTATAAATATGGGAGAGTTTTCTTTTTTAATCTATCCTTCTTTATAATTTTATGTGTTTACTGTCTGTGCTGGGTCTACATTTCTGCGAGGGCTTTTCCCTAGTTGTGGAGAGCGGGCCTTTCATCTGGGTGGCTTCTCTCGTTGTAGAGCAAAGGCTCCAGGGCGTGTGGGTTTCAGTAGTTGTGGCACATGGACTCAGCAGTTGCAGGTTCTAGGCTCTGGAGCACAGGCCCAATAGTCACGGCTCACAGCTTAGCTGCTCCATGGCATGTGGGATCTTCCTAGATCAGAGACTGAACCTGCGTCTCCTGTATAGGCAGGCAGACTCTTTATCACCGAGCCATCAAGGAAGCGCTTTTGAAGAGTTTTCTGAAGGATGCATCAATGATGTGAAACTTTATATGAATAAATAAGGAAAACTAGAGCAGATAAATAATTTATAGGGCAGCAATTCCCTGTGGCTCAGCTGGTAAAGCACCTGCCTGCAATGCAGGAGACCCGGGTTCAATCCCTGGGTCGGGAAGATCTCCTGGAGAAGGAAATGGCAACCCACTCCAGTATTCTTGCCTGGAAAATCCCATGGACGGAGAAGCCTGGTAGGCTACAGTTCATGGGGTCGCAGGAGCCGGACTCGACTTCACTTTCACTTTCTTTCATGGATGATAAAAGGGCTCCCCTCTGACCCAGTGGTTCAGTGGTAAAGAACCTGCCTGCCAGTACAGGAGACCAGGGTTCGATCCCTGGGTTGGAAAGATCCCCTGGAGAAGGAAATGGCAACTCACTCCAGTATTCTTGCCTGGAAAATCCCATGGACAGAGAAGCCTGGAGGGCTACAGCCCATGGGGTCACAAAAGTGTCGGACATGACTTAACGACTAAACAACAACAACATAGATGATAAAAGTGATTTAAGAAAAATAAAACAACCTGAAAAGAAAAAGCAAAGATCTACCCTAAACAAGGCAACTGGGGCTAAATAATTAAATAGAACCAGCAGATTTTCATATTACATAAATTGTTCTACAGCATAGGAAAAGATGGACATCTCCCCACTTATGAACCTCGCATAAATCTGATACCAAAATCGATGAATTAGAAGAAGGAGATCTGTTTATTTTACTTAGGAATATGTATGAAAAAGTATCCTAATAAAATACTAGCAAATTAAATTCAGCAGTGGATTGAAAGAATAATATATTGTGGGTTTATTCTAGAAATAGATGATTGAACATTAAGATATCTATTACTGCAATTCGACACAGAGATTAAAGGGGGAAAATATCATTATCTCACTATATGCTGACAAAATTCAATACTATTCTTACATTAATTTTTTAAAAAGCATCTCCTAGCAAAACAGATATTAAAGGAAACTTCCTTAACTTGATGATGGATATCTTCCAGAAATTTGCAGCCAGCAAAAAAGGGAGGAGCAGTCAGACACAGCTGAATGCAAAGAAGAAGGATTTGGGGGTTTTATTTTTAAATTTTAAGTTAAGTTATTTATTAGTAGATAATGTCTCATGCTTAAAATTCAAAAGACATTAAAGGGTATAGAGTCAAAACCTCTCTCCCCGCCCATTCTCCAGTCACCCATTTACCCTCTCTGTTATTACATTCTTGGTTATTTTTCCAGAGATATCTTTCTGTGCATTTGCAAAAAAAAAAAAAAAGTGTAAGTACTTTTTATACATTGACAGAAAACACCAGTCCTCTTTAGCAGTATATAGATGGTTACATAAAATGCTTCTTCATTCTTTTTTTCTGACTAAAAATTCTTACCTTGGGTAAATATATCTTAAATTTGTTCAACTAGCACTCTGCTGAGAAATACTTAGGTTGTTCCAAACCTTTGCTATGACAAACATGCTGTGGTTAATAAGCTCTGTATGTGTGTCATTTTGTACATGTGTGAATGTGCATGTAGGACTGTGTACTAAAAAATTTGCCTCTTTCCAAAGAGATGGTGTGGCTTTTACCTTCAGCTTCTGGAGGGTTTGGGATGTGTGAGAGGTCAGACTTTTTGTGGTAAGTTAGGAGAAGGAGAAATGGAAGATGGCAAGCTTCCTCTTCAGACAAATTTACATCAGGAAGCAGCACATAAAGAAGTGGAGGATCTTGAATCCTTTCTTCTCTCAGGAATCCCTTGGTCCCACCCGGGAGCATGAGCACCGGGTTTTGAAGGTGGCACTCTCCCGCCCCATGATTTTGTCATGTCCTGTTCCACTTTGCTCTTGATGTGGCCACCATTTGTCTCTACTTCCTCAACCCCTACGCTTATCTCTTGCCTCAAACACCTCTGAGAATACTCTCCCCACTTCCTTGCCTTTAACCCCCTGGTGTCTACCAGGGTGCTCCCCACCATGACATTTTATTCTCTCACAATCCATGGTAGAGTTATTTTTTTTCTCCCCACCCTCTTATAAAAAACTCTGCTCTGTTCCTGGTGGGAATATAATTTGGGACAATCTCTATGGGGCCATCTTATTCATCTTGACCAAATTTGCAAATGCACATATTTCTGACTCAGAAATTCTACTTACAGGGTCTTATGCTTGTGAGGGGTTTAGGGCCAACTCGAAGAAGGCAATGGCAACCCACTCCAGTACTCTTGCCTGGAAAATCCCATGGATGGAGGAATCTGGTAGGCTGCAGTCCATGGGGTCGCACAGAGTCGGACAGGACTGAAGTGACTTAGCATGCATGCATGCATTGGAGAAGGAAATGGCAACCCACTCCAGTAGTCTTACCTGGAGAATCCCTGGGATGGCGGAGCCTGGTGGGCTGCCATCTATGGGGTCGCTCAGAGTCGGACACGACTGAAGTGACTTAGCAGCAGTAGCAGTAGGGCCAACTACAAGCTTAAAGGATATAGTCTCCACAAAGACCACCCTCACTTCTGACACCAACTGCAAGTTCAGAGGTTTCCCAAACCACCAGGGAGCTTGATAATTCACTAGAGAAACTCACAGAATTCATTGAAAGTCATTATACTCATGATTACAGTTTATTGCAGTGAAAGGATGCAGATTAAGATGAGCCAAAGGAAGAGAAGCATAGGGCAGAGCCCAGGAGGGTTACAGACATGAGCTTCCACCATCCTATCTCTCATGGAGTTAGGGCACGCTCCCCTCCGAACGTCGCTGTGTGACAGTACACTTCGAGTATCATCAACTAGGGAAACCCACTGTTCAAAGTTCTTATAAGTTTACGTAGGCATGCTTGATTGAGTCATTGCCTATATGGTTGAACTTAGTCCCCAGGTCAACTGATAATGCAAGACCTATAAGGTTAGTCTTTCTGGCGTGGCCAGCCCTACCCCAGGACTGTTGGGTGTGGCCAGCCTCCACTCTGAACAAAGACATTCCTACTACTGAAGCTCACATGCCTAGACCCCATGCTCCACAACAAGAGAAACCACCGCAATGAGAAGCCCACGCACCACTACTAGAGAGTAGTTCCCACTCACTGCAACTAGAGAAAGCATGTATGCAACAGCAAAGACCCAGTGCAGCCAAAATAAATACTTAAATCTTTTTTTAAAAAAAGATAAGTCTGTAACAACAGTGTTTTGATAAAAATATATTTAAGGCTCACATATGTATATTGGGAGACTTTATCTTTTGCAGTTGTTTAATCTTAAGATGAAAAAGAATAGGTGTTAACTTAGAAATGTGTGAAGGGTAGACAGCTTTACAATATTCTTTAGGCACAAGAGGTAAAAGAAAGCTTCAGTAGAAGTCTGGTAATGTGGACACTAGCTAAAGAAAATAGAGATTTGAATGATTTCACGGGGGTGGGGGTGGTGGTGGGGTGGACGTTAGGTTGGAGAGCTTGATTCATCTGAGTGGGGAATGGCGGAACCAGAAATCTTGGACTCGCCAGCTATTGGGGATGGGGGAGGGAAGTTTAGCAGCAGACGGGGAATCCTCATGCTCTTCCTTTGAAATCTCACTTGTCTCACTTGAGAATGTGTTCCTTTCCTTCTCTTTCTCTTTGGGTCTCTACCCGCCACCCTTGTTCTTCCCATTTGTTCATGTCTTGACCCTATCCTTCTCCCTTCAGATTTGCTTCTCTCCCTTTTGACGCCCCTCGCACTACTCCCACCCTTGTTGCATTCCAGCGACCGAACTAGCAATAGTGCTGAACAAATGACTACATTCTACTGTCAACTGCATGTGCTAGAGTTTCAGGTTCCTAATTCTTACTTCTGAAAATTGAGTGAGATGTACTTTCTGTCTCTTTCAAAAATGTAATTTGTCTACCATTGACTTCTGAAAGGTGCATGCTTGCTTTATTCCCTGTGGATCAGAAGCTCTTGACGAGGCAGCAGAAAGCTTCTCATCCTCAACTATAGTATATAAAATGCTATGCCTTTCCTTTGGGGACAATGCTTTCCTTTCTCATAGGGACCTGTGAACACAGTAGTCCCAACAGAGTTCCTCCTTAGTGCATGACAAACTTCAGGGCTCCCACCCCTTCTTTCCGCATGCTTTCCCTTCTTTCCTCCACAATCCATGGATGTTACTCGAGACTTTTTATCTCTGGTTTTTGTACTTCCAGATTCTCCCTTCACAGTTTCTGTGGTCCAGCCGTCACTTTCTGGCTGCCATGGCTATGCAGCTGGCCTAGAGGGTCAGGGAGGTTTCTGATCCCTGAGGGTAATTCCCTTCCCCTTAACATAGCTGTTAAGTGAGTTGTTCAGTCTGAAAAAGTCAAGAAGCCCATTCAGTCATGTTTCCAGAAACTTACTATGAAGAGAGTTATAGAATGTCATAGTCTACAGATCTTTTACACCTTTGCTAATATATCACATGGAGGCAACCAGATTGGAAAGTGATTTTCATCTCAGTTCAGTAAATACCAGTGAGGCTCTGGGCCAGTTGTTTAATTTCACTGGGCCCCAGCTGGAAAGATAATGTCTGAGGAAGCTTCCCGCTCCAGAATTAATGATTTCATTAAGTCCTTTGGTTAGCTGGCATCACAAAAAATAAAGAACATCTTGCCAACCAGCCCCCTCTGCCTCACTCCTCCTCTGTCTAGTTCCTAAATGTAACCCAGCATTGGCACAAAGTAGGCAATCAATACAAGGTGATGTTTGAATGAATGAATAAAAGAACACACAGGATTTTAACAGACTATCTGGAGCCTGCTTTGTTGTGGATGTGGCAAATGATGCGATGGTCACTGGCTTCTCTCACCTTAAAACCTGGGTTATAAGCCCAGTCCTTATAACATCTCCACCTCAGCCTCCTCTACCTGCTAGACATCATGCTTGGGAATGAATCCTTAGAGCCCTGGGGAAAGTGTTTAACAAAACTGGATAAAACACCTTGTACTTAATAACAAGTTAGGCTGCCTGCAAATTGCATCTTGTCTTTACCAATATTTGTAATTGACTTTTAGGTAAATCTGCAACTAAACTTACCATTAGCTCTGGGAGAGGGATCTATTATCAAGTGTAAGATATAGAACATTTGGCTTGAAGTCAGCATCTTTCCCTTCTAAAAGTGGCAGCATATATAAGACATTTAAAATCTGAGGCCCATGCCTCTAAGAAGGAAAGAGAAGGTGTCATTACTGCAAATTTGTTGATTTTTAATGTAATGACAGAATTATTTCTTTAAAAAATGTTATTAAAGCAATGGTATGAATTACTATTGATGATGTCAAGGAATTAGGACATTCTATTAATTTTCTGCAAAAGTCACTTCACTGCACTAAGATAAAATTTATTTTATTGGACCATGTCAACTACATACCTCAGTAGATTTTCTTTTGCCTTAGCTCCTTTTAAACTAATATTCACTTTAATAAAATGAATATTAAATACAATTAAATTATTTTTGGAACAATACACAAGGGAAAATATTGGATGCTTTTGCAGAGGGGAGCCAGGTAGGAAAGAGCAAGAGAAAAGGCAGACTTTTCACTGTACCATTTGAATTTTGAAACATGTGAAAATACGTTCCATTGTAAAAAAAAAAAAAAAGATTAAAACAATAATACAGGCACATAATTTAAAAATAAATAGTGTTAAAAGAAAGTTCTCTGCCCCACTGATCTCCACCCCCACCCTCGCTCTGTCCTTCTTCGGAAGTGTCTACTTTTCTACTCTTTCAGCTGCTTCTTCTCACACTTGGTCTCACATTTCTAAGAAGGACGTTCTTGTTGCTCCTTCTAGGTCTATCTGTTTTAGAGCATGTCAGTTTATTTCCAGTTACGGTATTTGACAGTTTCATGCTGTTACATGTCATGACCACCTGCTTCCTCTTCTTCATCTTTGCAATACGGTTAAATCACAGCTGTTTTGGTGGAACAAATAGCCAATGTAAATATTATTCACTGGCTCTATGATTTGCTTCCTTCTCTTTACAGTTTTTTATTTTCCCCCAGTTTTTGTTTGTTTCATTTTCTATGGTATTTTTTTCGAGTGATCTAAAAGATCTATCACAAGTCTAACAATAATTTTCTCAAATGCCCAAATGCATCAGATTTCCCCTAGAATTTTTTTTTATTCTGCCTATCTTGAAGATTATCAAAGATGGCTACCAGCTACATTACCCAAGGCGATTCATTCTCTTCCCGAGAACCTTCTTTGCTCACACTGACTTTTCACCAAGACTCTGTTACCAACACAGTCCTACTTGGAGAAAGGTAAATTAAATTCTGTTTCCTCAAGGGACACACCCCGCCTCTCCAGCGACTGCCAAAACACCCTGAATGCTTTCACCTTGAACTGCCTCTCCTGCTTCACAAGGTAAGTGGGGCTCAGGGTGCAAATATGCTTCATTCACAGCAGAACGCATTTTGATATAAGCTGGCTTCATCAGTAGTTGAGTATTTCTTTTGGTGCCCAGTATCATAGTGGATGCAAAGGATCACACACTCCCCAGCTGCAAAAACTTTGCAACAAGGCTCATTAGCAGAGAGGTAAAATAGTTACTTAATGCTACAAAACTTTTTTCCTCTTTCCTTCTTGATTGATAATTCTTTTACACCTAAAATGGAGGAATCTTTGTCAAATGCTTTTTATTCTTTTCTTCTCTTTACTCTCTTACTCTATATGACAGATATAACATTAACATCTTACTGCCTGATCCAAGTATTTTCATAATTTTTTGGAAACTCATTTTGCCTCCAAAGTTTACTCTCTGCTTGACCTTTAACAAGTTAGTTAACCATGTTGCTCTTCAGCTTCTTCATGTGTAAAATGGGAATAATAACAAAACATAACTTTGTTGGGAGCATTAAACATGAAGGTCAATGGGAAGAATTTAGCTTACTTCCTGACACTTTATAAAGAGTCAACAGAAATTAGCTATTGTTTGTATATTGGAAATAATTTTTACCATCAACACCATTTTATTTGATCACAGAAGGGAATCTTAAAGCATAATTTCACCATCTTCTAGTATTGAGTGTTATTATTAAGAAGCCTAATATCTATCTGATTTTCATTCCTTTGCAAGTGAACTGTTCTCTATCTCCCTTTCTCTCTCTCCAATCTTCTTGCCATCACCAATGTTTCGAAAATAACATGCCTTCTTTGCCTGTTTTTTCATGATTATGCTAGGCACTTAATTTAGCATTTCAATCTGGACATTATTTTTCTCCAATTCTGAGGGTTTTCTTGTATTACTTCTTTAATAATCTCTCCCCCTCCATTTTCTCTGCTCTACTTCTGGAGCTTTTATTGAATGCTGTACTTCCAGAATTGATCCTCTTTTTCTGATAATTTCTCTCCCATTTTATCTTTTTATAATACATGTATATATTAATCCTAATATATTTCCCCATGTTTATTTTCCAAACAGTCAACTGGACTCTTCCCTTTACTTCTGTCATATTTTAAATGCCCGACAGAACATTCCATGCGCTCTAAATGTTCCTATTTCACTGTGTTTCCGTCCTCCTTATAGATACAGTATCTTCAAGTCTCTCTGAGAAGTTCAATGATTCTGGGGTTTGCTGTTTATCTTTTCTTTTGCTACTTGCACTATCTTATTTGTTCTCTGAGTTCCTTTTGCTGACCTGTTTTTATTATTGCTGTTGTTTTGTTTTCTCTCCCTCTATCGTGCATGTTGGCAGCTTTGTTCTGTCTTGGCTACTGGTTCATACTTAAGATTCACCATTCAGCCCAGAGCAGAGATCTTCAGTCACCACCAGGCACCAAATAAATCATCTAAGCCAGTCTCCTAGAATCCGGACTGTTTCTAGGAGAACCTCAAAACATCCGGCTATAATCTCCTGTGATGAAGCCATAAAATGCTCTGGCCATAAGAAAACGAATGAACCAGCCTGAACCTTTTCAGATGGCTCCTCCAGATAAGGTTCTTTCTACAAAACATACCCAAACACTCCTTTATGACCTCCAAGTAAAGTCCATGTCAAATCCCAGAGGAGAAATGTGATCACTACTGGCCGTCTTTTCTTGAACTTCTCTACATCCTAGGGCAGTTTTCCTTCCTAAATAAACATCACAATTTACTCTAATTTTTCATTTAAAAAATTATGGTTCACTAAACTCAAAAATAGTAAAGCAAGTGAAGACATGCTTTCTGCAGAGAAAAAGACTTTAAATACTAAGTAAAATAAAAAAGAAATGGTAAATTCTTGGCAAAATCTGAAATTTTTTCAAAACAGCATTCCTATTTTTTTGTCTTTGTGGGTTTTTTTTAACTGCATCATGCAGCTTGCAGGATCTTAGCTCCCTGACCAGGAATTGAACCTGTACCCTCTACAGAGAACATGCAGAGTCCTAACCACTGGACTGCCAGGGAATTTCCAATATTCCATTTTTTAATTTATTTTTTATTTTTAATTGGAGGATAATTGCTTTACAGTGTTGTGTTGGTTTCTGCTATACAACAACATGAATCAGCTATAAGTATACATATAACCCCTCCCTCGGGAGCCTCCCTCCCACCCCTCTAGTTCATCATAGAGCACTGAGCTGATCTCCCCCTATTACACAGCAGCTTCCTACTAGTTATCTATTTTACATATGGTAGTCTAAATATGTCAACACTACTCTCCCAATTCACCCCACCCTCTCACTCCCTCGCTGTGTCCATGAGTCCATTCTCTACATCTGTGTCTCTATTCCTGCCCTGCAATAGGTTCATCAGTACCATTTTTCTAGATGCCATACATATGCATAAATGTATGATATTTATTTGTCTCTTTCTGACTTATTTCACTCTGTATGACAGACTCTAGGTCCATCCACCTCACTACAACTGACTCAGTTCCATTCATTTTTATGGCTGATATTCCACTGTATATTTGAACCACAACTTCTTTATCCATTCATCTGTTAATGGACATCTAGGTACTGTCCATGTCCTGGCTATTATAAATAATGCTGCAATGAACTTTGGGGTACATGTGTATTTTTCAATTATGGTTTTCTCATCCCATTTTTATAAGAAATGATTAAATGCAGTTGTCATTGGAGGGAGGATTATTTTCCATCATATATCTTTTTGCAAGACTTCTGTATGAGTGACAAGGGTGTCTATTTATTTAAATTGGCTTCCAGAGACCCTACAAATGAGCAGAAACTGAGGGTGTGGGTGCTGTGGGGCTGAACAAGTTGGGATGTCCAGGTAGCAGATAGTAGAGATAGCTTAGCCGAGCACCAACAGGGGCAGAGTGAGCAGGAGATGCCAGCCCCACAGGGCACAGCCCCAGTGCAATGTCACAGCACAGAACCTCCTCCGTGCGGCTCCCTGGGCCAGAACAAACCGCATCTGGGTGCAGCGACCGCTCTCTTGGCCACAGTTGGCTTACGGTGTAGGAGCCACTCTTGATTTCCTTGTAGAATGGAAGGTGTGGGAAGTAGAAATCGAAGGGGTGACAGGAAGCCCCACTGGACACTGGGTACATTGTGCGGCACACTTCCGGGTGAAGCGGGTGCAGCAGTTTTCCCACGAGCCTGACAGCTGTCTTTGCAGAGGGGCAGGTCCGAGGCAGCCCTCTGTGCCCACTCTGGTCCAGCTGCTGGTTCCAGGCCCCAGGTTGAGGAAGCGTCATAGAGGCAAGTGTCCTGGATGAGGGGGCGCTTGCCATCTCTCCATGGTGGCTCAAGTGAGTCTGTCAGGGCAGGACATGTCCTTGTGGGCTTCCTGGAGCAGCCAGAATTCATCTTCCGTGAACGGCAGTGTTCATGCAGCTTGTCCTCAGAGCCTGGACCTTCCTTCTGGTGCACTGGCATCCACAGGAAACCAAGCAGGACCCTGCAGGACCTTTCCTGGGGACACGCTCCCCTCACCATGTCCCCTGCCTCTTATTTGTAGAGAAGCTTTAACCTCGAATTCCAAAGAGCAATTTTAATTTTAAATTAAAACTAATTTTGCAGAGAAGTTAGAAAATGCAGAAATAAAGGAAAACAGTCAAGCAAGCAAAATAATAATAGTTTAGCCATAAAACAAACTCAAGGACTTTTCATTCCTCCTCAAGGCCTTTAGATAATATTCTGACCTATATCCTTCCATTGTTTTGCAGATACTAAAACCCCTACCAGGTGGAAGAAGCTAACTGCATGCTGACCAGCAGTAGGTAGACACCAGACTAGTTGGAACCAGAAGGTTGATAACTGAGATTCCCAAAACATCATGCCATTATCTCACCACCAACCAATCAGAAGGATGTGCCCAAGCTGATCATGCACCTTGCAACTCACTTTGTCTTTAAAAAATCTTGCCTGAAAGCCATCAGGGAGTTCAGATCTTTTGAGCATGAGCTGCCTATTCTCCTAGCTTGGCCCCCTGTCGGGTACTTTGCAATAAGTTTCCCCACAACCCCACATCAGTAGATTGGCTTTGCTGTACATCAGGTGAACTGACCCAAGTCTGGTTCTGTAACACACGCAGACACTGAGAAGGTCAGCCCTTGCCTGTAAAGTCTGGGGCTGGGTGCCCCGCAACACAGACAGCAAGACTAAAAGGAGTTACAGCTGTGCTGTCGTTGCCAGGCCATCTATCCCTGGATCCTGCAACCAATAACATGATGCTGTCAAGTCCTCTAAAGCCCCAGCAGGTGGAGGGTCTCTGGATACAAAGTTTATTTTTAATCTTCTACCTTTAAAAAAAAATATTTAAAATGTGAGCAACCTAATAGAAAAAAATGAGTAAATTATATGTACACCCAGTTCACCAAAACAAAAAGTGCAATGGCTGATGAAATATGCTGCTGCTGCTAAGTCGCTTCAGTCGTGTTTGACTCATAGCGACCCCATGGACTGCAGCCTACCAGCTCCTCTGTCCATGGGATTTTCTAGGCAAGAGTAGTGGAGTGGCCTGCCATTGCCTTCTCCAGGATAAAATATGAAAAGATACTAAAAATACTACTAATGTTTGCCTATGGTTACAACATTCTATCTTTGCTATAAAAATTAAGGGTGGAAAACTTTTAATTTCCCCATATCTCATATTTTCATCCATTTTGCAAAAGTCAGAAAATAGCTTTGCTTGGCTCATCACATTTTTTCTTATACCAGAAGAGCAATTTTTCTGGCTTTACAATTTCAAAATAAAAACTAACTCAAAGAAAAAACAGCCAAAACATATTCATTTATTTAATCCTACTACTTGTCTTCTGTGGTTCCCATATCCATAGTCTGATTTATTTTGGTATTGAGTTCATGCTAATATCTGTGGCTATCACTATAATTACTGATGCCATCTAAACTGGGATGGCTTTAGAGTTTGACATTTGTATATTTAAAAACAACATAAAACTTCACAATTAAAACTAAAAATTAAATTTAGTTTAACTAAATTTTAAAATCAAAATTAAAATCTTAAGAGTATAGCTTAGCAGACTACTACTTCCTGACTTTGCTCCAGAATCATTTTTAAATTACATTATTCAAATGAATGCATTTAGCTCTCTTGTCTAAAAATAACAATAGGAAGCAGAGGAATTTTAAAACAGAAGAACATGAGAAAGGCTTTGATGAAATGTGGTCATTCACCTCTGAATTTTGTCTCTTTCATGTCATCAGCTGGAGCCCAAAGAATCTATCAAAGTTCTCTCATCAACATGTAACATAACCAGTACCCCAATCATATCCAAAAACTCATCTGAGCTATTTTAAGACCTTTTTAGGTCCTGAACATTCTTACTTTTGAAAGCCCCATCTGTATTCTTATCAAATCTTTTAAACTGCACCCTTTTCATAAATATTTATTGAATATATACATTGTCCTAGGCATTGTTCTTAGTTTACATTTGTGAACAAAACTAAAATTCCTACCTTTGGAGAACCTATATCCTATAGTATTTCTATACAGTTGACTCCTGAATAACATGGGGGTTAAGGACGCCAACCCTCACACAGTCAAAAATCTGCATATAACTTTTGACCCCCAAAACTTAACTTCTAGTAGCCTACTGTTGACCAGAAACCTTACCAATAACATAAACAGTTGATTAACACATATTTTGTATATTATATGTATTATATACTGTATTCTTACAATAAAGTAAACTGGAGAAAAGAAAATTTTATTAACAAATTCTGGAGAGCATTTGGAGGAAAGGGTACCCTTGTACACTGTTGGTGGGAATGTAAACTAGTAACAGCCACTATGGAGAACAGTAAGGAGGTTCCTTTTAAAACTAAGAATAGAGCTACCATATGATCCAGTAATTACACTCCTGGGTCATGGCATATATCCAGAAAAGGTGAAAACTCTAATTCAAAAAGATATCTGCACCCCAATGTTCATCACAGTTCCTAGCTGAGGAACTGGAGGCACGGAAAGGGTGTCACCTGCCCAAAGTCACATGAGTAGGAAATAGCAATGCCTGAATCACTATCGCCCAGTTACACTGCCTTTAAGAGACAAAGGAGGAGATGGCTTGCAGGACATGAAGCCTTTCTCTTTTCTGCCTGTACCAACACTTACGGTAACACTAATGAGAGAGGAGAGAAAAGAAAGGAGAAAAGCAAGACTCTTCCTGCCCAGTTCAAGGCCAGTAGCTAGCAGTTCTCTTTTTCCTTTGGGTGTGTTTCTACCCAGCAAAGTGCTATAAAGAAACAGAAGAAATAGAGGATGGCCCCCAGCCTTTAAAAACTTGAGATTTCAATACTCATTACTGTCTGCATTATGATCTAGTGGGATAAAGCATTTTCTCAAGCAGTGCTTTTCCAATGGAATTCATTTTGTTTCCAAATGAACATCTAATGAGATTAAAGAATGGAAGTTATTAAACACAGATAAACCTTACCCAGGCAATGATTTTCATTACTGTGCTTGAAACAAATATAAATGTAGCCAATTCACTTGAGAGGCTGCCTCACCCCAAGCTCAGCTATCAAAGATCTACAGAGCATCGGTGACTCAGCTCATCCATTCAGAGTGTGTGTTGTTCATTCCTGGCTTTATATTCAATGTGTCACCAAGAAAGGCAGACAAGACTCGGCAGCCCATGAGCGTGCACTAGCACACACACACCTATCACCTAGAGTAAGAAGCCACGCTTGGGAGCCTGTACATACTGTGCCATTCTTTTTATGTGAAGTTCAAAAACATGCAAAACTTATTCATGATGACAGACATCAGAACAGTGATGACCCCTGGGAGGAGGTATGATGAAACATTCTGGAGTGATGAATATGTTCTATATCTTGAACTATGTGGTGTTTACACATTCCAACTTCATTGAACTAAACATTTAAGACTTGTGCATTTTACTGTATATAAAATGTACTTCAATAAGCTCATTTTACCCTCCTCCCTCACTAGAATCACTAATTAGGCAGAACAGTTTCACCATAATGGGGTCAGACAAACTAGGAATTACCTTTATCACACATTAGGGGGCTCTTGGCCAAATCATTATACTTCTCTAAGGTGTAATGTTTATAAAAAGAGACTAGTCAAAAAAAAAAAAGAGAGAGAGACTAGTCATAGTACCTACCCTTGGGTGTTCCTACCTATGCCTCTCTTAGCCCTAGACACCAACTCTAGGCTTATATTCATGAATTCATATACATACACATATTATATGTGTATTATACATGTTATAATATACACATATTACTGTGCTGTGCTTACTCACTCAGTCGTGTCCAACTCTTTGCGACCCCAGGGACTGTAGCCCGCCAGGCTCCTCTGTCCATGGGGATTCTCCAGGCAAGAATACTGGAGTGGGTTGCCATGCTCTCCTCCAGGGGATCGTCCCAATCCAGAGACTGAACCCAGGTCTCCTGTATTGTAGGCAGATTCTTTACCATCTGAGCCACCCATAGATATTTTCTATATTTATATACATGTTTAAATACACATATTTATACAATAATTTTTAAAAATGATTTCCTCCATCCTTTCTTTTAATTTTATTTTATTTATTTATTTTTGGCTATGTTGGCTCTTCATTGCCGTGCAGGTTTCTTCTCTAGTTGTGATGAACAAGGGCTACCTTCTCCTTGAGGTGCATGGGCTTCTTATTGCAGTGGCTTCCCCTGCTGTAGGGCACAGGCTCGAGGGCAGGGGCTTCAGCAGTTGTGGCACATGGGGATTCTGAACCTTCCACCTTCTGCAGTTTTCCTTTTTTGGGGTCAGCACTGCATGTGGCACATGCAGTTCCTGGGCTCTAGAGCACAGGTGCAATAGTTGTGGCATACGGGCTCAGCTGCTCCACGGCACGTGGGATCCTCTCCGACCAGGGATCAAACCCGTGTCTCCTGCATTGCAAGGGGGATTCTTTACCACTGAGTCACCAGGGAAACCCTTAAGCAACAATCTTGACAGCCCATTATTATGGGAGACAGAATCATTAGCACTCAAAACCTGTTCACAGTCCCTAAAGGCATGAAGAATTGTGTCTTCCAACAGTCCCACAAGGACTGTTTGAACAGCTCAAGACACGTAGATTTCCAAGCTTGGAAGTTGACCCTGTAGAAGTTATGGACATAAACAGGAAAGAAGCAGGGACTGAGGGGAAGCCTGTGTGTCCAGTCAAGCCCAGGTCACTGTGTTTGGTTGTGTAGGTTGCATGCTGCATGACATCAAGGCTGAAGTCCATGTGAATGGCATTCCATGCAGTTGTGTTGGGCAGGACCATTGTGAGAGGTACCATCAGAAGCCTGAGGTCTCACCAGCTGAACATTCCACCTTCTCCAGTTTTCCTTTTTTTGGGTCAGCATCTCACCTTGGATGCCTCAGCTCTTCACCTGGTGATTTCTCAAAGAAGCAAAACCCATCACTGCAATGGGACTTGGTTCTGTCCCTATCTGAGTGCCTTGTCACATTCAACTCCACTCAGGAATACCCCAGGGAAACGTAAACCTGGCTGAGATCCTGGACACCCACAGTGGTGGAAACCCTGTGATTGTACCTGAGGAGGTGGGAACTCCTGAGCTGAGTCATGTTAGCGATATACATCCCCATCGTACCTAGTAGTACCAGTAACACTGATAAAACCTTTAGCTGTGCTTATTTGGGCCTCTGATATAGCAAAATACTCTGAGACTGCCCAGAAATGTCAGGGACACAGGGCTGCAGACTTAGCATACAAAAATGAATCAATTATTTGCATTCTTCAAATTTGTAAAACCTCAGGGAAAGAAAATCTTTTGCGTAACATTTTTGCAAATTTCCCCATTCCCTCACTACCCAAGGAGGCTAGAAAGATGTTAAAAAATGGTAAACCAAAACTAAAACACAGAACTATTTTCTCCATAAGGGCAATAATGAGTTTTACTGTCTCCCCTTAATGTTACAGCAAAAAAAGTACATTCAAGGGCTTAGAGCACCCCCTGGGGAGTTACTCTGGGGAGTGCAAGGTGAGGAAGCCAGCCTTGAGGAGCAAGCAGAAGGGATTGCTTTATTCTTCCATTAAAATTTGTTTTTGTCCTTACAGAAATATGTTCATTTTAGAAAGTGAGAAAACAATCATTGACAGAAATTAATTCCATGGAGCAATTCATCCATTCCACTCTCTCTTTTTTTTTTTTTTTGGTCCTTTGGTTTTTGTTTTCTGGTCATGTCGCTCAGCTTGGAGGATCTTAGTTCCCCAACCAGGGACTGAATCTGGGCCACAAGGATGAAAGTGTCGACTTCTAACCACTGGACCATCAGGGAACTCCCAATTTTTCTTATTCTTTTATTTTTCTTTTCCTTTATTCAGTTCAGTTCATTCACTCAGTTGTGTCCGACTCTTTGCAATCCCATGATTGCAGCACACCAGGCTTTCCTGTCCATCACCAACTCCCCGAGCGTACTCAAACTCATGTCCATTGAGTCGGTGATGCCATCCAACCATCTCATCCTCTGTCGTCTCCTTCCCCTCCTGCCTTCAATCTTTCCCAGCATCAGGGTCTTTTCCAATGAGTCGGTTCTTCGAATCAGGTGGCCAAAGTAAGGAGTTTCAGCTTCAGCATCAGTATCCAATATCAGTATCATCAATATCCAATGAATATTCAGGACTGATTTCCTTTAGGATGGACTGGTTGGATCTCCTTGCAGTCCAAGGGACTCTCAAGAGTCTTCACCAACAGCACAGTTCAAAGACATCAATTCTTCGGCACTCAGCTTTCTTTATAGTCTAACTCTCCCATCCATACATGACTGCTGGAAAAACAATAGCCTTGACTAGATGGACCTTTGTTGGTGAGGTAATGTCTCTGCTTTTTAATATGCTGTCTAGGTTTGTCATAGCTTTTCTTCCAAGGAGCAAGTGTCTTTTAATTTCATGGCTGCAGTCACCATCTGCAGCGATTTTGGAGCCCCCAAAAATAAAGTCTCTTACTGTTTCCATTGTTTCCCCATCTATTTACCATGAAGTAATGGGACCAGATGCCATGATCTTAGTTTTCTGAACATTGAGTTTTAAGCCAACTTTTTCACTCTCCTCTTTCACTTTCATCAAGAGGCTCTTTAGCTCTTCTTTGCTTTTTGTCATAAGGGTGGTGTCATCTGCTTATCTGAGGTTATTGATATTTCTCCTAGCAATCTTGATTCCAGCTTGTGCTTCATCCAGCCTGGCATTTCTCATGATGTACTCAAATTTTCATAAACCTCCACATGGATCCCAGACTCACCCTGGGAAAACTGGACTAATAGTTTCTCGGGAATATGTGGATATGGGGCTAATGGGGGAAATTCTTACTTGACAAGTTTTGCTTTTGTATTTTTAAAGTGTGTGTGCGAGAATATATGTGTGTATACATTTCATGGTTATTATTACTTGGGGACTATTCCATGAAATCAAGTCAGACCAGATCTCTCTGTAGAAATGTTCATCTCAGTCACCTCTCAGTTGCCTTGAAAAATTCATTTACCAAATGATAAACTATCCAAACATATATTATAAGAAGAGGAAGAGACACCAGACCACCCCCCCCAACCTCTCTCTCTCTCATACACACAGGGAAGGCCATGAGAGGACACAGAGAGAAGGTGACCATCTGTAAGCCAGGAAGAGAGCTCTCACCAGAAACCAACCGTGACAGCACCTTGATCTTGGACTTCTTGCCTCCAAAACTGTGAGAAAATAAATCCCTGTTGTTTAAACCACCCAATTTGGGGTTTCCTGGTGGTCCAGTGGTTAAGACTCCATGTTTCCATTGCAAGAGTCATGAGTTCAATCCCTGGTTGGGGAACTAAGATCCCACAGGCTGTGTAGCCAAAAAAAAAAGTGTGCTTAGGTTTGATCCATGGTTCAGGAGGATCCCCTGTAGAAGGAAATGGCTACCCACTCTGGTATTCTTGCCTGGAGAATTCCATGGACAGAGGAGGCTGGTAGACTACAGTCCATGGAGTCACAAAGAGCCATACTCGACTGAGTGGTTAAGCCTGACAACAAGCCATCCAATGTGTCGTATTTTGTTACAGCAACCTGAGTAAACTAATACAATAGATAAATTGCAACAAAAGTGGTAGATGGGAGAGGGGATCAGAGTGATTGTGTTTTACAGATTGTGTACTCTTTGGGAGTAAAATAAAGATACAGATTTTCTTCATCAAGCATATATTTTACATAGCAGAGCATACATATTAAAGACAAAAGAGTAACTGAAAGGAAGGAAAGAACATTTTTCCTCTGATCTCAACACTTCTGACCCCAAATGTGTGCAAGTTTTTTCTCAACACTAATTCTTCGCGTTGTCTGGATGTCCCAGAATTCAATTATGATGCTAACTACCTGGAGTTAGTGCAGATAACATAGGTTAAGGGCTCAGCCCTGCAAGACTGCTTCTACTTCAGATGCCAATCACAGCCTCAGGCTGTCACCCAACGTTCTCTGAGTTACTTGGCTACTAATTGGGGGTTCCCACAACCTTCTCCTCAGGTTTCATAATTTGCTATAGGGAAACACATTTATCAATTTATTATGAAGGATACAATAATGGACACAGATGAACAGTCGGATAAATAAGTACTTAAGGTGAGAACCAGGAATGTTCCAGGGGCAGTGGAATTGGGATGAGCCACCATCCTGGCACATGGATATGTTTCCCAGCTCACTCTTCTTTGAATTAATTCATTTGGGCTGTGCTGGATCTTTGCTGCCGTGTGGGCTTTTCTCTAGTTATGTGGCAAGTTGGGGCTACTCTCTAGTTGCGATGTGTGGATCCTGGACCAGGGATCAAACCTGTGTCTCCTGCGGTGGCAGGTGGATTCTTTACCAGTGAGCCACCAGAGAAGTCCCTACGATTGATGATTAACTCAATCTGCAGTCCCTCTCCTCCCAGGAGAATGGCAGGGGCTGAAAGTTCAAAGCTTCTAGTCAAGTTTGACCTTTCTGGTGACCAGCCATCCATGAGCCTAGCAAGACTTGCCTCCTTAGAACAAAATATGTTTCTATCACCTAGGAACTTCCAGGGGATTTAGGAACTCTGTGTCAGGAACCAAGAGCAGGGACCAAATATATATATTTCTGACTACATCACAGTAACCAACAAAAGAATAAAAATAGAATGTATATATTCAAAACTGGTGAATGGAAAACAAGGAAATAAAGAAAACTCAATCTGGAAAGGCAGGAAAGAGGGAAAAAAGAAGCAAACACAAAGAGATAAAGCACAGAAAATGAAGATCACTAAATAAGATGATAGAAAATAAATAAACATGTATCAGCAGTTACAAATTTACCTTAAACATAGAGTGGTTTTAAGAAGTACATAAAACCTGCATCCCAGCAGAATCCAGATAAGATGGCTTAGGGACAATCCACGCAGGGAGGTGGGATTTAGGAAATAAATAGGCAAGAAAAACAGACAGAAGCTGTTGCTACTCTCAGGCTGGAAATGACAGGAGGAATAAGTTCTGTCAGATCTCAGAGTATGCTGGAACCCGGAGGAGAGATCTCCATCAGCCATGGAGGAACATGGCTTCCACCAGATAATGTAGCTTAGATGGAGGAGGGCGGAACAAGAAATACTTGACCTCTTTCTTCTCCATTCTTACAACTCCTGCCTCCCACTGGCGACCTAACCATAGGCAGCTGGCAAGGGAGCTTGGCTGATGCAGTGTGTGGGCCAGAGCAGGGAAGAGAAGGCGGGGAATGTATCTGGGGTCGGGGCAAACAGCATGGCAATCTTCATACTGGATAGGAAGGACTTTAAGACAGTAAACCTTATTAGGAATAAAGAGGAATTTTGCTTAATGGTAACAGGAACAAGTCACAAGGCTTCTCAATCTAAAAATAAAACACCACAGGGGTTATAAGGAGACAACAGCAAATATACTCTCATAGTGTGAGGTTTTAAAATATCTCTCCCAGAAAGTGATAGACCCAACAGACGACATTTTTCTAAGTCTACAGAAAATTTGAACAACACAAAAAGCTTCATATAATGGATGTATATCATCTTCTACTCCCAATAACTTAAAACATACAGTGTTACTGAAAATCTTACAAATGTCCTTCAGCTGGTGAATGGATAAACAGACTGTGGTATATCCATACAATGAAATACAATCCGGCAGTAAAAGTGAAGGACTTATTGACACATGTGACAATCTGGATGAACTTCAAAAGCATTATGCTAAATAAAAGTAGTCGGACTTAAAAAGTCACATAGTTTATGATTTTATTTACATGACATTCTAGAGAAAGCAAAATGAAAGGAGCAGAAAACAGATTAGAGATTGCCAGGTGCTTTGGCAGTGAGGGGAGAGGTTGACTAGAAAAGAGCAGTAGAGGTTGCTAGGATGGTTCTGGTTTTATTGTGGTAGGTAGTCACTGGCCTCTGTTCATTTGCTAAAACTTAAAGAACTGTACTCCAAAACCAGGAATGTTATGCATATAAACACATTTTCCGACTGAATCCTAAAAGCATTAGTCTATTCATGCTAGGTTGCTTCAGTCACGTCTGACTCTTTGCAACCCCGTGGACTGTAGTCTGCCAGGCTCCTCCGTTCATGGAACTCACCAAGCAAGAATACTGGAGTGGATTGCCATGCTCTGCTCTAGAGGATCTAGCTGATCCAGGGATCAAACCTGTGTCTCTTATGTCTCCTGCATTGGCAGGCAGGTTCTTTACCACTAGTGCCACTGGGAGTCCAATAAATTATCTACACATTTGACAAAGTACATGACCACAAAGGAAATATTAAAACTATCATACACACTAAAGTCACTAACTACAGTACAATATAACTAAAGCAATTATAAAAATTTTGCAAAAAAAAAAAAAATTTTTGCTCCCAGGGAATTTGGGGGAGAATGGATACATGTATATGTATGGCTGAGTGCCTTTGCCGTTCACCTGAAACTATCACAGATTGTTAAGCTGCTATACTCCAATACAAAATAAAATGTTAAAAAAAAGAAAAATTTCGCTCCCAAACCTCATACTTTTGGAAACTAAGAAAAGACATTTTAAAAAAATCAATGGGTCAAAGAATATCATAATATAAATCACAAAATATTTAGAGCTGAATAATGACAAAAATGTTCTTTATGAAAACTTGTGGAACGTAGCTGAAGTGGCATTTGAAGTAAAGAGCATAGCCGTGGAATGTAATCTCAAGTATATATATATAGAAGACAGGAATTTTAACCATTTTGCTCAGGAAGTTAAAAAGGACAGGAAAAAATTTTAAGTAGAAAGGAGGAATTCTTTTTAAAAAATTAGCTGTAATTGTAAACAAAGGCACATTGTAAAGAACAATAAAACTGTGGCTATAGCCAAACAAGAAAACTATCAGAGTAATGTAGGAGCCAATTAGGTGGAAAAAAAGATAATTTAAAGCCAGTCAAGTGAAGAAGGAAGTTAGGCATATTCCAACAAGGAGTGTATAATTTCATTCCCCTAAATCAGGTGATAAAAATGGAAAGAGATTGCAATCAAAATCGGTGCCCAAAGGACAAGTGAAGCGCTTGTTTATAAATCTTACCCCACGGAAATGTTTTGACTGGGCTGCCCATGCCTGCCCAGTCCCTGGCATGGACAGGGCCCAAGTCTAAGGGAGGTTTAGTATGTGCCAGTCTATGACTCAGGTAGAACTGGCCTAGAACACAAGTTCCTCAGACCCCAACAAGGTTTTATTTTTCATGGGTTTTAACTCCCATGGTTAGATAGCATCACTGACTCAATGGATATAAATTTGAGCAAACCCCAGGAGATAGTGGAGAACAAAGGAGGCTGGTGTGCTACAGTGTATGGGGTCGCAAAGAGTCAGACATGACTTACCCGCAAACAGCAGCAACAAAATAGATAACAACATGGAAAAATCTCAGGGGAAGAAACTTTTGAATGAAAAAGGCAAGTGGCAAAAGAATAGTATGTACAATATTAGTAAATTTTTTAAGACAGAAAAAAAAATTAATTGGCAGAAGAAGATCTTTGAATGCCAGGCTGATAAGACATTTCAGTAGGCAGTGAGAATTGATTGTTGAATGAATGAGTCATCAAAAGATTTTGAGCCAGAAACCCACTGTTGTGCTATAACAATCATCCAGCAGGTTCTTAAACTGGAGTCCACAGACAAAACTCAGGGGGCTTACATCCTTGCATGGGGCAGGGAGATACTTTTTTATCTTCAGGAAATGGAGTGCTTCCTTCAATTATGAATATAGTCAACAAAGCATAATGGTATTGGCAAGACCTGTGATTTTGTCACCAAAAGAAATCACAGATATTTTCATGTCACATTACCGTTGTGGTAGATGTCCTTCAATATCCTTTTACACTCATCACACTTTGAAATTAAACCAGGCATTAGATCTGCTACTGGACCTCATGACTTAATGAGTTAATGAAGTACATACAACACAAGTCTGATTTTTAAAACATTTTTAAAATGCATTTCAACACAAAGATTTCCTTGCAATTCTATGTACTTCATTTTATACATTAAAAAAAAACAATTCTGAGAATGTCCATCAGCTTCACCAGACTGCAAAAAGGGTCCATGATGGCAAAAAAAAAAAAGTGAAAACTAAGTAAGATGGCTAAGAGGAGAAGGTGGGGCAGATCCTTGGAGGCTGTGAAAAAGTCTAAACCAGTGATAAGAGAGCTGGAATGAGAGGGTAAAGGACAGGAGTGAACTCAGTCCCCCAGGAGTCACTCATTTCCTGCCCAGACCTGGTACTAGAACAGTGCTTGGAACACGAGGCCACTAAGTCAAATTTTTTAAATGAATGGAAAATAGAAGTGGCGTGGAGGCAATTGTGAGGTGGAATATACTGGGCTGATCCACTGAGTGGGCTTATGAGTCAAAAAAGAAGGGTCAAAGGGGTATAAGGTGTTGCATGAAAGCTGGGGCATTCAGAGAGGTCTGGCACTAGAGTAGGTGTAGGAGGTTGGAGACTCACAGTGAGCTACCGCAGCGGAAGGATTTATTCATCTTCTGAGCCTCTACATCACCTGGAATCAGGCACTGATCTTAAGTTTTAATTTCACCCATCTGGTTCTAAATTGCTTTTCTCCTTTATAAATGAGACTCTATAGAGCCATTGTCCCAAAGCACATTTGTCAATCTTCCTGAATATCTTCCACAAAAGCATGTTGGAACGAGGTTTTTCTAGCCCAGAACACTTAATGCAAGGCATGACTTGCCCTATATGATACCACCCAGGCAAGTCTTGGATCTGGGACCAGAATCATAAAATTCAAGAAGAGGCAATTAGATTTCATAATGGTTAATTTTATGTGTTAGCTTGACTGGATCTTCAAATGTTCAGCTGGTTAAACAAATACTGGCAGAATGGGGACAGTGTACTTTCTGCCTGACTGTCTTAGAGCTGGGACATTAGTCTTCTCCTAGCTTCACACATGGACTCAAACTGAAACGTTGAAATTACACCATCAGCTCTCCTGGTTCTCAGGCCTTCAGCCTCAGGCTTGTAGAGCATTGGTTCTCCTGGGTTTCTAGCTTGTCAAAACAGCAGGTCCTGGGACTTCTCAGCCTTCATAAACACATGAGCCAATTCCTCACAACAACTCCAACTCCATATATGTGTATATATATATGCTCTAAATCATCCACATAGAAATGTTACATACCATAAGTTCAGAGAAAAATTGTTTGCTTCTTTTGCTTTACTTAATTCATTAGAGTAGCAAAAGAACATTAAGAAACACGAGGGTGATGAATTTCAGTGGGATTTAAGTTTGGTTCACACAGTGAAGGCGAGGACTGCTTTAGAAGAGAGCAGGAATTAAGGTCATCTGGGGCATATGCTCACACGCACACACCTGCTCCCTTTCCTCCTTAACCACTCTTCATGACTTCTGGCAATCTGGCTTCCACCCTGAGGCTCCATTATTAGACCTTTACTCCTGGTCATCTCTAGTCTTCCTCCAAATTCCAACCATTCCCATCCAATAATGATGTATATCTCTAGCCTTAAGCTTTCAAAAATAATGGAATCATACACAGATGCTAACTACTGTCTCCATTTCACAGGTTAAAAAAAAAACAAAAACCAACAACCTGAGGATCCAAGAAGTCTAGAGATGTGTTCAGGGTCACGTACCTGCTGGTAATTAGAGCTGAGACTAAGTAGTCGGGTTTCCTAAATATCAGTTTAACACTCCTTTGGATAACCCAGTTGTCCCTCTGGTCTATGAGCAACAATGAACTATCTCCAATTAGATATGCTTTGTTCAACTCAAAGACTTCAAGCTGCAACATGCAGCCAGAAAGACAGCAGTAGCTTGTAAAAATGCTGAGTCTTAAATGGAAAACTGGGGGAAAGTATGTGTCATAGAAGATAGTCAAAGGGTTAATATCCTCCATTTGTAAGACAGCATCGTGTCCATTTGACTTATATTTATTGAGAACTTACTAGCTGCTTGACTGTGGTAGATACTAAGAATACCATGGTAAGTAAAAATAGCATGGTTTTTACTTGCATGGGATTTACCACCTAGCAGGCAGGGACAGACTCATGAGAAATCATTGTTGGGAAAGGCAGTCACATGCAGCTTCCTGCCTCCTGCCTGGAAGGGTTGCCCTGGGCCTGGAACGCTTCCTCACAAGGAGAGAAAAAGCCCACAGTCTGTACCAGCCGTACGTCTTTGCTTTGGAACATCTTCCCCTGCTCCAGGTTTGATGTGTGCTTTTTTGTTCCTCTTGAGCATGTGGCTCATTGGCCCTCAGGTATGTCCCCAGCTTTTTGAATTTCAAACCCATATGGGGGACAGGGTGTCCTTCACCTGCAGCAGAAAAGGGGTTCACGCACCATCTCCCTGTCTTACTCTGGGCTGTGGAGTGAGACCCGCTGACCACAGGGGATGGATGCTGGCTGTTGAAGCTGCTCTTGCTCTGTCTCTTTACGGGGGCAAGTGTTGTTCCATCCAGAGCCTGTGTAAGTTCTTTCTTGGCAACCCTGACACCTGCAAACCATGCAGTGGGTTGACCCCCTGGTACTGCTGCTCCTGGTGGGAGGCAACAGGTGTCACTTGCTCCACAACTGCCGTAATGAAACCACAGCTGGAGGGAAGAAAAGCCCACTGAGGGAGTATGTAACTCAAGGGTGGCTGTGACTGAGCTGAGAAGGAAAGTATAAACCAGAGTCAGTTAGGGAAAAACAAAAGAAGAGGCAGACACCACCCTGTTCCTTAGGCAAAGGCAAAGGAAAGTATGTGCAACTGCCCTATGGCAGGAGGAAATATATTTGAAAAACTGGAGACTTCCCTGGTGGGCCAATGGCTAAGACTCTACATTCCCAATGCAGGGGGCCCAGGTTCAATCCCTGGGCAGGGAACTAGATCCCACATGCCACAAATAAACGTTTGCACACTGCAACTAAAGATCCCGTATACCACAACTAAGACCCGGTACAGCCAAATTAACAAATTTAAAAAACTGAAAGAAAGCTGGCGCGCCCTCAGGGCATAAAGTAAGAAGAAGGATGAGACTAAAACAGGCAGAGAAAGGAAGCTTGGGACCAGACAGAGCAGGACCTTCTAGGTTATATTGAGGATTTGAGTCTGTATCGGTTGAGAAATGGATAGCACAGAAGTGTCTGTTAAGGACAGGGCTGACACAGTGAGATTTGTCTTTTGGAAAGAGGAGGGTGGTAGCAATGGGAAAATGGATCAGAAAGGAAGAAAGTGAGACCACTGCCCACGTCCAGGAGAGAGACAATGATAGCTTAGACCAGCGGTTCTCAAATTGAGAAATTTTACCCCTCAGAAAACATTTGGCAATGTCTGGAGACATTTTTGGTTGTTCCACTATGTGTGGAGGGATGTCACTGGCATTTAGCAGGTAAAGATCAGGGATGTTACTAAATCATGATACAGAGAGCTGCCCCCACAACAAAGGATTATCTGGCCTGAAATACAAATAGAGCCAAAGACCGGGAAACCCTTGCTCAGAATGTGGTGGTGGTGAAGATAAGACTACATATTGCAGAGATAATTAAGAGGTTAGTATCCACAGTAATTAGTGGCTGATTATGAGGAATGAGTGAAAGATTATCTAAGATAACCCTCAGGTTGCTGGCTTGCCCAAGTGGATGAGCAGGAGTGGCTTCCACTGAAATGAGAAAATTTTGGAGGAGGTGATGATCTGGTGGGAGAAGATAAGGAATTCAGCTTGAAGCCTCATAAACTGAGATGACTTTTAAGACATCCAAAGAAGTCAAACAGCCAGTTCTCTAAGTCTACAGCTCAAGGGGGGAATCCTGAGTAGGAGACATGTATTGGAGGGGCTTTTGTGAATAGAAGAGAAGTTGTGGGCATGGATGAGATTACCTAGGAAGAGAGTACAGAGTGAGGAGAAAAGAGGGCCCAGGACTACTTGTTGAGAAACTCCTGGGCGAAGAGCACAAACTAGCAAAAAGCTTCTTCTAGGATTTGGAAAGAAAACCAGGGCATGTCACATCCCAGAAGCTTCAAAAAGGCCTGTTTCCCCCACAGCTTCTCCAACATGGAGTATTATAGATCTTTTTTGGTGCTGTTGTTACATTCATTTGTTTGTTGTATTTTTAGATTTCATATACAAGTGATATCAAACAGTACTTTGTTTCTGTCTTATTTCACTAACCACATTGCCCTCCAAGTCCATCCATGTTGTTGCAAATGGCAAAATTTTGTTCTTTTTATGGGTAATATCATACACACACACATACACATCACAGTTTCCTTAACCATTCACGTGCTGATGGACACTGAGGTAGCTTCCATATCTTGGTTATTATAAATAGTGCTGCTCTGAACATTGGGGTGCATGTATCTTTTCCAACTTAGGGGAACTGCTGGATCTTATGGTAGCTTTTAGTTTTTTTGAAGAACCTCCATACTGTTTTCCACAGTAGCTGCACCAATTTACATTCCTATCAACAATGTATGAGGGTTCCCCTTTTGCCACATCCTCACCAACATTTGTTTTTGTGTTCTTTTTGACAATAGTCATTCACAGATAGTTTTAGCTTTGCTACTGCTCAGTTTAAAAAGTCTAATTTAAAGATATCAAAGTTTTAGGCCCAGGACACTCTTCTCAGCTGCTGGGAAACCCTAGGGGATGTTAAGGTCAGCTATTCATCCCTTTGAGCCAGTGTTGACCCCAGGTCTAGGTGCAACGTCAGCAGCTGCTTGTGGGTTTATGACCCCCTAGGTGCAGAGTGATTCATCTTTCAGTCCTAAGCCTTGTGTTTCATTGACGCACAGCGTTCAATGAAAAGAAGCCTTGCAAATCAGCAAGTATTTACTGAATGTCCCACTCTAGACTCTGTACAAATCCTGTTCAACAGTCCATGTCCATCAGACTTAGGGTGAATGACTGGTGCCCTTGCATGCTTGTGTGTGTGTGTGTGCACCCACATACACACACCCAGCTTGGGACCCTCCTCTCTGGGCTCAAAGGTCTCAAAAAACAGGTGTACTGTCCTCTGAAGGCCCTTTCGTCTCATGAAAGGTTTGGCCCTACCTGCACAGGACAGAACACTCGTGGTGCACAGGACCTAGCTCCCAAGGACATAGCCGAGGTCTCAGCAGTTCCTTTCAAAAATTCAGGAGCCACAAAGAGGGATGACTCAACAGAAGCCTGCTTATGCATCTTGCTGGGATCATTCCAAGAGTCCCAGGGGGTCACTCAGAGGGGCCACAAGGCTACCTACTGGTGCATTAAAAACAGACTCCTGGAGCATGTGAATGGCTGCATTTTGGTCACTTTTCCTATTTGGCCTCTTCCAAGAAGTGCTTGGACTGAATTTTGGCCTATAAAATGCAGTGAGGGACAGCATTGCTCAGTAACTAGTAAGAATGTCCCTGGGCATAGTGAAGGCAGTTCTGCTAAACTATCTGCGAGGGAAAGACTCTGTATTACTTTGCCCTCCTGCTCCAAGTGACCCAGGGACCAGTCTGCTTACTTGTCTCACCCCCACCATTTCAGGTGTTTACAGGTGTCCTCCATGTCACGGAAAGATGGAGCACCAGTGCACACCCACAGAGTGCCTTAGTCTCTGCCCTGCCCTGATCCCACTTCCCCTCCACTGAGGCTTGGGGTAACAGTGGAGGAAACCAACAGTTAAGTCAAAAGGCTCTTGGCCTTGACATCAAAGAGGGCAGCAGTTAAAAGACATCACCCCCGCCCCACTTTTCCCAAGTAGGCCCGGGCGGGATCGCTAGTGAAGAGCCAAGGCCCGGCTGCGGTTCCCAAACCTCCCCGCCCCCATTCCGCATGACGGTGAACTAGAAGAGGGAAGGTGAAGAGGTGCTTGGCCAGGACCAGGGGGCGGGCCCAGGACATGGAAGCCCCGCCCTGTCCCCGCCTCCGCCCCGCCCCCGCAGGAGCCCCTGGAGCTCTGGCTGCCGGCGGGCACTGCGGCAGCGCCAGTCGCCTTCCTCCGGTCGTCTGCGCACAGGTGAGGAGTGGACCCAGCGTCTGAGCCGCTGCAGGAGTGGGAAGCTTCGTGGGGCTGAAATCTGGGAGGGAAGGAAACGGAATCGAATTCCTCAGGGGGCCGGAGGGAGGGACAGAAGTACGCGGGCCCCACGTCCTCGGGCCGTGGGGAGGTGATCCATGCGGCCCCCGGAGAGGTGGACGCGTCTTTAACCGAGCGCTTCTTCGGGTCCAAAGAAGCGCCGGGAGCTTGGATGCCTTGACTCTGTGGGGATTCAGTCCATAGTGGGGCCTCCTAGATCCTGGGGCGCTGGATGCTGGGGGCCCGACATCCTCTTGCAATGGTCGCCAGTCAGCAGCGACAGATAACTCGTCTTGGATCTTGAAAGAGCGACCTCGGGCTCGCGAGCCGCGAACACACAAAGAAACCTCCCTTGCTGGCGTGCTTTGAGAAAAAAGCCCTGCCTCAGACTGTGAATGTTGATAATAGGTTGAAGATTTGTTCTGCCCCAGGAGGTGTGTACAGGTGGGAAAATCTGCAGGAGAAGCTTGACTTCTTCGAAAATTTTTTTAATTTAAAATTTCAGCAAGTCTGTCCTTCCTTTTTGCATGGGGGGAGGTGGGGGTTGGCGAGAGATGACTCTAGAATATAAGCCCAGCTTTGGGTCTGCCTGGGAAGTTCTAGGTTCATCTGGCCCCCAGCAGGCTTTCCTTTGGAAGAAATGAAGTGGGTTTGTGCTTTAACGCAGTGCAAGTTTTCGGAACTTCTTAAGTCAGGGACCAAGTTCGCGCCCTCATTCTATGTTCTCTCACCTGCAGCTGGAAGGAGAGATGTTCACGGTGCTGACCCGCCAACCTTGTGAGCAAGCAGGTCAGTATCACTCAGCAGGCAGCGAGTATGATTTTGTCACATCACCCAAGAATCCCAGCTTCAGCCCACAGGCTGTTTCATCCACGTCCCCAGCAAATGATGGTTTAACCTCTTTGGTGGGAGACTTAGTCGTCACCCGGCTTTCGCCACCGGCATAAAGTAATTCTTTTCCTCAAAGCCACACAAAACAAGGACTAGCATGCTTGTTTCGCTTAAACGGTTTTTCCGGTTTGCATAATCCATTAATTTGGCCCTTGTGGTTTCCCTTACCCAGCTGTGTGTAAGGTCTGCTTTAGAATATTGTTGATTTTGTGATGAACTGTAAAGTACTTGGAGCTTGTCTCTCTTTCCATCCAAGTTGCTGCTGGCCTGGTGCCTACAGCATCCCTTCCCCCTCCCCTCTTCCCTCCCCTCCCTCCGCCCCGCCCCCGCCATGGTCAGTGTTGTTACCACCTTTTACTGCAGGCACATGGGTAGAATTTGCACACACACACACACACACACACTTCTGAGCTTGTCCTGCCCGCCTGCCCGCCTGCCTGCCTGCCTCTGGAGCACATTCTGCAGCTGCTCTGTGTGGAAGCCTGGAAGGGTCTGGCCTCTCCCCTCTCGGGAGGCACCTGGTAATGACAGTGTTCTCCAGCCCTAATGACAGCACAGCTCTAGGCTGCAGTTCCCTAAATGAATGAGACCTGGTCTAGTCCATTTTGGTCTACGACAGGCTTTTCTGCTGGAGCAAGGCTTTGCTTAAAGTAATCACAGCTTTTCACCTGAAAACTGCTGAAGCGCAGAGGACTTAGGAGGCTAGGCTCGTGGCTGTGGTCAGGAGACTGCTTACGTATCACCCCCAGTTCCGCCCCATGGACAGATGTTCTTTAGTGGTACCCCTAAATTGGTATTCAAAACACTTTGATAGTTTAACACATATAAAATAACATCACACATGCAGAGTAACTTGTTACATTCCTTCCAAAGGACAAGTTTAACTTGGCAGATTAAATGTCTACCTTGTCTTGTATATAACTGACCTGGCATGTGCACTGTGTAACAGTTGATGCAAAAGTTTGCCTCTGTGGATAAACCGGTTTCTGTCTGGGTCATACCCTTTGATCTGGAATCACAGAAAAGTGAGGCAAGACCCCTCCAGAGGCTCTGAAGGTTAACGCCACAGTGGCTGCCCTCCAGGTGCTATGACAAATGATTCCGCAGTGAGTAACTTGGTGTACAAGTCGTTTAACACACGTGGGACCAGTTCTGTGGAATAGATTCCCAGAAGTGGGATTATGAGGCAGATAGTATACACATTTGCAATTTTGATACATTTTGACAAATTCCCCTCCAGTTCACTCCCAGTGACAAGGTAGGAGAATTAAGGCACCTTGGACATCAGGATGTGTCTGTGGCAGTATTTATACTGCAGGGGAATCAGATGAGGTAAGTTAAGAGTTGGCTCTTCTGAGATATTGAGACCTACTGCATGACTGACCTCCCCAAGTAATGAGCACTGTGATGTGACTGGATATTGAGGTTGAATCTGACTCTATATGGTATTAAATACATGCTTTCTTTTTCTTCCAAGAAAATATCCCTAGAAATAATGGAGTAGTAAAGAATAGCTTATGATGATCTAAAAGTAGATGTTCCAGAATAGGGCAGGTTCTACCCCATTGCTGTTCAATAGAACTTTCTGTGATGGTAGAGATGTTCTGTAATTACACTGTCCAATATGGTAGCCACTTTTGATTATTTAACACTTAGAAAGTGGCTAGTGCAACTGAGAAACTGTATTTTTAAATTTTATTTACTTTTAATTAATTTAAATACTCAATTGGTGAGACATATTTGGATTCTCTGAATTCAATGATCTTCTTCTTATGCTAGTGTTTATCATAGTTCAGCCATTTGAATGTCACCACTTATGTTTATGCTGTAATAGTTCTAACAAGACTATTATTTAGTCAATATTTTACTCTAATGTCTTTTTATCTTTAAAAAAATTAGGTATAAGTTATACATAGTGATAGGTAGTGGTGGTGGTGGTTTAGTCGCTCAGTCGTGTCCTAATCTTTGCAACCACATGGACTGTAGTCCACCAGGCTCCTCTGTCCATGGGATTTCCCAGGCAAGAATACTGGAGTGGGTTGTGATTTCCTTCTCCAAGTGATCTTGTGACCCAGGGATCGAACTCCGGTCTCCTACATTGCAGGTGGATTCTTTATGCTGGTAAATGCAGGAGACCCATGTTTGATTCCTGGGTCAGGAAAAGCCCCTGGAAAAGGAATAGGTTACCCACACCAGTATTCTTGGGCTTCCCTTGTGGCTCAGACAGTAAAGAATCTGCCTGCAACGTGGGAGACCTGGGTCTGACACGACTGAGTGACTTTCACTTCTTTAATATATAGTGAAATGGATAGATCTTAAGTTGTGTCCCTAAATCTGGTATTCTTGCCTTCTGGAAGGATTATGTTTTTAGAAAATGGACAATTTATAAGAATATTTTTTAAGGGAAATTGTATCTAAAGGAGCTGGTTTGCTGTGATTTTTAGTTTTTTTCCAAAGGATTTTGGAAAGTTTGATAAATTTTGAAAAATGCACAAACTCATATACCCCACAATCCTATTTAGATATAAGAGCATTTTCATTTCTCTAGAAAGTGCCTGCCCCAAACCCCTGTGCCATCACTGTTCTGATTTCTGTCATCCACCTGTTTTAGAGCGTAACATAAATGGGGTCATTTTAGAAAGTTTCTTTCCTTCTTTTCTTTTTTTTAAATAAATATATTTGCTACTTTATTTATGAAATTTTCATTAGCCCACACTGGTACGTTAAGATCCAAGGAAATATTTGCTCACAACCATCTAGTTAGGAAATATTAGCTTAAATTTAGTAAGTAAAAATAGTCCATTATGATACATTGTATATTATCATACAATGCATATAATTATATAATTATCTTTACTTAGAGGCTATATTTAGTTGAAGACAACTCATATGCTACTTTTTTTTGTTTTGCATTTACATGTTATGATTAAAATATAAAATATAAATACCAGAGATTACATGACCCCTTTGGGAGGGAACATGTGGATTGGGGTCTAGTTACTCTTCATTTGTAAAGATGTCTATGTCTTTACTATAGACACAGGGAAAATGACTGAGGTTGAATTCTTACTGGACACCCACATATCTTAGGAATTCAGACACATTACCATTTGTTTGACAATGTCACCATGTACTAAACTTTATAATCATTGATTGTATCTGAAATACAATAGGAATTTCTTCTTATTTATCCGAGATTATTTTTTTAATGAAATATTGTATCACCTGCTTTAATAGAAAACTCATAATTTTCAAATATACATTGAAATAAATGTTATTGGAAATCATCTCAGGGACAACCAGTAATATGCATAACACACTTTGGGAAATACCAGAGAGCTAGACTATGCACACCCTCCTTGCAAACGCTGTTTTAGTCCACTCTTTGGAGGAAAGATACTCAAATGGGTATTTGAGCCCAGTTGTAGTTCTAAATGTTTGGGTCTCAAAAAAGCCAGAGGAAGTGACTTATGCACGCAGCTAAGCACCCAGTTAAGCACCCAATTCACAGATTCTACGAAGAAGGGCAGAGCCCTGTTCCTGATTCCCCCTCATGTGTCTTCTGGGCTTCCTCATTTTAGGCCTCAAGGTCCTCTCCCGAACTCCAGCCATCATCGCCTTGGTGGTCTTGTTTTTGAGCATTGTGGTGTTTATGGCTATCACACTCATCCAGACACACCAGAAAGAGGTCCTCTTTCCAGGACCAAAGGTAGGTGTGAAGAGGTTGGCACTGAAGGGAAGAAATGGGCTCTAGCATCAATGACTCTCAAGCTGTGAGTTAGAAGAGAAGAAAATTCTTGCCCTTCCTCACCTCCAGCTGGAGCCAGGGAAAGATGGGGTAAGACCCAAGGAGAAAGACTGGACATGCTAGGTTTGTGGTGTTCGAGGTGACAGACTGATAGTGGTGACACCTTCTCCTAGGATGATGTGGTCTTGCTTTGACTCCTGACTTTTGGAACCAAAGCAGACTTTGTTGCCAACTTCCCTGGTGGCTCAGACGGTAAAGCATCTGTCTACAATGCAGGAGACCTGGGTTTGATCCCTGGGTCAGGAAGATCTCCTGGAGAAGGAAATGGCAACCCACTCCAGTACTGTTGCCTAGAAAATCCCATGGATGGAGGAGCATGGTGTCCCTGGGGTCGCAAAGAGTTGGACACGACTGAGCGACTTCACTTCCACTTTCACCAAAGATTTACCATCTTGTCAGTCTCCCCAGATGACCCAACCTTGCTCATGAGCAGAGACCAGGAGACCCAGGCTCTTCTTCTGGCCTAGCCTGGGTAAACAAAATCAAGGACCTGGAAAGTCTCCTTGATCTGTGCTGTGCTACGTCTCTTTGAGTCTAGAAGTATGCTTTGATCCCTCTGACTCCTCCCCCCACCAAAATTACTCCGGACCTCATGCTAAGTTCCAGAGACCTCTGTCAGCCTTGACAAAACCATCCCCCAATGGATGGACTCTGGTAGACAGAATTGTACGTGCCCTCTGCTTTGGCTGTAAGGGTGACGGGAGGTGATCCCCTGAGGGAATGTCAAGTGAAAGGTGAAGATAATCAGTGAGTCCTTCAATTATTTTGAGTAGAAGTCAGCAAACTTCCTCCGTAAAGAGCCAGACGGTACATATTTTAGGTTTTGAGAACCACTTATAGTCTATTGCATATCTTCTTTTCTTTTTCTCTTCTTATGACTCTTTAAAGCTATGAAAACCACTCTTAGATGGAGAGCCATAGGAACCATGTTATTTGAATCTCATTTAGTATTTGTCTTTGACCTTGGGTCTTTTCTATATCTTCCTGCTGTTAGGGACTGTTCATAGGCTATATTTGATATAGAGGTTTTTAAAAGATAAAAAGAACCGTTTTTGCCTTGACTCTGTGGTTGAGTTTGATCTACCATCCAGAGTCCACTTTGCTAAAGGAGTAGAGGAAAATCTGTTTCTTTTTTTCTGTCTGTCTGCCTTTAAATTAATTAATTAAATTTTTTTCTGGCTGCAAAAAGAAGCTTGTGGGATCTTACTTCCCCAACTAGGGATCCAGCCCAGGGGCCCAGCAGTAAGAATGCCGAGTCCTAACCACTGGACTGCCAGAGAATTTCCTAAAATCTTTTCTAGATAATGGAATTTTGTTCTTTTATACTTTACTTAAGAATCTCAGCCTCCCATGAATAACATGAATAAAAAAGAAAAATAAAAGCCTCATGCAGCTGTCCAGTGGTGAGAGGAAAACAAATTATCTGGCTGTCCAAAGACATTAGCTAAGGCCTAGAGAAGCTGTTTTCCCAAGCTCCAGGCACTGCCTTCCTCTATAAACTGTATAAAATCAGGAGTGCAACTAGAGGAAATACCATCTCCTTACTCTTTGTAAATTGCTAGTCAGTTGAGTGAGCATTTTTCCCTGAATAATCTCACTGAAATCTTGTGCCAGCTATGGAAGATGGACAAGCCCTGTCACCACCATTTTGCAAGTGAGGAAACAAAGGCTTGCTCAGTGGATGGTGGGACCAGAACCTGAAACCTGAACATTCCTCTACCCACCGCCAGGGCTCTCTTCATTTCCTTCCAACTGTTCCTTGATCCTAAGTTCTGAATAGGGAGCCCAGGAGGAGATACTGGCCTCTGATAGGAAAACATGTCCTCCTTTGCACAGGAGGGGAGGAGGGGAGGACGGGCACAGAGACAGGAAGGTGCTGAATCGCAGGAGCGACTTGGGGGGCAAGTCCATTCTTAGACCCTAGTACCACCCTGTGCGTGCGTGCTCAGCCGCTTCAGTTGTGTCTGACTCTGCGGCCCTATGGGCCATACCCCGCCAGGCTCCTATGTCCACGGGATTTCCCAGGCAAGAATACTGGAGAGGGGTTCCATTTCCTCCTTCAGGGGGTCTTCCCAACCCAGAGATCACATCTCTTACATCTCCTGTACTGGCAGGCAGGTTCTTTACCACTAGCACCACCTGGGAAGCCCATTACCGCCCTTAGACCCCATAAATCAAAGGAACCAGCTCTAGCTGCACTCCAGGTACACCTCTCCATGGGACAAGGGAATGTGCCCACCAAGAGCCATGCTTCCCCTTCTAAAACATGCTGGGGACCCCAGAATCCAGGGTCTGTGTGGGCCTTCCCCTGAGAGCAGACCTCACCACTCACCTGAGGGGTGGCAAAGGGGCAGCAGCTTGCAGGGGGAGTAGACAGAGCATGGGCATGGTCTGTAGTCTGAGCTAGCCCACCTTCTACAGTCAACGTCCAGTGCATGAGGCTGTTCACACTGTGGATTTGCCTGTGGATGAGAAAAAGACTGGCGGCGGGGCGGGGGCGGGGCAGGACAGGGCAGAAGTCTTCCTTTATAAAAAAGGGTCTCTTGGGCCCTTCAAATGTGAGGGATGGGCTGGTTAAGACAGTTGTTTGGGGAGATGAGAGGTAAGTTCAAACTGGAGGGACATGGAGGAATTAGAAGACCTGAAGAGTAAACTGAGGAGAGAAAAGTGGGTCCCAGAGCAGTGTGGAGGTGCTGTTGAAGGAGACCACACATGTTTAGTTCCACTGTGTCAGAGCGGTTTCCCTAGTCAAAGATGCCTGTGCAAGACTGTCATCTGGGGGTGACCCCAGGAAGCACTGGGGGGATGGAAGTGAGACAGAAGTGAAGGCAGTCAGTGGAGGGGCTGATACCCAGCAGGTTACCACTGTGGGCAGCTGGGACTGCCCTGGGAGCCAGTGCGGAACTCACCTCAGGGATGAAATCTGTCACGGGCATACAGAACACCTGCCTCACAGTCATCCGAGTCCAGGGCGTATTTACACACCAGCTTCCATTGGTCATCGGTTGAGGGCTGCTCCCTGGGGGACATAAGCTCTCTAGTATTTCTGGCATATTGTGAGCTCAGGTAGGCTAGGCCAATGGAGACAGCCTTCAGGCAGGTAGAAAGTACATAAGTGGACATCACAGGGGTGAGGTCTGAGAGCTTGTGGGTGGGGAACCCTCAGTGACTGTCACCCCATAGGTAGATTATTTTCATTCCCACTTTGAAAACGAGAAAACAGAGGAACAGAAAGGGCAAATAGCTTCCTGTGATTACACAGATTAGAAGTAACATAATTGGCATAGAAGGAAGAAAAAAGCAGAGAACAGTGGCCTAAGGCAAGAGTTTGGAAGGATCAGTATGTATATCCTCATTAGCAGACACAGTTCAGAGAGGGGATTTTTAATTTCTTCAGCCCCAGCTGTAGGAGAATGAGTTCTATGACATTGGAATATTGGCTCAGGGGCTCATCCTGTTTCACTGAGAGAATTAGGTGTGAGAAAAGACAGATGTTGTGGGCCAGCTGAAGTGGAGTGGAATGACAGCTTGGAAAGGGGCCCTTCACATGCAGCTTTTCTCAGCCTGTCCAGACACCTGTCCTTCTGTTGTGCAATGTGTGCTGGGGATGGGAAGGGCAGTGTGGAAGTGGAGGCAGTGAATATTAAAAAAAAATGAAAAAAATATATAAATTTTTCACTGTTTATGTTTTCATACCTTGCTTTATCTTGCCTTTGCATGCAGCTGGTGGTTCTGAGGGGCCAGCTCCATGGTGGTCTGCCAATATAGGGAGCCCTGGAATGTTCCTCAAGACATGAGAGGTCAAGATTTCTAGCTATTAAATCCAATGTTGGCCCACCTGACCTTGTTTTATCTGAGTGTTCTATTAAGTTCAGTTCAGTGGCTCAGTCGTGTCCAACTCTTTGCAACCCCATGGACTGAGGCACACCAGGCCTCCCTTTCCATTACCAACTCCCAGAGTTTACTCAAACTCATGTCCATTGAGTCGGTGATGCCATCCAACCATCTCATCTTCTGTCGTTCCCTTCTCCTCCTGCCCTCAATCTTTCCCAGCATCAGGGTCTTTTCAAATGAGTTAGCTCTTCACATCAGGTGGCCAAAGTATTGGAGTTTCAGCTTCAACATCAGTCCTTCCAATGAACACTCAGGACTGATCTCATAGAGTGGAACTATTAAAACTTAGGCAACAATAGAAATATCCCCAGTCCCTTTTTCATTGTTACTGGTTTGACCTGCTCTATCAGCTTGAGGAATAAACATGACAACATTGCCTTTGTTTTTCCCCCACCCTGCCGCTTTATTATCGTTAAGTCTGACATCCTCCTCTTGAGGTTTTACCTCCCAACCCCCTCACAGTTGCCTGGAAGCCCTGAAGCCTCTCAGTCCCATCTGATCGGCATCCCACTGCCACTGCTGCCTGCACCCACCTGGCGTCACTGGTGGAGAAGGGCATGCAGAGTCCCAGTTTCAGGGACCCTGCTTTTCTGCCATGACCTGCTCAGGCCACATTAGAGCCCAGGTTGGATCACACAACTCTCCAAAGCACAACAACCGGACCAGGCTGTGTTAAAACCATTTCCTTCTAACCCTCATCCATTCTCAGTCATCAGCCTGGGTATCAGGTACCCTGTGGCCCACCCGGGTTTACCTCTTGGAAAACAAGAGATGGGTAATTGGTTTATTCCTTTCTAGAAAGCCCTGGCTCCTTATTCACATTGGTCATTCTCCTCTCCACCCAGATCTGCATACCACTTAACTAAGAGTTTGCTTTCAAGGGTCTTTTGTCTGAACAAAGTCTGCCATACCATACCAGGCACCTTCTTACTAATCAGTCACCATGTTAAGACTTGTTTTTCTTCAACAAATATCATATATTAATGCATCTATATGGAATCTAGAAAGATGGTACTGATGAACCTATTTGCAGAGCAGCAATGGAGACACAGACATAGAGAACAGATTTGAGAACACAGAGTGGGAAGGAGAGGGTGCGACAAATGGAGAGAGTAGCATGAAAACATATACACTATCATGTATAAAACAGATATCCAGTGGGAACTTGCTCTGTGACTCAGGGAATTAAAACTGGGGCTCTGTGACAGCCTAGAGAGGTGGGACGGGGTGGGAGGTGGGAAGGAGGTTCAAGAGGGAGAGGACATAGATATACCTATGGGCGACTCATGCTGACGTATGGCAGAAAGCAATACAATACTGTAAAGCAATTATCCTTCAATTAAAAATACATTTTAAGAAAGACTTGTTTTTCTTGGAACTCAGTGAAAGTATAGGGGCTATGAGTACAGGTTTGAGAGTCAGATCCCAGCTTGATCCCAGGTCTGTGACCTTGGCTAATTTTACCTCTGTGAGCCTCAGTTTTCCCATCTGTCAAGTGGAGATGATGATAACACCCGCCTTATAAATGTGACATTAAGGCCCTTTCTGTAATGCCTGGCATATTATAAGGTTCAGCAAATGTTTATTACTATCCCTATTCTTATTATTATAGTAAGAGTAATGATGATGATGATAAACACATCTAAGAAAGCTGATCATGTGATCTTTGCTTTTGCTTTTCCTAGACGATCACACAGTCCATGACCATGGGTTAATATGGAAGACTGTTTTTTTTCGGTTGACCCACTGAGTGTGTCTTCAGTTCTGCGTCAGGCCATGTGTTTTTTTCTGACAGTGCATTAAACAGAGGGTGCCCTGCTGCTTTTCACCCAAACATCACCCACTTCATTGAACTGAATGAAATTCATTCTCCTCTTATACCTTCCTCCATGGAACCACACTGAGTTGCACTGATCTAGGCAAATGAACTCTGAAAACCAGTTAAAGACCAATTTTTCCACTTTTGAAAATGCCAGTGAAAGATGGTGGGGTGGGGGTGGATTGTGTTAGTGAGAAGTAGCCCTGGGCCTGGAGGCTGCCCCTGTCAGTACATCAGCAGGTACCCAAGGGGCTGCCATTTCTCCTGCAAATCTCAGAGCAAAGTCTCTGGCTGCACCCACTGTGGTGAAAACTAAATCCCATTTTTCTGGAGTTACAAATGAAAGTGAACATTCTTCTTTCTTTCTGATCTTGGCCCAGGAACCCTAAGCATTCTTCATGAAGGGTTGGAATAAAGAAGATTTGGGAATAGACAGTATGGTATCTTGTGGAGTGGTTGCCTTCTTATGCTCACTCTCCTCTTATCAGTACCTGGTCTGGAGGGGCTGGTGGAGGGGTAGTGAGCAGGCTGGCAGCAGAGGGAAGGAAAGAAAGCACTGACATGGAGGCTCAGACCTCTGGAGTACCTGATTTCCTTCAGTTTCAACCTGTGCTTTAATCTCATGGGGAGCCTCTGCCTGGAACAGATTGTGAACAATGCCTCCCTTGTTCGCCATAGAGGGGTGTCATGTCAAGATCCCAAACAACACGCGTCATCAGACTGAACAGCCAAGTTGAAGAGGCTGTTCAAGTTCAAATACCAGTGTACACAGCATGTTCTAAATCTTAATAGAATGGAGGAGCTGGAGTAACACTTTTTTATTTGCTCCTATTTCAAATGAAGCAAGTGTTCATGGCAGAAAGTTTAGAATCAGGGGATTGGATAAATGAATTACTGTATGTCTCACAGTCAATGTGATGAATGTCTTAAAAATCACGATGTCAGTGTTTTTACTGATAGGGAGAGATGTTCTTGATATATTTTTCTAGTAAGAAAAGAGCACTGGAGAAGCTTCTGTGTAATATAATCCTGTGTTGATTTAAAAACCTATGAAACATAGGTGTATATGTAGTTGTATGCACAGAAGACCACTGGAAAAGCTATATAACAAGGTGTTAAAACAGTAGTTGGGTTTGAGGAGTGTTATTCACTTTTCTTTCCTCTTTTTCTTGCTTTGTAATTTTATTTATTTTGCTTACTGGTTTTTCTATGTAGCCTGAATTTATTGAACAGCCAGTAAGCATCAGGCAGATGGTCTCCTATTTACTTCCGAAAGGAAGTTGTCTGCAGATGATGGAATCCAGAGAGCTTAGGTCTCTTACACAATATCGGAAAAGTAGGAATCCATCCGATTTGACCTGCCTCCAGAACCCAACGTCATCTTCCTCTCTGAGACAGGCTAGGCTAACTCAGTGGCAGAGGAATTGGGGAAAAGCTGCCATCCAGAAGCCTCTGATGGCCTAGGCTGACTCCAGCCCAACCAGATACTGACCTAGGTCAGCATAACTCATTCCCATGCCCCTTGGCTGCTACGGCATGCTCTGTCTTGGGCAGGCCTGGTCCAGGGCCTGAGCTGGGCCACACCTTCAAGCAAAGCTCTCTGGTAACTGCCTCAAGCTGGGTGATATGGCTGGCAGTACCCTCCTGTCCATTCTTCCACACATGAGTCACCAAAGTGAGATGATATATCAACAATCTTTTGTATTTTGGTTTTTTTCCTCCTTAAGTACTTCCTTCCATGGTTTCCTATTGGTTGCTTATTCCCAGGTGGATAGTCCTGGAAGTTTGGAGAAGAAACGGTAGCAGGTGACTGACTATTCATTTTCCTCCTGAGACCCAGGTGGCTTCTGACCTCCCGTACTTCCACCCTGCGGAATCTGGATGAAGGGAAACCAGGAGATTGTCTTTGCATGCACAATCCTTGGGGTACTCATCTTTAACCTTGGCTGCATTTCGGAATCACGACGGGAGCTTTAAGTACTGTGTGTGCCTGGGACAACTGACAGAGATTCTGATTTAATGAGTCTCAGGGTGTAGCCTTGGCATTGGGAGCTTCAAAAGCTCCCTAAGTGATTCCACTGTGAACCAAGGCTGAGAACTGTGGCCTGGAACACCTGACCCATCTCCTCCCCACCCCTCCCTCCAGTCAACAGAAACAAAGTTGGTTTGGAGAAGATAAGTTTTTTCTGGTCAGGTTCTATATAAAGGAAGCAGTGTGGGTTAAACTCTTGGGACGACTCAGGGTTCTCTGGGAAAAGGGGTCCTCAGAGAGGCTGAGCCTGTAATTAACTCTCCGTCCCCCTTTTATTCAGTATGGAATTGTACTTGATGCCGGGTCTTCCAGAACCACAATCTACGTTTATCAATGGCCAGCAGAGAAGGCGAATAATACTGGAGTGGTCAGTCAAACCTTCAAATGCAACGTGAAAGGTAAGGCCCAAGGGAAGAAGGGAGCATCCTAATGTCCTTTGGGAGGCCTGCAGGGGTCCTGAAATACTGTCTGGAGGCGAGGAGTGAGCACTGGGCTGGGCGTCAGGGAAATGAGACCTCTTGTTAGCACTGCTACTCTTCAGTACAGTGACCTTAGGCTAGCCCCTTCCCTTCTCTGGATCTCAGATTTCTCATCTGTAAAACGGGAGGCGGGGGTATCAAGAACTGTAAATGGTGTGATACAGATGCTGGTGAAAGACCCAAAACTTCTGTCAGAAACAAAGGAGAGTTTATTGCTCACACAAATAGCTATAGCCCAAGGATCAGCATTTTCTTGTCCTGGTTCTCTGAGCCCCAATTTGCACAGGGTGATATAGAGATGCCAGATGGTACCTGCTTGCACAGTGGGTTGTATTACCAATAAGGAACCCTGGGATTAGAGAACCTGAAAGATTTATAATGGGCGCCTGCCTTGCTCTGGAGGGAAACACTATCCGTATCTTCTTAGCCTGCTTATTATGCAAATATCCCTGAACAGATAGTCCAGAAAAACAGCAGTGAGTGCCTCTGCTCGTAAGATATGTAGAAACACAAGAAATTCATGGAAAATTATATTCCAATAGGAAACTTATATTCCAGTTGGCTGTGTATGGTGGGAGGGGAGGGTAAAAAGAGATAGAGATGGACCATCTGTAAAAAACAGGCTTGTGTGGCTCTGTTCCAGTAAAACTTTCTTTATAGACCCTGAAATTTTGAATTTCATATAATTCTCAAATGTCACAAAATATTATTAAAAAAAAAAGTTCAATACCATCTAAAAATAATGCATGAATATCTCAGTTCATAGGCTGTATAAAAGAAGGTGGTGAACTGTATATGGCTAGGGAGTTGCCAACTCTGAAACAGAACGTTATCAGTGTCTTTAATGACCCTCCATGCACTTCCTGCTTCCTCCACAATATATCCTGAATGTTATGTTGACTATTTACTTGTTCTTTTTTATAGTTTTGTCCTTATGCATTTAGTTTTTCCTGGTTTTGGAAATGGAATCAAGTGCATATTTATACAATTGGAAGCAAACATTTATTCTGTAATTTGCTTTGTTCACTACCACTTGGTTTTTAAAATGCATCTCTGTTGCTATGAGTACCTGGTTCATTTTTCCCTGTTGAGGGATATTTGTATTTCCCTGGTTACTAATAAGGTTAAGTATCTTTTTATATATTTATGACTATTTCTGTTTCTGCGAAACGCCTGTTCATGTCTTTTGCTCATTTTTCTACTGAATTGCTTGACATTTTCCTATTGAGTTGTGGAATTCTTTATCTGTATTCTGAATATGAATGCTTTGCTATATTATTATTATACTGTTGCTAATATCTCTCAGTTTATGGTTTGTCTTTTTAGTTTTTCATGATGTCTTTTGACAAATAAAAGTTCTTAATTTTTACAAAGGTACAGTTATCAGTCTTCTGCCTTTTCGTTTGCTCTTTTGTATGTTTTATTTAAGAAATCCTTCCCTAACTTGAAGTCATAAAGATATTTTTCTATCAAAAGTTTTGAACTTCCCTGGCAGTCCATTGGGGATCACAGGTTCAGGCCATGTGGCACAATCAAAACCAAAAAGTTTTCTAAATTTGCCTTTTACAATTAAGTCTTTAGGCCACATAATCAAGCCCAGTGAGCGAGCGTGCATGTATGTGCCACCCTCTATAGAGTACTATGATTTTTGACTCGGCCTGGATCTTCCCAACCAGTGTACAGGATAGGTCACAGGGATACCCTCAACCCAGAGGATGAGTTAGACTCTGGGCCAGTCACCCCAAGCAACTTCCTTCATTTCCCTCAATAAGCTGCTCAAATAGAATACCCTCTTGCTGATCGTGGTAGAGAAAACGTTGGGAAGCAGAATTAGCCTTTCCCGTAGAGAGACCAGGAGTTGTCTCTGGATAACCAGGGTGCACTCTGGCCATCTGCCCTTCCATGGAGGACAGCCAGGAGCTCGCCGATCCTGGAACATAGGTGTCACAGCTAGGGTCTTAAGGAGCAGACGCGCAGACAGAGGCTGGGGTGCAAGGGAGTGATGTGGAAGAGAGGCAGAAAGAGGAGGACTGCACAGAAAGAGAAGTCAGACTGCAACTCAGGCAAGGCAGAGCTCCAGCCAAGTAGAGGTGTCCTGCACTGGGTATAAATGGTCTGAAATGACCGGATGGTGATTCCTCCTGTCACTGTCAGTTATTGGATGTTGCCAGCTTGGGAAGAAGGTGTTGACCAAGAGTTTTCTGCAGCTAAAGAAAACCCTGAAGGAATTAACATCTGAACACTAAGCCTTTATTTGAAGGGGCATCTGTGTGGCACTTCTCTTGGCTCCTCACAACAGGGAACTTTCGTGTCTTCTGAGAACCGCTTGCATCATTACCTGCACTTCACCAGCAGCAGCAACCTTTCTGAAACTTCAGCCAGAGATCCCATCTCTGTGCTCCTAACTTCTGAGCTATCTCTTCACTGTGAAGCATGAAACAGGATGCTTTTTGAGGAAAGACAGACCAGCCACTCCAAGCAGAGATAATATTGTAGGACAGTGATTAAGACATCACCCTCATCCCTACTATGAAAGCTCTGGAAACTTATCTGAGCTCTCTGCATCTTGACTCCCTCATCTCTAAAATAAAAAGCATAATAACAGTAATACCCACCCCACAGGAATGATTTGGATTAAATGACATAATATGTATAAAGCAGGTCCATGGGATTTTTCAGGAGTGGGTTCCCATTTCTTCCTTCAGGGGATTTTCCCGAGAGCTTGGCGGGCTACAGTCCATGAGGTCACAAAGAGTCAGACACAACTTAGCAACTGAGCACCAGCACATATAAAGCAGGTAGCAAAGACCTGGCATACAGTAGGCACTCAATAATTGTTAGCTATTAATTATGTGGCACCACACTTTAGAATTCCCAGTGGATATTCTTGCTAAGAGGCTGTCTTAACATAGTTGTAAGATCTGCCTCTAGCCCTGGGAGGGCAGTTTAGCCAAGTCAGTCGTGATGGCCTCAAACTGTAGGAAGAGGTGGCACTTTCGTGGGGAGGGATCCGGGCAGTCTCTCAGGGGCAGGGGCCCTTGGCCCACCCTGGATGTGATTGAGGGGAGGAGCAGGGTCATGGAGCCCACACCACATCCATAAATGGATCTTCTCTTTGATCACAGTAGCCTCAGGGATCCATATATTCTCCGAATGACCAGAAGACCACAAACTACAGCTCAAATAACAGAGTTGAAGTTTGGCAAGTGTCATCCACTGGAAGACAAGTGGCTTCGCCAAGCATAATTTGGGTTTCTAGTTTCTCAGCTGCAGATTTCCCCAGGATTCCCCTGGCTTGGCCAGTGTGAGGGAGCGGTGAATGTTTGCTTGCCTAGCAGTGTTCCCTGAATGCCCAGGGCCTTAGAAATATTTTTCTCAGGGCATTCGTGGTGGGCGTCAGTCCTCAGATGCTGCTGTTTTCTGTGAGTTCAGTGGGTGCTGCCTTAGCTCCTGGGCACCATGCCGGTGTCTGTTACTCTGGCTGCTTATTTTAAAGCCATTCTCTGAGGGTCACTGGCTCCTTGCCTGTCCCTCATCTCTTGTGCGGGATGCACTGCTCAGGCTTCCTGCTGCCTTCTCTCAGAGGTAACAGTCATGTTTTCCCTTTACACCAGCAGTTAAAAATTTTTTCAACTCCACTGAGACTAGACTTAACCATCTCCACTGAAATACCTTCAAAAGTTGCTCTAGGGACCAGATCACTATAGCATTGAAAACCGTCTTTTGCTCAGAACATGACTTTTGCTCCTGTCCCACCTCAAGTAAGTCTTATGCCAGCTGTCCAACCCTCTCTTCTCAGACTGGAATAGCAGTTTTAGCTCTTTCGTTGGAGTTTCCCAGTATTCCATGAGCCTGTGAACCCAATCTCCTTTTCCCTCTGGGAGGCTTAAGGGAACCTTATGAAAATAGGTCCCTGAGGGACATGCTCAAATACTCCACATTTCAACATTCTAGCAATGCTCCTAACCAGTTCCTGTCCAGAGATCAGTTCTTGCAGAAATATATTTTGTTTGCTCTAGACTGAACTACACAATCCCCTTCCTATAGTGTGGTGGGCTGATCTGAAAATCTCACTGATTGATTGATTCATATATTTAATAAATATTTATTTGGGTGCTTGCTATTTGCCAGTAACTGTTCTTGACACTGGGAATTCTAAAATAACCAATGTACAAAATGTACAAATACATGTACAAATGTACAATGTACAAAATGTACAAAGTCTCTACTGTTATAGAACTTACAGTCTAATGAAGGAGAGATAGCAAATAAATGGGTATATGATGTCAGTCAGAAATGCTGGGAAGAGAAACTAAGCCAGCTAGGTGGATAGAGAGTAATCATGCGTTTCATGGGAGAGCAAAGAAGGTGACAGCTAAGCAGAGACCAAAGTGAGATGAGAGGGTGAGGCACACACGTGTTTGAGGGAAGAATGTGCTAGCAGAGGGCATGGCAGGAGAAAAGACCATGGGTGGCAGCAGCTCAGCATTTTCTAGGAAAAGCAAAGGGGCCAGTGTGACTGGAGCAGAACGAGTAAGAGATTCAAGTGAGAAATGAGGCCAGAGCTGTTGCAGAGGCCAGCTCAGGGAGGACCTTGAGATGGAGTAAGGGGTTTGACTTTTACTCAGACGAATTTTGTTCACAGTATATTGGGAAGCCATTAGGAGATTCTGACCAGGGAGCTAACATTAGATGACATCATTTTAACGGATCACTCTGTCAATGTAGAGCATGTAGTCAAGAGACCTAGAGGCAGGGAGACCAGGGTTATTAGAGCAGTGCAAGTGGGAGGTGATGTGTGGGTGGTCTAGCCTAGACTCGTGCTTCTCGACATAAGGCAATTTTGCCCCCCAGGGAACATTTGTTGCTATCTGGGGACATTATTATTTTTTATTATTTTTATTTATTTAATGGATTTATTTGGCTGCACCAGGTCTTAGTTGTGGCATATGGGATCTTAGTTCCCTGACTAGGGATTGAACCCAGGCCCCCTGCATTGGGAGCATGAAGTCTTAGCCACTGGGCCACCAGGGAAGTCCCTCTGGGGACATTTTTGGTTTTCCCAACTGGGGTTTGTGGTGCTGCTGGCATCTAATGGTAGAGAACAAGGGCACTGCTAACCACTGCATGACTTGCAGGACAGTCCCCACAATGAAGAACCATCCAGCCCAAAAGGTCAGTAGTGCGGAGGCTGAGAAACACTGGTTGAGAATGGTTCTGGGGAAGGAGTGAGAAGTGCTGAGATTTGAGCCGTATTTTGGAAGTAGAGCCAACAACATTTTACGATTGTTTTAATGTATGGCATCCTGGCTGGTGGTACCTGAGCATCAGTTCTGACCTGAGTGACTGTGTGCATGAAGGTACCGTCTCCTGAGAACGGGCAACACTGAGGGCTGGGGCTATGGCAGGATTAAGGAATCTGGTTTTGAATATATTAAGTTGAAGGTGCCAATAAATCATCTAAGTCAGGAGACAGCAAACTTTTTCTGTAAAGAGCTAGAGGATAAATATTTTTCATGTGTTGGCCATGTGATCTCTGTTGTATTTAACTCTCCTACTTTAGCATGAAAGCAGCCATAGACCATCTGGAGACAAATTAGCATGTATGTATTTCAAGAAGACTTTATTTATGGACACTTGTATATGTCTAATAGGATATACCCTAAGGACAAAAAAGAATTTCAAAAATGTTTAAATTGTTTTCAATAATCCTACCACTGGTGGTAGTGCCGGTACTGTCACTGTCATGCTGAGACTGCTGCATGTGGGCTGTGAAATAAAGCACATGAGTTATTAAGTTGGAGGGATTGGGGAACAGGATTTTTAGCCTAGGAAAAGGAAGATAAAGATACAAGATCAGTGAATTCAAGGGAAAAACTGAAGTTCTGAATTAGAAATACCACTGAGAATTCATGACATATTTTCTCTTGAAATAAAGTTTTCTCTAGGTCTGTCTTCTGGAAAGGTTTGCAATGAGCACCCTAACTTCTAAATTTTGGATACTAGATACCATTACTCAATAAAAGAAATCAGGATTTCTTGGAGAAATGGCAGATTCCAGATCTGGGGCAGGAAGTATATAAGTCATTGAGACATCTCATATCAGAAAGCAGAGAAGTTCTTAAAGGTTTTTGGGATCATGTCAAAAGGACTCAGCTACCAAACTGAAGAAAGCACCACTGGATAAAGATGGGCCATCAATAAGAATAATAACTGCAATATTATATAGCAAATGTATCTGTAGATTCATAAGCCCTTAAAGATATTAAGCAAACAAATAAAATCCCTCATGGTTAAGTTAAGAAGATACTGGAGATGCAACATACACACACACACACACACACATATATAGCATATATATAAATTTTAAAAATTTATTTGGTCACGTGGCATGTGGGATATTAGTTCCCCAACCAGAGATCGAACCTCTGCCCCCTACATTGGAAGCGTGGAGTCAACCACTGGACTGCCAGGGAAGTCCACAATCAATATTTTTTAAGCTGGTAAATAAAGGGAAAGAATCAAGCACATATCTATCCAACCTTCCCTGTACCAACTGTACTATAGGGTAACCAAGTAGTTAATGATGGGGAAGTTTTCCTCTTTTAAAAGCATTTTAAATAAAAAGTGAAACAAGAATGATGGAAATAAAATATCACCATTTCACAAACCCTAATGGGCTAATGGATCTAGGCAATGACCACTGATGCCTATTAACAGCACAGAGAGAGAAGCAGCCAGATGCTTGTGCCTCTAATTGGGAATGCACATCCCTACAAATGACTGTTTCTGAAAAAGTTCAGGCCTGAATCTGATTAAGCCTCTGTGTTCAGTTACCAATCTATAGAAAACACTGAAACCAAATAACATATTAAATGAACCATGGAGATGTGGTCAGCAAATTCTAGACTTTAGGAAACTATAGGACAAATGAAATTGCAAGGGAAAAAGTGTTTAATTACAAAGAAAAATTAGAAAGAGAGGGCAGAATCTACATATTAAAGGAAATTTAAAAGACATGGCAACCAATTATAATGGATGGAATTTATTTGGGCCCTAGTTCAAACAAACTAGATAGAGGTAGAGGGAGAGAAAAAACATGAATATGGAGGAAATGTGAATCTTAATTAGATATTTAATTATATTAAGTGATTATTTTTTAAACTTTTATATAGACTAATGAGACTATGGTTATGTTTCTTTAAAAGAAGTCTTATCTTTTAATGATACATACTGAAATATTTATAGAATGAAATGATACCATGTCTGTAGTTTGCTTCATTAGGAGAGAATGGGAGAGTGCAGATGGGGCAAGACTGATCACTGTTAAAACTGGAAGATGGGTGCATGGGTTTGTTGCACTCTTCTCTCTACTTTTATATATATTTGAAATTTCCATAATGAGAACCTTTTTTCAAAGCAGGTTTCGGCTCAATTTTTTTCACCTTTGTAATTCTTTCCTTCTATATTTTGAGAATTGACTCATCTGTGTGGCCACATGGAACTTAGCACATACACTGTTTTCAATCCCCTATAAAAAGCCATTAATTTACAGAGCTGATTTGCTTTTTTATTTAAAAGTTGTGTGGCTCTTGTTGGTTCCTGGTAATGCTAAGAAGTGATGAATGTTTGCTCTTCAGGCTCTGGGATCTCCAAGTATGCGGAAAACCCCCAAGATGCCCCCAAAGCCTTTGAGGATTGCATGCAAAAAGTCAAGGGGCACATTCCAGTCCATCTCCACGGGTCCACCTGCGTTTACCTGGGGGCCACCGCTGGGATGCGATTACTGAGGTGAGAGCGCGAATGGCCCAGAGAAGCCCGCTGTGTGTCGAACCTTTCCAAGAATATAACTATTTCTGGGAAAGAAACCCATATTCTGCCATAAATTTAGGCTTTCAAAGTTGGGAAACTTTTAGTCTTAATACTCAGAAAGAAACAGTTCTATATTTAATTCCCTTCCCCATGGTGATTTTATTGAGAACTCTGAAAAGAAATGAAAGTAACATGAAATCTAGTCATGGGATGTACCTCTAGTTTTCTTGAAAAGTAGAAACTGTTTTTGACCTCTGGTATTTTAACACTGGGGTTTCCCTGGTGGCTCAGTGGTAAAGAACCGGCCTGCCAGCGCAGGAGACTCAGGTTTGGTCCCTGATTTGGGAAGGTCCCCTGGAGAAGGGCATAGAAACCCCCTCCAGTATCCTTGCCTGGGAAATTCCATGGACAGAGGAGCATGGCAGGCTACAGTCCATTGGGTCATAGAAGAGTCAAACACAACTGAGCGACTAAATAACACCTTCAATACCTGTGCACAACCAGTGCCACTAAATGTAAGCCACTATACTCCTAAGCTATTTAGCTTCTACCCATGTACAAAATGTCACCAAAATATCTGCTTTCAAATAATGGGGATTCTGCTCCTCGCCCCAAAGCCTTTGGTGTTACTATAAAAAACATACATCTCATTTCCTTCAATTAAGCAGTTCCTTCTAAATTTTCAGCCATGACTTTTAGCCCCATTGTATTGTTTTTGAATGTCCTTTCTCATTTTTTTTCTCCATGATAATATTTCCTTGACCTTGAAATAAAAAAAAAAAACAGTTTTTTAAAAACCCATCAAGCTTAAAACTACCAAAATTAAAGGGCAGATGCTGCCCTAAACTTTGAAAATAAGGCTTTCTCCCCAAAAGATGACACTCATTTGGTTGCAAAGTCACTTTGTCTATGATCCTAGGGATGTAAAATTATATGTATTTTCTTCACCACATGCAGAAACTTCAAAGGAACAAACAGAGTCGCTTTCAGATGATCATCAAAAAGATCATGAAGCACTTTCAGTTGGATTGAGCCTTTTCCTTGTAGTTTTCCTCTCATTTTTTTTCTATTCCTATGTCCTGGTTGATCAAGTAGAGTGTGGAAGGAAGTCAGATTTCTTTGCTTACTCTTGGATTTTGCAGTGTGTTTTCAAGATTGCTGTGTTTACTTGAAATAGAAATGATATAGAAATCCCTTCCTTCTGCCTTTTCTTTCTAATGGAAGCAAAGAACTCAACTTTGTCTTGGTTGCTTTTTTCTCCCAGTCCTCTCAGTGAGAAATCCTTCAAAGGCTCTGTAATTTATAGCCATGCAAAAAAACATGGAATAGAAAGTTTGCAACTTAGTGAGAAGGTGAATGTTACATTTGAATAGATTAAATACTGAAGCTTCTTTGTGAACTCTTTCACAACCTCTGATGGTGATCCATTTCTTCTGAGGAACTAGTTGATATTTTAATTGCCAGAAAAGTCACATATAGAAAAAACAATAATTTGAGTCTCTGGGATGGGAACTAATAAAACTAGGAAAATCATTCATTATTTTCCAAGCAGTGATAAACTGCTACTGAACGGGAATGGACTTCAGCTTGTAGCATTGCTCTTTCTTCTTCTTCAGCCAAGAGTGAGCCACCCCCCCGACTTTCTTAACCCACTGATGAAAGGGAAAAGAATGTCCCAAGTGAGCTTTCTTCCATCAAATGGCACAGATGAATGATACAAGTATACTATGTCATGGGTGATATGAATGCTATGTCACCACTCCTCCATGGGTCAGCACACTAAAGGATTTCAATTCAGTGACAACCGTGATGGCCATCATATCCCCTCATGCCAAAGCCCTCTCAAAGAGCAAAGCAGGGACAGCGAAAAACCCCTCTTCCTTTCCCCCTCCCTCCTAAGCTCCCCTTCCTTCTGGCCTGATGAGGGTTTCTTTGTATAGTGCCCCAAGCGAATACTTATGCTACTCCTGTGCCTTCCCTAATCTCCTTTTCTCTGCTGATCTGAGACAAGCAATAGTGATTGAGTAGGAGGCTCTTTAGCTGGTTGCTAGATAGCAGAATAGGAACAGGTAAGGGAGGAGAGAACAAGTGATATTTTTACTGGTATCTATTTCCCTGCTTGGCAGTTTGACAGGTAACAAGTGCAGCCTGCCTTCATGGTTGCCTGGAAGGCTTCAATTTGCAGAGGGGGTTCCTGTGTCTTACCTACATCTGGAAAATGGTCCCTGCCTGAGGGAGTGGGGAGGTTATTTTAAGATTGTTGTCTGGGCACTCAGCCTTTTGTGTTCTGTGCCTTGAATAGGTTGCAAAACGAAACAGCAGCTAATGAAGTCCTTGAGAGCATTGAAAACTACTTCGAGTCTCAGCCCTTTGATTTTAGGGATGCTCAAATCATTTCTGGGCAAGAGGAAGGGATATATGGATGGATTACAGCCAACTATTTAATGGGAAATTTCCTGGAGGTGTGTGAAAACAAATGCATGGTTTTTAATCTTGCTGTTTATTCTGTCCCCTGGGATTGGGAGCTTAAGCAGAGGTGCATGCTGACGGGGCCATCTGTCCTGCATCATTTCTATCATGTAATGCATTAGGGAAACACCAGCGATAAAACAGCCAGGACAAGACATGTATAGCTGGGAAAAAGCCTCGGATCCTAAATAAGACAAATGCATGTGGTGGGGGTGGGGAGGATATCATTTTACCAACTAACAAGAAATTTGAAGGGGGGTGGGAGGATCTAAATCTTGCAGTGGGCCATGAGTCTTTTGAAATCCAACTAGAGAAGGACCCTTCCAAGAAGTCCTGTAGCTGTCAGGAATTTACAGAGCCCTCAGGCCGCCTTCTTCTCACTCACTCTGTGTCCTCAGGCCTCCTCACACTCCAGTCTCCACACTCCCTGCTCCTTTGGTGCAGAGGAAAGCTGCCTCTGAAAGATTGTCACCAGGTCACAGAGGGTGTAAACTGAGGATACCCCTACCATGTCCAGCCTAAGACCTGTTTTCTTCCCCCTTGAATATATTTTTAGTTAATTAATTTAGTTAATATTTTGGAAAATTCACATAGAAATCCACAATTCTAGCTTCTTCTGGACTCCCTCACTCCCCAAAAGTTGGAAGAGCTGGTCAGAGTAGACTCACATTCCTGCATGCCAACAACCAACTGGAACAGAGTATATAACTCATACATTCCCCAGATGGCCACAGTCCTCTCACCATTCCCTGTTGTGTACACCTAATCTACTCACTCATTTATGTTGCCTGTCCAGTCCCTGAAAGCATTTGAGTTCACCACCCGTGAAACTAGGGAGAGATTTGGCCCTGAATGCACCCTATGTCATACTTCTTAGCAATAAGAGATGGATCCTGGGTGATGAACCCTGGCCAGTCAGAGATGGCACCTTTGGTCTTTTTTCTTGCTTCTTTTTCCAACTGTGTAGAAGAGCCTGTGGCATATGTGGGTGCATCCAACTGGAAAGGAGACCACAGGTGCCCTGGATTTGGGTGGTGCCTCCACCCAGATATCCTTCGCGGCAGAAGAGAAGGTGGGGCTGAACACCAGCGACATCATGAAGGTGACCTTGTATGGCTATGAATACACGCTCTACACACACAGCTTCCAGTGCTATGGCCGAAACGAGGCTGAGAAGAGGTTTCTGGCAACCCTCGTTCAGGTACCTGAGGCAGGGGGCAACAGGTGTTCCCTTGGGGAGAAGATGCCTTGCCTTCTGGGGTCTGTCCTTTCCACTCCAATTAGAAGGTGGATGGAAACAGCAGCATCTTCTTGTTAACTTGTAGGGGTCCGAGCGTTCTCTTCCTCTCTCTCTCTCTCTGATACATTGACCACTTCCAGTATATTTGAGTCAGAAGTCCAGGGAAATTCCAGAGCTGCAGAGGTTTTATAAATGATTCAGGACTTGGGATCCCTTTATGGATATAAACTGCTTTAAACTAGTAGCTAAAGAAGCTGGACATTGCAGAGACTCCCCTGAGTGCAGACAAAATAATATACCTGGTCACAGGAGAAATCCTTGCTGACAACAGAGAGGGCAGAAGACCTCCCCAGGCTCAGGCTTCTTTTAGATGAGCCTGTATTAGGCAGATTTAATGCGCTTTATATGGTGGGATCTTAGAGCAGCCGAATTCCATCACACTGGCCAGTAATTTATATGGTAGCTGAATATGATGGCCACCTCAGACATCAGTTAGGCTGCCACTAACATAAAGTTGACATGAGTACTGTTGGTGGCAGCGAGAGCACTCACACCATGCATGTGACCCTGGGCCCCAAACTCCAGCGCTCAGGGGACGTCCATCTCGGCCATGGCTGAAAAGGGAAGGTGAAGATGAAAGGAGAATGAAGGGAAGGAACCTTGATCACCTGGAGGGGCATGAGGCCAACCGGAGGCCACAGATCCTAACTTCTGAGGGGAGCCGGGGCAGGGCACAGGGGCTGAGTCAGCCTCTGAATGTAGTGGACACAGCATCAGTAGGTTAACCCCCACCACTGCAGCTTACTCTGGTCATGAGGAAGGACGCAGTGTTTCCCAGCCACTAGCTGTAGAAAAATTGGGTTGGTTTACAAAGAGTCATCAGTAGAACTCACATCTTCAAATCCCTGCATTTACTGAGTATTCATGCAGAGTGGATTGTGAGAATTCACCCTCCAGGTCTGGCTCTCTTCCCAAAACTGCTCTTCCAGCCTCACAGGAAAGGCTGGAGCCCCAGCACACATGTATGCCACATGTATTTTGGGGAGAGGCTGGGCACTCCTGGGAAGACAGAGCGGGGGCCCTGCCGGCAGCCCTGAGCTACTTGTCCACGGCTCAGGAGACTCGGTGCCCAGGCCAGACTCCCAAATACAACCCCAACTTGGCCAAACCAAACCCCGCAAGGAGCTTAGTCAACCCTCTCTAACTGGGCTCCTCTTTTCTCTCCCTTTTTATTTCTAGCAATACTTAAGGCCCCTTCCTTCAGCTCTGGCCCTAGAAGCGGTGCAGGGTGGGGCAGGGAGGGCAGGGCTCCTCTGAACTTCAGATGGGAGAAGGGAGGCAGGAGAAATCACCCTTTTCCCAGGGTGAATGTAGGTTTGAGAAGCTAACCTATTAAATTTGGCTGGCCATGACGGGGTGTGTATGTATATTTGTGCACACACTCCTACAACATTTATTAAAGAATGACTGTCTATGTACCAAACAGTCTACAGTAGAGAAGTGAATACACCACCTGGGTGAGGTCTCATTCAAACTTGAGAATGCAGGTCTCAAGGTGTGAGCCCAGGTCTGGGGACAGAGGTGGGACACCCCTGCCTCTCACTGTATATAGTCAACTCACAGGGACAGGGGGCATCTCCAACTTGCCTGATAACATGTGGATGCCTGAGAGAGTGGCTTTGCCCTCTAAGCCTTCTGACTCATGTGTGGGGAAGGATCCAGGTGTGATGAGGATCACCCACAAATGCATGTCCCGACCTGCCTAGCCAGTACTTTCATGTTCCAAAGATGTGTTGCCAAGCCCCAACTTAAAGGTTCCCAAAGCTTATTGCATCATGAACGTTGCCTGAGTAATTGCCTCCAGTCCAGGTCTCAGTTCCTGGACTGAAATATAAAGGGCTACAGAGTGTGGTGAGAGTGACACCTAGATATATGAAAAAGTGAAAGTGATAATCAGTCGTGTCCAGCTCTTTGCAACCCCATGGACTGTAGCCTGCCAGGCTCTTCTGTCCATGGAATTCTCCAGGCAAGAATATTGGAGTGGGTTGCCATTTCCTACTCCAGGGGGTCTTTCTGATCCAGAGATCAAACTCAGGTCTCATGCATTGCAGGCAGATTCTTTACCATCTGAGCTACCAATATATACTTTGCAAATTATTTTCTTAATAAGGGGTCTCCAGCGACCCTAAGGCTCAAGTCTCACTCTGATAGCACGTTAGACATTAGGGACATGCATTCACTTTCTCTCCCTTGTTAAGTAAGATTTTTTTCTTCTGGTTTTAAAGTAACACATAGTCAGTGAGGGAAAAAAAACAGAAAATACAGACATAAAGAATATAAATAATAAACAATAAAACTTGGAATTACCCATCATCAACATATTATTGCATTTTCTTCCAGTTTTTTTTTAAATGCAAGAATATGTGTATTTACAAATTTGGCTTCATATGGTATATATATGGGCTTGCCAAGTGGTGCTAGTGGTAAAGAACCCGCCTGCCAATGCCAGAGACATAAGAGACACAGGTTAGATCTCTGGGTTGGGAAGATCCCCTGGAGGAGGAAATGACAACCCACTCCAGTATTCTCACCTGGAAAATCCCATGGGTGGAGAAGCCAGGCCAGCTACGGTCCATGGGGGTTGCAAAGGGTCGAACACGACTGAGCACAAGCACAGGCAGTATTCCAAATACATTATTTAAAAAGAAAAGCTATGTTGGTCATGTAGTTACAAAGGAGAGTACATGGCCCTTTCATGCTAATGCCTTGCAAAGACTAAATTCAGGGAAGATTTATTAAATGGTGAGGGACTAAGTAACTTGGCACATTGGCAAGTTATATTTCAGCAATGCTATAACAAATAATTCATGATCCAAAAAGAGAAATGAATTAATCTTTACCAAGCTTCTTCTAGCCAAAAAATAATTTATATTATTTTGCTTCTTCTCCAAGCCAGGCCAGAAATGATTTATTTTAATTATTTAAAAAGTTTAAGTCAGATTTGGAGGGGGAAACTAAATGATTAGTTGTTTATTTGACTTTTTTTTCTTTCAATGATTATTTCAGCCAAAGGGTGACTGTGATGTGCTATGTTACAAATGAGATGTAACAGCTTTTGAACACCATAGACTTTTTCACGCCACTGAAGCAGAAGGGGCCCATTTGCTGCCTCCACAGTCGTATTAAGATCTTTCTGTAGGACACTCATATGTTATATCGGATGAGTGTTGGACTTCTGTAGGATTCTGCATAGAGTCCTATGACAGCCTTTCATTAAATGATTACATTATTTTGATGTGTACCTCAGGTTCCTCAGCAGTAAAATGAGAGAGCTGAGCTAAGTGTTTTCTGGGCCAAGATTTTACTGTAGAGGATAAAATACACTTCAGTAGCTTTGAAATTACACAGAGTTCAAATCCAATTTCTTGGGAAAGAGAGCCCATAAATTGAACCAAACACATTTTGGAATTTAGCATTAAATAAAGGGAACATTTTTCACCACAGATAGAAGACTGGATAATAATCTGGAGAAAGTAAAATCAAATCCCTACCACAATCTTAATACCAAATAAATTACAAACAGATCAAAGATTTCTATGTAACAGGGTATTTATTACATCATTGTTTTGTAATGGCACGTGATTGGAAACCAGCTCAATTTTCCTCTAGATGGGATTCCCTAAATAAAGTACGGTTTATTTGTACAGTGGAGTTCTCTGTAGCTAGCATGAAAGAAGCTAGTGTAAAAAGAAGAGGTCACTCTTACACCAGGGGCTTCCCTGGTGGCTCAGACGTTAAAGCGTCTGCTTGCAATGCGGGAGACCTGGGTTCGATCCCTGGATCGGGAAGATCCCCTGGAGAAGAAAATGGCAATCCACTCCAGTATTCTTGCCTGGAGAATCCCATGGACGGAGGAGCCTGGTGGGCTACAGTCCACAGGGTCGCAAAGAGTTGGACACGACTGAGTGACCTGACTTCACTTCACTCTTACATGGACAATGAAAGGAAAATCTCAAAGATATATTCTTAAGTAAGAGATGCACGGGACAGAACAGTGTGTATAGAGCACTACCATTTATGATTTAAAATTTAAAGAAAGAGAAAGAGGGGAAAAGAAAATGTAATTGCACATGCATAGAAGAAGTATACACAGAATCTCTGTTAGAATACACTATAACTGGCAATAGTGGTTACTTCCAGGGAGGGAACCTGGGTGGATAAAGTGGGTGGGAATGAGCCTTAATTTTCATAATACATTTATTTGTACCTTTTTAATTGTTATTTTTAGATGGATAGATAACATGCTCTTCAAAATGGTCAATTAACCTAAACATATCTTGCTTTCTCATCACAATGGAGCTCATAAACCTGCTTCATGGAGCTGCGCTAAGTACTGGAGCAGAGCCTGGTATTGTGCCTGGTGCGGGGTGACAAAGCCCCCACCCCAAGTAGAGTTATCTAGACAACCTGGGACTTCCCTTCCACTGGACGTATAATGGCCTTTTTTCCATTTCTCTCTTGGCATTGGAGGGGAACAACAGTGAGGACTTGCAAAAGGAAAGTATTTGGACCTCCACAAGAGTGATTTCTAACACCTTACTCTTATACCTATAGGATTATACCACTGAAACCACGTTCACCAACCCTTGTTACCCTCAGAATTACATCACCACCTTCACTGAGGCACAGGTGTTTGGCAGCCTGTGTACAGAGGACCTGAGGCCTTCTGAAAGATATAATCCCAACAACATCATCACTTTTGAAGGAACTGGGGACCCATCACTGTGTAGGGAAAAGGTGGCTTTCCTATTTAACTTCAGCGCTTGCCGTGATCACGAAGCTTGTTCCTTTGATGGGGTGTATCAGCCAAGAGTTAAAGGGTCATTTGTGGTAAGAGCAAAACAACAGAGATTCCCCTTTTCCCCCTACTGATTATTTCTCACCTTCCTGTTTTTCCTCTGCTGAGGTGTTTCCCACTTTCTTATTCCCTGCCCTGAAACCTCCATTATATTGCATTCTGTACAACTTCCTTACAGGCTTTTGCAGGATTCTACTACACAGCCAATGCTTTCAACCTTTCGGGTAGCTTTTCTCTGCACACCTTCAACTTGAGCACCTGGAATTTCTGCTCAAAGAATTGGACTCAGGTCAGTATTTAAAGAAAAAGGATCCATATTGGTACAAAACAGTAGAGCAGGGTAGATTTCATTTGCGCCTGTGTGTGTGTGTATGTATGTTCTGAATTTGACTTTTATCCTGTTCTCCTTCACCACATCTGTAAGATGGGGGTAATAAGGAGCCCCACCTCATAGCTATGTTGTAGATTAAATGTTCTATTCATGGGCACAATGTTTATAACAGTGTCTGGCATGTAACAAGCACTCTATAAACTTAAGATTGCTCTTCCATGATATTGTATGCATTTTAAGTCGCTTCAGTCCAACTCTTTGTGACGCTATGAACTGTAGCCCACCAGGCTCCTCTGTCCATGGAATTCTCCAGGCAAGAATACTAAAGTGGGTTGCCATTTCCTTCTCCAGGGGATCTTCCCAACCCAGGGATTGAACCTGCATCTGTTACGTCTCCTGCATTGGCAGGCGGGTGGTTTACCACTCGGTTATGTTGTAAAGGGATTTTTTTTTTAATATAGGAGATGTGGTGTATATATACAATGGAATATCACTCAGCCATTAAGAATGAAATTGTGCCATTTGCAGCAACATGAGTGGACCTGGAGGGTATTATGCTTAGTGAAATAAGTCAGACGGAGGAAGACAGATATTGTATTTTATCATGTATATGTGGAATCTAATGAAACAAATGAACATAAAATATGGATATTTTGTTATTGTGTTATTTTATAGTAATTTTAATGATTAAATTCTCTGGGTGATAAGATTCTTTAAAATATGACTGCTGACCTAAGCTGTTCTGAAATGCGCATTTTAAAACCTGCCTCCTCCCTGTTTTGAACTTGTCTTCAGCTCCTACTGCTGCTGCCCCGGTTTGATGAGCAGTATGCACGCTCCTACTGCTTCTCGGCCCACTATATCTACCATTTGCTTGTAAGTGGATACAAATTCACCGAGGAGAGCTGGCCCCAAATACATTTTAAAAAGGAAGTAAGTCAAAGCACAAATTGTTTTCCTCTTCTTCCTCTCAAAATAGATGTTTGTTTGTATGTGTGTGAAAGAAATGTAGGAGATAAGTGGGAATTGGGGATTTAAACTTGCTGAATGGGAGCCAGTGAGCTTATGAGCCCTGGTGAGCTTATGAGAAGAGATAATGGAGAATTTAGAGGAAGTGGTCATCAGAAACCTTCTATGTGAGCTAAGGAAGCCAAGAACTGTGGACTCTAAGCTCTGTCGGGGCAGGGCTTGCTTTATCATCCTCATATTCCTAAGCACTCACACAAGACTGAGAACATAGGAGGCTCTTAGTAAATATTGTTGAGTGAATCCATAAATATGTTAAGGAACTGAGACTTTTAATCCTGACAAGAAGCTTCAGATACAACAATTTTGTTAAGAGGATAGTAACTAACTGATCTCCATTTTACACAGATGTCAGAAGGAGATCTATTCTTTAGAGCACAGGGATTAAGTAAGCAGCATTAAATAAGAATTTGATCTTGGAATGAGTCTGAGGTCACCGTATTCACTTTCAAGTGTCCAGAATGGTCTGACGCTGGAATGACAGCTGACTGGTGAGGTGCCTCTGTACTTTGCTTCCAGGACTCAGCCTTGCTGTTATATTGATCCAGCACTCTGTTCCCTGGGTTCTTGGAGGGTTTTCTCATTTCAGGAATAGCAGATGTAAAGCCTGAAGTATGTCTGGAGTCAGTCTGTTCAATATGAGCTTCAGCAGTAATTAGATTACAGCAAGCAATATCCAGTATTAGGCTTGTGACTGTTTTACATGGATAAAATTGAGTCGGCCGTAAAAAAGAAGGCTGTCTGGAGACAGATAAGGACTGCTGGTGGCATGTCCGCTCCAAGCTTTGTTTCTAACTAATCTAATTACCAGGAAAGCACATTATGATTTTCCATTAAATACCAATTCGGGGGCGGGGGGGATACATAATTCTAGGTTTCAAGTTCCTTTCTTTTATTTATAAAGAATTTAATATCAGTCAAATCAGTATTCAAATGTGAGGATGTAAAAAAGACTTCAGGAGATTTGCCAAACCCCAAACAAAGATTTATATCCAAAATATTTGGGGGGTTTCCCTGGTGGCTCAGTAGATGAGAACCCACCTGCCACTGCAGAGGACACGGGCTCAGTCCCTGGTCTGGGAAGATTCCCCAGGCCAGGGAGCAGCTAAGTCCATGCGCCACAACCACTGAGGCTGTGCAGCTTCTAGTCTGTGCTCCACAGCAAGAGAAGACAGCACAGTGAGAGAGAGAGGACGGAAGGTTACAAACGTGAAACATTCATACATCTACCAAAATGGCCTAAAAACATGCCAACAAAAACTGATGGAACCACCAGATGAAACTGACACCGTCTGCTTCCCACTTAGACTGACCTTCTTTCCTTAGAAACTGGTCCTGGGTTCGGTAAAACATGCATCACCTCTTTTTTAGCTAGAGACACTTCTGTACCCAGTGACAGAAAAACTTCCACTGTTGTTAACTGTGCCCTCTTCACACTGGCTGTGACAAGGCTGTGAGGATTACTTCTCTGCAGTGTGGGAGGTCGGACACTCGAGCCTTTGTGGTCATGATGACCAGGGTTCTAGCCCAGTCTCTGCAGTTTCTGAACTTAGGCAAGTCCTTTGACCTCCTTAGGCCACAGTTCCTGGGGGTGTCTCAGGAGGGTGACCATGGTGTGTCCTGGGGATATAATCTGTGCCTCAAGCTCAGTCCTGAGAACTGAGCCGTCTCCTCTACTCCTCAGGTGGGGAACAGCAGCATAGCCTGGTCTCTCGGCTACATGCTCAGCCTGACCAACCAGATCCCAGCCGAAAGCCCCCTCATCCACCTGCCCATCGAGCCACCTGCCTTCGTGGGCACCCTCGCCTCCTTTGCAGCAGTGGCCTTGCTGTGTCTGACGTATCTCGTGTACTTGTGTGTGTCGTCCAGGAGTCAGAGGCGCTCCCAGCACGCCTTGGACAACATGGTGGACTCTGAGTGAGCCTCACAGAGTGGTTCCTAGAGCCTGAGAGCTGCCCGTAACCAGCTTGGGGGGCACCAGACAATGCAAGCAAAATGTCCATCTTCAGGAAACACAGCTAAAGTCCAGTGCCTAGGTCCTGTGCCTCTCAGATACTGATTTACGTCAAAACACCTCTTGGGAAGTCCCTCAGCTGCTCTGTGCACATTCCTCTGCCAGAGACCCCGCCACCCACTAGCTGACCTATTGGGGAACAGGGAGAGACAGGCCATCAAGGTCAGCCTCCTTATTCCAAGTGTCCCACAGGAAGAGTAAGTTGAGAAGATGACAGATGAATGTGGAAGAGTTGACCTCAGGGCTCAGTTTGCATTTTCCCTCCTTCAAAAATGCCATAAGTCCTCCCAGTAGGATTGGAAACTGGCAGGTGTCTAGTAGGCATCTGGTCTAATCAAATATCTCATTTTATGGCTTCCTCTCATTGGTCCTTAACTAAGAATTTCCTTAACAACCGTTAATAACATTGTGCTCCCTCAGCTTGGTAGAATATTGTATCTGAGGGAAAATCCTCCTCCACCCTCAAGGACAGTGGCCACAGCCAAGCTTCTGTCATGCAAGCAGAACCTGAAGGGCAGAGCCACACAGAATATTTACCAGAACACTACAGGCCATTCCTGAAGTAGGATTCCCTCTCAGGGCTCTGGTCATTAGATCTCCACCTGTGTGTGTATCATCCTTGTTGCCTCCCCTTCCCCTTGCTGTGTGCCCTTGTGAAATGTTTATTCCTAGCAAGGCTATCAGGCTCCAGATCATTTTGCCTTTGCTAGGCTTTTGCTTAGGGTTGTCTTTCCATCATTAGCACCCTGAGTATATTTCACCCACCATTCCCACAGGTCCACCTGATGCTGTCACAGGACATCCTCTTCTCTGATTTGCTTACCAATCACTTTCCTAGATGGTAGGCCTTTGCACAGTAGCCATAGTTCCTGACTTTGAGGGGGGGAAAGGAAGCTGCAGGGATATTTAACTACAAAGTGGGAGGGAACTCTAGCAAGTCCAATGGCTACAAAGTAAAAATCAACATTCTCTCAGATTATAGCTTGTTCACTGAGTACAGAATAAAGGAGACTTATTTTATTGTGACTTGCTGTGTGTGTGTTACTGTGCATATGGTACTCTTTCTCCTAAGGACCCAAGGTGGCATCTATGAAAAGAAGCTAAACAACTAAAAGAAGTTTCTTGAGCAAACTTTCCTAGTATATTAAGAAAGTCATGCATCAATATCACCTTTATTCCAGAAAGTTCAAAGTATTTCACTTTAATAAACCTTTGGTTCCTTGAGATAACTGAGTCCAACATTTCCTTACCTTATCTGACATTGCAAAGCTTCTGTGAGGCTACAACCTGCCACTCACCTCTTGGTTCCAAACCAGAATGTCTGCTCCCATCCCAAAGTGCACCACTGTTCAGTTTTCCCTACCTAGACTGAGTCATCCTCCCACTCATCCAAACCACCATATTTCTCAAGGTTCAATCCCAGCTCTACTTCTTTCACAAAGTATTCCTTGCACACACTCATGCACGTGTACATACACACATCATGATCTATCTCTTGGACTACTTTTTTAAAACTACATAAATTTTCATATTGTTGCTAATCATGTAACTGGACTACAAAATTCTAATCTAATCTCAATTCACAATTTCCATGACTTCTTTAAAGGCAGAGTGTTTTCTCCAGGCTTCCCTGATAGTTTAGTTAGTAAAGAATCTGCCTGCAATGCAGGAGACCCCACTTCGATTCCTGGGTTGGAAAGATCCACTGGAGAAGGGATAGGCTACCCCCTCCAGTATTCCTGGGCTTTCCTGGTGACTCTGATGGTAAAGAATCCTCCTGCAATGTGGGAGATCTGGGTTCGATCCCTGGGTTGGGAAGATCCCCTGGAGAATTCCATGGACTGTATAGTCCATGGGGTCACAAAGAGTTGGACATAAGTGAGCAGCTTTCACTTCCATTTTCATTTTCTCCAGGAAAGAAAGTCATATTCAAAGCATTAGGAGGATTTGACTGTTGCTAACTTGAAGATGGAGAAGGCTAGGTGGAAAGGGCCTTAGGGCAGCCCCTAGGAACTAAGGGGGCTGACAGCCAGCATGGAAGAAGGACTTCAGTCCTACAACTGCAAGGAGTTGAGTTCAGCCACCAACCTAAGTGAACTTGGAGGCAGATCTCCCCAGAGCCTCCAATCATTTCAGATTTGTGAGTCTCTAAGCAGAGAACCCACCCAGACTTCTGACCTCCAGAACTGCGAGGTCAGAAATGGGTGCTGTTACAGGGTACTGAGCGTGTGGCTACTTGTTACACCGCCATAAAAACTTAACACAACTACAGAACTCCAAGCCCCTAAGCTACAAACAGGGCAAGTGCTTACATGTGAAATATGTACTGATGATAAATCACTAACTACGATTAGGTGTCACAAATTATGCCTACTCCTTATAATAACCATGCAAGAAAAACATGGGCTCAAAGGTAAAATAACACACCAGCATCACCAGCTAGTAAGTATTTCTGGAGATAGAGACTGTGAGTTGAGAGTCTGGTTAAGTCTAAAATACATTTGGAAAAAAACAAGTAAATTAAAAAAAAAAAAATTGGGGAATTCCCTGGATGCCCAGTGGTTAGGACTCCACACTTTGACGGCAAGGAAATCACATTATGTCCATCATATTTCCCCTCACAAAGTCAATATCATGACAGTTGGGCATCTGACTTTAGAATTTTGTAGTTCAACATACCTATTCATATATAGCTGCGTGATTTATGACAGACGTGTCTCATCAGAGCAATAGTGAAAAATGTGGGACAACTGGATTTCCACATGGAGAAATAAAGGAAATTCAACCCTTCCTCTCACATTTTCAAAAATCATTCCCAGGGACTTTCCTCGTGGTCCAGGGGGTAAGACTCTGCCTTGCAATGCAGGGAACATGGGTTCAATCCCTGGTTGGGGAGCTGAGATGCCACATGCTGCAGAGCAAGTAAGTTGACACGCCACAACTAGTGAGTCTGTGAGCCTCAACAAAAGATCCTGCATGACACAAAGAAGATCCTGTGTGCCAAAAGTAAGACCTGATGCAGCCAAATAAACAAATAAGGATTTGAAAAACATCACCCCCAGGTAGTAAGTGTGAAAGATAAACCTACAAAAGCTTTAGAATAGAATGTAGGGTGGAAAATGTAAGATCTTGAATAAGGAAAGGGTTTCTTAAACACTATACAAAAAGCATTAACCATAAAAGAATACTGGATATGATGGATCACATTAGATTAAGAACTTCTACTCGTCAAAAAACAGCATTAAGAATGAAAATACAAGCCATAGAATGGGAAGAGGTATCTGCAAAGTATATAGCTGATTAATTGTATGAAGAACCACAAATCAGTGAGAAGAAAGCAGATGACCTAGTTTTTCTCAGTGGGCAAAAGGTTTGAAAAGACATTTTACAAAAGAAGAAATCTAAATGTCCAATAAATATAAAAAGGTGCTCAATTTCATTAAACAGGTCAGGGCAATGCAAATTAAAACTACAAGATAGCACAATATACCCATTATTCTGGCAAATTTAAAAGTCTGACAAACCAAGTGTTAATGAAAGTATAGAAAAATGGAATTCTCATTCACTGCTGGTGGGAATGTAAGTCAGTGCAACCACTCTGGGAACCTGTGCTATTATCTAATAATGCTGAAGACATGCATACCAGATGGTCGGAAAATTCCAGGCCAAGGTATATATCTTTGAGATATGTGTTCTAATGTATATCAGGATACATGCCTAGGAATGTTCTTACCAGCAACCAAGACTCCCATCTCATAAAATGGAAGAATAAATAGTAACATGTTGGTACTAGAAAATACCATACAGCATTAAAACAAAAGAACCACAAATATATACTCAATATGGATGGATCTTACAAACATAATGTTGAGGTTAAAAAACAAGTCATTAGGTAGGTAGATAGAATAATTCCATTAATATAAAGCTCAAAAACAGGTAAAACTAAACAAAGAAAGTAAAATTGGTACCTTTTGTATGGGGAGAGATAAACAGATGTTTCAGTCTGCTAGGGCTACCACAATAAACTACCACAGACTGGGTGGCTTAAACAACAGAAGTTTATTTTCTCACTCTTCTGGAAGCTAAGAAGTCCGAGATTAAGGTGCTGGTCAGTTCAGTGCCTGGTGAGAGTTCTCTGCTTTGTAGATGGCTACCCTCTCACTGACCTTTCCTCTGTGCTTATACAGAAAGGGAGAGTGAGCTCTCTCCTTTTATAATCATCTCATCACGATTAGTGAACCCCCCTCATAACCTCATCTAACCCTAATCACCTCCCAAAGGTCCCATACCCAACACCACCACATTGGGGGTTATGGTTTCAACATATGACTGTTGGGGGCACACAAGCAGACAGTCCATAAAAACAGGACTTATGGAGTGACAGTTCAGTTCAGTTCAGTCACTCAGTCGTGTCTGACTCTTTGCAACCCCATGGACTGCAGCATGCCAGGCTTCCCTGTCCATCACCGACTCTCAGCGTCTGTTCAAACTCATGTCCATCGAGTCAGTGATGCCATCCAGCCATCTCAGCCTCTGTTGTCCCCTTCTCCTCCTGCCTTCAATCTTGCTCAGCATCAGGGTCTTTTCAAATGAGTCAGTTCTTCGCATCCCGTGGCCAAAATACTGGAGTTTCAGCTTCAGCATCAGTCCTTCCAATGAACACCCAGGACTGATCTCCTTTAGGATGGACTGGTTGGATCTCCTTGCAGTCCAAGGGACTCTCAAGAGTCTTCTCCAACAACACAGTTCAAAAACATCAATTTTTCAGCACTCAGCTTTCTTTATAGTCCAACTCTCACATTCATACATGACCACTGGAAAAACCATAGCTTTGACTAGATGAACCTTTGTTGGCAAAGTAATGTCTCTGCTTCTTAATATGCTATCTAGGTTGGTCACAGCTTCTCTTCCAAGGAGCAAGTGTCTTTTAATTTCATGGCTGCAATCACCATCTGCAGTGATTTGGGAGCCCAAAAAATTAAAGTCTTTCACTGTTTCCATTGTTTCCCCATCTATTTGCCATGAAATGATGGGACCAGATGCCATGATCTTGGTTTTCTGAATGTTGAGCTTTAAGCCAACTTTTTCACTCTCCTCTTTCACTTTCATCAAGAGGCTTTTTAGTTCCTCTTCACTTTCTGCCATAAGGGTGGTGTCATCTGAATATCTGAGGTTATTGCTATTTCTCCTGGCAATCTTAATTCCAGCTTGTGCTTCTTCCAGCCCAGCGTTTCTCATGATGTACTCTGCACATAAGTTAAATAAGCAGGGTGACAATATACAGCCTTGACGTACTCCTTTCCTAATTTGGAAGCAGTCTGTTGGTCCATGTCTGACAGTGAGGTTCTACAAATGGGTAGCAGTTACAGGTATTCCCTTTTTCAACCATTCATACACTTTCTGTACGTCCTACATGACATTTAAAAATAAAATTATAGATCTGGGCTAACTCAGGATTTGCTATCTCTATGATGTTCATTAAGTCTTTCAATCTCTTTGACCATTAGATTTTCTCATGTATAAAATGGAGATAATATCTGCCTCCTGTTAAAAATTTTAAAAAGAGAAAATGTAACACTCAGCTAGTACCTGGCACAGAGTATAGCCAATGGATAAAAGTATAAAAAAGTATTTCCTTCACCCATTTATTTATTCACTTATCATACATTTACCAAGGGCTTTCCAGGTGACTCAGTGGTAAAAGAATCTACCTGCCAATGCAGGAAATGCAGGAGACTCAGGAGACATCGGTTTTATCCCTGGGTCGGGAAAATTCCCTGAAGAAGAAAATGGCAACTTACTCCAGTATTCTTGCCTGGAGAATCCCATAGATAGAGGAGCCTGACAGGCTACAGTCCACTGGGTCACAAAGAGTCAGATATGACTGAGCACGCTCGCACTAATATTTTCCAAAAGTCTATCAGGTGCTAAATCACTCACTGGGCTGCAAGACTAAGGTTGGAAGAGAAAATTTTCCTCTTGAAACATATGAGACACTAATGCCCCCTACTGGAGCTATGGAGAAAACTCTTCCTGGTTATGCGCTTTTTTCCTCCCTAATTATAGGTGCTGAAAAAAAAATTAAGAGTTCAAAAATATTTTTAATTTTATAAAATAATGAGACAATTGGAAATTAAAACATTTGGCAATATCAAGGAATTTCTGTTAATTTTTGTTTAGGTGAGACAATGGTATTGTGGATTTCTTCTTCAAAAATAATCCTTACTGTTTACCTACCACCTATGAAAATAAAAATAAACAAATGGGACCGAATCACACTTAAAATCTTTTGCATGGCAAAGGAAATCATAAACAAATGAAAAGACGACCCTCAGAACTGGAGAAAATATTTACCAATGAAACAACTGACAAGAGATTTATATACAAACAGCTCAAACAGCTCAATATTTAAAAATGGGTGAGAGACTTAAATAGACATTTCATCAAAGAAGATATACAGATGGCCAACAAACACATGAAAAGATACTCAGCATCACTAATTATTACCAAAATGCAAATCAAAACTACAATGAAAAAAGAAACTGCAAGAAGTATCACCTCACACCAGTCAGAATGGCCATCATCAAAAAAAATCTACAAACAATAAATGCTGGAGAGGGTGTGAAGAAAAGGGAACCCTCTTGCTCCGTTGGGAATGTAAATTGATAAAGTCACTATGGAAAAGAGTATGGCGGTTCCTTAAAAAATTAAAAATAAGACCCAGCAATCACACTCCTGGGCTATACCCAGGGAAAACCATAATTCAAAAAGACCCATGTACTCCAGTGTTCATTGCAGCACGATTTACAATAGCAAGGACATGAAAGCAACCTAAATGTCCATTGACAGAGACAAATGGATAAAGATGCAGTAAACATATAGAACAGAATAATACTCAGCCATAAAAAGGAATGAAATAGTGCCATTTGCAGAGATATGGAAGGACCTAGAGATTGTCAAGGGCTTCCCAGGTGGCGCTAGTGATAAACAACCTGCCTGCCAATGTAGGAGACAGGAGACTCGGATTCAATCCTTAGGTCAGGAAGATCCCTTGGAAGAGGACATGGCAACCCACTCCTGGACAATCTTGCCTGGACAATCTCCAAGCTCCACAGAGGAGCTTGGCAAGCTACAGTCCATAGGGTCGCACAGAGTCAGACATGACTGAAACAACTTAGTATGCACACAGAGATTGTCATACAAAGTGAAGTAAGTCAGAAAAAGAAAATAATATCACTTACATGTGAAATATAGAAAAATGATACAGATAAACTTATTTGCAAAGCAGAAAGAGTCACAGATGTAGAGAACAAATTTATGGTTATCAAGTGGGAAGAGGAGTTGGAGGAATTGGGAGATTGGGATTGACATATATACATTCAGTTCAGTTCAGTCGCTCAGTCGTGTCCGACTCTTTGCAACCCCGTGAATTGCAGCACGCCAGGCCTCCCTGTCCATCACCAACTCCCGGAGTCCACCAAAACCCATGTCCATCGAGTCGGTGATGCCATTCAACCATCTTATCCTCTGCCGTCCCCTTCTCCTCCTGCTCTCAATCTTTCCCAGCATCACGATCTTTTCCAATGAGTCAGGTCTTCACATCTGGTGGCCAAAGTATTTGAGTTTCAGCTTCAACATCAGTCCTTCCAATGAACACCCAGGACTGATCTCCTTTAGGATGGACTGGTTGGATCTCCTTGCAGTCCAAGGGGCTCTCAAGAGTCTTCTCCAGCACCACAGTTCAAAAGCATCAATTCTTTGGCACTCAGCTTTCTTTATAGTCCAACTTTCATATCCATACATGACCACTGGAGAAACCATAGCCTTTACCAGATGGACCTTTGTTGACAAAGTAATGTCTCTGCTTTTTTTTATTTTTTGTCTCTGCTTTTTAATATGCTATCTAGGTTGGTCATAAGTTTCCTTCCAAGGAGTAAGCGTCTTTTAATTTCATGGCTGCAGTCACCATCTGCAGTGATTTTGGAGCCCAGAAAAATAAAGCCAGCCAGTTTCCACCATTTCCCCATCTATTTGCCATGAAGTGATGGGACCAGATGCCATAATCTTTGTTTTCTGAATGTTGAGTTTTAAGCCAACGTTTTCACTCTCCTCTTTCACTTTCATCAAGAGGCTCTTTAATTCTTCTTCACTTTCTGCCATAAGAGTGGTGTCATCTGCATATCTGAGGTTATTGATATTTCTCCCAGCAATCTTGATTCCAGTTTGTGCTTCATCCAGCACAGCATTTCGCATGATGTACTCTGCATATAAGTTAAATAAGCAAGGTGACAATATACAGCCTTGATGTACCCCTTTTCCTATCTGGAACCAGTCTGTTGTTCCATGTCCAGTTCTAACTGTTGCTTCCTGACCTGCATACAGGTTTCTCAAGAGGCAGGTCAGGTGGTCTGGTATTCCCATCTCTTTCAGAATTTTCCACAGTTTATTATGATTTACACAGTCAAAGGCTTTGGCATAGTCAATAAAGCAGAAATAGATGGTTTTCTGGAACTCTCTTGCTTTTTCGATGATCCAGCAGATGTTGGCAGTTCTATGTACAAAATAGATAACCAATGAGAACCTCCTTAGCACCGGGAACTCTACTCAATAATCTGTGGTGACCTAGATGGGAAGGAAATCTTAAAAAGAGGGAATACATGTATACACATAACTGATTCACTTTGGTGTACAGCAGAAATTAACACAACACTGTGAAACAGCTATATTCCAATAAAAATTGAAAGAAAAAAATCTTTACCATTTAAAAATTTTTTAAACTATTTCAGATGAACTGATATGTCTATTATAGCAGTTAGGATTTAACCCAAGAAATAGAACAAGTAGGAGATACACTGATACATACAGTTTCAATTTCATGAGAAATTGCTTTTGCTAGTAACTTACATGATTGTAGGGGCTATTGAGGCAAGTCTGAAACCCACAGGACAGCCTCACCTAGATTATCTAGGATAATTTCCCATACTTAAAAACAACTGATTATGGTTGTAGTCACTTTAATAAATAACACAGGACTGTAGCCTAGCCATGGTGACACATAAAACTGACCATCACATTTGTGAACTGATTCAAAATAATATGGAAGGGAGAATGCAGATGGAACAGGACTGGCCCATGGTTTGATTGTCCTTGAGCCTGGGATGATGGGTACATGGAGGTTTGCTATAGTTCTGTCTTCTTTGTATACGTCACAATTTTCTACAAGAGAGTTTTAAAATATACTTTAAATCACTCAGAAACCCACTGCTTTATATTTGGTATCTTTACTTCTGGATCTTTTCCTCTACATGTTTTCACATAGTTAAGAGCATACTGGAGTTACTACTTTACATCTACTTCTTTTATAGCATTTCATTACTTATTTCATTAGCACTTTCACACCTCATTAAAAATTCTTCCCAAATATCAAACAAAAAGATTAATAATTCAGGCACTGATATCACACAAATCTGGTTTGAATCCCGGTTCTTCTATTAGATACTGAGTGACCCTCGCCTACGCTTCTTAGATGCTTTCTATACCTCAGTTTCTTTTAATATAGTCATCTACTTGTTCAGCTAATACTGTGAGTATCCTCTGAACCAGATCCTGTTCTTTTTTTTTTTTTAGTTGAAGGATAATTGCTTTACAGAATTTTGTTGTTTTGAACCAGTTCCTGTTCTTGATGCTGTGGCTACACCAATTAAAAAAACAAAGTCCCTGCTCTCATGGAACTGACATTACTGGAGGAAACAGACACTAAGTACATATTGTGCAGGGGATTACAACTAATCCAGAGGAAAATGAGGCACAGTAAAGGGGATAGGGAGTGCAGGGATTGCTACTTCACACAAGTCAGGCAAGTCTTGTCTGATAAGGTGACATTTGAACAAAGACTTGAAGGAAGTGAAGGAGTCAGCCATTTGAAATTATTTGGCAGAAGAGCACACTAAGCAAAGGAAATAGCATATGCAAGTAGGAGCGCATTCAAGGCACAGAAAGAGGCCAGAGTGATTGGAGGAGAACGAACAACTAGACGATGTGGGAAATGGGCTCAGAGAGTTAACAGGAAACAGACTGTGCAAGATAGAGTCGTTAGATGGTTTTAAACAAAGGAGGGACATCTGGCTTCTGGTTTAGAGGGTTTACTCTCTAGCTGCAGCAATAAAAATAAAGTGAAAGGGGCAAGGGCAGAAACAGGAAAATCAACTGGTAGTCTATTAGAAACATACAGACAAAAGATGCTAGTGGCAAGGACCAGGCTGGTAGTGCTAGAGACTCTGAGCAATAGTCAGAGCCCCAAGATTTGCTGTTGTATTTATTAATATGTGGGGTGAGAGAGAGGAGGAGTCTAGGATTATTCTAAACTTTTAGCCTAAGCAACTAGAAATATGGGGTTGCCATTAACTGAGCAGTGAATGCATCAGAGAGAGTTAACTCTGCATTGTACCAGCACAAATCCACAACTATGGGAAAGAGGAGAAGAGAAAATGGCAACAGCTTTGGCACCTGAAAAGCTGATGGACCAGGGTTAATGGCTTAGCTATCCAAGAAAGCCTAATCCTAACTCAATGAGGAAATTGAGAATCAACCTGTTTAAACAGTAGCATCTTTAAAAAGTTCAGGAGTTCATGGTATCACGTACAGCTGGAAGCTGAGTTCATGGGTATAAAATAAAGACGGTTAAAAGGTTAAAACAGTTTAAAGCTGTTTAAGAATGTAGCTCCCTAATCCCTTCTCCTACTCTGCTAAAGAATGATTATCTCTCCCCAACACAGGCAGAGGACTGGACAGCACAAGTCACAGCTGAAGTTGGAGGTATCATACGCAGAACAGCAGGATTTAGAGAATCAGACAGAGCACACACACTGTTTAGATCTCAAGTCCACCCCTCGGGTTCTGTGTAACTCTCCCTCCAGACAGGACTTTGGAAAAGTTTTCCATTATGGGAAATCCAAACAGCCCAGGAAAAAGGACAAAATGTGCTGACATTTGGAGTTCCCCAGTTAGATCACTCAATAGTGAAACTTGAGTCAAGAAGTTAGAACTTACATCAGCTTTTCATCCTATCCACCAACATCCACGCTCAAAAATGAGATGATAAACAAGGATTGCCAAGTATCTAGGCAGAGCCTCATTGTACTTTTACTGGAGTGTCAGGAAGGAATGCAATTAGATGTTGGTTTTCTATCAGACATCTTTACCCAGAGTCTGTCTGCTTTATTTCTACCTCCCCACTATCTTTTTTCCTTTGCCCTATTCTTTCCTTAAAAAGAAAAGAAAAACAAAGCAATATTCCAAGAGGCCCCTGGTTTTGGTCCTTTGTTCTTATCTGCCTAAAACTAACCTCTGAGTCATCTTAGAACTTGACCTTTCTTCAGGATGAAAGTCTGATTGCCTTTCTCTGGATTTCAGAAACCTAGTCAGGAATAAAAATACACTGTATGAAGTGATGTGGGCCCTATCAAGCACTCCTGATGGCGTGTAAATTGGTGTCAACTTTCTGGAAAATTATGGGTAATATGCTGTAAGATTTTAAATGAGCAATCCAACAATCTAATTTCTAGAAATTTATACTAAGGAAAATTTTTAATGTGAATACTATTAGTGGTAATACATACTGAAGTGCTTATGAATATATGGATACAATGTCTAAAACTTGCTTCAGAATAATCATATTTAGTGGGTGTATTTATATTTTCTCATATGAAAGCCACTATGTACATAGTCCCATTGTAGTGTGCTGTAAATGTATAATACACACTGGATTTTGAAGACTTAATACCAAAAAGAAAAAGTGAAATATGTCATTAATAATTTGCATATGGGGCATCTATTAAAATAATATTTTGGATATATTGAAAAAAAGAAAATGTATCATTAAAATTGACTTCACCTATTTCTTTTCTCTTTGTGAAATGGAACTAGTAGAAAAGTTTAAATCACATTTAAGTAACATTTTTAATTATAAATGTGGCTTGTATTAATATTTGTGGTTTACATTATGTTTCTATTGGACAGCACTGGTATAGAGTCTATATACCACCAGTAGGACATATCTGCAGGTTTCACATTCTTCGGAGTCAACCAATCTCAGATCAAAAATATTCAGGGAAAACAAAATTCCAGAAAGTTTGAAAAGGAAAACTTGAATTTGCCATATGCTGTAAACTATTTAGAGCAGTTGACCCAGTTGACCCTTCAACAACACTAGGGTTTGGGGTGCCAACCCTCTGAACAGTGGAAACAGAAAGAGTTGGCCCTCCATATCCATGAGTCTTCTATATTCAAGGTCACCAGTTATAGATTCAACCAACTGTGGATCATGTAGTACTGAAGTATTTACTATTTAAAAAATCTGAATATAAGTGGACACTTGCAGTTCAAACCCAGGTCAACTGTATTTACAACTATTAATATAGCTTTTTTGTTTTTTTTTTTCTTTCTTTTTTCTTTTAAAAATATGGAACGCTTCACGAACTTGCGTGTCATCCTTGCGCAGGGGCCATGCTAATCTTCTCTGTATCGTTCCAATTTTAGTATATGTGCTGCCGAAGCGAGCACTAATATAGCTTTTATATTGTATTATGTATTATGAGTAATCTAGGGATAACTTCAAGTATACACACAGGAAGATGTGTGTAGGTTACATGTAAACAGTAAGTCATTTTATATACTTTTTATATACATTTTATATACTTGAGCCTTTGCGGATTTTGGTATCTATGGAGGTCCTGGAACCAATCCTCCATGGATACCAAGGGATGACTGTATTCCTATCAATAAAACAAAATTTTGCATTAAACATGAATATGTTTGAATGATTGAGCATAAATGGGTAATTATTCAAATTAGGTGATGGGTACACAGGAATTCTTTATATCCCATTCTCTACTTTTGTAATTTCCCATAAAAAAGTTTTAAATATATGAGCAAAGCTGTTTTCAAGAAGGTGTTCACTCCTGTTTATACAACACTAAAAAGTGAGAAAAATGTGCAGTACTTATAACAGCAAGTTCAGTTCAGTCACTCAGTCATGTTCACCTCTTTGCGACCCCATGGACTGAAGCACGCCAGGCTTCCCTGCCCTTTACCATCTCCCAGAGCTTGCTCAGACTCATGTCCATCGAGTCAGCAATGCCATCCAACCATCTCATTTTCTGTCATCCCCTTCTCCTCCCACCTTCAATCCTTCCCAGCATCAGGGTATTTTCCAATGAGTCAGTTCTTCACATCAGGTGGCCAAAATATTGGAGTTTCAGCTTCAGCATTAGTCCTTCCAATGAACACCCAGGACTGATCTCCTTTAGGATGGACTGGTTGGATCTCCTTGCTGCCCAAGGGACTCTCAAGAGTCTTCTCCAACACTACAGTTCAAAAGCATCAGTTCTTTAGCACTCAGCTTTCTTTATAGTCCAACTCTCAGATCCATACACGACTACTGGAAAAACCATAGCTTTGACTAGATGAACCTTTGTTGGCAAAGTAATGTCTCTGCTTTTTAATACACTATCTAGGTTTGTCATAGCTTTTCTTCCAAGGAGCAAGTGTCTTCTAATTTCATGGCTGCAGTCACCATCTGCAGTGATTTTGGAGCCCAAGAAAATGAAGTCTGTCACTGTTTCCATTGTTTCCCCATCTATTTGCCATCAAGAGATGGGACTAGATGCCATGATCTTAGTTTTCTGAATGTTTAGTTTTAAGCCAACTTTTTCATGCTCCTTTCTCACATTCACCAAGAGACACTTTAGTTCTTCATAACAATAAAGGAATGATTAAATTATGTTCACCCATGTGCTGCATACAATCACTAAATAGTAAAACAAAAGTAACATCTAACATTTGAATTCTAATTATATTCCCGGCTTTGTGCTAAACAAATTATATTGTTATATCATTTCATAGTCACAATAGCTAAATAAGGTAGACAAAGTTCATATTTCCTTCACTCCAGATTTATATATCTAATAGCCTGCCAACTGATATCTATTAGCTGGAATATAAGGGTAAAGAACAAAACAAACCAACAGGAAAAAGTGAATTGGAAGAAACAGAAACTATCCACAGAAAAGAAAAAAAAAATTTTTAAGGAAATTTTGATTAATTAAATTAGTTAAAACTACAGGCCCATATCACTGATGAACATGGATGCAAAAATCCTCAACAAAATTCTAGCAAACAGAATTCAACAACATATTAAAAGCTCATACACCATGATCAAGTTCAGTTTATTCCAGGGATGCAAGGATTCTTCAATATATGCAAATCAATCAGTGTGATACAACATGTTAGCAAACTGAGAGATAAAAACCATATGATCATCTCAATAGATGCAGAAAGAGCCTTTGACAAAATTCAGCACCCATTTATGATTAAACCTCTTCAAAAAATGGGCATAGAAGGGACTTACCTCAACATAGTCAAGGCCATATATGATAAGCCCACAGCAAACATTATTCTCAATGGTGAAAAACAGAAAGCATTCCCCCTAAGATCAGGAACAAGACAAGGGTGTCCACTTTCAACACTATTATTCAATGTAGTTTTGGAAGTCCTAGCTATAGCAATCAGAGAAGAAAAAGAAGTGAAAGGAATCCAAATTGGAAAAGAAGAAGCAAAACACTCACTGTTTGCAGATGACATGATACTCCTTACAGGAAAACATAGGCAGAACACTCGATGACATAAATCAAAGCAAGACCCTCTATGACCCACCTCCTAGAGTAATGGAAATAAAAACAAAAGTATACAAACGGGACCTGATTAAACTTAAAAGCTTTTGCACAGCAAAGCAAACCATAAGCAAGGTGAAAAGACAACCCTCAGAACGGGAGAAAATAATAGCAAATGAAGCAACTGACAAAAGATTAATTTCCAAAATGTAGTGTCAATGGACATCTAGGACATCTATTGTTCATCTGTCAGTGAATATATAGGTTGCTTCCATGTTATAGATGTTGTAAATAGTGCTGCAATGAACACTGTGGTACATGTGTCTTTTTCAATTTTGGTTTCCTCAGGATATATGCCTAGGAGTGGGACTGCTGGCTCATATGGTGGTTTTATTCCTAGCTTTTCAAGAAATATCCATACTGTCTTCCATGAAGGCTGTATCAATTTATAAGCTCAACATATTGAGCTTTTACCACTCAATACCAGAAAAACAAATAACCCAATCAAAAAGTGAGGAAAAGACCTAAACAGACATTTCTCCAAAGAAGACATACGGATGGCTAACAAATACATGAAAAGATGCTCAACATTGCTCATTATTAGAGAAACGCAAATCAAAATTACAAGGAGATATCACCTCACACCAATAAGAATGGCCATCATCAGAAAGTCTACAAACAAAAACTGCTGGAGAGGGAGCCCTCCCTCTGTGGAGAAGAGGGAGCCCTCTTGCACTATTAGTGGGAACGTAAATTGATACAGCCATTATGGAAGATAGTATAGAGATTTCTTTAAAAACTAGGAATAAAACCACCATATGACCCAGCAATCCCACTCCTAGGCATATATCCTGAGGAAACCAAAATTGAAAAAGACACATGTACCACAATGTTCATTGCAGCACTATTTACAATAGCTAGGATATGGAAGCAACCTAGATGTCCACTGACAGATGGATGGATAAAGAAGTTGTGGTACAGATACACAGTGGAAAATTACTCAGCCATAAAAAGAAATGCATTTGAGTCAGTTCTAATGAGGTGGATGAACCTAGAGTCTATTATACAGCGTGAAGTCAGTCAGAAAGAAAAAGATAAGTATCAAATACTAACACATGTATATAGAATCTAGAAAGATGGTACCAAAGAATTTATTTGCAGGGCAGCAATGGAGAAACAAACATAAACAGACTTATGGACATAGGGAGAGGGGAGGAGAGGGTAAGATGTATGGAGAGAGTAACGTGGAAACTTACATTACCGTATATAAAATAGATACCTAATGGGAATTTGCTGTATGTCTCAGGCAACTCAAACAGGGGGTCTGTATCAACCTAGATATAGATGGGGAGAGAGATGGGAGGGAGGTTCTGGGTTGGGGGGGCATATATGTATACCTATGTCTGATTCATGTTGAGGTTTGACAGAAAACAACAAAATTCTGTAAAGCAATTATCCTTCAATTAAAAAAATAAATACATTTTAAAAAGGAAGTTTTGATTAATATCGAAGAGAGATAATAGAAGATATTGCTTCTATGAGACAGCAACATTTTTTTAAAAAATGCAGGTGGAATTAAGAAGAAATAACTCTTGAAAATTAATAATCTAATAGCAGACATTAAAAACTAACTAGACATTTCATCAAACCCTCAGAAAGTAGAGACAAGACAAAGGAATGGGCTCACACCAGTCACAATCAGCTCAGTTCAGTCTCAGTCGTGTCCGACTCTTTGTGATCCCATGAACCGCAGCACTCCAGGCCTTCCTGTCCATCACCAGCTCCCAGAGTTTACTTAAACTCATGTCCACTGAGTCGGTGATGCCATCCAACCATCTCATCCTCTGTTGTCCCCTTCTCCTTCTGCCTTCAATCTTTCCCAACATCAGGGTCTTTTGAAATGAGTCAGCTCTTCACGTCAGGTGGCCAAAATACTGGAGTTTCAGCTTCAACATCAGTCCTTCCAATGAACACCCAGACTGATCTCCTTTAGGATGGACTGGTTGGGTCTCCTTGCAGTCCAAGGGACTCTCAAGAGTCTTCTCCAATACCACAGTTCAAAAGCATCAATTCTTCGGCACTCAGCTTTCTTTATAATCCAACTCTCACATCCATACATGACTACTGGAAAAACCATAGCCTTGACCAGACAGACCTTTGTTGGCAAAGTAATGTCTGCTTTTTAATATGCTGTCTAGGTTGATCATAAGTTTCCTTCCAAGGAGTAAGCGTCTTTTAATTTCATGGCTGCAGTTACCATCTGCAGTGATTTTGGAGCCCCAAAAATAAAGTCGGCCACTGTTTCCACTGTTTCCCCATCTAATTGCCATGAAATGATGGGACCAGATGCCATGATCTTGGTTTTCTGAATGTTGAGTTTTAAGCCAACTTTTTCACTCTCCTCTTTCACTTTCATCAAGAGGCTCTTTAATTCTTCTTCACTTTCCACCATAAGGGTGGTGTTGTCTGCATATCTGAGGTTATTGATATTTCTCCCGGCAATCTTGATTCCAGTTTGTGCTTCATCCAGCACAGCATTTCGCATGATGTACTCTGCATATAAGTTAAATAAGCAAGGTGACAATATACAGCCTTGATGTACCCCTTTTCCTATTTGGAACCAGTCTGTTGTTCCATGTCCAGTTCTAACTGTTGCTTCCTGACCTGCATACAAGCTTCTCAAGAGACAGGTCAGGTGGTCTGGTATTCCCATTTCTTTCAGAATTTTCCACAGTTTATTGTGATCCATACAGTCAAAATGACCATTGTTAAAAACTCTACAAATAACAAATGCTGGAGATGATGTGGAGCAAAGGGAATCCTCCTACATTGTTGGTGGGAATGTAACTTGGTAAAGTCACTATGGAAAACAGTATGGAGGTTCCTCAGAAAACCAAAAACAGAATTATCATATGATCCAGCAATCCCACTCCTGGGCATATATCCAGACAAAACTCTAAGCCAAAAAGATACACGCACCCATATGTTCACAGCAGCACTATTCACTATAGTCAAAACATGGAAACAATCTGTATGTTCATGGAGAGATAAAGGGATAAAGAAGATGTGGTACAAATATACAATGGAACACTACTCAGCCATAAAAAGAACAAAATAATCCCATTTGCAGCACATGGATGCAACTAGAGATTACCATACTACATGAAGTTAGCCATACAGAGAAAGACACATATGATATCACTTATACATGGAATCTAAAGTGACACAAAGGAACCTGTCTGTGAAACAGAAACAGACTCATGGACATAGAGAATAGACTTGTGGTTGCCCAGGGGATGGGGGTTGGGGGTGATGAAGTGGGAAGTTGGGGTTAGCAGATGTAAGCAATTATATACAGAATGGATAAACAACAAGGTCCTACTGTATAGCACAGAGAATTATGTTCAATATCCTGTGATAAACCATAATGGAAAAGAATATTTTAAGAAGAATGTACATGTATGTATAACAAAACCACTTTGCTGCACAGCAGAAATCAACACGACATTGTAAATCAAACTATATTTCAATTAAAAAAAAAGGAGGGGGGAGACAAAGGAATGAGGAAAAGGAAAAGACTCTAAAGTCAAAAGAATTCTAAAACCAGTCCTCAAAGGTCCCCATTTGCAAAACACAAAATCAAGGAAGACTTCCTACTAGTCTGCTAATCCTCCCATCCAGCGTCCAGCAAGAATCTGGCCTCTTTTTTATTTACCTGAAGACAAGGAAGCCCACAGCTCTTAGAACATCCATCTGGCACACACTTTATTTATTTATTTATTTATTTATTTTTTGGATTATACACAAATTTTATTTATTTATTTATTTTTAAATTTTTTTATTTTTTTATTAGTTGGAGGCTAATTACTTCACAACATTTCAGTGGGTTTTGTCATACATTGATATGAATCAGCCATAGATTTACACGTATTCCCCATCCCGATCCCCCTCCCACCTCCCTCTCCACCTGATTCCTCTGGGTCTTCCCAGTGTACCAGGCCCGAGCACTTGTCTCATGCATCCCACCTGGGCTGGTGATCTGTTTCACCATAAATAGTATACATGCTGTTCTTTTGAAATATCCCACCCTCACATTCTCCCACAGAGTTCAAAAGTCTGTTCTGTATTTCTGTGTCTCTTTTTCTGTTTTGCATATAGGGTTATCATTACCATCTTTCTAAATTCCATATATATGTGTTAGTATGCTGTAATGTTCTTTATCTTTCTGGCTTACTTCACTCTGTATAAGGGGCTCCAGTTTCATCCATCTCATTAGGACTGATTCAAATGAATTCTTTTTAACAGCTGAGTAATATTCCATGGTGTATATGTACCACAGCTTCCTTATCCATTCATCTGCTGATGGGCATCTAGGTTGCTTCCATGTCCTGGCTATTATAAACAGTGCTGCGATGAACATTGGGGTGCACATGTCTCTTTCAGATCTGGTTTCCTCAGTGTGTATGCCCACAAGTGGGATTGCTGGGTCATATGGCAGGTCTATTTCCAGTTTTTTAAGAAATCTCCACACTGTTCTCCATAGCGGCTGTACTAGTTTGCATTCCCACCAACAGTGTAAGAGGGTTCCCTTTTCTCCACACCCTCTCCAGCATTTATTGCTTGTAGACTTTTGGATAGCAGCCATCCTGACTGGCGTGTAATGGTACCTCATTGTGGTTTTGATTTGCATTTCTCTAATAATGAGTGATGTTGAGCATCTTTTCATGTGTTTGTTAGCCATCTGTATGTCTTCCTTGGAGAAATGTCTGTTTAGTTCTTTGGCCCATTTTTTGATTGGGTCATTTATTTTTCTGGAATTGAGCTGCAGGAGTTGCTTGTATATTTTTGAGATTAATCCTTTGTCTGTTTCTTCATTTGCTATTGTTTTCTCCCAATCTGAGGGCTGTCTTTTCACCTTACTTATAGTTTCCTTTGTAGTGCAAAAGCTTTTAAGTTTCATTAGGTCCCATTTGTTTATTTTTGCTTTTATTTCCAATATTCTGGGAGGTGGGTCATAGAGGATCTTGCTGTGATTTATGTCGGAGAGTGTTTTGCCTATGTTCTCCTCTAGGAGTTTTATAGTTTCTGGTCTTACATTTAGATCTTTAATCCATTTTGAGTTTATTTTTGTGTATGGTGTTAGAAAGTGTTCTAGTTTCATTCTTTTACAAGTGGTTGACCAGTTTTCCCAGCACCACTTGTCAAAGAGGTTGTCTTTTTTCCATTGTATATCCTTGCCTCCTTTGTCAAAGATAAGGTGTCCATAGGTTCGTAGATTTATCTCTGGGCTTTCTATTCTGTTCCATTGATCTATATTTCTGTCTTTGTGGCACACACTTTAATATTGAGTACATTATTACAGAGACTAACTGAAGATGGATTCTGTGATAGGTTAAGGACTTTATCTATACAAAGGGGTTGGCAAAGGATGGTCAATTCTAGCTACTGCCTGTTTTGGTAAATAAAGTTTATTGGAGCAGAGCCACATCCATTCATTTTTGTGTTACCTATGGCAGCTTTTCCACTAAAACAAATGAGATCAACAATTGTGGCTGAGATTCTATGGCCACAAAATCCAATACATTTACTATAACGCCCTTTACAAAAAAAAGTTTGCTGATTTCTCATATAGATTATTCCTTTTAGACCTAACAGTCCTTGGAAGTTGATGTTTTTCATCCTTATTTTACCACAAGGGAACCTGAGATTTAGAGAAGGCAAATGGCATGCCCAGATTCAGACAGTAAGTATTGGGAACATGATAAAATTGTCTTTTGACAACCATATACAGTCTCCTATTGGAGTAATTTCCCCACCTCATGGGACATTTGTCTCATAAGAAATCAATCAGAGGACACAGTAGGTCACAGAACTCCGATATTGAGATATCAAGCCAGCCAAGATAACATGAGTATTCTTGCTGGAGCTGAAGGCCATCCCATGTGCCTCTGTCCTTTTACTTTTTCAGAAGTGACCCTGTCCACTGATAAAGGAGCACCAGCCTTGTTCTAGTATCCCAACCAACCCTCTACTTTTGTTGTTGTTCAATCACTAAGTCATGTCTGACTCTTTGTGACCCCATGGACTATGGCACACCAGGCTTCCTTGTCCTTCACGATCTCCCACTTTGCTCAAATTCTTGTCCACTGAGTCAGTGATGCTAACTAACTAACTATCTCATCATCTGTGGCCCGCTTCTTCTTCTGCCCTCAATCTTTCACTGCATCAGAACCTTTTCCAATGAGTCAGCTCTTCACATCAAGTGGCCAAAATATTTGAGCTTCAACTTCAGCATCAATCCTTCTAATGAATATTCAGGGTTGATTTTCCTTAGAATTGACTGGTTTGATCTTCTTACTGTCCAAGGGACATTCAGGAGTATTCTCCAACACCACAGTTCAAAAGCATCAATTCTTCAGTGCTCAGCTTTCTTTATGGTCCAACTCTCACATCCATACATGACAACTGGAAAAACAATAGCTTTGATTATATGGACTTTTGTCGGTAAAGTGACATCTCTGCTTTTTAATATGCTGTCTAGGTGTGTTATAGCTTTTCTTCCAAGGAGCAAGTGTCTTTTAATTTCATGGCTGCAGTCACCATCTGCAGTGATTTTGGAGCCCAAGAAAATGAAGTCTGTCACTGTTTCCATTGTTTCCCCATCTATTTGCCATGAAGTGATGGGACCAGATGCTATGATCTTCGTTTTTTGAATGTTGAGTTTTAAGCCAACTTTTCATTCTCCTCTTTCACTTTCATCAAGCGGCTCTTTAGCTCTTCTTCACTTTCTGCCATAATGGTGGTGTCATCTTCATATCTGAGGTTATTGATATTCCTCCCAGCGATCTTGATTCCAGCTTGTGCTTCATCCATCACAGCATTTCACATGATATACTCTGCATATAAGTTAAATAAGCAGGGTAATAAAATACAGCCTGACGCACTCCTTTCCCAATTTGGAACCAGTTCGTTGTTCCATGTACAGTTCTAATTGACCTGCATACATATTTCTCAGGAGGCAGGTAAGGTGGTCTGGTATTCCCATCTCTTTCAGAATTTTCCAGTCTGTTGTGATCTGCACACTCAAAGGCTTTAGTGTGGTCAATGAAGCAGAAGTAGATGTTCTTCTGAAATTCTCTTGCTTTTTTGATGATCCAGTTGATGTTGGCAACTTGATCTCTGGTTCCTCTACCTTTTGTAAATCCAGCTGGAACATCTGAAAGTTCTCAGTTTACATACTATTAAAGCCTAGCTTGGAGAATTTTGAGCATTACTTTTCTCACGAGTGGGATGAATCCAATTGTGCAGCAGTTTGAACATTCTTTGGCACTGGCTTTCTTTGAATGAAAACTGACCTTTTCCAGTCCTGTGGCCACTGCTGAGTTTTCCAAATTTACTGGCATATTGAGTGCAGCATTATAACAGCATCATCTTTTAGGATTTGAAATAGCTCAGCTGGAGTTCCATCACCTCCACTAGGTTTGTTCGTAGCCATGCATCCTAAGGCCTATTTGACTTCCCATTTCAGGAGGTCTGGCTCTAGGTTAGTGATCACACCATGTGGTTATCTGGGTCATATCTGTATAGTTCTTCTGTGTCACCTCTTGGTATCTTCTTGTCACCTCTTCTTGGTATCTTCTGCTTCTGTTAGGTCTATACCATTTCTGTCCTTTATTGTGCCCATTTTTGCATGAAATGTTCCCTTGGTATCTGTAATTTTCTTGAGGAGATCTCTAGTCTTTCCTTTCTATTGTTTTCCTCTATTTCTTTGCAAATGGGTCTCACTTGGGTGCTTATGGGTAAGCGCCTGCATACTAGGAGAAAAGTTACATAACTTAAAGCTGTCAATCAACTTGTTAAATAACACAGGACACAGGGAAGGATCACCACTCTAAAAAACCCAACACTATCCATTTGGCCTGCTCTCCTTTTCTAGAAGCATACTTTTGCTTTTTTAAAAATAAAATTCTGGCTGCTTAAAACTGTGCTGTCTGTTGACTGAATTATTTTCTTTGGGAGCACAAAAGCAAAGGTATTGCCACTTTGCTGGTAACACTACTTCTTCTGGTACAAGTACAAACTCCATTTACACTGGAAATTCTTTTTAAAACAATTTTTTTTTCTCCTGGTTGCACTATGCAGCTTGTGAGATCTTAGATCCCTGACCAGGGATTGAACTCAGCCACAGTAGTGAAAGTGCTGTGCCTTAAACACTAGACCACAGGGAATTTCCTAAAACAATCTTATAAAACAGAGAGCAAATCTCAGAAACATGCTCAGCAGACATATTTGCCCTGAGGCAAGTTCCAAGTACCCATATATTTCAGCAACTCAGAAAACATTCCAGCCACTGTCAGTGTCAATAAAGCAGAAGTAAATGTTTTTCTGGAACTCTCTTGCTTTTTCGACGTGTGGATCACAACAAACTGTGGAAAACTCTTCAAGAGATGGGAATACCAGATCACCTTACCTGCCTCCTGAGACTGCATGCAGATCAAGAAGCAACAGTTAGAACTGGACATGAAACAACAGACTGGTTCTAAATTGGGAAAGGAATACGTCAAGGCTGTATACTGTCACCCTGCTTACTTAACTTATATGCAGAGTACCTCATGCGAAATGCTGTGCTGGATGAAGCACAAACTGGAATCAAGATTGCCAGGAGAAATATCAATAACCTCAGATATGCAGATGATACCATGCTAATGGCAGAAAGCGAAGAAGAACTAAAGAGTCTCTTGATGAAAGTGAAAGAGGAGAGTGAAAAAGTTGGCTTAAAAACTCAACATTCAGAAAACTAAGATCATGGCATCTGGTCCCATTACTTCATGGCAAATAAGTGGGGAAACAGTGCAAACAGACTTTATTTTCTTGGGCTCCAAAATCACTGCAGATGGTGACTGCAGCCATGAAATTAAAAGACGCTTACTCCTTGGAAGAAAAGTTATGACCAACCAAGACAGCTTATTAAAAAACAGAGACATTACTTTGCCAACAAAAATACGTCTAGTCAAAGCTATGGTTTTTCCAGTAGTCATATATGGATGAGAGAGTTGGACTATAAAGAAAGCTGAGTGTTGAAAAATTGATGCTTTGGAACTGTGGTATTGGAGAAGACTCTTGAGAGTCCCTTGGACTGCAAGGAGATCCAACCAGTCCATCCTAAAGGAAATCAGTCCTGAATATTCACTGGAAGGACTGATGCTGAAGCTGAAACTCCAATACCTTGGCCATCTGATGCGAAGAGCTGACTCATTTGAAAATACCCTGATGCTGAGCAAGATTGAAGACAGGAGGAGAAGGGGATGATAGAGGATGAGATGGTTGGATGGCATCACCAACCCAGCAGACACGAGTCTGAGTAAACTCCGGGGGTTGGTGATGGACAGGGAGGCCTGGAGTGCTGCGGTTCATGGGGTCGCAAAGAGTCAGACACGACTGAGCGACTGAACTGAACTGAACTGTCAGTGTAAATATATGTCAAAGTCATCCAAGACCTTAGGCATATTAGGTGTCCTGAGGAATACCTGTTAGGGGCAGTCAAAGCTCTTGCTTCCTTCCAGAATGCCTCTGACAGATTCTGATCCTTTCCACCCCCAGGTGGGACATAGACAGGTATAGTGGCTAAAATAGTGACCATAATGAAGAAGGTTGTATTAATGCTGGCATAGGAAACGATGGCAACTAATTCAATCTCAGATCCTTTCCCCCTCTTCCTGAAAATCAAAGGATGGGACTGAAAGCTCCAACCCTCTAATCACAGAGTTGGTTCTCCAGGCAACCAGCCCCCATACTACTTTTAAAAATCACCTTATTAACATAACAAGAGACACCTTTAAAAGTTGTAACAAATACAGCTAAATTAAAAAGAAAAAAAAAAAAAAGACACCTTTATCACTCTCAGCATTTAGGAAATTCCAAGTTTTAGCCATCTGAATGACCAAATAAATATTTTCCTTATAAATCACAACGTCCCACTTCTCTTCCTCCTCCCAGTATTCACCCCATTCATTCAGGGATGCCTGCATCAAACCCAGGTGAGACGCAAAGTGCTTTGAGAATGCTTTTAGTGGTACCGTGATGACTTTGGCCATAGTGTCTAGAAGTTAGTGACTGACTCCACTGCACAGGACCAAATAATAGCTGAGTCCAGCTCCTGTAGCTTAGAAGCCAAGAACAAATTCTTCCAGCTGGCCACTCATGAAATCACCTTCTGATCATCAAAACCCCACAATAATTCCTTTGGTAAACCCCAGGCTGCTGTTCTCTACAAGAAGCGTTAGGTTGGGAGATTCTGTCGTGTCAACAGCCTCTACAAAGTCAATTAGATACTAACAAAGCTCCACTTACCTTCCTTACTCTAGTGAAAACAGCACACAAAGGGGGAGATTTTCTTTGGAAGAAATACCAGCTTTCCCATCTATGATCACACTCAAGAATTCAGCTGCTTTTACCTGCTCCGCGAGCTTGTTCTGGATTTGAAGGCTTATTAGCTTATCAGTTCATTCTGTATTTATTCAGTTATTTCCAGAGCACCATGCAGTACATAGCTAATGTTCTCTTTCAATACTGGGTCCAATCCTGTAATATAATGTGAGAGTGCATATTTAATCCTGGTGTTAGTGAGCCTTCTATGCAACAAAATATTCTATCTCCCACAGAAAGTGAGTTTAATGGTCTACTTTAGATCATGACACCTTTTGTCAACTTCTAATACTCAGGGGCAACAAAAGCCTCCAGCTTTGCTGTGGCCTTACTATGTTATGATATGTTTCCCCAAGTATTTTTTTGAAATTTAAGTATAGTTGATTTAATGTCAATTTCTGCTGCACAGCAAAGCAATTCTGTTACACATGTGTGTTTGTATGTATGTGTGTGTGTGTGTATGTATAATAATAAGGTCCTACTGTATAGCACAGGGAACTATATTTAATATCCTATGGCAAACTATAATGAAAAAAATACATATATTTTTTCAATATCCTGTGGTAAACTATGACATATATTCATTATAGTTTATATAATAAACTATATTAAAATATAGTAGAAATGAAAGAATATATATATCATTATAGATTATAGCTTACCACAGGATATTGAATGTAGATCCCTGTGCGATACAGTAGATCACCATATTTTCCCAAGTAATTTCTTGACACTGGACCAGTCTGTATTGGTACAGAAACCAACACTACCTCCTTGGTTGTTAAACAGAACAGACAGACCAAAAATATTCCATCCAGGCATTTGGAGTATTGGACGAACTTGTACTACTAAAACATAAAACTGGGCATTACATCCCAAGAGTCATGACCCACTTCAGTGCCTGTTAGCTTCTTTATGAACTGGAATTCAGAAGTGAGGAACCACTGGGTTAGTAAGTAAGCTTCATTTGATATTACTTAGGTTCTTGTGATTGAATAGGCCAATGTCCTCCTCATGATGGACATTTTATTCATCCATGGATGTGTAATTTCCTGTGGTTTGTGAGTTTACCTCTTGCTTTGCAACAGAAAAGATTTAAAACTTCCCCATGGATGAAACCCTCAGGATATCTTCCTGTATATCATCAACATTTCTGTTAATTAAAAATTAGCTCTGTCTCAGAAAGTTAAGATCTGCATGACTATTCACTGTGCAGGAAAATCAGATACAAATAAAGTAAATAGGAAAACAATATTTCTACCAATGAATGCTACATCTGTGAAGAATCATGTTAACTTTCTTCTTTAAGTGACTACTGCTTTCTTACTGAGAAACTCTGTTGTCTAAAATCAGAGCCTCTGGAAAACCTTGTGCTTTACATTTTATCAGTAAGAATGAAACAATTCACCTTCCAGGGATAAAGCTTTAGAAAGGGTGTTTCTGGACATTTTAATAAAAACAAGACCATGGGTCCGTTTTGTTGTCTTAGGGCTGATGTTGATCACTTTAGAAAATTCTGCTCTGCTTTGTCTACGCAATATTTCATTTGTATTTCATCTAAATTTCACGTCTCCACAATCCTACAACCCTACCTCATTCTTTTGTTCAGTTATATGTCCCGTAACGTCTCTGGTATGCAGTGTCCTTCATTATAATTTTATCAAGAGATCTGACTTTGCTGTACTACAGGTTTATTCCAGGTGGTCTTAGGTTGATGGGGCTTGGACCCTGTCTTGTTCAGCTTCCAGGGTCCAAACACGGAAAAATTTTAAACAGTTGCGTGTACGAAAAATGCTGCCATGTCAGTAACAAAGGATGTTGCAGCCATCAATTACTGTAACTACCCCAACTATGCACTCAGAGGGGAATCACGATGGAGAAAAGCACAGCATATTGTTTCTAGACAGCCCTAGAAGGACTACAGCTATAATACACTATAGCTGTAATAGCTAAATTATTGCTCAGTCATGTCCAACTCTTTGAGGTCCCATGGACTTGCAGCCCACCAGGTTCCTCTACCCATAGAATTTTCCAGGTAAGAATACTAAAGTGGGGTGCCATTCCCTTCTCCAGGGAATCTTTCCAACCCAAGGATCGAACCCGGTCTCCCACATTGCAGGCAGATTCTCCCTGGTCCGAGACACCATGGGAGCCCATTATCAAAAAGATAATTGCAAAGAGCCCACACTCTTGCATTTTCCCATACATAAAAAAGCACTAAATTCATGAACTTCGCCGGTTTTATTACAAAACTCTTGTATATCCTAGCTCCTCCCTTACCTCTTCAGTAGTCCCTCAGAGAGATCTGAGAGGCTCTCTTCCGATCTTAAGTCCTCAGAAAAGCCACCAAATACAACATAATTCTCAACTGTTAGGTGGTAGTTTTTTCACTTGACTGTAATATGCATTTTTCATCCCTAAATATAATATGCCAGGTAGGAATATTATAGTCTACCATGCCAGTTTCATTATAATTGGGATGAGTTCATATCCCAGAAAGGGTACAGGAACAAGGTTGTCACGGTACTCGGTGGCTTTTACTTCATTTCTTGGAACAGGCTTAGATTTTTTTTTTCCCCCTCTTTTTAGTCCCAAACATTTCCTCTGCTAAACTGATGCTTCCATTCCTCATGATTGAGAGGAATAAAAAAACTCGAGACACGTTTACTCAGCTGAGGCTATACAGGTAGACAGCTCTGGCCACGTTGACATTCGCAGGTATTGTGGAAACTGGGGGGAAGGGGACAAGCTGTTGCCCCACCGCCGCAATCCGCGGCCTGGATCCAGGACCAGCGTACTCCTCTGCTCTCAGCCTCAAACTGAAACCCGAAGCAGGGCGCCCGCCTCGCCTTTAACATTTCACCACTTCTTGTCACAAATAGGCACTAGGGCGCTCGGCTTAAAAGGAAACATAGTTTCCAAGACACTTCACGCTGACGAAACACCTGAGCCCTACAACGCTCTACGGTCGCTTTGTTTCTCGCGGGCGCCGGCTTTGACCCGCCTTTCCTCTCAGTGATTGGACGAGTAGGAACGGCGTACGACAGGGGCGTGGCCCCGCAGGGAGAGGCTAAGGAAACTACCGGATGGGGTTAGGACGCCATCTTGGATCCTGGCATCCTCTCGAGTTGCCCTTCCTCCTGGTGATTGGACGAGCCGGTTAGGTGTCCTGGAAGGGACGTAACCAGCCAACCAGACCTGGGAACGTGCGTTTTCTTTTCCCTTGTTTCAAGGGTGTAAATATATGAAATGCTCTTGCTCATTCCTGGACGACCCTGACGTCGCGATGCAGAAAAGGCTTGCTTGGAGAGTTATCTTGCATTTTAATGGAGCTTCGAAAAACCTGAAAACTGCCTGGGGCTGTTTGGGAAGGCGTCTTAAAATACTTCAACGAGTGCTCGCTTCGGCAGCACATATACTAAAATTGGAACGATACAGAGAAGATTAGCATGGCCCCTGCGCAAGGATGACACGCAAATTCGTGAAGTGTTCCATATTAAAAAAAAAAAATACTTCAGGGATGCGTTGCCATTTTTCAAAGAGAAAGATGGGGACCACATTCTAGGAAGAGGGAGCTGATTACATGAAAAGTCCCGAAACTTGTTAACTATTGCGATATTAGGGGTAAAGGAGGCAGAATGCCCAGAGAGAAAAAACCTAGGAAGGGGTTGGGATTAGACTATGGAGGCCTTGAATTGCTGGGGAGTTAGGACTTTATCCTGTAGATTGGGCCAGCGGTCCCAAGTCTTTTTGGCACCAGCGACCAATTTCGGGGAAGATAACTGCTCCCCTCCTGCTGTGAGTTCTGGTTGCAGGGAATTGGGGACCCCTGGATTGTGTGGTGAAAAATGGACTTTTGGAGTACTTAAAACAAGTGGGACGTAATCATTTAGTGAACTCTAGAAAAATAACGGGGGAATCCCAGTCTTTCCCAAAGTATTCAGTGAAAGACTTGGGGAGCTTGTTTATTAAATGCAAATTCTTGCTCCTCTGCAGACCTGCAGATCAAGATTCTCTGATTGTAGAGCTAGGAAATGTGTTTGGGGGAAAGAAATGCACAAATCATAAAGGTAGAGATTTGAATGTTCACAAGCTGAACACACTCGTGTAACCAACACTCAGATGAAGCAACTCAGCAGCAGCTCAAAAACCCCGCTTCCCCCTCCAAGCCACTGCTGCCTGCACCAGGGGTAGAAATGACTAGTAACATAGATTAGTTTGCTTGATTTGAATTTTCTATAAATGAAATTACAGAGCATATACTTGAGACCTATAAAACAACTAGCCTGTATTTTTAAATGTCAGTAATATGAACGACACAGATAGGTTTATTACAGATTTTAAAAGATCATACGTAACTAAATGCAGGTTGTAACCCTTCACAAGATTATAAGCCCTTAAGACTTTTTTCATTTGCTGGCAATAACATAAATGGAACAATTTCTAATAGTTAAATTAAGAGTGCAAATTAATAAATTAGGTGGGAATTCCCTGGTGATCCAGTGGTGAGGATCCTGGGCTTTCACTCTGGGTTAAGAGTCTGGACCCTTGGTCTGGGAACTAGGATCCTGCAAGCCTTGAGGCACAGCCAAAATAATACATACATACATACATGTACATACATAAGTGTGTGTATATATATACACACATACATATGACTGTTATTAACTTACTGAATTTGACTATTGTACTGATTATATAAAATCATGCCCTTGTTTCTAAGAAACATCACATTTAAGTGTAAAGGAACATGATGTCTGCAGTTTCCTCTCAAATGGGTCAAAAAAATTATTAAGCAACAGGATAATGTTAACATTTGGGAACTCGAAGTGACATGTTTAGGGGGATTACTTATACTTGTTCTGTAACTTTTCTGTAAAGTTTGAATTCTTTTAAGAAGAAAGGTTAATAAAATTAATGGGGTCACTTACGGAGAGAAAAAAATCGTACTAAGACATCAGTAACATTTAGACGAATAGTGGAAGAAAAGATGGAAGAACGTTAAAAGATGAAGTCGAAAGGACTGCAAACAGTCACAAAGGAAAGCACAGCTTCTGTGCTCTTCTGCACCCTGAAGTCTTAAGAAACAGCTGCTCACGCGCGGTGTCGACTAAGCCAAACCCACGAAACCCAACCACAAAGCATAGCCGAGCTCCAGCAGACTCCGCCATGTTTTCCCAGTGACCATGTGTGCGCGTACGTGCGTACGTCCCAACCAATCGGTGCCCACGTCGGCGACTCGTTCACTATCGGGGCGGGGCGGCCTTCTACACATGCGCAAGGTTGGGTGGGCCTTCTTCCTTCTCGCCGAACGCCGCCAACATGGTGAGTATCGCCGGCGCGGGCTCCATGTCTGACCCCTATACCGCTCCGAGCAGCTTTGCCTGGGCTGGGGGCCGGAGGCGAGCAGCGGCGCTCAGTGGGTCTTAGGTATTGTGCAGTGAGGTTCCCCGGGTGGGCAAGACACAAGAGTTGGGAGCTTTCAGGATGCGCGCCCGAGGAGCGCGTGGAGGGCCCGGCATGCCGGGCGCTCGCTGGGTCACGCGTGCGCGCTCTGGCCGCCTCCGCCGCGTCGTTGCGGCGGCCAGTGGCCTAGCCAGCCCGCCGTGGCCGAAGCAGAGCGTTGCATGGTGGTCTGGCCGTGCTGGCTTCGTGGACCTGGAGGCCAGCGGGAGCCTGACTTGCCACCGTTCCCTCTGTGGATTTCGTCCATCCTGGTTGTCCCATGGCACTTGGGCGTGTTTTCCTCAACATTCTTTTTTTCCTGTTTTTAGCCATACTATATTTAAGTTACAAAGACGGCAAACTGGATCGTATTTTTAATCAGTCTCGTTGTTCTCTCTCCCCCCGCGCCTCCCAATTTTAGGTGTTCAGGCGCTTCGTAGAGGTTGGCCGGGTGGCCTACGTCTCCTTTGGGCCTCATGCCGGGAAGCTGGTCGCGATTGTAGATGTTATTGATCAGAACAGGGTAAGTGTAAGGAAAAGTGTCACGGCTTCACATGGCACTGGAGGCAGTGTAGACGACAGAGGTAAATGGTTTCAACGGCCCTCTTAAGATAGTACAATGGGTGGTAGTTTTAGTTAAACAGCCAGCGCAGATAGGGGTTACAGAGCAGAGGCTTGAATTGACCTGTACTGCTGGGTTTGAGTAATACTTCTGTCTTTTAAACTAGGCAGTTTTCTTTTTTTTTTAAATAAATTTATTCACTTTAATTGGAGGCTAATTACTTTACAATATTGTAGTGGTTTTCCTATACATTGACATGAATCACCTACGGGTGTACATGTGTTCCCCATCCTGAACCCCCCTCCCGCCTACCTCCCCATCCCATCCTTCTGGGTCGTCCCAGTGCACCAGCCCCGAGCACCCTGTCCCATGCATCAAACCTGGACTGGCGATCCGTTTCACATTTGATAATATACATGTTTCAGTGAAACTAGGCAGTTTTAAACTAAAGGTGGGCTAAAACATTGGCGAGATGTAAATCATTTATTATGTTCAAAGCGAATTTGGAACAAAGCCAGTCCCATAGAAAGCCCTCGTTTCCTGTTGTCACTACTTGAGCACCACAAACTAAGGGATTGAGCAAAGATAGTTTTTTTTTTGTGGGAAGTGGAAGGATTAAAGACAAAACTATATGTTGGGTTCTATGCTTAACTTACTGCTAAGTCCTTTTTTAACCTTTAAGAAAGATTTTAAATATAAGAATTTGATGATTCTGAAAAGACTAATATTATGTAGGATATCTGCATTTTGAATGCTGTTACATTTTTATACTGAGATCCTTGATCTTAACCTCTTCTAGGCTTTGGTGGATGGACCTTGCACTCAAGTAAGGAGACAAGCTATGCCTTTCAAATGCATGCAGCTCACTGACTTCATCCTCAAGTTCCCGCACAGGTAACTATCCAACTATCACCCCCTCCCATAGTTTTATTAATACTAGTAAAAGTTTGCTTAATTTCATTTAAAAATGTTGTTGGTTATTTTTTTTTTTCTCTTGAGAATATAGTAAGCAGTGTGAGAGTGAGAGCCATTTAGAAGAGAGATTTGCATTGTAAAACTAGACATTATTTACTAATAAAATGCCTTGTGATCCGGTGGTTCTCTGGCTTTCCCTTTGTCCAGATTTCCCATTCTTTTTCTCTTGTACCCCTTTCTTTCAGGATTCACACAACAGAGAACCTCCTATATGTGTGGTTCCCTGAACATGTGTTAGTCAATTTTAGCTTTAGAACAAAAACTACTATCATTAGTTGAACTTTTCATATGTGTCAGCTAATACTTAACATTACTGTCATCTCCTTATGACAGCCACCAAAGAGGTTCTATTCCTGGCTATTCATGAGCAATTAAGGCAGTCATTCTGTGATTTTTAACATGATGTAGGTTACAGAAGTTAAAAACTGGTGTGTTGCTGTGTGGTGACGATTGTTTGCAGTGTAACCTGTGCTATGACTGGTTTACTTTATAAGCATACTGGATTTTGATGTTTGAAAGAAATTCTGAAGTGGTTATAATTCCATTTTATGGCATTTGAACACAAATCTTTAAGCATTACTGTACAGAATAAAGCAAGCCATAAGGGACAACTATGTTATTTATGAAAAGGAAATTGCTTTCTACTCATCCACTATTTGAGTGATATATGCACATTATTAGAGGTGATTTTTAAACTCTGAAAGTGGAGTGGTTTGCATATTTTTATTTTAAAAAATTGTGTGTTTGGAGGATATAAGACATCCTGGCTTAGTGAACACTGTTGGAACAAGTAGAAGATAACATTGTGCCTTGTGCTGTGTTCTGTGGAGACAACTACAACTGGAAGTAGAAAACGCAAGGGTTCTTGTGGCATTTTTCTTGTGCTTTTTCTAAGCTGTCCTTGAATCTGTGTGACGTCAGAGCTGATTTCTTAAATCTTTGTTCTTGGTTCTTTCTAGTGCCCGCCAGAAGTATGTCCGGAAAGCCTGGGAGAAGGCAGATATCAATGCAAAGTGGGCAGCCACAAGGTGGGCCAAGAAGATTGAAGCCAGAGAAAAGGTAATGATTTAGAGATATTTGAATTTGGACATGTTCTGATTTTGGAGGATTAGAAGGTGGTTTGACAAGAGTTCTTTTTTTTGGAAACACAGAAAGCCAAGATGACAGATTTTGATCGTTACAAAGTCATGAAGGCAAGGAAAATGGTAAGTTTTTGTGATTGTTGTGTTCCAGCACTGAATTTATTTGTCCGGTAATTCTTTTTGCCTAAGTGTATTGACCATAAAGTTGACTTCCTAGAATTCTTATCCATTATAAGGGTGGTCTCCTGTATCTATCTATATATCCATATATATTGGATGGGTAAGAGTTTTGTGTGCATATATAATGAACATTTTTATTGAAATTTTTCAGAGGAACAGACTAATCAAAATTGAAGTTAAGAAACTTCAAAAGGCAGCTCTCCTAAAAGCCTCTCCCAAGAAAGCCCTTGCTGCTAAGGGGGCAGCTGCAGCAGCTGCTGCCGCTGCCAAGGTTCCAGCGAAAAAGATCACCACCGGGGGTAAGAAGGCTCCAGCCCAGAAGGTTCCTGCCCAGAAGGCCGCAGGCCAGAAGGCTGCACCTCCTGCTAAATCTCAGAAGGGTCAGAAAGCTCCATCCCAGAAAGCACCTGCTCCAAAGGCATCTGGCAAGAAAGCATGAGTCTGTAAGAGGCTATTCAAATCAGAATAAAGGTTCTTTTTGACGTGCTGGCAAATTATTTAATCTGTGGATTAGTCTTGTTGCTGGGGCTGGCTTTATGAAGTAGATTGATGGTAGGATTGTTACTGTCCTCATTGGAGAAGGAATTCCTGAGTCCCACTCTGTCCAGACTCAGATACTATCAAGTCATCACACAAAGTCCTAAGTAATGTTCTTACGGGAAATCATGATAATTAGGCCACTGGGTTAATTTTCTTTCCTTGTACAAATATACATCTCATAAATAACTAAAATCCCAGATGCTTCTTATGCTCAAGAGTAAATTTTCATATAAAAGTACACTCTAGGTAAATAAATACTACATTTGGATAGGGTGGTTACTTAGTTTCCAGTTCACAGTCATTTCTCATTTTTGTTTAGTGGCATTAATAGGCAAGTGATGCAGTGTAATAGTTGCTGTGATAGAGGAAATACGGCAATTTTGGATTACTTGTCCTTCTAACAAGTACAAGGTGGGTTGTCTAAAGTGGGATCTTAAGTTTCTACCCAGAACACGGTGTGGGGGGAAGGGAGGTACGAATCTCAGGCATGTAGAAGACTTGCCAGAGACCACAGGACTAGGAAGCCAGGTGTTGGCTCTGTGGTGGGTGGATAGTGTATAGAAAGCCACAGAGTCCTTTTTGAATAGAGTGATGTATAAAATTTAGATTGTGTCCTGTTGAATGAACTGAAACATGGGACAGGAAGAGTTGGGAAGGTCAGGTGGTTTCAAGCTTTGCATACTCTGTAAAGGTCCAAAGTGGCACTAGTGAAATTGTGTTGCGGTTCATGAACTGCATCTTCTAGTATTCCAGTTAGCATGAGTATAAAAATTTATGAATGCTTTTTTGTCTGAAATCGTCACTGATAGCTCAGTTGGTAAAGAATCCACCTGCAATGCAGGAGACTCTAGTTCGATTCCTGGGTCGGGAAGATCTGCTGGAGAAGGGATAGGCTACCCACTCCAGTGTTCTGGCCTGGAGAATTCCATGGACTGTATGGTCCATGAACATGTATATTTTGGGCTTCCTGGTGGCTCAGATGGTAAAGTGTCTGCCTCCAATGCAGGAGACCCAGTTCAGTCCCTGGGTTGGGAAGATCCCTGGAGAAGGAAATGGCAAGCCACTCCAGCATTCTTGCCTTGGAAAATCCCATAGTTGGAGGAGCCTGATAGGTTACAGTCCACAGGGTCACAGTCAGACACAGCTAAGCGACGCAGTTTTCACTTTGCTTGTCTGAAAGTAGTTATTTCCCCCTTAAGAATTTTTACTGAAGCACATCTGATAGAAACTGCCCAGGTGAGCCACAGACAACACAGGTAAGCAGGTCTGTGCATGGTCATTCACTTCAGTCGTGTCTGTGTGATCCCATGGACCGTAACCTACCAGGCTTCTCTGTCCACGGGATTCTCTAAGGCATGAATACTGGAGTGGGTTCCCATACCCTCCTTCAGGGGATCTGACTGACCCAGGAATTGAACCCATTCAGTCTCCTGCCTCTTCTGCATTGCAGTTGGATTCTTTACAGCTGAGCCACCAGGGAAGCCCCAGAGGGGTCTGCCCTGACTTCAAATGCCAATTGCAAGGTTCTCAGGCCTCTTGTACTTCTCACGGTGCAGCTGTAATTGGAGTTTCCATGACTGCCTCCTTTGTTAATAGAACTAAGGCATGTTGCAGTCTTCCCCAGGTGGCTCTGCCTGCCAAGCAGACTATCCCTGCAGGTTCTATGCCTGGTTCGGGAAGATCTGGAGAAGGAACTTGGAAACATTTGTTACAGGTGTGTCCAAAAGGTAACTCAGAACAGCCAAATGGAAATGCATGAGTTAAGTTGTGAGGGAAGGGGCACACAGCTTACATGTCCTTTGTAGCTTGTTACCCTTCCAGCACCTTTATGTTCATCCTGGAAGCTGCCTTCCATTTAGAGCCCCCTACCCCTTTAGAGTTTATGGAATTTCATTAGGTAGGCATGTTTGATTAAATCATTGGCTATTGGTGATTAGTTAGATCCCCAGCCCTTCTGCTCCAGGCAGGTCGGGGGTTGGTGGTGGTGGTGACCAGGTCACCCACGATGGCCACAGTCCTGGTGGTTCCTCGGCTGACCAGCCCCCCCATCCCATCCTGAAGTTAGGAGACCCTAGCCACTGGTCATCTCAGTCAAAAAGGAAAGTCCTACCACTCTGGAGACTCCCAAGAATTTTAGAGGCTTCTTGTGTCAAGGACTGGATGGAAATACCAAATACGTAATTTTTAAGTCACGGTATTACACCCTGTATCTGATAATTTGCAGTTTATGAATTGACTCAGTTAATCCATTGAATTTATGAGTTTGAAACTATTTCCATTCTCAGTTGAGAAACTGAGGAAGAGTTTAGTAATTTGCCCAAGGCCGTACAGTGAAGACAGTTCGAACCTAGTCGGATCCCAGACTTCATGATTTTAGGTCACAGTCCAGGCCATCAGCCAGTAAGCCAGGGAGACGGGCTATATCATTAGGTTAGATTGCTGCTGGCAAGTGTGGGGCTTCCCTGGTGGCTCGGACAGTAAGAATCCGCCTGCAATGTGGAAGATTGTGTGCTCGATCCTTGGGTTAGGAAGATCCCCTGGAGGAAGGCATGGCAAACCACTCCAGTATTCTTGCCTGGAGAATCCGCATGGACAGAGGAGCCTGGCGGGCTACAGTCCGTGGGGTCACAAAGAGTCTGACAGGACTGAGCGACTAAGCACACACAGCAAGTGTTAGCGACAGAACTTAAAGCATCGCAAGTATAACGTGGAATCTCTGTCCTTGAGGAAGTGTCAACTTGGCCTAAGCAGCCACAGATACGAGCTAATGCGCGAGCAGTCATCGGGGATCTGGCTTGGGGGGAACCATAGAGAAAGGCCAGCCTCCGGGCTTCCTAGAGAGGCGCAGAGAGCGCCAGTTGGGAGCGCTTCCGCTTCCGCCTTGGCTAGGTTTGGCGGGCCCGCTGGCACTCGCGCTCGCCGAGCTGCCGGGAATTCCGCGATCCCATTCCCTCGCGGCGCAGCCCTCCTCATCCTGGAGCTCGCCGAGCAGAGGCCTCCGAAGCTCTGCGAGCCTGGGCACAGCCCTCTGCTGGAGAGGAGCAATCGACTTTTCTGCCCTGAAGAGCCGGCCCGACCTCCTTCCTCCGACTCGCGGTACTCAGGGTGCGGGCTGGTGACGTTTAGAGTCGCCTGTTTCCCAGAGTGGAGTGTTCATATCCGGATGCGGGCTTCGGTCTTCATAGCCCAACAAGGACGTTAAACGTTTTACCCTTTCCTCCCGGGGCCAGAACTCCGCTTGCATTTTGTTCTGCAGCCCTTGCAGAGCTCCAGAGGCCTATATTACCCTACTTTCTCTGCAAAGGCTTGTTTGGGATCTTTGGAAGCCGTGGTCAGTAGAAGCCTTCGGCGCAGACTACATAGTGATGCATTCAAAGCGGGCCAGGGACTTTCTTACAAGTCAAATGTTCTGCAGTCCTTGACTCTTGCTTCAGAGATTCTTTCTAGGAATTTCTGTCCTCATCAGGTAAATTTGTAGAGTATCTTTCCTAGGATGGTGGTGAGGAGACCGAGGGAGGAAGAGGTGGCGAGTGTGCGGAACAAGACAGGGTCAGTCTCACTGTGGTTCTTTCTCCTCTTAGCTCTCCAGGTTCTTGCTTTTCCAAACAGAGAGGGCAGTGCATGAAGCCAGGGGTCATCAGCCATTCTCCAGACATGGTCTCAGGTGAGCTTTTTCCCAGCTTTCCACATTCAGAACAGATATGAAAGGACGTGCCTTGGCCAGTCATGTGCTTAGCTTTGCAGCCATCAAAGAGTATGGCAGAGGAGTGTGTTAGGGGAGTTAATGAGGGAGAGTAGAATAAATTTGGAAGGATCAGGTGTGCAAAGAGGGAAGCACCAGCCTAGAAATTCTAGAAAGTGAGAATCTACATCCAGGCAGATTGTGAGGACGGTGCACAGATGAACAGGTTTGGCCTGACCAGAGGGCTCATTAGAAAGGCAGAACCTCATCTACTGAATCAGAATCTACATTTGTACAATATCTGGGGAATTAATGGGCAGGTTAAAATTTGGGGAGCGCTAGTCTGTGGAGGTTCGTGACATTGTACAGGAGACAGGGATCAAGACCATCCCCATGGAAAAGAAATGCAAAAAGGCAAAATGGTTGTCAGAGGAGGCCTTACAAATAGCTGTGAAAAGAAGAGAAGCAAAAAGCAAAGGAGAAAGGGAAAGATATTCCCATTTGAATGCAGAGTTCCAAAGAATAGCAAGGAGAGATAAGAAAGCCTTCCTCAGCGATCATTGCAAAGAAATAGAGGAAAACAACAGAATGGGAAAGACTAGAAATCTCTTCAAGAAAATTACAGATACCAGGGGAACATTTCATGCAAAGATGGGCACAATGAAGGACAGAAATGGTATGAACCTAACAGAAGCAGAAGATATTAAGAAGAGGTGGCACGAATACACAGAAGAACTATACAAAAAAGATCTTCACAACCCAGATAATCACGATGGTGTGATCACTCACCTAGAGCCAGACATCCTGGAACACGAAGTCAAGTGGGCCTTAGAAAGCATCATTACGAACAAAGCTAGTGGAGGTGATGGAATTCCAGTTGAGCTATTTCAAATCCTGAAAGATGATGCTGTGAAGGTGCTGCACTCAATACGCCAGCAAATTTGGAAAACTCAGCAGTGGCCACAGGACTGGAAAAGGTCAGTTTTCATTCCAATCCCAAAGAAAGGCAATGCCAAAGAATGCTCAAACTACTGCACAATTGTCCTCATCTCACGTGCTAGTAAAGTAATGCTCAAAATTCTCCAAGCCAGGCTTCAGCAATACGTGAACTGTGAACTTCCAGGTATTCAAGCTGGTTTTAGAAAAGGCAGAGGAATCAGAGATCAAATTGCCAATATCCACTGGATCATCAAAAAAGCAAGAGAGTTCCAGAATAACATCTATTTCTGCTCTATTGACTATGCCAAAGCCTTTGACTGTGTAGATCACAATAAACGGTGGAAAATTCTGAAAGAGATGGGAATACCAGACCACCTGACCTGCCTCTTGAGAAACCTATATGCAGGTCAGGAAGCAACAGTTAGAACTGGACATGGAATAACAGACTGGTTCCAAATAGGAAAAGGAGTATGTCAAGCCTGTATATTGTCACCCTGCTTATTTAACTTATATGCAGAGTACATCATGAGAAACGCTGGGCTGGAAGAAGCACTAGCTGGAATCAAGATTGCCCGGAAAAATACCAATAACCTCAGATATGCAGATGACACCACTCTTATGGCAGAAAGTGAAGAGGAACTAAAAAGCCTCTTGATGAAAGTGAAAGAGGAGAGTGAAAAAGTTGGCTTAAAGCTCAACATTCAGAAAACTAAGATCATGGCATCTGGTCCCATCACTTCATGGGAAATAGATGGGGAGACAGTGGAAACAGTGTCAGACTTTATTTTTCTGGGCTCCAAAATCACTGCAGATGGTGACTGCAGCCATGAAATTAAAAGACGCTTACTCCTTGGAAGGAAACTTATGACCAACCTAGATAGCATATTAAAAAGCAGAGACATTACTTTGCCAACAAAGGTTCATCTAGTCAAGGCTATGGTTTTTCCAGTGGTCATGTATGGATGTGAGAGTTGGATGGTGAAGAAAGCTGAGTGCTGAAAAATTGATGCTTTTGAACTGTGTTGTTGGAGAAGACTCTTGAGAGTCCCTTGGACTGCAAGGAGATCCAACCAGTCCATCCTAAAGGAGATCAGTCCTGGGTGTTCATTGGAAGGACTGATGCTGAAGCTGAAACTCTAGTACTTTGGCCACCTCATGCGAAGAGCTGACTCACTGGAAAAGACCCTGATGCTGGGAGGCATTGGGGGCAGGAGGAGAAGGGGATGACAGAGGATGAGATGGCTGGATGGCATCACCGACTCGATGGACATGAGTCTGAGTAAACTTTGGGAGTTTGTGATGGACAGGGAGGCCTGGCATGCTGCGATTCATGGGGTCGTAAAAAGTCGGACACGACTGAGTGACTGAACTGAACTGAACTGAGTCTGTGTGGCAATACACAGAGGAAGGCCACCTCCTGAGATTAAATAGGCATGCCTCCAGGAGGAGTTTGCTCTGCAGACCACAGAGTCAGGGTGCAGTGAAACCCAAATTGGGAGCATTGGAGGGTGTGGATTGATGAGAGAGGTGAATTTTTGGAGGAGTGCTGAGTTTGGAACTGAAGCCAGTGCCTCTAAGGCCACTGCAAAAACTTCAGTTTAATCTGTGTTAAAAGGCTGTATTCATTGTTGGCACAAATTCATGCAGCATTGAAGGAAGTTTTCCCTCTGGAGTTTTCTTACTGATAGAGGATGATTTCAGTGAATTTCTCTCTAGATTCCTAGACCATGCAGTGAGAAAGCTGGTGTGTCATGTAATGGGTGTATCATAAAATGAGAAAGCTCCATCCCAGAAACTTAGCAGTGTGTATTTGGTTCATTTTTCTGGACCTTGGATCATCCACTTATGTTTCAGCACTTAAGCCAACATGAGTTCCATGTTCGGAAAAATTTTAACATCTTTGGGGTCAGTCTTTTCTCTCCAGAGGCTTTGCCTAAAGTATGGTAGTCATGGGGGATTATGTTCCACTAAGAAACCCCCCAACTGATGAATTCCCTGGCAGTCCAATGGTTAAGACTCAGGGCTTCCACTGCAGTGGGTGAGCATTTAATCCCTGAGGAGGGAAATACGATCCTCCATGCTCTGTGGTGTGGCCAAACAAACCAACCCAAGTAACAGTGACTTAAACGTGGCTTAAACAGGAAAAAAGCTTCTCTCTTACACCAGAGAAGTCTGGGAGAGGCAGTCTAGGGCGAGTGTGATGGTTCCACTATTATCACACATCCAGGTTCTTTCTGTCTTTCTGCTCCACCATCCTAGCACTGGCCTTCCTGCCCAAGGGTACTTCACAGTCTAAGGCGGCTGCTTGATCTCCAGCTATCATGTGCATTCGAGATAGAAGAGGAGATGCTAAAAATGCAAACCTCTCAGCTGTTCTCTTTTAGAAACCTCTTAGAAGTGAGATAGATGGATGGATAGATATATTAAGAACTGTCAGTCTTTGCTACAATCTCTATGAGAAACATTTGTTATTTGGAGTCACCTAGGAAGTTCCCCCAATCTCATCTGTTGTTGTAATAAGTGCAGAGATTTATATATTATCATGTGCCAGGTGATGTTTGCTTTACACATACTAATTCATTCCATCCTTACAAGAGCCTCATTAGCTTCATATTGCTAGTATCAGTTTTTTAGATGAAGAAATTGAGGCACAAAAAGTTAAGTGTCTCATCTAAGTTCAGACAGCTAATGGCTATAGCGGTGGAATCTGAACCTCGGGAGTGTGACTGTAGAAATGGGTTTGTCAGCCTCAGCACTGTTGATATTTGGGGCCAGGTAATCCTTTGTTGTGGGGGACCCTTCTGTGCACTCTAGGATGTTAAGTAACTTGCATCCATGGCCTCCAACCACTAGGTGTCAGTAGCTTCACGCACCGCCCCCCCCCCCCCCCCCCATGTGAAATCTTTCTGGACCAGGGCTTGAACCCCAGTCCCCTGCATTAGCAGGCAGATTCTTAATCCCTGGACCATGAGGGAAGTCCCCTGTTAATTTAATAATGGAGAGGGAGGAAGTGTCAGCAAAGGAATGAAGCAGAATGATGAGAGATAGAGCTGGATGTTGAGAATCTGCATGTTGCAGAGAACAAAGAACAAAGGATACATAAGTAATTAGAGAGGTGTGGAGGGTGGAAGCCCTAAAGTGAGGGAAGATGGTCAGGACTGTGCTCTCGTCTGCTGACTCTCAAGGAAGTAGAGGCAGAATATTAACATTCAGGGTCAGCCAAGTGTCTGTTATCCACTGTTCAGTAAGGGAGCCACTAGCTACAGGTGCCTATTTAAATTAAAATGAATTAAAATTAGAAATCCAGTTCATCAGTCACACTAGCCAACTTTAGATTTCCTGGTCAAAGTGTTATCTGATTTCTTCACTGTATAGTTATTATTTTTCCCCTGCAACTGATTAGAAATCTATTGGGAAACTTTTTTTTTTTTTTTTTTTTACATGATTAAGAAGTTGAGTATTTTATTATTAAATTGTTTATTCTCTTGCAAGGCTGTTGCTTCACTGTATAAAAATAGCACCAGCAAACACAGTATATTGCAAAATTAAGACAGTAATATTCTTCACTGGACACTATACAACGAACAAACTTTTCTCCACTGGCAGTTATTTCTAGTGGGAAGATTATTTTGACCCAAATCCAAGGATAGCTGTAAGCAAGTTACAATGTCATATAAGGTATAAGATAACCATGTTATCCTTGAATTACATAATTTTTGTAATTAGTTTTACCAGAGATAATTTCAGGAATTCTGAATGTTATAACTGGAGCCTAGCCTAAAAATCACAGGATGCTGTGGAAAAGATGCACAGTGTTTATCTGAAGGCATTAGAAAGTTAAGGGGTAGTTTCTTCAGGAAACATTGTTACAAGTAGTTTCTTTTGCTAAAAGTTGCTTTTTAAATATCTATCCACCACTAATTTAAGACAACAATGCTAGATTAAGTTGTTTCAAAGTAGTTTATGGGTTCCATTTTCATTCCTCAATAGATTTTATGTATTTCTCATATGCTTCTTCACTCATTAGTTCATGTAGTTCTGAAGGGTTACTGAATGTCATCTTATCAGCCAACCATCTTCATAATAAGACTTGTTGACAAGTCCTGGATTTTCTGCTAGAGCTTTCTTAATTTCAGTTACTTCTCCTGATAGAGGGGAATAGAGTTCACTAGCAGCTTAGCACCAAACTCCTCTTGTTGGTTCAACTTTGTCCCAACTTCAGGCAGACTACAGTACACAACATCTCCCAACGCTTCCTGTGCAAAATTGCTGATTCCCACTGCTCCAACACCGTTTTCTGTTGTTACCCATTCGTGTTTTTCTGTGAATTTCCGCACCGACAGCAGAGCAGGGCCGGTGCGCAGCGCCCGGGCGGCACCCGCCCGCAGTCCCCAGGGCCGCGGCGAGCAGGGCGCGCTGGCTGCCGACTGCGGCCCGCACGCTCCGCACCGCTTGCAGCGCCGTGTTCGCACGGGTGCAGGGGGTCTCCGCGCCGCGCCTAGAGCACCCTGGCCGGCGGGGGCGGGGCGGCCCCGGGCCGGAGCGAGGGAAACATTTAAAATCATGCAGATATCCTGCTTGTCAACATTTCCTCCTAGATTTTGCATCTAGCAGTGGTTCTTGTCTAAACGGGTCTTTACAGTGATGGCTATAAGTCCTCTGCTTCTTCTTCCGTGGCTCTTTTTTCCAGGACACGCCCTCCCGGAAGTTCAGGCCCCTCCCTTTGCCTCCGTCCAGGGCTTGAGAAGAAGCCTGTTGTTTCAGGAGCCAGTGACCTTTGAGGACGTGGCTGTGTACTTCACCCAGAACCAATGGGCCAGCCTGGACTCTGCGCAGAGGGCTCTGTACAGGGAGGTGATGCTGGAGAATTATGTAAACATAACCTCCTTGGGTGAGTCCTCCTTCCTTCCTAAAACTCTGCTTCTGCCCTTTGGGGCTCCTGGCTTCCTCTGTAATGTATCTGGGATCTCTAATACCACCAGAATTGATGCTCCATGAGCTGAGCTCCCCGATCCTCAGTTGCAGTAACTAACTACTGGAGAAAGATCTGGGTTCATTTCAGTTTTAAACAAGACTTCCCCGATATTCCCTGGCAGTCCAGTGGTTAGGACTCCACACTGCCAAGCTGCTGCTGCTGCTAAGTCACTTCAGTCGTGTCTGACTCTGTGCGACGCCATAGATGGCAGCCCACCAGGCTCCGCCGTCCCTGGGATTCTCCAGGCAAGAACACTGAAGTGGGTTGCCATTTCCTTCTCCAGTGCATGAAAGTGAAAAGGGAAAGGGAAGCCGCTCAGTCGTGTCCAACTCTCAGCGACCCTAAGGACTGCAGCCTACCAGGCTCCTCCATCCATGGGATTTTCCAAGCAAGAGTACTGGAGTGGGTTGCCATTGCCTTCTCCAACACTGCCAAAGGTGTGGGTTCAATCCTTGATTGGGGAACTAAGATCCCAGAGGTTGAGCAGTGTGGCCAAAAAAAGAAAAAACTTCCTTCTTTCCCCTTGGGAATTCTCCTGGGAGGGGCTTTGCCCTGGGGTCAGAGCACTGAGAAGGTTCCATATTCATTCCTTCACTCTTTCAGTTCCCTGGAGGAGACTGTGGCCCCATCTTCTCTGTGTGAGTCTCCTAAGGCCTTCTGTACACTCTTCCAGTGACAGTGTGGACTTCCTGTGCTTTCAGAGCCAGAATAATCTTCCTGGGCAAAACAGTTTGTGCCCTCATTTCATCCCCAGAGTCTCTCCACCCTGGCCTCCCTTCGTCTCCTGGGACGTCACTGCTTTTTCCACCTGGCAAAGTGGGGGGTAGACTGAGAGGGGTCCGAGGAGACTCTCCTCAACTTTCTATTCCTTTTCTGTGTCCTTTAGCAGCATTTCCACTCCCCAAACCAGATCTGATCTTCTGGCTGGAGCGAGGGGAAGAACCAGGGCGCCTGGATCCCTGGACACTGGTCGGGGAAGAGGACCTGAGAGGCATCTGCAGAGGTAAGCAGGAGAACCTGCCATTCTCTCCTCCATAGAGCTTCAGCCCCAAACTGGAAAAGACTAGTCCAGACCTTTTATTTTCCATCATTCTTCTTTGTAAAGCTAAAGGATTTCAAACCTTTAGCAATGAAGGTAGACTTCTGTTGATTAACGTAAGAATATACACAAAACAGACAACTTGTTTCTGTAAGGACATTTTGTATGTGTGTGTGTGTGTGAGAGAGAAACTGTAGCAGGAGAATGGACTTTTTATAAATTCCTAAACACTAAATTAGAAAGTAGCTTTTGAAAGAAATCCTGTTTATTTTGGGGAGTGTTTTTCTACTTTTGTTAAAAAAAATGCCATTGGCATCTTGATAGAGGTTGCATTGACTCTATAGATGACTTACGGCAGTATTGACTTTTTTTTTAAGATTTATTTATTTATAGCTGTGCTGGGTCTTCCTTGATGTTTTCAGGTTTTCTCTGTTACGACGGGCAGAGGCTACTCTTCCTTGTGGTGCAAGGGTTTTTTGTTGCAGTGGCTTCTCTTCTTGTGGAGCACGGGGTCTAGAGCACAGGCTCAGTAGTTGTGGCCTACAGGCTTAGTTGCTCCAAGGCATGTGGGATCTTCCTGGAACAGGGATTGAACCCGTGTTCCTGGCATTGGTAGGTGGATTCTTAACCACTGGACTACCAGGGAAGTTCAGTATTGACATTTTAACACTATTAATTCTCCCAGTTCACGAACATGGAATATTTTTCCATTTATTTGTGTCTTCTTTGGTTGTTTTCATCCATGTTTTGTAGTTTTCAGAGTAGAGATCTTTCAACCCCTCGGTTAAATTTATTTCTAAGTATTTTAGTGTTTTTGATGCTGTTATAAATGGTGTTATAAATGGGATCAATTTATTTCTCAGAAAACTCATTGTTAGTATTCAGATTTCTGTATGTTAGTTGTATATCCTGCAGCTTTACTGAATTCACTGTTTAGATTTAACAGTTCTTTTTGTTGAGTCTTAAGAATTTTCTGTATTTTAAATCTTATTATCTGCAAATAGAACAAATTGTATTTCTTCCTTCCTAATTCTGGTACCTTTTCTTTCTTTCTTTCTTGTTTTGCCTGTTTGCTTTAGCTAGGATTTTCAGCATTGTGTTAAATTGGAGTGGTGAGAGTAGACACTCTTGTATCTAATCTTAGAGGAGAAACTTTCAACCTTTCACTCTTGAGTATGATGTTAGCTGTGGGCATTTCATTTATGGCCTTTTTTATGTTGAGATATGTTCCTTCCCTGTGCCGGTGGTTTAGTTGCTAAGTCATGTCCAACTCTTATGACCCCATGGACGATAGCCTGCCTGGCTCCTCTGTCCATGGGATTCTCCAGGGAAGAATACTGGATTGGGGTGCCATTTCCTTCTCCAGGGGATCTTCTCAACCTCGGAATCAAACTAGGAACTCCTGCATTGCAGGCAGATTCTTTACCAACTGAGCTACAAGGGAAGCCCATGTTCCTTCTCTACCTAATTTGTTAAGTTTTTATGGTGAATGAATGTTGAGTTTTGTGAAATTCTTTTCTTTACCTATTGAAAGTGAAAGTCGCTCAGTTGTGTCCAACTCTTTGCAACCCCATGGACTGTACGGTCCATGAAATTCTCTAGGCCAGAATACTGGAGTGGGTAGCCTTTCCCTTCTCCAGGGGATCTTCCCAACCCAGGGATCGAACCCAGGTCTCCCGCATTGCAGGCAGATTCTTTACCAGCTGAGCCACAAGGGAATTCCTGGAGTGGGAAGCGCACAGGGCAAGAATACTGGCGTGGGTAGCCTATCTCTTCTCCAGCAGATCTTCCTGACCTAGGAATCAAACTGGGGTCTCCTGCATTGCAGGCACATTCTTTACCAACTGACCTTTCAGGGAAGCCTTTACCTGTTGAGATGATCATATGATTCTTTTCTTTCATTCTATTCATATGAAGTTTCATATTAATTGATTTGTGGAAAGCATGTTTATTTATTGGGAATGAGTGGTTTCCTTTTTTGTCTTTTGCCTGAGGGATCTTAGTTCCTCAACCAGGGAATAGAAAGACCCCTGCCCTGCTGCAGTGGAAGCACGGAGTCCTAACCACTGGGCTGCCAGGGAATTCCCCTTCCTTGAAAGATAATGAATTGAAGTTAAATGTGAAGAACCATCCACAGATTTGGTGGATAGTCTTTCTCATTCAATCGCCCTGTTCTTATACTCCCTCAACCCCTAATGCTATTCAGAACCTCTGTAAACCAAATGCCCCTATCTTACTCACCCCCACTCTGTCTTCATCCAGCCCCTTTAGACTGACTCCAGCACTTGAGCCCACCTTGATGGAAAAAGCTTTCCCAGGGGCCCACCTGCACTTGTCAGTGAATCCCTTTGCCACAGCTGCACATTGTGCATTTAGCCTGTCAATAGCTTTGGCCAGTAGGACTTTTCTACAGTGATGAAAATGTTCTGTATCTGCACTGTCCGATGTGGGAGGCATTAGCCACATGAGCACTTGAAATGCTGGTGATACAACTGAGGAACTGAATTTTTAACTTTGTTCCATTTTAATTAAATAGCCACATGTGGTTAATGGCCACCTAATCAGGCAATGCAACCTAAAACAATTTTAAACACAGCCTCCAGCTGCTGCTTTTAGTTTCTAGATCAGTGGCTGTCAAACCCAAGTGTGCAGCGCTTGTTAAATCACTTGTGGTGCTGGACGCCACCTCCAGAAATTCTAATTTGGTAGACTGGGGTGGGGCCTGAGAATCTGCATTTCTAACAAGTTCCCAGACCATGATGATCCTGGGACCACACTTTGAAGACCTCTGTTCCTGAGAATCTTGAACTGTGGCTTTAAAATTCTGGGTTGCAACTCATTAGTGAGTTGTGCTCACCATTTAAAAATTAGACTAGATTGGGCTTGACTTAAATAAAATAGACCAAACTAGTATAAAATCCATCATATATTCATCATTCTTACTAAGGGTAGTATTCTTTAAAACTCTTGTTTCCATGGGATCTAAATGGTGAGTCCTGGTCAAAATAACTTGAGAAGCACTAAGCTAGAAGTTTCACTTGTCAAATCTTTGGTGTCTGGAAAGGCAAATATGGCTTCTCTGTTGTAGTACCACCAGTAAGAGTGTGGGTCCCCCCTCCCCACCAGTGGCCATCTCCAGTCCTAGAAGGGTCTGAACCAGGCATGTCTTTTTTCCTTCCACAGCTAAGTCTCTCTCCCACGGGACAGCACACGAGTTTTGCAATTACGTCCTTTTATGAACCCCTCACAACCCGCAGTGTTACAAACTGTCCTTTCCCCAGTCAGGCTTGCAATATAAAACATCTCTTTAAACATTACAGAATATTCTAAAGCATTCGGACAGTTTCTTGCCTTGATGGGGACCTTGAGGTCCGCTGTTACAGACAGCATCTTCCAGGCCTCTGGATGCTGTGTGGTGTGAGAGCTGCTTACTCAGCTCTTTTTGCCCCAGTTTAAAGATCTTCTTCAACCTCAGCTCCATCTGCTTTCTTTTTTTTTTTTTTTTTTAATTTTTGCCACACCTTGGATTTGTGGGATCTTAGTTCTCAACCAGGGATTGAACCCAGGGCCACAGAAATGAAAATGCTAAGTCCTAACCATTGGATTGCCTGGGAATTCCCTCCCTCTGCTTTTCTTAATTGTTTCCCATTCAGCATTTTCTCCACCCTATTCCTGTTTTTTCTTCTTTCATTTGTCTCCATTAATAGTTTTTGCTGTCTCTACTGATTTTGTTGTCCTAGTGGCATTGCTTGCTTTCTCTACCTCCAGTATTTTTACTTTTCCTTCAGGGTATCATCAGGAGGCTATGTCTCTCTCCAAAAAGTACATGTGTCCTGGTCACGGCATTAATAGTACTGCTTAATCCCTTTCTCCTTGCAGCATAACTAGGTGACTGTTATGTTTTCTTTTATTTCTTTTTTTTTTTGGATACCTTTATCAATATATAATACCCATTTTTTTTTGTTACAGTCTTTGTTTTAAACTGTATTGTGTCTGGTTTGAGTATTGCTACTCCAGCTTTCTTTTTATTTCCATTTCCATGGAATATCTTTTCCCATCCCTTCACTTTCAGTGTTTGTGTGTCTTTATTACTTATTTTAAACTTTTAATTCGTATTAGAATACAGTTGATTAACAGTGTTGTGTTTCAGATGTACAGCAGAGTGATTCAGTGATATCATGTTATGTTTTCATCATGCTAGGTGGTAAAACCAAGACTGAGAGCAGAGGGAAGACTACAGAGCTGAGCATTTCGAAGGGACCAGAGTCTCACAAGTTGATAACAGAGGTGCCGCTGGTGGATGTTCCCAGGCACCCTCACTTTGAGAACAGCTTAGAGAAGCTGCAGCTCTATGACCCAGGGAAGAAAAAATACTCAAAGAATGGCAGTTTCACAGGTTTGCCAGTCCAGGATCGTCCATCCTCCACTGCTGGAAGAGAAGAGACAGCCAGACAATTGCAAGGAAGCTGTGGTGTCTGCATGCATCTCATTACTAAGCAGGGCCTCCCTAGAGAACAGGTATTTTATAATTGTGGTGAGTGCGGCAGATATTTCAACCAACATGCAGACCTTCACCAGCATCAGAGAATTCACAGGGACGAAAAGCCCTACAAATGCAAAGAATGTGGCAAAGCCTTTAGATGTAACTCAAAACTGTCACGGCACCAGAAGATCCATACTGGGGAGAAACCGTACCCTTGCCAGGAATGTGGAAAAGCCTTCAGTCAAAACTCGCACCTCCTTCAGCATCAGAAACTCCACAGGGGAGAGAAGCCCTACAAATGTAAGGACTGTGGGAAAACCTTCGACTACAACTCAAAACTTATCCGGCATCAGCGAATCCACACTGGGGAGAAACCCTTTAAGTGTAAGGAATGTGGGAAGGCCTTCCGGTGTAACTATGACCGCGTCATCCATGAGCGAATTCACACTGGGGAGAAGCCGTATGGATGTAAGGAGTGTGGGAAAAGCTTCAGATCAAATTCAGTTCTGATTCAGCATCAGAGGATCCACACCGGGGAGAAACCTTACAAATGTAAAGAGTGCAGCAAGGCTTTCCGCCGGAGTTCGCTGTTTCTCCAGCACCAGAGGTTCCACACTGGGGAAAAGCTCTATAAATGTAACGAATGTTGGAAAACTTTCATTTGTAGCTCACGCTTTATAGTACATCAGAGAATCCACACTGGGGAGAAACCTTATGAATGCCAGGAGTGTGGGAAGGCGTTCAACCAGAAATTCACCCTGGTTCAGCACCAGCGAGTTCACACTGAGGAGAAACCTTATGAGTGTAAAGTGTGTGGGAAATCCTTCAAATGGAGCGCGAGTTTCATTCACCATCAGAAAGTGCACACCAGGAAGAAACCCGACCAAGTTACAAGGCCATCCCCAGTGAAGCCCTGCTGCCCCACTTCAGTCCTGTCCTCTCTGTCTCCCCAACATGCGTGACCTGCCCCAGCCACACCAGGGGCTCCCCTGTCCTGTTCACGGGCACTGCTGCTTCCTCCTGCTGTGCCTCCCTTCCTCTTGTTCCCCTCGTCGGAAACGGCCAAGTCTTCACCTGTCCAAGTTGTGCATTTCTTTCAGAATCATGCTTCTCCTTGGAAGTCATCTACTCATAGCCTGAACCCTTTACCTCATTCCCTGTGAGCTCCTGCACGTTTCCAACTCCGTTATCCCTAGTGTGGCAGACTTTCCTCTGGGCTTCTGCTCATGTCTTTGATGATACTCTTCTGGTCTCCTATAAGTAAGTCATTATTGTTTTCCCAGCTCCATTTAAGTTCTCATACTTAAGGACCAAGTTTGGTTACCCTCTTCTGTCCCCTGGTAGGGCTTCCCTGGTGGCTCAGACGGTAAAGAATCTGCCTGCAGTGCAGGAGACCTCAGTTCGATCCCTGGGTTGGGAACATTCCCTGGAGAAGGGAATGGCTACCCACTCTAGTATTCTTGCCTGGAGAATTACATGGACAGCAGAGTCTAGTGGCCTGCAGTCCAGCAGTTCAGTTCAGTTGTGCAGTCGTGTCCCAACTATTTGTGACCTTACGGACTGCAGCACACCAGGCTTCCCTGTCCATCACCAACTCCCAGAGCTTATTCAAACCCATGTCCATTGAGTCAGTGATGCCATCTAACCATTTCATCCTCTTTCATCCCTCTCTCCTCCTGCCTTCAATCTTTTCCAGCATCAGGGTCTTTTCCAGTGAGTCAGTTCTTCACATCAGGTGGCCAAAGTATTGGAGTTTCAGCTTCAGCATCAGCCTTTCCAATGAATATTCCGGACTGATTTCCTTTAGGATGGACTGGTTGGATCTCCTTGCTGCCCAAGGGACTCTCAAGAGTCTTCTCCACCACCACAGTTCAAAAGCATCAATTCTTATGTGCTCAGCTTTCTTTATGGTCCAACTTTCACATCCATACATGACTACTGAAAAAAATCATAGCTTTGACTAGACAGACCTTTGTTGGCAAAGTAATGTTTCTGCTTTTTAATACGCTGTCTAGGTTTGTCATAGCTTTTCTTCCAAGGAGCAAGTGTCTTTTAATTTCATGGCTGCAGTCACCATCTGCAGTGATTTTGGAGCCCAAAAAAATAAAGTCTCTCACTGTCTCCATTCTTTCCCCATCTATTTGCCATGAAGTGATGGGACCGGATGCCATGATCTTAGTTTTCTGAATGTTGAGTTTTAGTTCAACTTTTTCACTCTCCTCTTTCACTTTCATCAAGAGGCTGTTTAGTTCTTTGCTTTCTGCCATAAGTGTGGTATCATCTTTGTATCTGAGGTTATTGATATTTCACCTGGCAATCTTGATTCCAACTTATGCTTCATCCAGTCCAACATTCCTCATTATGTACTCTGCGTGTAAGTTAAATAAGCAGGGTGACAATATACAGCCTTGACATACTCCTTTCCCGATTTGGAACCAGTCTGTTGTTCCATGTCCAGTTCTGTTACTTCTTTACCTACATAGATTTCTCAGGAGGAAGTTCAGGTAGTCTGGTATTCCCATCTCTTTAAAAATTTTCCACAGTTTGTTGTGTTCCACACAATCAAAGGCTTTAGCATAGTCAATAAGACAGAAGTAGATGTTTTTCTGGAACTCCTTCGCTTTTTCAATGATCCAGCAGATGTTGGCGATTTGATCTCTGGTTCCTCTACCTTTTCTAAATCCAGCTTGAATATCTGGAATTTCATGGTTCATGTACTGTTGAAGCCTGGCTTGGAGAATTTTGAGCATTACTCTGCTAGAGTTTGAGATGAGTGCAATGGTGTAGTAGTTTGAACATTCTTTAGCATTGCCTTTCTTTGGGGTTGGAATGAAAACTGACCTTTTCCAGCCCTGTGGCCACTGCGGAGTTTTCCAAATTTGCTGGCATATTGAGTGCAGCACCTTCACAGCATCATCTTTCAGGATTTGAAATAGCTCAACTGGAATTCCATCACCTCCACTAGCTTTGTTCGTAATGATGCTTTCTAAGGCCGACTTGACGTCACATTCCAGGATGTCTGGCTCTAGGTGAGTGATCACACCATCGTGATTGTCTGGGTCATGAAGATTTTTTTTGTATAGTTCTTCTGTGTATTCTTGCCACCTCTTCTTAATATCTTTTGCTTCTGTTAGGTTCATACCATTTCTGTCCTTTATTGTGCCCATCTTTGCATGAAATGTTCCCTTGGTATCTGTAATTTTCTTGAAGAGATCTCTAGTCTTTCCCATTCTATTGTTTTCCTCTATTTCTTTGCACTGATCACTGAGCAAGGCTTTCTTATCTCTCCTTGCTATTCTTTGGAACTCTGCATTCAAATGGGCACATCTTTCCTTTTCTCCTTTGCCTTTAGGTTCTCTCCTTTTCTCAGCTCTTTGTAAGGCCTCCTCAGGCAACCATTTTGCAATTTTGCATTTCTTTTTCTCGGGGATGGTCTTGATCACTGCCTCCTATACAATGTCATGAACCTCCATCCATAGTTCTTCAGGCACTCTGTCAGATCTAATCCCTTGAATCTGTTTGTCACTTCTGTATAATCATAAGGTATGTGGTTTAGGTCATACCTGAATGGTCTAGTGGTTTTCCCTCTTTCTTCAATTTTAAGTCTGAATTTGGCAATATGGAGTTCATGATCTGAGCCATACTTAGCTCCTGGTCTTATTTTTGCTGAGTGTATAGAGCTTCTCCATCTTTGGCTGCAAAGAATATAATCTGATTTTGGTATTGACCATCTGCTGATGTCCATGTATAGATTCCTGGGGTCACACAAAGAGTTGGACACGACTGAGCAATTAACACCTTCACTTTCCCCTGGTATGAAATGGTAGTGTTTGTTCCTTTTTCTTTTTCTTTTTTTGACTGCATCATGGTGCTTACTGGATCTCAGTTCCCTGACCAGGGACTGAACGCAGGCCAAGGTAGTGAAAGCCTAGAATCCTAACCATTGGGCCACTAGGGAACCCCAGTAGTATTTGTTCCTTTTTTATTTATTTATTTATTTTCTGGCTGCTTCGAGTGTTTGTTGCAGCATGTGAACTCTCAGTCGCAGCATGTGAGATCTAGCTCCCCGACCAAGGATTGAACCTGGGCCCCCTGCATTGGGAGCACGGAGTCTTAGCCACTGGATCACCAGGGAAGTCCCAGTATTTCTTCTTTATCATGCCCAGTTTTGGCCTACCGTCAGTCCACTCCTGCCTTCTAGGGATACTAGAGTTGGAAGAATTGGTAGAATATTTTGGGTTTTAGGAGGATGGCATTACAACAAGAAGGGCTATCGTAATTCAAAAAGTAGAGGAAATGCAAAGTCTGTGGGAGGAAGTAACCATGAAAAGTATCCAATGATTACTTTCAGAATTTCAGGAGGGCCCTTTGGTGGGGCCAGTAGCAAAGTTCACTGTGGGGCATCTAGCCTTGGATTTCTATTACCTCGATAGTGACCATTATCAGGATCTTGTGCAACCAAGCTATACAGCAGGAAAATAATCAGTGACAAGAACATGATTGAAAGGGGATGTGGTTTTTCTGTTTGGGTTTCTTTGCCATTCCCATCCATGTCACTGTTTAACTTTAGTGCCTACTCAAGTATGTTGGTACAGAAGTGACTTGAGCTTGTGCCTTTGAGGGCAGGTCTCTGGGTGTGTCTGTAAATTAGACATGGGGTGATCTTGTTGGCATCACACTGGGAAACACTGGAGGGAAGAAGAGAAGCCCAACAGTGACTTGCTGTAGCTCCTGAATTAGAAGAGAGCCTGTTCCTGATCAGTTACCATGCCTGCCCTCAACGTGTTCACAGCTGCTCCATGTCCCCTATCAGTCGTTTGTAAGGGATGGTGCTTTTTTATATTTAATTTGATTATTGTCATTGTCATCTTATGTTTTGGCCAAGCTGGGCAGCATATGGGATCTTAGTTCCCTGACCAGTGACTGAACCTGAGCCTCCTTCATTGGCAGTGCAGAGACTTAACCGCTGGACCACTAGGGAAGTCCTGGGGGTGGGGTGCTTTTGAATTAATTTTCTAATTAACGATTTTGATAACACAAGAGTTTAAAGAATGCTGATCTGACCAGATGTTAGGATCTCACTGGTTTGATCACACTTTTCATCCAGTGGTTAGAGGCCCTGTCCTTTCTCAGAATCACATCTTCAGACAGTGTAGCAATATAGAAGTTACTTTTAAATAATTACATGGAGATAGATACTAAGAAAATGATATGTACATTGGGCATAAAGACAGGGTTTGGATTTTGGTTAGGCTTAATGAGATATACTTTATAGACAGTTAATTCATACTTTTAAATATACAGTTTGGCGAGTTTTGACAAATGAATATAGTTATATAATTGAGACATAGAAAATTTCTATTACCCCAAAAAGTTCCCTCAGCACAGGAGAAATTTAAAAGGTTGGTAGGGTGTTAAGGATTTTTTTCTTTATTCTCATTTCTTGATAAGGTTTATGTAATACAAGAGACTAACAGGCACAAATCAAACTTAATTTACCGAACTGTGGTCAGAGCTCCCACAATATACAAAGATGCCTTATCCAGAATCATTGTAAAGAAAAAGTCAAAATGTAGGGAAATGACCGTAACTATGGTTTCATTATCTCATTCCTGACACACGTGTTGCAGAAACCAGTACTCGAGAAACCAAGCACCATGCTCAAGAGAGTTGGAGAACTCAGGTTTACTATGCCGGCGGGCCCAGAGGAGTTAACACTCCAGGCTCTGAGCCCTGAACAAAGTGGTTACAGAGATTTTATAGACAGACTGTAGTGGGCAACACTAGCTGTTAATAGGCTGGTTTAAACTAAGGGGTTTCACACACACAGGAATAGCAGTCAAGATGGGGAGGGGGATGCCTCACCTTTACATGGACAGGCATGATCAAGCAGGTTTGCAGGGGCTGGGCATTTGCAAAGAGCAGGACAAGGGTGAGAGTTAAACTCCAGTTCCTAGTATTGGAAGTCCCCACTTTCTGAGACTACATGACCTACGTGATCCAGACTTTGCAAGGAGCAAGCTTAGTTACAGAGGCTCGAAGGAGCAGGAGGTTATGTAAAATTTTACCTTTTCCTCTTCACATGCACACCTATATATATGTGTGTGTGTGTTGGAAATAATATATATTTATATGTAATATGCATATATATGTGTGTATGTATATGTATATAAATTTTGTCCTATTTATTTCCCCAAAACACCATTTAGCAAGAAGGGGCTCAAGGCACCTGAGAGGATTATAACAAGGAAGGGTGGGACTAAGGACTCTTAACTAGCCAGCAGAAAAGAGGAACTTCTAAACAGATTATACCATGAGAGGAAAGCAAGAAGTGTAGGAAAAAGTAAACAGATCTGCTCTGGGCTGGAAGTGGCTTTTGAGTCCTCCCAGCCAAGAGAGTTATGATTTTCTGACTTTTGGTAACTTCTGTTTTCCCATTTATTTCCTCCTCTATTCATTAATTCAACAGGCATTTAGGGTTTTCGTCTGTTGTTAATTGAACATTATTATTATTATTCAGCACCTACTAGGTGCTGAAGGGTGAGTAATGGGCCATTCTTTCTAACTCAGGGCTCAGGGTCGTCAGGTGTCTGGCACTTCATTAGATGTTCAGGAGTTTTTTGAAAAGGGCCATAATGTAGCTCACAGAAAGGATAGATGTGTAAAAATAAACTTACACATGGTGTTCTTTCACAACTTTGTATTTTTTTCTGAAAGTGAAATAATAGTATAACCAGTTGACCTCCCCCACTCCCGCCGATTTGCTTGAAGACTGCCTGCTTCCCTCCAGAAAGGTATGTGGGTGTCATTTTACCTGAGTTGTTCAGTTCTGAGACATTTGCATTGACCAATGACTTGCTAAGTATGTTATTTAGGATCTGTTTAAGAATAGCAGAGACCCACTTGAATTAACTCAGATATGCTTAATTCATTATGACTCCTGAGTGTATCCTGGCACCCAAGGGTGAGATTACAGCAGAGGTGTCTGGAGTCTGGAAACCCAGTCAGAACCTCATGCAGCACTCAGGCTCAGTCTAAGCAGGCTTTGCACCTTCCATCTCTTCTCCCCTCTTTGAATTCCTGTTTTCTTTATCCCCAGGCACAGGGCAGAATTTGCTACAGGTCCCACATTTATAACTCCATTCTAGGAACCAGCCCAATCATAATCTCCCAGGTTTGATTCCATATTCTTAGGAAAGACTATCTGGAACTGTCCAGTTTAAGTGCTGACTTCTGGCCTACTCTCCTCTGAGGGTAGGGTGGTTCACATAATGCAGTGAGGCTGCTGGGGCCCCACCCTGTGGAAAGGGAGCAAGTACCCAAAAGATATCTGTGGCCGACTTCTCTGATGGCCATCTGTTGTTTTCTTCTTTTGTTGTGCCATGCAACTTGTGGGATCTTAGTTTCCAACCAGGGATTGAACCCAGGCCTGTGAAACATGGAGTCCTAACCACTGGACCACCAGGAATTCCCTACAATCTTCCTGTCATTCCTATAGCTCCATGTCTCCTAGCAACAAAGATACTTCAGGATTTTTTTTCCCTACTGGCGGGAAGCTTTGGGCAATTTATCTTTGATAGTCTTCCACCAGACGCACTGACCATCCTCAGTTAACATTTCCTGGCTCACAGTGAGCTCAGTCTGTGCATTCAGATTCTCCTTTTTGATGGCTTGTGGCTGACCAGGATTGGGGTAGATTTGCTGGTGGGCTTATGTGAAGTGGCTTCCCTTATAGCTTAGCTGGTAAATAATCTGTCCGTAATGCAGGAGACCTGGGTTTGATCCCTGGGTTGAGAAGATCCCCTGGAGAAGGGAAAGGCTACCCACTCCAGTATTCTGGCCTGGAGAATTCCATGGACTGTATAGTTCATGGGGTTGCAAAGAGTCGGACACGACTGAGTGACTTTCACTTATGTGAAGTGGGGATATGCTGCCAATGATTTCTTCTGTGCTCTATGTTTGGGGTAAACCAGTACTTCTGGCCATGGACTGAGGGAGGCTCTGTTGCTCTTAGATCTTTTTCTTTGGGATGTATGTGTGTAATTAACTCAGCAGTGTCAAGGCTGACTTCTCTGGTTATAGCTCTCCATCTTGTTCATTTCTGCTTATAGTTCTTCTGCTTTTCCTTCTCTTTTCACAGTCATTCCAATGTGGAAGCTGGGTTGCTGATAAGAAAAACAAATAGCGGCATGATTTCTCCCTTACAGTAGCTTCCACTGCCTTGCCTGGGAAAGGAATAGGCCTCTGAGAGAGTATTTCCTGCGAATAACATTCGTCTGGTAGAGATTTACAGGAACATCTTCACCTGATCATGACCTGCCCTCTAGAACAAAGAATTTGACATCAAGAAGTCTGCAGCAACTAACCATGCCCCTCCCTTACCTTTCCTATAAAAGGGCTTTGCTGAGAACTTTTGGGGAGCTTGGGGTTTTTAAGGCCTGGGCCACCCATCTGCTTGCTTGGCTGTGCAATAAACCTTTCTCTCTTCCAGACTTTGAGATTTTGGTATTGTTTGGCTTCACTATGCATTTGGCACATGGACTTGCTGTTCCCTAACATTTATAGGTGACGGTTCAAAGGCCTAGCCGAGAAAGGGCTTAGAGGAGCCTGGCTAGGGTTTGGTCAAGGACAGAATCTTTATCACTGGTTATGGTCACTGGACACTGATAGGGCCCACATGGATCTCATTGTTAAGATGGCTCATTATGTTGAGCTCGAAAACAAAGAATAAAATCACAGTGATCCTTGAGACTGAGCAAATTGCCCAAATGACATTCTGTTTTCTCACTGGCGCCTACCTTCTCAAAGCTACACGACCACCAGATTCCAGACCTCCTGCTACGTGACCACAGGACTCAACTACAGGATAAAAATTAACTGTCACTTCAGAGAATTTTTCATTGGTGGGGTGTAAGAAAGACCCTGTAAGAAAGGGAGGACGCTGGTTCTTAAGGGCCAGTCACCCTCTTGTTTCCCTCTAATAAATTTCCCTTTTCTTGCCTGATTGCCCAATTTGCTGTGTTTTTCTTTGCACTCACCTTACAGACACATTCAGTAAAAATTACTTTCTATTCCAACCCAAGCAGTCACTGAGGCTAGGACCCTCCTTTAGCTGAGACTCAGTTCTGGATAATGGGGTGTTGTGGTAAATTTTGAGAAGCCTTGTGCCCTGCCAGTAAGTGGACAGAGCAGTTAAAACTCCATGGGTGAGGGCCAGGCTGCCATGGAGTGGTAGAGCAGTCACTGTTCTAAGAGTTAAGGGAATCCAGGGATGGTGGTGAGAGATGTGAAGGGGAGTAATGCTCACATGGACTGCAAGAGAGGGGCGGTTTCACTCAGGGCTCTTTTCTCCTTACTTAGACCTGAGACTCTTCCTTTTCTCAAGTCTGAGAGCCATGCAGGTGCAGGAAGCCAGGGAACTCTGGCCATACTTCAGAAGGCATGGTCAGAGGTGATCTGGCCTCTTGACAGCTTTTCTTAGATGAGCGCTCAGAGAAGTCATACCAGACTCAGGCCTGCCTTGGCTTCCCTTTGACCAGCAGTTATGGCAGGTGTGGATGTGTGTCTACCCAGGTGGGGTTGTGCTTGGGGAAATGTGGTTTAAAGTGAGATGAGATTATCCCAGTGGCAGATACCTTTGTCTACAGTTCAGTTGGTCAGTTGTGTCTGACTCTTCGGGACCCCATGGACTGCAGCACGCCAGGCTTCCCTTGTCCATCTCCAACTCCTGGAGCCTGCTCAAACTCATGTCCATTGAGTCGGTGATGGCATCCAACCATCTCATCCTCTGTCATCTCCTTCTCCTCCTGCCTTCAATCTTTCCCAACATCAGGGTCTTTTCAAATGAGTCACTTCTTCGCATCAGGTGGCCAGAGTATTGGAGTTTCAGCTTCAGCATCAGTCCTTCCAATGAATATTCAGGACTGATTTCCTTTAGGATTGACTTATTGGATCTCCTTGCAGTCCAAGGGACTCTCAAGAGTCTTCTCCAACACCCCTATTCAGAAGCATCAGTTCTTCAGTGCTCAGCTTTCTTTATGGTCCAACTCTCACATCCATACATGACTACTGGAAAAACCACAGCTTTGACAACATGGACTACTTTCGGGACAGTAATGTCTATGCTTTTTAATTGCTGTCTAGGTTTTTCATAGCTTTTCTTTCAAGGAGCAAGCATCTTTTAATTTCATGGCTGCAGTTACCATCTGCAGTGATTTTGGAGTCCAAGAAAATAAAGCCTGTTTCCCCATCTATTTGCTATGAAGTCATGGGACCAGATGCCATGATCTTTGTTTTTTGAATGTTGAGTTTTAAGCCCGCTTTTTCAGTCTCTTTCACTATCATCAGGAGACCCTTTAGCTCCTCTTCACTTTCTGCCATAAGGGTGGTGTCATCGCATCTCTGAGGTTATTGACATTTCTCCTGGCAATCTTGATTCCAGCTTGTGCTTCATCCAGCCCAGCATTTCACATGATGTACTCGGCATATAAGTTAAATAAGCAGAGTGACAATATACAGCCTTGACGTACTCCTTTCCCAGTTTTGAACCAGACCATTGTTCCATGTCCAATTGTAACTGTTGCTTCTTGACCTGCATACAGATTTCTCAGGAGGCAGGTCAGGTGGTCTGGTATTCCCATCTCTTTAAAAATTTTCCAAAGTTTGTTGTGATCCACTCAGTCAAAGGCTTTGGCAAAATCAATAAAGTAGATGTTCTTCTGGAATTCTCTCGCTTTTTCAATGGTCCAACACATGTTGGCAATTTGATCTCCAGTTCTTCTGCCTTTTCTAAATCCAGCTTGAACATCTGGAAGTTCTTGGTTCACGTGCTGTTGAAGCCTAGCTTGGAGCATTTTGAGCATTACTTTGGTAGCATGTGGGATGAATGCACTTGTGTGGTACTTTGAACATTCTTTGGCATTGCCTTTCTTTAGGATTGGAATGAAAACTGACCTTTTCCAGTCCTATGGCCACTGCTGAATTTTCCAAATTCACTGGCATATTGAGTGCAGCACTTTCACAGCATCATCTTTTAGGATTTGAAATAGCTCAGCTGAAATTCCAACACCTCCACTAGCCTTGTTCATCGTGATGCTTCCTAAGGCCCACCTGACTTCACATTCCAGAATGTCTGGCTCTAAGTGAGTGATCACACCATCATGGTTATCTGGGTTATTAAGACCTTTTTTGTACAGTTTTGTGAATTCTTACCACCTCTTCTTAATCTCTTCTGCTTCTGTTATGTCCATACTGTTTCTGTCCTTTGTTGTGCCCATCTTTGCATGAAATGTTCCCTTGGTATCTCTAATTTTCTTGAAGAGATCTCTAGTCTTTCCCAGTCTATCGTTTTCCTCTATTTCTTTGCATTGATCCCTGAAGAAGGCTTTCTTATCTCTCCTTGCTATTCTTCGGAACTCTGCATTCACATGGGGATATATTTCCTTTTCTCCTTTACCTTTCGCGTCTCTTCTTTTCTCAGCTATTTGTAAGGCCTCCTCAGACAACCATTTTCCCTTTTTGATTTCTTTTTCTTGGGCGTGGTTTTGATCGCCACCTTGTATACAGTGTCACGAACCTCCTTCTATAGTTCTTCAGGCACTCTGTCTATCAGATCTAACTCCTTGAATCTATTTGTCACTTCCACTGTATAATTACATAGGATTTGATTTAAGTCATACCTGAATGGTCTAGTGGTTTGTTTTCCCTACTTTCTTCAATTTAAGTCTGAATTTTGCAATAAGGAGTGCATGATCTGAGCCACAGTCAGCTCCCGGTCTTGTTTTTGCTGACTGTATAGAGCGTCTCTATCTTCAGCTGCAAAGAATATAATCAATCTGATTTTGGTATTGACCACCTGGTGATGTCCATGTGTAGAGGCTTCTCTTGTGTTGTTGGGAGAGGGTGTTTGCTATGACCAGTGTGTTCTCTTGGCAAAACTCTTGTTAACCTTTCCCCTGCTTCATATTTTACTCCAAGGCCAAACTTGCCTGCTACTCCGTGTATCTCTTGACTTCCTATTTTTGTATTCCAGTCCCCTATGATGAAAAGGATGTGGTTTTTTTTTTTTAGTATTAGTTCTAGAACGTCTTGTAGGTCATCATAGAACTGTTCAAAATCAGCTTCTTTGGCATTAGTTGTTGGGGCACAGACTTGGATTACTGTGATATTGAATTGTTTGCCTTGGAAATTAACAGAGATCATTCTGTCATTTCTGAGATACATCCAAGTACTGCATTTCAGACTTTTTTTGTTGACTATGAGGGCTACTCCATTTCTTCTAAGGGATTCTTGCCCACAGTAGTAGCTATAATGGTCATCTGAGTTAAATTCACCCATTCTGGTCCATTTTAGTTCACTGATTCCTAAAATGCTGATGTCCATTCTTGCCACCTCCTGTTTGATCACTTCCAGTTTACCTTGATTCATGGTGGCTCAGACGGTAAAACGTCTGACTGCAATGCGGGAGACCTGGGTTCAATCCCTGGGTCAGGAAGATCCCCTGGAGAAGGAAAGGGCAACACACTCCAGTACTCTTGCCTGGAAAATGCCATGGACAGAGAAGCCTGGTAGCTACAGTCCATGGGGTTGCAAAGAGACAGACATGACTGAGCGACTTCACTTTCACTTTTTCTTTCATGGACCTAACATTCCAGGTTCCCGTGCAATATTGTTCTTTACAGCATCAGACTTTACTTCCCTCAGCAGTCACATCCACAACTGGGAGTTGTTCTGCTTTGACTCCATCTCTTTATTCTTTTTGAAGTTATTTCTCCACTGATCTCCAGTAGAATATTGGGTACCCACTGACCTGGGGAGTTCATCTTTCAGTGTCCTATCTTTTTGCCTTTTCATACTGTTCATGGGGTTCTCAAGGCAAGCATATGAAGTGGTTTGCCATTTCTTTCTCTAGTGGACCACGTTTGGTCAGAACTCTCCACCATGATGTCTTGGTGGCCCTACACAGCATGGCTCATAGTCTCATCGAGTTAGACATGGCTGTGATTCATGTGATAAGTCTGGTTAGTTTTCTATAATTGTGGTTTCCATTCTTTCTGCTCTCTGATGGAGAAGTGTAAGAGGCTTGTGGGAGCTTCCTGATGGGAGAGACTGGCTGTGTGGGAATCTGGGTCTTGTTCTGATGGGCAGGGCCATCCTCAGTAAATCTTTAATCCAATTTTTTGTTGATGGGTGAGGCTATGGTCCCTCCCTGTTGTTTGGCCTGAGGCCAAACCATGGTAGGGGTAATGTAGTAATGTGGGGGCTAGAAACCCACATCAGTTTCTACAGACAAAGTCTACAAACAGGTAGGTCTCCGGTGCCAATTATTCACACCTGTCTTTGGGGGCCATGGGATTTAGGAGATTTTGGAAGACACCATTGGGATAGTAGGATGAGTAGAGCATGAATCTAGGAGGGACAGGAGGAGGACGGCAAATACCATGACATCAGGCAGTTCAGACAATTGCTGGGGAAACACAGGAGGACTGAGCAGTGCAGCAAAGGCTGTGGGCTGTGGAGGCCGGGAATTCTCTGTCATGTTTCCATGGTGTTGAAAATGCTTTTCAGCTCCCAGGAGAAACTGTACAGATGTTGGTTAATAGGCTTTTCTAGCTCTGTGGCCTCATATTACATCTAAACTTCTTGAGGTTCAGTATTCTCACTTGTAAAATGGGGAACATAAGAGTACCTACCTAAGAAATGAAGATGAAGAGCAATGATGCTTATAAAGCCTTAGCATAGTTTCTAGCACATATTAAGGTCTCATAAATCTTAGTTATTATACAAAGGCCTTTTAAGTGACTAGTGCAACACAACAATGAATATGAATTGATTCCAACAAATTCATATGTTTTCAAACATATTAGTTTTTCCTTTTGGATTGCTGTTGCTATCTAGCTGTTTCTGTTTGGTTTCAGTATCTATATGTGTAATTACAAAAGGGGAGCTGGGCTGGAGCAATGTGAAGCAGATGCTTAATTTCAGGAGAATTTGAGTATACAGTGTGTGAAAGGCCCCCATCATAGGGCTTCCTAGGTGGCATTAGTGGTAAAGAATCTGCCTGCCAGTGCAGGATACATAAGAGACATGGGTTTGATCCCTGGGTTGGGAAGATTCCCTGGAGGAGGAAACGGCAGCCCACTCTAGTATTCTTGCCTGGAGAATCCCGTGGACAGAGGAACCTGGCGGGCTAAGTCCAAGGGTCGCAAAGAGTCAGACATGACTGAACAGCTGAGCACAAAAGGTCCCATCATGTGGCATTTGAAACAGCAGAGGAGAAGTCCCTGACAGTACAATACCTATGGTTACAGAAGAGAAGCCATTCCTGTTTCAGTTTCTATTCAGGGCCTCTGTCATGTAGTTGCACTAACTGAAGGTGCCTTTGTAATTAAACCTTTCTGGATAGTGGTGCTGAATTTCTCCAAGTTGAGCCTGGAACACACATACAGTTATATGGAGGGAAAGGGCTCTAAGCCTAAATGCTAATCACTGTTTCCCTAAACTGTGCTACAGGCTGGAGCCCCAGCAGGACTTGTATCTCTAAAAACACAGTTATAAAACAGAACAGACTCTCAAGGACTTATTTTGTGCCAGGCACCACCATAAATACTTTGCCAATCTGTGAGTTCATTTAATTATTAACCTTCATTTATTATTAACAGCCCTTTGTGGGGGGTACCCCCATCATACCCATATAACAGACAATGAAACAGGCAAAGCAACTTGCTGCTGATCCCCCAGTTATTAAGTGGTACCGCCAGGTTTCTTTTCTTCTTTTTTTTAACCGCAGGGTTTCTGGAACTAGCTAGTTGATGCTCTCAACCCATAAACATTTGGCCACTGAAATGGTGGGCACTACTCTTCCCATTTCCAATTCTCCCACAGTGGTGTGGACACAGGACCTAGGTCGCCTGGGCACATTTGGAGCAATGTACCTCAGTTAATCTTGAATGGCAACCACAATTGGCATAGACAAGAGAACCCTGGGTAGTCCTCAGGACTGAAACCATTCAGCAGTTTGAACCGGATTCCCAGGCAGATCAGTGGTGAAGAATCAGCCTGCAAATGCAGGGATGCGGGTTTGATCCCTGGGTCTGGAAGATCCCCCTTGAGGAGCAAATGGCTACTCACTTCAGTATTCTTGCCTGGAGAATCCCATGGACAGATGAGCCTGGTGGACTGGTACACCGTTGTCCAAATATGAGGGGGTCTAGTTCTATCCTAAAACGTCCCACACACGTCTAGGTTCTAGGAAGGGAGAGGGCTTTAAAAAGGTGGAAACCATGGTTTTCCTAAGGGCTGCCCAGCCTAGGACACAAACAGCCTCCCTGGCGTGGGCTTCCGAGAGATGACACAGCAGGAGTCACTCTCCCCAAACTGCACAGCCCAAGCTCCAGATGACCCACAAAGAAAATGAGGCAAACAGCTGATGAAGCTGTCCGTTAACTGCGGCCCCACCTAAGCCCAGAGGTGGAGATCTAAGTAGATTAAGGGGTCAACAGTGCGCGACAGGCCGCCCCTAATCGGCTCAGCCTTTGGAGCACAAGGGTGGGTGGACCAGCCCCTAGCGCTGCATTACGGCGCCCACTAGTGACGTCAAGGCCAAGTGACGGCCAGAAACCCGCCCCTTCGGGTCACGTCAGGTCGCGCCGCCTGGACCACCGAAATGCGCTGCCTAGAAGTGCGGTGGGCGCCAGCGCTCGCTTCTGTGTGGGCTGTGAGAGTGCTTCTTGGGGTTCGGAGGGGAAGAGGGTAGGTTCTGGCGAGTTTTTCGTGCCAGTCTTGTCCGGCGCCGGCTTCCTCGTTTTCCTTAGCGCCTCGTCAGCACGCTGCCCCTGAACTCGCTTCTCTCTGACCGGATGCCCCCGCGTCTCGGCCTCACAGAAGCCGCAGAGGTGGCTGCGGGGCCTCCTAGAGCCCCGGTCCAGTCCCTTGCCACCGAGGCGTGATCCTCTTTGTTTAAAAGAAGTTGGCCCAACAGCCCCCCGTCGCCGGTACTGAAGTTTCTGATGTTTGGGGTCTCCTGCTTGCTTGGGTGGAGAGCCTCTTGGGGTCTCCCGTGCCCTGATAGCTCTTGTGACCCTGAATATTTTACTCAGTCCAAATCCAGCCACCCTTGTCTCCTCTCTGTGGGCACTTTTGGGAGTCATTGACGTGGTCCCCATAAGCACTTTTTTAGGTTTTTAAGTTTGTTCAGACCCAGCACTGTAGGGCCCGGATTCGTCATGCGTGTCTCGGTCCACTCGGTGTGAATGGGCCCAGTAGCGCTCTTGGGCAGAGGATTGTCCCTAAGACCAGCCAGAGCAATTCGTGAAGAGGTGGGGGCAGTCAGCCAGTGGAGGGCTGGTAGAGACTCCTGCCAATGCTGGCAATGAGATGGAAGACTGGGCGTTTGTGGGTGATGATGTAGAAAAGGGACCATTGCGCTCATGGCTGTTCTTCTCTTAGCTTTTAAGGTTCTTGCTTTTCCAAACCGGGAAGAGTGCACAGAGCCAGGGGACATCAGCCATGCTCCAAATCACTTGGCCTCAGGTGAGCCTCCCTTCATTTCAGTCTTAAGAGTCACAGTAGCTATCAGGTCATTAGGAAGGGACCAAAAAGGCCTCACTTGTCCAGGCTGTGGTTTCCGTCTTGAGTCCATCCCCCGGGCTAAGGTTGTAAATACGTGGTGGAGGAGTTTAGAGTCTTGTGTGTAACCTGAAGAGTTTGGATATATAGATTTAAGTAGAAAAGGGGGGACCCATGTCAAGAAATTCCCCAGAACATGAAAATCGAGATCATTTGAGATATTCTACAAATAAAAGTTGTGTGCACAGATATAGAAAACAACTTTGCCTAAAGGGAAGCATGTTGGGGATGGAGGATAAATTAGGAATATGGGGTTAGCAAAAAAATAAATAAGGTTGCTAGGTGAGAAAAATTGTTAATTGAAGAGATTGCTCCACAAATACTAGGTGTATCCCAGAGAGACCTGCATTGTTCCTTCCATATATGCTTTCAGATGCTAGGCACATAGTGCTGAATAATGCAGACAAGTTCTCCTTTCTCATGGAGGGTACTTTTACCAAAAACAAGTAAGTTGATATCATAAGTACCTGTTGCTCAAGTACAGTGCTTCCTAAAAGTGAGGTCCACAGCTGGGCAGCATCAGGATCACCTGGGTGTTTATTAAAATTGCAAATTGCTAGGTGCCACCCTAGATCAGTAATCATACTGGGGAGGAGGGTAGGTCGGGTTAGGAATCTGTTGTAGCAAATTCTGTGGGTGATTCTTATGCATCCTCTCAAATTTGAGAAGCCTCAAAGAAGCTCCCTTTGAAGGTGGTTGTCAGGGAAGCCCTTGTGGAGGTGGTCACATGAGCTTGAGACATCATGAAAGGGGTAAAAATAGGATGGAGAACTACTGGAGAGAGCCAAAGCCAAACTTTCCAGAGAGTGTAGCAAATGTGTCAGCCTTGAGGTAGGAGAGAAAGCTGGGTGTATTCTAGAGATAGAGAGAGGTTAGAGGAAGTAGTTCACTGTGAGGTGGGACAATTAGGCACGTGTTTTGGAGGTCACTATGAAGATTTTGGTTTCACTTCTGAGTTCAGTAGGAAGACCCTAAAGGATTTTAAGCAGGGCATGTGAAAGGGATGGATTTACATATTAAAAATATTTTTGGCCTATAGTGGTGAGTTGGTTGCGAGAGTGTGAGTCAATTAGGAGGATGTTGCAGTCCAGGTAAGAGATAAAGTACTGCTCTCCCTGCACCCTCATCTTTCTTTTTTTAGTAGACTCTTTTTTTTTTTTCCAGAGAGAAATTTTAGGTTCATTGCATAATTGCGTAAAAAGAACAGAGTCCCCAAATGCTTTCTGGCCCCATACATGGATAGCCCATTATCAGAGTGGTACATTAATTCAACTGATGAACCTACATTGACATACTGTAGTCACCTAGAGTCCATAACTTGCACTAGGGTTCATTCTCGGTGTTGTACGTTCTGTGGGTTACACATGTATAAATGATGTGTATTTACTATTATCGTATCATACACTGTCTTTTCACAGGCTCTAAAAATCCTTTGTCCTGCCCTCCCTTCCTGGCAACTGTTGATCTTTTTGCTTTTTCCAGAATACCAAAAAAGGTAGTTGGTATCCTACCTTTTCATGTTGGTTTCATTCACTTAGTAGTATTCTTTTCAGGTTCCTGTGTGACTTTTCATGGCTTGATAGCTTATTTTCTTTTTAGTGCTCTATAATACTCCATTGATTATACCACAATTTATTCACCTACTGAAGGACCATTTGTTTGCTTCCAAGTTTTGGCAGTTGTGAATAAAGCTACTATAAACATCGTTGTGCTTGTTTTTGTGTGGCCGTAAGTTTTTAGCTCATTGGGAAGATACCAAGGAGTATGATTGCTGGATCATATGGTTAGAATGTGTTTAGTTTTGTAAGGAGCTGTTAAACTGTCTTCCAAAGTGACTGCACCAGTTTGTATTTTCACCAGCAGTGACTGAGAGTTCATGTTGCTCCACATCCTCACCAGTATTTGGTGATGTCAGTGTTTCGGACTTTGGTCATTCTGCTAGGTATGTTGTGGTATCTCATTGGTTTAATTTGCATTTCCCTGAACACATAAGTTGTAGAGTATCTTTTTATATACCTGTTTGCCATCTGTATAACTTCTTTGGTGAGATTTCTGTTTGGGTCTTTTGCCTATTTTTTGATCAGGTTCTTCATTTTTCTGTTGAGTTTTTAGAGTTTTTTGTGTACTTGGGATGATAGTCCTTTATTATGTGTGTCTCTTTAAATGTTTTCTCACTATCTGTGACTTGTATTCTCATTTCCTTGAAGTATTGTCCTTTTAAGGTAGTGTTTAATTTCCCCTCGTCTTTTTGTTCAAAAATGTATTTCCTTCAAAACTTTCTCAGCTCTAAGATGACTTACTTTTTTCAAATGACTTTAAATGAACCTCAACTGCTGCATAAATCTCATTGATTTTTTTTTTTTTTGATGGAGAAGTTGATTTTATTGGACTCATTGGCAAAATTGGGGATTGACTTCTTTACAAGTTTGATTTTTCCCATTTAGAAGCACTGTATATTCTAATTTATTCAGTTCCTCTTTTATTTATTTTAATAGACATTTAGTTTTCTTCATCTTGGTTTTATAGGTTTTTGTTGTGTCTGTTCTTAGCTCTTTTCATATGAATGGCATCTTATTTTCTCCCATTTTGTCTTTTAACTGTTTATGGTGATATTTAGGAAAACTAATCATTTTGGTTCATTTATCCTATATCTAGGTAACTTAATGAATTATTCTGCCAGTTTTAAATGTTTCTCATTGTCTTAGGTCTTGGATATTTTTTAAAAAGATAGCTATTTCATCTGCAAGCAAAGATACTTATGTTGCTTTTCTATATTTATGTGCCTTCTCCAGTCTTTTTAAAAAAATTTATTTATTTTTAATTGAAGGATAATTGCTTTACAATATTGCATTGGTTTCTGCCAAACATCAACATGAGTCAGCCATAGGTTTACCCGTGTTCCCTCCTACTTGACCATCCCTCCCACCTCCCTCCTCATCCCGCATCTCTAGGTTGTCACAGTTTGAGTTCTCTAGTCATGCAGCAGATTCCCGTTGGCTCTATGTTTTACATATGGTAGTGTATGTTTCCATATGGCTCCCTCCATACCTCCCAGCCTCTCCTCCTCCCCTACCCCCAGCCATGTCCATAAGTCTGTTCTCAATGTCTGTGTCTCCATTGCTTCTCTGCAAATAGTTTCATCAGTACCATCTTTCTAGATTCCGTATTTGAGCATTAGTATATGGTAATTGTTTTTCTCTTTCTGCCTTACTTTGTATAATAGGCTCTAGGTTTATCCACCTCATTAGGACTGACTCAAATGTGTTCCTATTTATCACTGAGTAATAAACCACTGTGTATATGTAGCACAGCTTCTTTACCCATTCACCTGTTGATGGACATCTAGATTGCTTCCATGTCCTAGCTCTTGTAAACAGAACTGCAGTGAACATTGGGTTACATATGTCTTTTTCAGTTTTGGTTTCCTCAGGATATATGCCTAGTATTGGGATTGCTGGGTCACATGATAATTTTATTTCTAGTTTTGTAAGGAGTCTTCATACTGTTCTCCATATTGATTGTATCAGTTTGCATTCCCACCAACAGTGCAAGAGGGTTCCCTTTTCTCCACACCTTTCCAGCATTTACTGTTTGTTGATTTTTTGATGATAACTATTCTGACCCATGTGAAATGATGACTCATTGTAGTTTTGATTTGTATTTCTCTAATAATGAGCCATGTTGAGCACCTTTTTGTGTGTTTATTAGCCATCTGTATATCTTCTTTGGAGAAATGTCTGTTTAGGTCTTTTGCTCATGTTTTCATTGGGTTGTTTGTTTTTCTAGTATTGAGTGGTATAAGCTGCTTGTATATTTTGGAAATTAATCTTTTGACAGTTGTTGCATTTGCTATTTTTTTTCTCCCATTTTGAGGGTTGTCTTTTCACCATGTTTATTGCTTCCTTTGCTGTGCAAAAGCTTTTAAGTTTAATTAGGTCTCACTTGTTTATTTTTGTTTTAATTTCCATTACTCTAGGGGATGGGTCATAGAGGATTTTGCTGTGATTTATGTCATAGAGTGTCCTGCCTGTGTTTTCCTCCAGGAATTTTATAGTTTCTAGTCTTACATTTAGGTCTTTAATCCATTTTGAGTTTATCTTTGTGTATGGTGTTAGGAAGTGTTCTAGTTTCATTCTTTTACACATAGCTGTCCAATTTTCCCAGCAGCACTTATTGAAGAGACTGTCCTTGCCCCATTGTATATTCTTGCCTCCTTTGTCAAAAATAAGGTATCCATAGGTGCATAGGTTTATCTCTGGGCTTTTTTTTTTTTTTCTTTTTCTTTTTTTTTTTTTTTTTGGGCTTTCTATCTTGTTCCATTGGTCTCTATTTCTGTTTTTGTGCCAGTACCATACTGTCCTGATGACTATAGCTTTATAGTATAGTCTGAAGTCAGGAAGGTTGATTCCTCCAGCTCCATTCTTCTTTCTCCAGATTGCTTTGGCTATTTAGAATCATTTGTGTTTCTGTGTGAATTGTGAGATTTTTTGTTCTAGTGGGAAAAATGCCATTGATAATTTGAGAGGGATGGCTTTGCATCTGTAGGTTACATCTGGAAGTATAATCATTTTCACAATATTGATTCTTCTGACCCAGGAACATGGACTTTCTCTCCATCTGTTTATGTCATCTTTGATTTCTTTCCTTAGTGTCTTATGGTTTTCTTTATACAGCTCTTTTGTCTCCTTAGGTAGGTTTGTCCCTACGTATTTTATTCTTCTTGTTGCAATGATAACTGGGATTGATTCCTTAATTTCTTTGTCTGATATTTCTTTGTTAGTATGTATAAATACAAGTGATTTCTGTGTATTGATTTTCTATCCTGCCACTTTATTAAGTTCACTGATAGTATCTTTAGGGTTTTCTATGTAGAGGATCATGTCATCTGCAAACAGTGAGAGTTCTACTTCTTCTTTTCCAATCTGGATTCTTTTTATTTCTTTTTCTTCTCTGATTGCCTTAGCTAGCACTTCCAAAACAATGTTGAGTAATAGTGGTAAGAGTGGGCACTGTTGTTTTGTTCCTGATCTTAGAGGGAATGCTTTCATTTTTCACCATTGAGAATAATGTTTGCTGTGGGTTTATCATACATGGCCTTTATGTTCAGATAGGTTCCTTCCATGCCCATTTTTTAAAGAGTTTTTTTTTTTGTGTGTGAAGTAATTAGCCTCCAACTAATTTAAAAAAAAAAAAAAAAAGAGTTTTTTTTTTTTTTTATCATAAATGGGTGTTGAATTTTGTCAAGAGCTTTTCCTGCATCTATGGAGATTATCTTAAGGTTTTTATCTTTCAATTTGTTAATATGGTGTATCGCATTGATTACTTTGCATATATTAAAGAACCCTTGCATCCCTGGGATAAACCTGACTTATCATGGTGTATGATCTTTTTAATGTGGTGTTGAATTCTCTTTGTTAGAATTTTGCATCTATGTTCATCAGTGATATTGGCCTGTAATTTTCCTTTTTTGGGTTTTCTTTGTCTTGTTTTTGGTATCGGGGTGAGGGTGAACTCGTAGGATGAGTTTGGAAGTGTTCCTTCCTCTGCAATTTTTGGAAGCGTTTTAGAAGGATAGGGATTAGTTCTTCTTTAAATGTTTGGTAGGATTCACCTGTGAAGCCATCTGGCCCTGGGCTTTTGTTTTGGGGGAGATTTTTTATTACAGTTTCTATTTTAGTGCTTGTAATAGGCTTGTTCATAATTTCTACTTCTTCCTGGTTCAGTCTTCAAAGATTGAACTTTTCTAAGAATCTATCCATTTCTTCCAGGTTGTCCATTTTATTGGTATATGAAGTGAAGCTAAGTGAGAGTCTTTCAGTTATGTCCGAATATTTGCAACCTCATGGACTATACAGTCCATGGAACTCTCCAAGCCAGAAAACTGGAGTGGGTAGCCTTTCCCTTCTCCAGGGGATCTTCCCAACCCAGGGATCAAACCCAGGTCTCCCACATTGCAGGTGGATTCTTTACCAGCTGAGTCACAAGGGAAGCCCTCATTGGCATATAGTTGCTCATAATAGTCTCTTATGATCCTTTGTGTGTCTGTGTTTGTTGTAACCTCTACTTTTTTCATTTCTAATTTTGTTGATTCTTCTCCCTTTTTTTCTTGGTGAGTCTGGCCAATGGTTTGTTAATTTTGCTTATTTTCTCAAAGAACCAGCTTTTAGTTTTATTAATCTTTACTATTATTTCCTTCATTTCTTTTTCATTTATTTCTGCTCCAATCATAAAGATCATAAAATCATAAAAATTTCTTTCCTTCTACTAACTTTGGGGTTTTTTTTTTTGTTGTTCTTTTTCCAGTTGTTTTAGGTGTAAAGTTAGATTGTCTATTTAATGTTTTACTGTTTCTTGAGGTAGGATTGTATTGCTATAAAAGTCCCTTTTAGAACTGCTTTTGCTGTATTCCGTAGGTTTTGAGTTGTTGTGTTTTCATTGTCATTTGTTTCTAGGAATTTTTTTATTTCTTCAGTAACCTGTTTGTTATATAGAAACTGATTGTTTAATCTCCATGTGTTTGTGTTTTTTTTAACAGGTTTTTTTCCCCTGTAATTAATATCTAGTCTCCTAGAGTTTGGTCAGAAAAGATGCTTGATATGATTTCAATTTTTTGGAATTTACTGAGGTTTGATCTGGAACCCAAGATGTTTCCTGTCTTGGGGAATGTTCCAAGTGCACTTGAGAAGAAAGTGTATTCTTTGCATTTGGGTGGAAAGTTCTGAAGATATCAGTTAGGTTCATTTAGTCTAATATTTCATGTAAGGTTTGTGTTTCCTTATTTTCTGTTTTGATGATCTGTCCATTGGTGTAAGAGGGTGTTAAAAGTGCCCTACTATTATTGTGTTGCTATCAATTTCCCTTTTATGTCTGTTAGTATTTGCCTTATGTATTGAGGTGCTCCTATATTGGGTTCAGTTCAGTTCAGTTGCTAGTTGTGTCCAACATTTGCCACCCCATGGACTGCAGCTCGCCAGGCTTTCCTGTCAATCACCAACTCCTGGAGTTTACTTGAACTCATGTCTATTCAGTCAGTGATGCCATCCAACCATCTCATCCTCTGTCGTCCCCTTCTTCTCCCCCCTTCAATCTTTCCCAGCATCAGGGTCTTTTCCAGTGAGTCAGTTCTTTGCATCAGGTGGCCAAAGTATTGGAGTTTCAGCTTCAGCATCAGTCTGTCCAATGAATATTCAGGACTAATTTCCGTTAGGATAGACTGGTTGGATCTCCTTGCTGCCCAAGGAACTCTCAAAAGTCTTCTGCAACTCCACAGTTCAAAAGCATCAATTCTTCGGCGCTCAGCTTTATTTATAGTCCAACTCTCACATCCATACATGATTACTGGAAAAACCACAGCTTTGACTAGATGGAACTTTGTCAGCAAAGTAATGTCTCTGCTTTTTAATATGCTGTTTAGGTTGGTCATAACTTTTCTTCCAAGGAGAAAGTATCTTTTAATTTCATGGCTGCAGTCATCATCTGCAGTGATTTTGGAGCCCCCCAAAATAAAGTCTGTCACTGTTTCCATTGTTTCCCCATCTGTTTGCCATGAAGTGATTAGACCGGATGCCATGATCTTAGTTTTCTGAATGTTGAGTTTTAAGGCAACTTTTTTACACTCCTCTTTCACTTTCATCAGGAGGTTCTTTAGTTCTTCTTCGCTTTCTGCCATAAGGGTGGTGTCATCTTCGTATCTGAGGTTATTGATATTTCTCCTGGCAATCTTGATTCCAGCTTGTGCTTCATCCAACCCAGCATTTCGCATGATGTTCTCCACATATAAGCTAAATAAGCAGGGTGACAGTATACAGCTTTGATGTAATCCTTTCCCGATTTGGAACCAGTCTGTTGTTCATTGTCCAGTTTTAACCATTGCTTCTTGACTTATATACAGGTTTTTCAGGAGGCAGGTAAGCTAGTATGGTATTCCCATCTCTTTAAGAATTTTCCAGTTTGTTGTGATCCACACAGTCAAAAACTTGGCTTAGTCAATAACACAGAAGTAGGTATTTTTCTGGATGATCCAGCGGATGTTGGCAATTTGATCTCTGGTTCCTCTGCCTTTTGTAAATCCAGCTTGAATATCTGGAAATTCACAGTTCATGTACTGTTGAAGCCTAGCTTGGAGAATTTTGAGCATTACTTTGCTAACGTGTGAGATGAATACACTTGTGTAGTAGTTTGAACATTCTTTGGCATTGCCTTTCTTTGGGATTGGGATGAAAACTGACCTTTTCCAGTCCTGTGGCCACTGCTGAGTTTTCCAAATTTACTGGCGTATTGAGTGCAGCACTTTCACAGCATCATCTTTTAGGATTTGAAATAGCTCACCTGGAACTCCTTCACCTCCACTAGCTTTGTTTGTAGTGATGCTTCCTAAGGCCCTCTTGACTTCGTGTTCCAGGATGTCTGGCTCTAGGTGAGTGATCACACCATCGTGATTGTCTCGGTCGTGAAGATCTTTTTTGTATAGTTCTTCTGTGTATTCTTGCCACCTCTTCTTAATATCTTCTGCTTCTGAGAGGTCCATACCATTTCTGTCCTTTATTGTGCCCATCTTTGCATGAAATGTTCCCTTGGTATCTCTAATTTTCTTGGAGAGATCGCTAGTCTTTCCCATTCTTTTGTTTTCCTCTGTTTCTTTGCACTGATCACTGAGGAGGGCTTTCTTATCTCTCCTTGCTATTCTTCGGAATTCTGCATTTAAATGGGTATATCTTTCCTTTTCTCCTTTGCCTTTAGGTTCTCTCCTTTTCTCGGCTATTTGTAAGACCTCCTCAGACAACCATTTTGCTTTTTTGCATTTCTTTTTCTTGGGTACCTACAGTCTTGATTACTGCCTCCTGTACAATGTCACGAACCTCCTTCCATAGTTTTTCAGGCACTCTGTCAGATCTAATCCTTTGAATCTGTCAGTTTCACTGTATAATCATAAGGGATTTGATTTAGGTTATACGTGAATGGCCTAGTGGTTAACTCTACTTTCTTCAATTTAAGTCTGAATTTTGCAACAAGGAGTTCATGATCTGAGCCATAGTCAGCTCCTGGTCTTGTTTTTGCTGACTGTATACAGCTTCTCCATCTTTGCTGCAACGAATATAATCAATCTGATTTCAGTACTGACCATCTGGTGATGTCCATGTACAGAGTCATTTCTTGTGTTATTGGAAGAGGGTGTTTTCTATGACCAGTGTGTTCTCTTGGCAAAACTGTTAGCCTTTGCCTTGCTTCATTTTCTATCCCGAAGTCAAAGTTGCCTGTTACACCTGGTATCTCTTGACTTCCTACTTTTGCATTCTAGTCCCCTGTGATGAAAAGGACAACTTTTTTTGGTGTTACTTCTAGAAGGTCTTGTAGGTCTTCCTGGAACCATTCAACTTCAGCTTCTTTGGCATTACTGGTTGGGGCACAGACTTGGATTACTGTGACATTGAATGGTTTGCCTTGGAAACAAACAGAGATCATTCTGTCATTTTTGAGACTGCATCCAAGTACTGCATTTTGGACTCTTTTGTTGACTATGAGGGCTACTCCATTTCTTCTAAGGGATTCTTACCCACAGTAGTAGATATAATGGTCATCTGAGTTAAACTCACCCATTCCAGTCCATTTTGGTTCACTGATTCCTAAAATTTTGATGTTCACTCTTGCCGTCTCCTGTTTGACCACTTCCAGTTGACCTTGATTCTTGGACTTAACATTCCAGGTTCCTATACCATATTGCTCTTTACAGCATCAGACTTTGCTTCTATCACCAGTCCTATCCACAACTGGCTGTTGTTTTTGCTTTGGCTCAAACTCTTCATTCTTTCTGGAGTTGTTTCTCTACTGTTCTCCAGTAGCATATTGGGCACCTGCCCAGCTAGGGAGTTCATCTTTCAGTTTCCTATCTTTTTGCTTTTTCATACTGTTCATGGGGTTCTCAAGGCAAGAATATGAAGTGGTTTGCCATTCCCTTCTCCAGTGGACCACGTTTTGTCAGAACTCTCCACCATGACCCGTCCGTCTTGGGTGACCCTACACAGCATGGCTCATAGTTTTGTTGAATTAGACAAGGCTGTGATCCGTGTGATCAGTTTGATGAGTTTTCCATGACTGTGGTTTTCATTCTGTGTGCCCTCTGATGTGGCATCCTGTCCCATAACTTCATGGCAGGTAGATGGGGAAACAATGGAAACAGTGAGAGATTTTATTTTTGTGCACTCTAGAATCACTGCAGATGGTGACTACAGCCATGCAATTAAAAGATGCTCGCTCCTTGGAAGAAAAGCTATGACCAACCTAGACAGCATATTAAAAAGCAGAGACATTACTTTGCCAACAAAGGTCTGCCTAGTCAAAGCTATGGTTTTCCTGGTAGTCATGTATGGTTGTGAGAGTTGGACCATGAAGAAAACTGAGCACTGAAGAATTGATGCTTTTGAACTGTGGTGGTGGTGGTTTAGTCGCTAAGCTGTGTCCAACTCTTGCGATCCATGGACTGTAGCCTGTCAGGGTCCCCTGTCCATGGGATTCTCCAGGCAAGAATACTGGAGTAGGTTGCCATTTCCTTCTCCAGGGCATCTTCCAGACCCAGGAACGGTGGTGTTGGAGAAGACTCTTGAGAGTTCCTTGGACTGCAAGATCAAACCAGTCAATCCTAAAGGAAATCATTCCTGATTATTCATTGGAAGGACTGATGTTGAAGCTGAAGGTCCAATACTTTGGTTACCTGATGCAAAGAGCTGACTCATTGGAAAAGACCCTGATGCTGGGAAAGATTGAAGGCAGGAGGATAAGGGGAAGAGAGGACGAGATGGTTGGATGGCATCACCAACTTGATGGACATAAGTTTGAGTAAGCTCCAGGAGCTGGTGATGAACAGGGAAGCCTGGTGTGCTGCAGTCCATGGATTTGCAAAGAGTCAGACAGGATTGAGACTGAACTGAACTGCCCTCTGAAGGATAAGTATAAGAGGCTTATGAATATTCATGGGAGAAACTGACTGAGCGGGAAACTGGGTCTTACCCTGATGGCTGGGGCCCTGCTCAGCAAATTTAGTCCAGTTTTTGTCCCTAGGCGGGGCTGTGTTCCCTCCCTGTTGTTTCACCTGAGGCCAAACTATGATGGAGGTAATGGAGATGATGGGGACCTCCTTCAGAAGGTCTTGTGCAGGCACACTCAGTGCCCCCAACCATGCAGTGGGCCACTACTGACCCATGCCTCCACTGGAGACACCTGCACACGCATGGGCAAGACACTCTTGTTGGGTATATACAGTCTTTATGTCTTCTTGGATTTCTTGGATTGATCCCTTGGTCATTATGTAGTGTTCTTCTTTACCTCTTGTAATATTCTTTATTTTAATGTCTGTTTTGCCTGACATCGAGCATTGCTACTCCAGCTTTCTTTTGATTTCCATTTGCATGGAGTATCTTTTTTCATTTTTTTAAATTTTTTATTCCCCCTTACGCTTCGCTTCGCGAGAGAGCGCACGCACACACCGCCCTGTCTGACATCATGTGACCCCCTGGACTAGTTCTGAAGGCCAGATGGTAGCTTTCTCCCTTCTGCAGCGGATCTTCCCAACACAGGGATCGAATCGGGGTCTCCTGCATTGCAGGCGGATCCTTTACCAACTGAGCTATCAGGGAAGCCCTTCTATTGTTTTACTTTCAGTCTATATGTATCTCTAGGTCTGAAGTGGGTCTATTGTAGACAGCATATATATGGATCTTGTTTTTGTATCCATTCAACCAGTTTGTGTCTTTTGGTTGGAGTGTTTAATCCATTTACATTTAAAGTAATTATTGATATATATGTTCCTATTGACATTTTTTTAGTGTCAATTAAAACATTTGTTTGTTTTTGGTTTGTTTTCATAGGTCTTTCCTTTCTCTTGTGTTTATTGCCTATATATGTCCCTGTTTGGTGAAGCTAAATTCTCTTAACTTTTCTTCTCTGTAAAGCATTTGATTTCTCCATCAATTTAGAATGAGATTCTTGCTGGTTAGAGCAATTTTGGTTGTAGACATTTTCTTTCAGTACTTCATCTAGTACTGACCTAGGAACTGAAATTCCACAGGTGGTTTGTTTTGGCATTAAAGAGTATTAAAACAAGCACACTAAAACAAGAAAAAAAAAGCAAACCCCAGACAAATGGCAAATGCAAAATCAGGCAAATGGTAACTACAATAATGGAATACATACACACACACATACACCCATAAACAAAACCAAACAGTCCAAAAAAAAAGAAAGAAAGAAGATATTCACCCTTCAAGCAAAGGAAAGCAAAAATGATATCAACTAGTTAAAAACAAAACTAACTAAAGCATAAACTGGAAAAAAAAACCAAAGCAATGTGCCAACTGGGGAATAATGCAACAAAAACAAAACAGGCTAATAAACATGGTGAGGAAAAGAGAGAAAAGGAAGAAAAGACTAGAAAAGCAAAGTTAAATAGAGGTAGCTAAAGGAGATTTATATATATTAAAAATAACAACAGGAAAAGAATAAGAAAAGCAGACAAAAATGTATGTAGAAAAATGATAATAAATTCAAAAAGTTTGTTTTAAAAGGGAAAAACCCCCTCAAAACCGCAAAAGGCCAACATAAAGTCAGATGTATTTAAAGGAAATAAAAAACTCTCAAAAGCATGAATAGATTTAATAGTACTAACAAGGAGAGGGGTGGCGGCGGGGTTAAAAAAAAATAGTACTAATAAAATCAACAACTATAGCAACAGAGGAAAAGAAAAAAAAAATCCAAAGGCAACTACCATATAAATTAAAATATAAAAATAATAAGTTTTTTCTTGGATCTCAACTGTCAGTGTCTTTTCCCTTCCTGTGAGTCACAGTCCATCTCGTTTTCCTAGGATGCCCTCCAATACTGGGCTGGCCTCTGGATCTGTTTGGGGGCAGCTCAGACTCTAATCTGGTCCTCCAATGGCGTGTTCTTGCCTCCATTGTCTGTAACTGCCAGTGCTAGTGTGTTTTCTTTTGCGGGTTTCATTGACCTTTTCCATATTCCAGACACAAAATCTGCCTAGTTGATTGTGTGGATTTAATCTGCAGCTTGTACCACTGGTGGGAAGGTTTTGGCTAAGAGCCACACTGCCCCTGGGTTTCAGTTGTGGTTTTATCTCCCCCTCTGCATGAGTCATCCCCAGGGGTTTGCTCCCAAGGCTGCCCTGGAGGAACTGGATCTTCCCCAGGGGGGACTCTGTGTGGAGGTGGTGTAGCTGCTTGGATCGCAGGAGCCCTGGCAGTCTCGGGTACTCAGGGGAGCCACTGTCTAGGGCAGCAGGAAATATGGTGCTCTTAGCGTTTTTCTGGGCTTTCCTGGTGGCTCAGAGGTTAAAGCGTCTGCCTGCAATGCGGGAGACCTGCGTTCGGTCCCTGGGTCAGGAAGAGCCCCTGGAGAAGGAAATGGCAACCCACTCCAGTATTCTTGCCTGGAGAATCCCATGGACGGAGGAGCCTGGTGGGCTACAGTCCACGGGGTCACAAAGAGTCAGACACAACTGAGCAACTTCACTTACTCAGGGTTTCTCTAGCCTCTGGCTGCTCTGTCCCAGTGGGGATCGCATGAGGAGGTGGCAGGAAAGCTTGCATCACAGGGACCCTGGCAATGCCAGATACGCAGGGCTGCCGGCGGCAGTTGTCCCAGGAGGCATGGTGCTAGTAAAGCTTTTTCTAGCTTCTGGCAGCTCTACTCCAGTGAGGATTGAGCATGTAGGTGGCACAGCTGCTTGCTTAGATCATGGGAATTCTGGCAGCGCTGCGTATTCAGGGACACCAGCTGCCTCAGACGAAAGAGCTATGGTCCTATCAGTCTCCTAGCCTCTGGCAGCTGGTGATCAAGGGCCTCTGGCTGGTTCTTCTCTTGCTTGGCCTGTTCAGACACTTACAGGACCTTTACATTAGGGTCCTTCTCTGCTTTTGGCATGTCAGGCACTCACAGGATCCACCAGTTGGGGTTCATTTCTGTTTTTTGGCACGTCAGGCACTTAAAGGGCCACCCTCGCTGGGGTCCTTCTCTGTTGTTTGGTACATCAGGCACCAAAGGGCCACCCTGGTGGGATCCTTCTCTGTTGCTCAGAGCGTCAGGAGCTTAAAGGGCTACCCTGTCTGGGGTCTTTCATCTGTCCAGTGTTGAATGTGTGGGGAGAGAGAGTCTATAGAGATGGCTCCACCCCGTGTGTGGCTCAGCAGTATCCCCTGCCTCCATGTTTGCCTGCTTTCCTTCACATGCATTTCCCACTGCAGTCTCCTCCCTCATGTCCACTCCAGCTGTCTCCCTGCAGTCAGTAGTAGACCTTGCCTTGGGATTGCTCTGAAATCGCTAAGCTCCAACTCCCAGCTGCTATGCTTTCTAGGGGACTTCTGTCCCTGTCCAAGAAGAAACTCCAGAAAGAATGAAGAGTTTGAGCCAAAGCGAAAACAACGCTCAGTTGTGGATGTGACTGGTGGTGGAAGTAAAATCAGATGATGTAAAGAAATAGTATTCCATAGGAACCTGGAATGTTAGGTCCATGAATCAAGGTAAATTGGAAGTAGTCAGACAGGACATGGCTAGAGGAACATCGACACTTTAGGAATCAGGGAACTAAAACGGACTGCAATGGGTGAATTTAACTCAGATGACCATTATAACTACTACTGTGGGTAAGAATCCCTTAGAAGAAATGGAGTAGCCCTCACAGTCAACAAAACAGTCCGAAATGCAGTACTTGGATGCAGTCTCAAAAATGACAGAATGATCTCTGTTTGTTTCCAAGGCAAACCATTCAATATCACAGTAATCCAAGTCTGTGCCCCAACCAGTAATGCCAAAGAAGCTGAAGTTGAATGGTTCCAGGAAGACCTACAAGACCTTCTAGAAGTAACACCAAAAAAGTTGTCCTTTTTCATCACAGGAGACTAGAATGCAAAAGTAGGAAGTCAAGAGATACAGGCAACTTTGACTTTGGGATAGAAGATGAAGCAGGGACTGATGCTCAAGCTGAGGCTCCAATACTTTGGCCACCTGATGGGAAGAACTGACCCATTGGAAAAGACCCTGATGCTGGGAAGCATTAAAGGCAGGAGGAGAAGGGGACAACAGAGGACGGGATGGTTGGATGGCATCACCAACTCGATGGATGTGAGTTTGAGTAAGCTCTGGGAGTTGGTGATGGATGGGGAAGCCTGGCATGCTGTAGTCCGTGGGGTCGCAAAAATTTGTATCGACTGAGCCACTGAAGTTATACAGCATCCCTGTTCAGGGTACGTATGGCTGCAGCAAGGATTGTCTGTGTGATTCTCATTCCATTCGGACAGTCACAGATCAGTTGCCTCACTGTCCAACAGCCTCAAGTGCTTCTCCTCTGTCCCAAACGGTTGTTTCAGTGTGGGATCTCACCCCTGCTTCAGTTCACCCCCAGGTGCAGTCCTCTTCACACTCCTCTTTTCCCCCCTACTTCTTTCATCCTACAGAGTTTGCATGGTTCTGTATATTCTTTTCTGGTGATCAGGTACTGCTGCTCACTCTCAGCTGGTGTTCTGCAAGATCGTCTGTGTCTGAAGGTGTATTCCTGATGAATCCATGGAGGGAGAAGTACTGTTTGTCCACCTCTGCCTCCACCATCTTGGATATCCCGAACATGCCTATTTTTAGTTTTTTAAGGAACCTCTGTACTCTTTTCCACAGAGTCTGTATCAGTTTACTTTCCCATCAGCGGTGTAGGCAGGTTCTCTTTTCGCCACACCCTCTCCAGCATTTATATTGGTAGATTTTTGGATGATGGCTCTTCTGATCAGTGTGATACCTCACTGTAGTTTTGATTTGCATCTTTTCGTGTGCTTCTTGACCATGTGTGTGTCTTCCTTGGAGATGTCTGTTTAGATCTGCTCATTTGTGATTTGGGTTTTTTTTTTTATTGAATACATGAGCTATTTGTAAACTTGGGAGATTAATCCCTTATTGGTAATATGGCTTGCCGATATTTTTTCCCACTCTGTGGGTTTTTTCTGTGCAAAGGCTTTTGAGTGCAATTAGGTCTCATTTTCTTCTTTCCATTACTCTGGGAGATGAACTTAAAGATACTGCCGCGATTTATGTCAGAGTGTTCTGCCTATGTTTTCCTCTGTTTTATAGTATCTGGTCTTACATTTAGTTATTTAATCTATTTTGAATTTCTTTTTGTAGATGGTGTTAAAGTTCTCATTTCATTTTTTTTAATGTGTAGCTGTAGTGGGACTATTTCAAAGGAGTAGCTTCTCTGTGTGTAGTGGAAGCTGGTGGGGAAGGCTAGAGAGAAACTAGGGCGAGGAAACCATGCGGTTGTGCATGTGTATTTTCACTGAGCAGAGATGGGGAGAGTAATTGGTGTACAGAGAATAAGGTGACAGGTTATGGGTACCTCAGACTTCCCTGGTAGCTCAGCTGGTAAAGAATCTGCCTGCAACGCAGGAGACCCTGGTTCGATTCCTGGCTCAGGAAGATCTGATGAAGAAAGAATAGGCTACCCATTCCAGTTTTCTTGGGCTTCCCTGGGGGCTGAGATGGTAAACAATCCACATACAATGCAAGACACCTGGCCTTGATCTCTGGGTTGAGAAGATCCCCTGGAGAAGGGAATGGCTACGACTCCAGTATTCTGGCTTGAAGAATTCCATGGACAGAGAGCCTGGCAGGCTACAGTCCACGGGGTTGCAAAGACACAACTGAGCGACTTTTACTATGGTATGTCAGGGCAGCAGATGCTAGAGAGACAGCTCCATGGAGACAGGGACATAAGCGGTTGATACAGTCACAGCCTGGAGAGCCCCGGATGCCAGGCTGTGAGGTTGGGATGTCAGTTTGGAGCCGCAGGGCTGAGCAGGTGGGACAGCCTTGGCGTTCCACATTTGAAGGTGGGAGCCAGTGCTCTTGTCCATGGAACAGGCCTTCCATGGGGCTCAGTCACAGACCTTGGCAGGTCCACCTCTTCCCAGAAGCTCACACTGGCCCCCTCTGGCCCTCAGTCAGAGCTTGAGCAGGAACCTGTTGTTTCAGGAGCCAGTGACCTTTGAGGACGTGGCTGTGTACTTCACCCAGAACCAATGGGCCAGCCTGGACTCTGCGCAGAGGGCCCTGTACAGGGAGGTGATGCTGGAGAATTATGCAAACGTGGCTTCCCTGGGTAAGGTCTCTCAGTGGCCCTCTGATAGTTGACGTACTCCTCAATTGTCTTGGAGGTTCTAGTAGTCCTTAGGGTTCTGTGGAGATGCTGGGTGGGGAAATGCCAGGTTCCCTCTGGCTTTGAAGTTGGACTTTATTCCTTCCCAGGGAAGAGCGTGGTTTTGGACCCTGAAGGAAAGGACTCTTGGGGTGCCCCCAGGAGGCCTCAGTTCCTCCGTCCTTGCAGTGTCGTGGATGTGGGCCCTCTCCTGTGTGCAGGAGCCTCCCAGGATCTCAGTACATTCATCCTTCCTGAGGGGATGTCCTTTCTTCTGAGTCAGGGCGAGCTTGCACTTTCTCCCTAGGGAGAATCACTGTCTCCCTGATCTTTCCACAGAGTGTAGTTTGGACCCTTTCCTCAGAACCCCTGTGTGGCTCATTGGTCCCCCAGGAAGCCCCCTTCTCCCCCGCCCAGTTCAATTTGCCTGCCTTGGGGTGGGCAGAGGGATCTCAGTAACAGCTCTGGATGTCTCCCTTCAACTTGTCTGTCTCTCTTTCTTGCTGGAGTAGTATCTCCATTCCCCAGACCCGATCTGATCTCCCAGCTGGAGAGAGGGGAAGCTCCATGGGACCCCAATCCCTGGGAAGCAGAGGATTTGAGAGGCATCTGTCCAGGTAAGTAAGGGGACTTAGCACCTTCTGGTTTCGCCTTCCTGGTTTACTGGAAATGTTTCTTCTGCAGTGGAGAGCAAAGCTCCCTGTAGCTGACTCGGTCACTTGCTGACCTGTATTGAGTTCCTGTTCCTAACCTGTAAGGATGGTTTTCATGGCGGGGTGGTAGGGTTTCAGCCATACTTTAAGGAAAGTGTGATTCTGTGCATCAGACTGATTTGTACCATAGCTATGATTTTATTTGCCTTTTTAGTGTTTATATCATTTTTAGTATTTTAAAGTTCCTGATGCTAGAATGTTGTAGTTTACAATGAATTTGTTTTAAATGGGGCCATAGAGGAAAGGGCAAGAATACTGCCCCATTTCCACACTGAACACACACACACCCACTCACCCTAAAATTTCCTGGAATCTTTGCTGATGAGTTAATCCTGGGAGGTTTTAATTATTTGGGTTTTCTTTGCTCATTCCCAGGTGGCTCAGATGGTAAAGAATCTGCCTGCAATGTGGGAAACCTAGGTTTAATCCCTTGGTTGGGAAGATCCCCTGGAGAAGGAAATGGTAACCCACTCCAGTATTCTTGCCTGGAAAGTCCCATGGATGGAGGAGCCTGGCAGGCTACAGTCCATGGGGTCATAAAGAGTTGGACGCAACTGAGCGACTTCACTTTTCTTTGCTTTAGGAGGAAACTTTCCAGGCCTCACTTCTCACACATATTGTAATATTGTAAAAAGTGGTTTCTTTAGCAGTAGAACCATGGTGGCCTACAGTTCTCCAATCAACTTGTATTCCCACTGACTTTCTGAAATAAATAATGTTTTATCCCAGAATATTATATGAAATATTTAAAAGTAGAATTGTTGCGTTGTTATTTAGAATTCAAAATTGGGGGTGGTTTCCTGGCTTCCAGGTGGGGCATTGGGATCCATCATTTCTCTCTGTTTCTGGGCTTCTCAGCTGCTCCCCTTCATCTCACCGATGTCTCTTCCCTCCTTGGGGGTCTCCCTCTCTCTCTTTTGAAGCCTGTTTGCATTTCGTGCTGGTCTGTCTTACCTCGCCCACTCTTTTTTTCCCCTCTTGGTTCCTTTCCTTCCCACTCTTTCAAGTTCTCATTTGCCCACCTCACATTCCCTGGTTCATTCCACAGCCCTTCCTTATAAGAGGCACTTCCTGGACTGCAATGTCATCACTTGTCCAGTTTATGCTGTTGTTTTTCTATTTCTTTCTTATCCTCCTTTGGAAGCTCATAACCATCTCATGGTATGTTTTTGAAATACCGCATCCTAGAAGAGAAAACCAGGACTGCTGGAACCCGTTTCCCTTCCAGTTCAGTAATGAGGAAACTTGTGGTTTCTTTGGTCAGGTGGTGAGAGGGGCATCAAGACAGAAGAGCCGGCGGTCGAGCAGCAAGCCTCTGAGGGCACAGAGGCCCACGGCAGGCCCGTGGGAGGGCTTCTCACGAACGTGTCTCAGCACTTGGATTTTGAAAGCAAGGCAGTGTGGCAGACTTTCAATCTGAATCCCAATCTGATACTCCGAGGCGGCATGAAGTTCTACAAATGTAAAGAATGTGGCAAGATCTTCCGATATAATTCTCAGCTCCTTCGGCATCAGAGTAGGCACACTGGGGAAAAGCCCTTCAAGTGCAAGGAGTGTGGCAAAGCTTTCAAGTCCAGCCAGAACTGTATCATACATGAGAAAAATCACATTGGCAAAGGACCCTATGAATGTAAGGAGTGTGGCAAAGGTCTGAGTTCCAAAACTGCCTTGACCCAGCATCAGAGGATCCACACGGGGGAGAAGCGCTATAAATGTACGGAGTGTGGCAAAGGTCTGAGTTCCAGCACCGCCTTGACCCAGCACCAGAGGCTCCACACTGGGGAGAAGCTCTATAAGTGTAAGGAGTGTGGGAAGGCGTTCACCCAGAAGATCACCTCCATTCAGCATCAGAGAGTTCACACCGGAGAGAAGCCCTATGAGTGTAAGGTGTGTCGGAAAGCCTTCAAGTGGTACCCCAGCTTTCTTCAGCATCAGAAAAGGCACCGTGTGGAGAAGCCCATCAAGGCTCTCGGGCCGCCCCTGCTGCGTCCCCAGGGCCCCTCTGCACCCTCAGCTCCCGGGCGTCTCCAGGGCCCGGGCTCTGCTCCTGCTGTGGTCATGGCCTTGCCACACGCTGTCCTCATTCCTGCCTCCGGGCCCGTGTTCATGCTGCTGCCCGCCTCTGGGGTGCTTTCGTCCTCTGTCCAAGTAGTTCGTGTCTTCCAGGGTCTTCCTCCTGCTGTGAAGCCTTCCCCAGTTATTCTGACCCCTGCTCCTCACCCCCCGTGACCTCTGTCTTGGCACTTCTCTTGCGGTTGCAGCAGATCTCTAACCTACCTTCAGCTTGATTATACTGTACCTGTGTTCCAGCTATTTGAGCATAAACCCCATTGTAATCGAGATATATTTAAAGACTGTGTTATATACAATATATTCTCTTCTGGGTGGAAAATGGAAACACTTGACTTTCATATTGGTCCCTTTCAGACTTGAACAGTAATGACCGTATCTGCCTCATGGGGCTGCCCGTGGGTGAAGGGCTGGTAGGACGCTGCGGTGAATTACGGACATTTGAGAGAAGATATCCCCGTGTCAGGTCCCTGTGATGTGAGAGAAGCTGCCTGGGAGAAACAGGAGGCATGTGAGATCTGTCAGAGTTTAGAATTGGCCTGAGTTTCCAACCAGGGCCTCTAGAAATTAATGCAGGTGGTTCAGTGGTTGAAGGTTCATGGTGTTTTCATGCAGTTGAAGTTGGGTTATCTTTGACACAGATCATTGAGGATCTCGTACATCTGCAAAAAAATCATGTGAAATAACCAGTTAAAAAACATGTATTGGGCTTCCCTGGTGGCTCAGGGGTAAAGAATTCACCCCCAATGCAAGAGAAACGGGCTCAATCCCTGGTCTGGGAGATCCCACATGCTCTGGAGAAACTAGGCCCCTGTGTTGCAGCTACTGAGCCCACCTGCCTCAGCTGCTGGAGCCCGATTGCCCGAGAACCCATGCTCTGCAGCAAGAGAAGCCAGTGCCGTGAGAAGCCTATACTGCAACTAGAGAATAGCCTCTAATTGCTGCAGGCAGAGATCAGCCTGTGCAGTAAAGAAGACCCAGCACATCCAAAAAAAGGAAAGAAATTCGTGTACATAGTGATAGCAATTATTTATATGATTGATAGCAGTCATGTCGTGAAAGGTTTTTTTTTTTTAATCTTTAGTTTTGCTCTTGATACGTAGTTGTTTCCTTTTAACTTTGGTTTCCTAAGCACACATACACCAAAGCATTCGTCTTTGCTCCACCCATTGTGTACATTTTTCTTGGTGGTGGTTCTGGTTTGCTGTTTGCAAGCGTTGGTTTCTGCATTTCCTTTTCTCCAGATAGCATAAATTATGAGTTTGGAAAATTACTAAAGAAATAGGAGCAGATGATTTGGGGGAAATCTGAATATGCCTGTGTCATGTTTTTAAAATAATTATTTATTTATTAATTTTTGTTGGCACTGGGTCTTCATTGCTGCACATGGGCTTTCTCTACATGTGGTGTGTGGGCTTCTCATTGCAGTGGCTTCTTTTGTTGTGGAGCATGGGCTCTAAGGTGTGTGGGCTCAGTAGTTTTGGCACATAGCCTTAGTTGCCCCATATTATGTGAAGTCTTCCCAGACCTGGGATCAAACCTGCAGTCCACCAGGCTCCTCTGTCCTCCACTGTCTCTTGGAGTTAGCTCAAATTCTTATCCATTGATCGGTGAAGCTAGTTAACCATCTAGTCCTCTGCCTTCTCCTTTTGCCTTCAGTCTTTCCTAGCATCAGGGTCTTTTCCAGTGAGTCAACTTTATATCAGGTAGCTAAATTATTGGAGCTTCAGCTTCAGCATCAGTCCCTCCAATGAATACTCAGGGTTGATATCCTTTAGATTGGCTGGTTTGATCTCCTTGCAGGTCAAGGGACCCTCAAGAGGTTGTGACAGGTTAGTGAAGTAGAACTATGGACTGCTCTTGCTTTTGACTTTAGATGAGGTCTTTTATAACTATGCAAAGGACTATGTGAAGTAATTCCTGGGAAAAGAACTTGAGTTATTCATTACAGGCACACCTTATTTTATTGTGCTTCATTATATCTGTTTTGCATATACTGTGTTTTTTACAAATTGAAGGTTTGTGACAATACTGCATTATTGGAAAATGGCTAATATTTTAGCAATAAAGTAATTTTTAATTAAAGCTGTTCCTCTTTTTTTTTTTTTGACATAATACTATTACACACCTCACAGATTGTAGTGTAAATAACTTTTATATGCACTGGGAAACCAAAGAATTCATGTGCCTTGCTTGCTTGCTGTATTTGCTTTATCATGGTGCTCTGGAACCAACCCACAGTATCTCCAACATAGGCCTTACTAGCACTGTTGTGCTGTGCTTCGTCTCTCAGTCGTGTCTGACTCTTTGTGACCTCATGGACTGTAGCCTGCCAGGCTCCTCTGTCCATGGGGGTTCTCCAAGCAAGAATACTGAAATGGGTTGCCATGTCCTCCTCCAGGGGATCTTCCCAACTCAGCGATCAAACCTAAGTCTCCTGCATTGCAGGCGGATTTTTTACCATCTGAGCAACCAGGGAGCCCAAGAATACTGGAGTAGGTAGCCTTTCCCTTCTGCAGGGGATCTTCCCGACCCAGGAATTGAACTGGGGTCTCCTGCATTGCAAGCGGATTCTTTCCCAGCTGAGCGACCATGGAAGCTGGTAAAGTATTAGCACAAATTTAAAGTAAATCCTTAAATGTTTATGGAATGGGCCATACGTTTTTTTAAAGTTGCTTTTCTATCTACATGTTTCTCCATTGAAATTAGTGCTTTTTAAACTTCACCATGTGTCTCAACAACCTGGTATAGAAAGAGTAATTTTCTGGCCTAACTCTCAGAGATTCTGATTTTTAAAACAATGTTTTATGAGAGTATAGTTGATTTACAACGTTGTGTTAGTTTCTGCTCTACAGCAAAGTGTCTGATTGTGGATATCCATGGTGATGCCCAGCCCTTTAGTGTGGACCACGCTTTGAGAGAGCTGCCTTGAGCAGAAGATGTCTGGGGGCATACATTGATAAAGGGCTTGCACTGTTAACTCAGTGGTCTTCAGGAAAGAAACCTCTAAAAATAGTTTGGGTGGTGTCACTTTAGAAGGAGAGAGAAAAGGAAGTGGAATTGGTCCATAGGGAAGAAAAGGGAAGGGGAAAGAGATCTGATGTGGCCTATGGAGAGTCCTTGAGTTCTCAACCACCAGGAAGTTCCTGAGGTGGACAGTGGCTACTTTTTGCTGTTTTTGTGGCTTATTTGCATGTTGACTGAAAGAGTGAGAAAATTTTTTTGCTTATATAAAGTTAATACACTTGGGTTAAAGAGAGCACAAAGTGGATGCTGCAGATGAATGGAACTGAACAACAACAGTAAGAATGAGATGTAGCCGGGCCTATGGGATGTGACAGAAGGTGGGGCTTGGAATAAGGTTTATAGTCTTGGATGCATTCTTTCTGTGAAAAGTCACTTGGTCGTGTTCTGACTCTTTGCGACCCCATGAACTGTATAGTCTGCCAGGCTCCTCAGTCCATAGGATGTCCAGGCAAGAACACTGGAGTCGGTAGCCATTCCCTTCTCCAAGGGATCTTCCCCATCCTGGGATCCAACCCAGGTCTTCTGCATTGTCAGCAGACTTTCATCAGAAGTTACCTGAATCTTTCCTAACCTTTTCTGCCACATGGAGGCGCTGTTCAGCTTCCTGCAACATGCTTTAGGATTTACTTTTCTTTTTTTTTTTTTTTTATTATTATTATTATTTTTTTCCAGTGGGTTTTGTCATACATTGATATGAATCAGCCATGGATTTACATGTATTCCCAATCCCGATCCCCCCACCCCCCACCTCCCTCTCCACCCGATTCCTCTGGGTCTTCCCAGTGCACCAGGCCCGAGCACTTGTCTCATGCATCCCACCTGGGCTGGTGATCTGTTTCACCATAGATAGTATACATGCTGTTCTTTTGAAATATCCCACCCTCACATTCTCCCACAAAGTTCAAAAGTCTGTTCTGTATTTCTGTGTCTCTTTTTCTGTTTTGCATATAGGGTTATCGTTATCACCTTTCTAAATTCCATATATATGTGTTAGTATGCTGTAATGTTCTTTATCTTTCTGGCTTACTTCACTCTGTATAATGGGCTCCAGCTTCATCCATCTCATTAGGACTGGTTCAAATGAATTCTTTTTAACAGCTGAGTAATATTCCATGGTGTATATGTACCACAGCTTCCTTATCCATTCATCTGCTGATGGGCATCTAGGTTGCTTCCATGTCCTGGCTATTATAAACAGTGCTGCGATGAACATTGGGGTGCACGTGTCTCTTTCAGATCTGGTTTCCTCAGTGTGTATGCCCAGAAGTGGGATTGCTGGGTCATATGGCAGTTCTATTTCCAGGTTTTTAAGAAATCTCCACACTGTTCTCCATAGCGGCTGTACTAGTTTGCATTCCCACCAACAGTGTAAGAGGGTTCCCTTTTCTCCACACCCTCTCCAGCATTTATTGCTTGTAGACTTTTGGATAGCAGCCATCCTGACTGGCGTGTAATGGTACCTCATTGTGGTTTTGATTTGCATTTCTCTAATAATGAGTGATGTTGAGCATCTTTTCATGTGTTTGTTAGCCATCTGTATGTCTTCTTTGGAGAAATGTCTGTTTAGTTCTTTGGCCCATTTTTTGATTGGGTCATTTATTTTTCTGGAATTGAGCTTCAGGAGTTGCTTGTATATTTTAGAGATTAATCCTTTGTCTGTTTCTTCATTTGCTATTATTTTCTCCCAATCTGAGGGCTGTCTTTTCACCTTGCTTATAGTTTCCTTTGTAGTGCAAAAGCTTTTAAGTTTCATTAGGTCCCATTTGTTTATTTTTGCTTTTATTTCCAATATTCTGGGAGGTGGGTCATAGAGGATCTTGCTGTGATTTATGTCGGAGAGTGTTTTGCCTATGTTCTCCTCTAGGAGTTTTATAGTTTCTGGTCTTACATTTAGATCTTTAATCCATTTTGAGTTTATTTTTGTGTATGGTGTTGGAAAGTGTTCTAGTTTCATTCTTTTACAAGTGGTTGACCAGTTTTCCCAGCACCACTTGTTAAAGAGGTTGTCTTTTTCCATTGTATATCCTTGCCTCCTTTGTCAAAGATAAGGTGTCCATAGGTTCGTGGATTTATCTCTGGGCTTTCTATTCTGTTCCATTGATCTATATTTCTGTCTTTGTGCCAGTACCATACTGTCTTGATGACTGTGGCTTTGTAGTAGAGTCTGAAGTCAGGCAGGTTGATTCCTCCAGTTCCATTCTTCTTTCTCAAGATTATTTTGGCTATTCGAGGTTTTTTGTATTTCCATACAAATTGTGAAATTCTTTGGTCTAGTTCTGTGAAAAATAACATTGGTAGCTTGATAGGGATTGCATTGAATCTATACACTGCTTTGGGTAGAATAGCCATTTTGACAATATTGATTCTTCCAATCCATGAACACGGTATGTTTCTCCATCTGTTTGTGTCCTCTTTGATTTCTTTCATCAGTGTTTTATAGTTTTCTATGTATAGGTCCTTTGTTTCTTTAGGTAGATATACTCCTAAGTATTTTATTCTTTTTGTTGCAATGGTGAATGGTATTGTTTCCTTAATTTCTCTTTCTGTTTTTTCATTGTTAGTATATAGGAATGCAAGGGATTTCTGTGTGTTAATTTTATATCCTGCAACTTTACTATATTCATTGATTAGCTCTAGTAATTTTCTGGTAGAGTCTTTAGGGTTTTCTATATAGAGGATCATGTCATCTGCAAACAGTGAGAGTTTTACTTCTTCTTTTCCTATCTGGATTCCTTTTACTTCTTTTTCTGCTCTGATTGCTGTGGCCAGAACTTCCAACACTATGTTGAATAGTAGTGGTGAGAGTGGGCACCCTTGTCTTGTTCCTGATTTCAGGGGAAATGCCTTCAATTCTTCACCATTGAGGGTGATGCTTGCTGTGGGTTTGTCATATATAGCTTTTATTATGTTGAGGTATGTTCCTTCTATTCCTGCTTTTTGGAGAGTTTTAATCATAAATGAGTGTTGAATTTTGTCAAAGGCTTTCTCTGCATCTATTGAGATAATCATATGGTTTTTATCTTTCAATTTGGTAATGTGGTGTATTACATTGATTGATTTGCGGATATTAAAGAATCCTTGCATTCCTGGGATAAAGCCCAGGATTTACTTTTCTTAGCTCTACTCAAAGTCATAACTCCTTCACCTAATTTCGATTTCCCAAACTGTTATAATTAGCTTATTTTCACTGTCCTTCTGAGTTTATGCCTTTCAATTTTTAATCTCTTTCTCAATGGGGTTTCAGGAGGGTGTGAATGCTATGTTCAATGGCCATCTTTAACAGAGTCCATTGTATCTTATTTCTGCTAAGTTTACTGGGGGAAAGGGTCTATATTTGTTTTTAGTTTTGGGGTAATTATTTTGGTTCCCACAACTACCACCATCCCCAACTCTGAACTACAAGACTTCAAACTTCCCAGGTGGATTAGTGGTAAAGTATCTGCCTACAAAGCAGGAGACCTGGGTTTGATCCTTGGGTCAGGAAGGTCCCCTGGACAAGGAAATGGCAACCCACTCCAGTATTCTTGAGTGAAAAATCCCATGGACAAAGGAGCCTGGAGGGCTACAGTTTGGACATGACTATGCGACTAACACTTTCTCTTTTCTGGAAGTGTAGGTGATGCTGGTGGGGTGAAGAACAGGAAAATCAACTAAAAGTCTTTAAGAAACACTGAGATTCCATGTCACTTACCCACCCCCTCTCCTTGGGAGCAGTGTAGCAGGAATTTTGGGTGTTGGGGAACAACAATAGATGTTAAGTCCTTCTCCCTGTCCAAAACCTCCTCATCTCTTGAGGATGCTGCTTCCCTAGCAGCATCCCTCACATCACATATTCTGGGTCCTTTCTCTGTGAAAGTTTCAGGCCATTCTTCACCTCTGACTTTTCCCCAAAACCTCCACCTTTGAATCCTGTCATCAGGCTGGAACCTCTGGATCCTGTGCCCTTTGTTCCTTGAAGGTGTCAGCTCATCACCTGCTCTCACTCTGCTCAGCATTAATCTTATCTGAATTCTTGGTGTTTTCAGTGGACGAGCCTGCCAACAGCTCACCTCTCATTTTCCTTCTTACCCTTTCATTTTACCTGAACCACTCCTTTGATTGTGTCCTAGACCTCTTCATGATACTGTATCTCTAGGGTTCCCTTCATTTTGCTGGACTGCTGCTATGCACCTCCTCTCTCAAACCTCCCAGTACCTCCTGCCCAGTCCTCACCAGCCTCAGCTGATACATTCTGCTCTCTGCTGGGATAACTGACCTCCAGGGAGTGGCTGTGGCTTCATCCCTGGTGCCAGAATTCTGAAAAGACACAGATGGGCCCTACCTCATCTCTTCCACCTCCTTTTCAACTTGCAATACTCAGTTCTCATTCCTGTATACTAAGGCAGTTCTGTCACATTCAGCAGCCCACTTCTACTTTCTAATTCTGTGTCTGTGTGTAGTTGCAGACAACATTATCTTTTTTTCTTTGTTCACACTGTGCAGTTTATAGGATCTCAGTCCCCGAAGCAGGAACTGAACCTGGGCCCACAGCAGGGAAAATGCAAAGTCCTGTCCACTGGACCATCAGCGAATTCCCCAGAATCTATTTTAACATGTTTAAGCAGAAATGGATTTGGTACAAACCACTAGGTAGCTTACAGAATTCCCAAAAAGGAACCAAGCTGGGCTCTCACATAGGCAGATGCCCAGAAAAGGGACCAAGGACAGTACCAAGAGGCTCCAGTGGAAACCCAGCAGCTGCTGGTGCCTGCTACTAGACTGGCACCCTCACCGCACCGAAGAGAGGGGCTAGACCTCCAGGAGGTTTGCTACCTGTTCTGAGAAAAACCAAGTCATCCACATCCACTTGAGAACGATCCTGACTATACGGTCTCATGACCTTTATTTCCATCTTCCAAGTTGTACCTGCTCAGTGAAAATTGGTTGTATGTGTACATCTAAAGAGCAAGGGCTTCTGGGAAATAGTTTTTGAATTCTGCCTCAGAAAGTGAGATTTATAATGTGGAGCAGTCCTAAAACAGAAAGGATTTTCAAAACATTTTGGACAGCTTTTATAAAATATCAAATATTCTTTTGAGACATAGAAAATGACCAAAATTTCTGAAGAATACATGATATTCATGGGTAGAGAAGGTCAATATCCAGATTCCAGTTTTTGCCAAGTGAATTTTTATGTTAAAAGTAATTCCAATCAAAGTTTACAAGGGAAGTTGTCTGTGTGTGTGTGCACGTGTGTACGTGTGGAACCTCACAAATTGACTCTAGAATTTATACAGAAAAGGACAAAGAATAGCTAAGACATTTTTGAAGAAGTTGGCTGATTTTGTGCTACCAGAGAATAAATATATTGATAATCAAAAGCAACCAAACAACAGCAAAAACAAAGCCTCCCTAACCTTAACGTACACTGTAATATGATTTATGTGAGTTAAAACAGCAAAGGAGTCTTTAGAAATGGACACATTTTATACACAGTTATATACCTTTATACAAAGTACAGAATTATGGAGAAAGTATAGAGTGATCAGCATCAGTGGCACAGGCTGAGAAAATACACCTCCTCTCCTCTTCTTGCTCCTCTGTTCTCCTCTTACTACTTCTTTCATTCTGTCCCACATTCCAGGAACCCAGTCCCAAATGCTGCCCCTCAGTGGTCCAACACTCCACACCTTTGCCCTATTCCTTTTCTGAAAGCAATAGTAGATATTCTGTTTCTAAAGTATCTTGAATTAAAGATTCTCAAAGTGCTTTACAAAATGTGGTCTTTTTACTCCTCTGTAAGTAGATCAGTACAAAAAGCTTATTTTACGGCTGTCCAGAAAGAAGTTATATGATTTCAGTTCAGTTCAGTCACTCAGTCGTGTCCGACTCTTTGCGACCCCATGAACCGCAGCACTCCGGGCCTCCCTGTCCATCACCAACTCCTGGAGTCTACCGAAACCCATGTTCATTGAGTTGGTGATGCCATCCAACCGTCTCATCCTCTGTTGTCCCCTTCTCCTCCTGCCCTCAATCTTTTCCAGCATCAGGGTCTTTTCAGTGAGTCAGCTCTTTGCATGAGGTGGCCAAAGTATTGGAGTTTTAGCTTCAGCATCCGTCCTTCCAATGAACACCCAGGACTGATCTCCTTTAGGATGGACTGGTCGGCTCTCCTTGCAGTCCAAGGGACTCTCAAGAGTCTTCTCCAACACCACAGTTCAAAAGCATCAATTCTTCGGCGCTCAGCTTTCTTTATAGTCCCAACTCTCACATTCATACATGACTACTGGAAAAACCATAGCCTTGACCAGACGGACCTTTGCTGGCAAAGTAATGTCTCTGCTTTTTAATATGCTGTCTAGTTTAGTCATAAGTTTCCTTCCAAGGAGTAAGCATCTTTTCATTTCATGGCTGCAGTCACAATCTGCAGTGATTTTGGAGCCCCCCAAAATAAAATCATCCACTGTTTCCACCGTTTCCCCATCTATTTGCCATGAAGTGATGGGACCGGATGCCATGATCTTAGTTTTCTGAATTGCTTTAAGGTAAAAATCATATTGTTTTATTAATTTTTTAAAGATTTGTTTATAGCTGTGCTAGGTCTTCATTGCTGTACTCTGGCTTTTCTCTAGTTGCACCGAGTGGAGGCTACTCTGTTGTGGCGCGCAGGCTTCTCATTCAGTGGCCTCATTGGGATGGGCACGGGCTATAGGCTCTCAGACTTCAGTAGCTGCAGCTCGCAGGCTCTAGAGCGCTGGCTCTATAGTTGTGATGTATGGGCTTGCTTGCCATGCAGCATCTGTGATCTTCCCAAACCAGGTATCAAACCTGTGTCCTCTTCATTAGCAGGTAGATGCTTAACCACTGCGCCACCAGGGAAGCCCCCAAGTCATATTATCTTAAAAGCTAGATAATATATAAAAGAATATGTTGCTTAAAGAAAATATTTTGAAATTTCTATTACATGCAGCCCAGTTGTAGGGTCATGTATAGGCTCATCTATTTCTCATAAATGAATCAGTAATGATTGTTATTTCTACGATCTCCTCACTAGTTACAATGTGTGTTAGTTGCTCAGTCTTGTCTGACTCTTTGTGACCCCATGGGGTGTAACCCTCCAGACTCCTCTGTCCATGACATTTTCCAGGAAACAATACTGGGGTGGGTTTCCATTTCCTTGTCCAAGGGATCTTCCTGACCCAGGGATCAAACCCACGTCTCCTGCATTGTAGGCAGACTCTTTACTGTCTGAGCTACCAGGACTGTTACAGGAAATTTCAGTTGGCCACAATTTTCAATTTACCCCATTACCACCTTCTTGAGGACACCTTGAATTGCTTTAGTCATGACCTGTGGCTTATGGGATTTAGTTTCCCAACCTGGGATCGAACCCAGGCCCCTAGCAGTGGAAGTGGAGAGTCCTAACCACTGGACCACCAGGGAATTCCCCTTGGATTTTAATAATGATAAAAATATCTACTTTACTGGTGCTGTTTACCATTTAACATTTAAGCACAATGCCACTGAAAGTTAGATATTTCTATATCAGGTTTGTATTTTAAAAAACACCAGGAACGGTAAATGATCTTGCTTCAGGACAGTGACTAGAGACAGAACTGAAGTGTATCAATGGCCACTTTCAGCTCTAATCTTTACTTTCTAAGAAAAGCAGTCTCAGGTATAGCAGTTCTCAGTGTATCAAATAATTATGTGGGATAGATGAATTTTTTCTTGCCCTTGTTTTGCCAGCAATCTTAGCAGTTTAGTTATAATTTGTTCTTCAGTGACTACTAGCAAATTGGTTATCTAAGGAAGGAGTGATGTTCATTAGATTCTGTCAATAAAAGTGCAAATAATGAGTCTCAAATGTATAGGGAGCACAAATGTGAAGCCAAATTGTGTCTGTTCCTAAGAACGAGGTTTTCTTTATAGCCACTGTTCTGGGAACAGAGCAGTTTTCTTGTACCTTTTCAGCTCTCTCATTTTCCATAAACAAGAAGCCTGATTATTATTTTTTAAATATTTATTTATTTGACTGCATGGAGTCTTAGTTGAGGCATACTACAACGATCTTCATTGCTTCCTGTGGGATCTTCCACTGTGGGGCACAGAATCTCTACTTGCAGCTTGAGGGCTTAGTTACTCTGAGACATGTGGGATCATAGTTCCCTGACCACAGGGGTTGAATCTGTGAACCACTGCAAGACGGATTCTTAACCACTGGACCAGCAGGCAAGTCCTGATACCTAATTATTTTACAAGCAATTAAGAAGAGGTGTCTACATTATCTCCACTTTTAATCTCTTGGCCATATAAAGTGGCTTTTAAATTTTTTTTTTTTTTTCTGATTAGAAATAACATGCTTTGGAGCAAAAATTTTGCCTGGAAAAATACCTAGGCCTGAATTTCACCATGTTTAATTCTTTGGTGAATATATAAACACACACACAGTGAGTGTGGATGCATCCATGAATTATAATTATGCATACTCTGTCATAGAGTTCTTTTAAGTTAGCAGAATACAAGGTAGGTGTCCTAGTAAACAAACGATCTATAACATGTTTAATAGCTGCATGATATTGCACTGCATGGATTTCTCTTCTTCCTGGAACTAATTTCTTATTGTTGAATGTTTAGGATATTTCCATTTTGAATCTCTCTGAATACTTAGATGAACAGCCAGTACATATGATTGACACAGTTATGATTTATCATTATTTTTTACCTCATTCCATTTAAAAGAAGTGGAATATATCTGTTAAACTAAGGGCCTTTTTGATACCCAGCCCAAGCTCATCCTGCTTACTGCACAACAGGCCAATAAATTAGGAGATGAGTTGTTGGAGCAAGAAATAATGACTTTAACTGGAAAGCCAGCAGGCCAGGAAGATGGTAGACTAGTGTCTTATTGCAAAGAACCATCTTTCTTCAGTCAGAATTTGGGCTCCTTTTACACAGGGAAGGGGGAGGGCTCACTGCAATGCCAATGGGCCAGGGAGACCCACCCCTATTAGACCTTTTGTTCTTCTACTTCGCTTATTATTTCTCCAGAGCTACTCTATAAATAATAAATGGCACTGCTTTTCATGCTGCAAAAGTCAGCGTTGGTGCGACTGTCCCAGGGATGCTGGAGAGTCATGCCCTGTGTAGCCTTGTGTGCCAGTTCTCTGTTTGTCTCGGTGGGTTATTAGTCTCTCCCCTGTTACTCAGCAACATGCTCCCCCATTAACATTATGCTTGAGGTGTATTACTAGAGGATTCAGGAAAGTAAGGGAGTAAACCAAAAAGAAATATTTAGAGCTCAGGAAGTGGAGGATCCAGCATTCACAGGGTAGTGGAGGGAGGGGAGGAGAGCTCACACCGGTCCTAGGCAGCAGCCCTTTTTGGACTGGAGCAGGACGACGAAGTACTGTGGGGGTTAGGCCTCCAGGAAGACAGGACAACAGTATTCTAATTCCAGGCACGTCATTATGCACTGTCAGAACACCAAGGATTAAAAGAAACTAAGAGCTTCTGCGGGTGTGTGGGAGTGGGGAACAGGTCACATACATCAAGGAACTGGAATTGGAATGGCACGAGACTTCTCAGTAGCATCATGGGATGCTCCAAGAGGATGGACAGTGCCTTAAAAATTCTGGAGAAAATTATCTTCAGCCTAGGATTCCATCCCTAGCCAAACTGTCCATCAAAAGTAAATTATGCAAGTAGAATGCTAAGTGTTAACTATAAATGTACTGAGAGTACTGAAACTGTAAATCACTTTGTGACCATTATAATAAAGACTGGTTCAGGTAAGAATCATCAATGGATGCTCAGTATAGGGGGAAATTTAATGAGGATCAGAATATTTGTATCTTCAGTGTTTCCCACGGAAGCTCATTAGTTGCAAGAGAAATCACAAAGTATCTACAAATTGCACAGCACCTTGACTGGATTATCAAAATTAACAACACCACAGAGGGGCATTTGGAGGTTGTATCCTTCATACCTGATGACCTGAGAAAAGCACATCACTTGTGAGTATCCTAGTAAGGGATGATTATCCCGAATCTAATCACAGGGAATCACCAGGCAAACCCAGTGTGGTGTATTTCTATTCAAAAAGGCGATTCTGTGCTCTTTTAAAAATGTGTCATAAAAGACAAAGACTGAGAAGGTATTCCAGATTAAGTGTGACTAAAGAGATATGATGCTAAATGCAATACTTGAGTGGATGTTCTGTTGAAGGAAAAATAAACTGCTCTAAAGGACAGTATTGGGCTGACATACAACATTAAAATATAGACAATAGATTAGATACAAATTGGATCAATATGAAATTTGCTAAAGGTTAAAGTATTGTTATTATGTAAGAATATTCTGAGGAAAGACGCACACTGAAGTATTTATGGATAAAGGGACATGATGTATGAACATTACTTTTTTATTTTTAATTATTTATTTTAATTGGAGGCTAATTACTTTAAAATATTGTAGTGGTTTTTGCCATACATTGACATGAATCAGCCATGGGTGTACATGTGTCCCCTATCCTGAAACCCCTCCCACCCCCCTCCCCATCCCATCCCTCAGGGTCATCCCAGTGCACCGGCTTTGAGTGCCCTGTTTCATGTATCAAGCTTGGACTAGTGATCTAGTTCACATATAATATACATGTTTCAATGCTATTCTCTCAAATCATCCCACCCTCACCTTCTCCCAGAGTCCAAAAGTCTGTTCTTTGTATCTGTGTCTCTTTTGCTGTCTCGCATATACAGTCATCATTACCATCTTTCTAAATTCCATATATATGTGTTAATATACTGTATTGGTCTTTTTCTTTCTGAGTTACTTCACTCTGTGTAACAGGCCCAGTTTCATCCACCTCATTAGAACCAATTCAGATGTGTTCTTTTTAATAGCTGAGTAAGCTCTCTCCCCCGCCGCCAGCGCACCACGTGCGTACACTCCTTCTCTCTCTCTCTCTCTCTCCACAACCCACCACCCCGCACTGGCGCACTCCTCCACTCTCTTCTCCTTCGAGGATGGATTCTCCTTCTATCTTCCTACTAAAATAGAGCTGTAACACTGATTTGTCTAAGAGCTATGACATGGTTTGTCCAGACCCAAGAGCTGTGACTGGCTGAGGGCTTTAATGTCCTTGGCGCCAAATCATTGTTGTGACGAAACAAGAACCTAGGAGCATACCCTCGCCTGACATCTGTGTTGCCGTGACTCGGATTTAACCTGGCAGAGACAACCTCCACACAGAAGAGTCCAGGCACAGCAGGAGCCCAACTCAGCAAAGCTCCCGCGGTAAAACCCGGAACGCCAAGAAAACCCAGCGCAGGGGAAGGCCCATCGTGCTGGAAACCGGGACAGTGAAACACGAACTCGGCAGAAAGCCCACGCGGCTCAGCCTCAGGTTCTAGAAGACCTCTGGTTAAGATAGGTCTTCGCTCCTGTGGCTGGAGGAACATGCCTAACGAAATCTTAATTCCTTTACAGTCTCTCGTTTCTTGTTTCCTCGAACTCCCCGCAAACAGGCGGGCAGCAGTGGGCACAATTGAGGGGTTCTGGAGAGGCTACTCTTTGGTATGTCCCAAAGGCGCTATCTGCTGGGCCCCAGTAGCTGTTACCCAAGCCGGTGGGGGTTCTTCTGTCCTTACTCTTGTCTGTGCCAAGAATCAGGCCAATGAAAACTGTGAGCACAGGTCAGGTATTTAGCAGATTTTCCAGCAGGCTATGAAGGGGATCCCTTGGCACGTTTTTCCCACTGCTTTTTCCTCCTGTCCTTCAGCTCTCTCCCGGGACTCGATCCCGGCCAAAACCCAGAATATCTGGTTTCAGGACCTAATAAAGCTCAGGCTCTGAGGTCTTATTGGAAAAATTTAGTGAGAGACAAAGCCAAAGGTAAGAGGTGGATTTGTTAGGATTCAGAGGGAATCTTCAGGGTGTGGGCCATTGCTGAGGGCAGTGTGGTCTGGATAGGTTTTGCGAGTGAATTCATATGCTAATGAGTGGGACGATCTTCCCAGCCCTGGGGGAGCCAGCCACTCCTCCCTCTTTGACAGTGCCTTGGAGCTGTCTTGTCACCTCTGGGCGCGTCTGTGGTTTATAGATTGGGGACTAAGGTTTACTTGAATTTGACTTGTCTTCTTGGACCCAGCTGATTTTAACTGGTTTCCTTTATGCCCTTGTGCTGTGTCACTCTTTCAAAGGTTGTGCTCTGCCTCCTTCCCTCCTGTCTCATGCTCCTTTCCTCAGCCCCATCCTGGCCCACAATGTTGCCTCTACAATCTTCTAGAGGGACAATCAGAAAATAGCTGGACTTGGGAGGGAAATACTGTATAATATCCAACCCCTTAATCCTACCTAGCACTGGTAAAAAAAAAAAAAAGAAAAAAAAAATAGCTGAGTAATATTCCATTGTGTATATGTACCACAGCTTTCTTATCCATTTGTCTGCCAATGGACATCGAGGTTGCTTCCATGTCCCAGCTACTGTAAACAGTGCTGCGATGAACATTGGGGTACACATGTCTCTTTCAATTCTGATTTCCTCGGTGTGTAGGCCCAGCAGTGGGATTTCTTCATCGTATGGCAGTTCTATTTCCAGTTTTTAAAGGAATGTCCACACTGTATGAACATTACTCTTAAATATTTCAGAGAAAATGATCATCTGTCCCCACCCATCTACCCCTCCCTCCCTCCCTCCATCATCCCTGAGAGAGAAAGAGGAGAGACAGAAAAAGAAAAAGCAGATATTAAAATGGAACAAAACGCTAGTAACAGGTGAATGTGTATAAAGGCAACACAAGTTTCATGTAATTATTCTTATTCTTAGAACTATTCTATAAGTTGTAAATATAAAAAAAGTAATATAAACATGTTTTCAGACATCCAAGGACCACATAGTTTAACCATCATGTTATAAGAATGTGTGCTTCAGAAAAAACTACAGATGATCTAGGAAACTGGAAATCCAGCACAGGAGAGAAGGAGAAAGGAAGCCCCGAGAAGGCAACAGTAATCAGTCCAGATTGGAACAGAAGGATAAAGCATGGTGGGAGAGAGATCTGGAAAAAAAAATGGGACTGATAGATTACTTGGAAGTGTTTGAGTGTTCAGAAAATTATTGTTTCACAAATCTGTAGGAGAATTTGGGGAAAAAAAATAAGGGGCAATACAAAACAAAGCAAATTTCAAAAGAAAAAAAAAATTCAGGCAACTGTGAAGTACAGGAAAAGCCAAAAACTTAGAAAGAAAAGGTAATCATAAAACACACCATGACTTATCAGGTAATGACATTTACAGTCATGATAAGTAAACACTGCATTTTTATAATCAAACTTTGTGATATATTGGGAGAATGATGGAGTATAGTGAGATGTAAAAAATTACATCCTCAATAATCACCATCAGAACTCAACAGATTCTAAACAGCCCTGTGAAGAACAATGTAAACGTATGTGGCAGTTGCCGCTGTTTGCCTACAAAACAGCCAAGCCCTTTGTTCCTCCTTCTGGATTTTGTTCAGCATTTCCCTCCTTCCACTGGCCATGTGTAGCAGGGGCATCCCCAAAGGGGAAATGCTCTTGGTCCAAGTTGATCATGCTGGGCCTATACCTCTCTTTTTACCAGCCAGGGCACGGCAGTGTGCTGTAGTTCTAGCTGATGACACGCTAGGGAGGGCTTCTCAGGGGTTTCAAGGAGTACATTTTACAGTCTTAAGAAATACATAGCAAGTGGCCTTTAGGCATTGTCATTTCTGGAGTGGTGTTCAGAGCTCCTGAGTCATCTTGTGGGCCTGAGGGGAGCCAGACAAGATGGCAGAGGGCAGAGCCCAGATCCTAGAGGAAGGGAGCCCTGGTCACACACAGCCCCTCTTTTCTTTTGAAGTATCTTGTAAAGATACAATCAAGGGAGTTCCCTAGTGGTCCAGTGATTAGTGGACTAGAGTTCCCTAGTGGTCCTGTGCTTTCACTTCTTAGGGCTCTGGTTCAACCTCTGGTCAGGGAACTCAGATAACAAGCCTTGTGCATAGCCAAAAAAAAAAAAAACCATGATACAATCAACATACAATAATATACAATTAAAGACAAAAAATTGTAGTCTTCACCATCTGAATCTTTCATCTATATGTTACTGTGAACAGAGTGTATGTTATTCTGGCCTTTTGCATATGTTTATGCATGTGTTTGATTTTTACTATATGTCCATATGTATGTGTTCATATACATGTACACATACATAATTCTTTAAACCCACAATGGGATCCTCCAAGAGGCCAGTTCTCAAACTTGAACATGCTTAAGAATGATCCTGAGGACTCCATAAACACAGATTACCCGATGCCATCTGCAGAAACTGCCTCACTTCAGGGCTTACACCTCAGTCCTTCTAGGAACCAGTGGACAAACTCACCTGCAGTCCTGCCATGTGAGATCCTCTGAACACTCCCGATTCATGTTCCCATCCTCCCATTTCTTTCCAATCCTGGGAGCACAACTGTCTTTGTTCTGGATTTCCGTTCCAACCAGAAAAGCACAAAGCCTGCACTGCATCTTCTCCCTAGTCAATTGCCGGGCCAGCCGGAAGATTTCAGCGAGCAACATGACGCGTTCCTTTAGGCTAAGAAATAAAGAGACAGAACAGATGGGGTCGAGAGGATCGCTGCAGTCAACGATGATTCTTTATTTCTCAGGGTTACATATATACTAAACCAAGAAGAGAGGCATCCCAAAGAAAATTCTTCCCCATGTACATCATCTTTAAGATAACAATCACCAGAGCTCTCTCCTGGCGCCAAAGGCATCCTACTTATCTTAAGGGCAGTCGTGCAAAGCCATCTATCTGCACCTTGTGTGCATTCAAGGCTCACTAATGGTCTGTTAGGAGTTAACTCGGATAGTAAATTCCAGAGGGGTGGCGGGACAGAGAGCTATGTCTGCGAACAGACCCTTGATAATCAATCAAGGCAGCTCCCAGAGTCAGCTCTTTCAAGCCGCTCCCCGCAGTTAATGTCCTCCTTGTTTGACTTGCTACCTACCTCCAAACCCAGGTCCTTTATGGAGACATTGAGAAACAAGCTGGCAGAGACCCTCAGGGTACGTCAGCCGACCCGAATTGAAAAGGCTGTTTTCTAGAGACAATCCTCAATACCCATCAGTGCAGGAGGGCCCCCAAGTGGCATATTAATAGCAAATGCCTATTAAAAATTTTTCTTTTAGATTCAAAGAGATTTTTATAATGATAAGATAATTATATCACTGCTGTGCTGTGCTGAGTTGTGTTTGACTCTTTGCAACCTTGTTATAGCCCATCAGGCTCCTCTGTCCATGGAATTCTCCAGGCAAGAATACTGGAGTGGGTTGCCATTTCCTCCTCCAGAAGTCTTCCTGATCCAGAGACAGAACCCGAGTCTCCCGAGTCTCCTGCAGTGCAGGTGGGTTCTTTATCACCGAGCCTCCTGGGAAGCCCATTTGCATCATTAGTAGTTCCTTTTAATTTCTTGGGCAAAATTTAGTAGGTGAAGAATCGAGATAAACTTGTATTTCCTCTTGGAGGTACTTCACATGGGTAAAAGAGGCCACATATTTGAAGGTTAAGGCCTGGCTCTCAGTGAAGAGCCCATGGATGGCTCTGTCTGGCAAGGCCATTGCTGGTAATATATAGACAACTGGAGGTCCATAGCTTAGGTTAAATATGCTCATTGGTCCATGTTATTGGGAGAATATCAGTTCAGTTCAGTTGCTCAGTCGTGTCCGACTCTTTGTGACCCCACAGACTGCAGCACGCCAAGTCTCCCTGTCCATCACCAACTCCCGGAGTTTACTCAAACTCATGTCCATTGAGTCGGTGATGCCATCCAACCATCTCATCCTCTGTTGTCCCCTTCTCCTCCCGCCTTCAATCTTTCCCAGCATCAAGGTCTTTTCAAATCAGTCAGTTCTTCCCTTCAGGTGGCCAAAGTATTGGAGTTTCAGCTTCAGCATCCGTCCTTCCAATGAATATTCAGGACTGATTTCCTTTAGGATGGACTGGTTGGATCTCCTTGCAGTCCAAGGGGACTCTCAAGAGTCTCTCTAACACCACAGTTCAAAAGCATCAATTCTTTGGCACTCAGCTTTCTATGTAGTCCAGCTCTCACATCCATACATGTCTACTGGAAAAGCCACAGCTTTGACTATATGGACATATGTCAGCAAAGTGATGTCTCTGCTTTTTAATACACTGTCTAGGTTTGTCATAGTTTTTCTTCCAAGGAGCAAGTGTCTTTTAATTTCATGGCTGCAGTCACTGTCCACAATGATTCTGGAGCCCAAGAAAATAAAGTCTGCCACTGTTTGCATTTTTTCCCCATCTATTTGCCATGAAGTGATCTGTGGTAGTTAGGTTCCATAAAGTCACTGTGAACACTGAATTAGCAAATATAGAACTCTTTTATCTCAGGGGAAGTACAGGAGTAGGTTTGTGAGACCTCTGGCCGTAGTTTCATCAACTAATAAAAACATGACCTTACTCAATGTGTGTTTTATTTTAGAGACAAGTTGTTTAATATACATCATTGATTCATTAATACTGAACTCATGGCCAACAGTATCATAACACATGCCTGAATGAAGTTTATCTAACAGACATATTTTCTCCATAAGGCGCATCACAGCCTTCTTGCTCTTAGGAACACTGGATTGCATTTCAGGACATAACTCCGGAGCCATCCTAAGCAGTGAAATTACCAACAAAAAGTGGCACAGAAGTGTGAACAGAGTGACATTAGATAGACTACAGAAAGGGCACTTGTGTATAGTCTGAAGGATGAATCAAGAAGGCAGAGTTCCCTTTATCAACCTCATCTAGGAATATGCAGGGTGGGTGACTCAAGGTTTTTAATCATTCTTCACATGTCTGTGAATGACCACAGAAACACTGAGGGTATTGATTTTGGGGTTACTGGTGAATTTTAGTGAGTATAGAAATCCACAAATATAGAACCTGTGAATATTAAGGATTGGCTGTATGCATCTCTTAAATATAAGAATTATTTTAAAAACATAGCTTCAATTACCATTTTTGCTGCTGGATTCCTTAACATTATGGAGTAGCCATCAAAATTCACATTTTCCCAACTGTCTTCTTAAAGCATCTTTATGAATCCATGGATTTAATCATAGCTGACATGTTTGAATTCATTTGCAAAGATTATTATGATTCATATTATTATTTATCTTATTATTATCACCCATGGTCAGACTGTCCCATCTTTGGCCAGTAGGAGTTCTATTTGTCCAGGCAGCATTGGTTCCTTCCCATGAGAAATGGGCTGTAGAGACCCTGCTACGGGTGCTCACTGCTATTCAGCAGTCAGTTTCCAGTGGACAGAACCGGGAAATACAGGAAGTACCTGTCTGTCTATGTATCTGTCTACCTATCTAGCTATCTATCTATTTAATCATAAAATACATCATGAATTTGAACCTGTGCTTCCTTTTAAGGTTCTGGATTATATGATTTTTACTCAATTCTTCTAATACGTGTATTTCCTACTTCCCATAGCCAGAATCTTTGTCCTCAAAAACAACGTGAATGATAAAACATCATGTAATTATTCAGCAGTTTTATCTGACATTGCATTACCCATGTGACAGGTCTAAAATAGCAGAACCACAGTAATATCATTATTGAAAAGTTACTCTGTTGCTGTTTTTTAAAATTGGAGGATAGTTGCTTTACAATATTGTATTGGTCTCTGCCATACATCAACATGAATCAGCCACAGGCATACATATGTCCCCTCTCTCTTGAACCTTCCTCCCACCTCCCACTCCATCCCACCCTTCTAGATTGTCACAGAGCATCTGATTTGAGCTCCCTGCATCGTACACCAAATTCCCACTGGCTCTGTTTTATATGTGGTTATGTATTTCCACTGCTACTCGCTCAGTTTGTCCCACCCTCTCCTCCCCGACTGTGTCCACAATTCTCTTCTCTGTCTGTATCTCCACTGCTGCCCTGCAAAGAGATTCATCAGTACCACCTACAGTCCTTTTTTTTTTTTTTTCACCTACAGTCCTTTTTGTACTTAGGATGTATCCCACTGGGAGTGTGCAGTCAAATACTTATAGCTTATCTCTGCAGTTTTGCTACCAAAATGGATACACAGCTAGGTTCATTTATTTCATTTTTTATATTTTGGGATTAATATTTTAAAGTGTAATGTTGTCTTTTGTGGTTTACTTGTCCATGGAAAAATAGAATTAAATCTGTATATATTTATATCCTTTATTATAGAAATAGTAGTATACACATGTTTCTGCACTTAAAAAAAATCACTTTAACAATGTATTTTGGAAATTACTCCATAGTAGATGGAGATACTCATTACAATATAGTTATATAGTACTCTGTCATAAGGATGTACATAGTTTATTCAACCAGTTCCAGATTGTGGCATTTTAATTGTTTTCTGTCTTAGCTATTATAATGAGTGTCCTTGTACACCTATCTCTTTCTAAAGATTTATTTATCTGTTTATGACTGCAGTGTGACTTTTAAAAGCTTTACGGCTGTGCTGGGTCTTCGTTGCTGTGCATGGGCTTTCTCTAGTTGCAGTGAGCAAAGGCTACTCTTTAGTTATGGTGTCCAGACTTCTCATTGCAGTGGTTTCTCTTGTTGCAGAGCATGGGCTCTAGGAACCGTGGGCTTCATTAATTTCAGCTCCCAGCTCTGGAGCACTGGTTCAGTAGCTCTGGTACACAGGCTTAGATGTCCCTTGGCATGTGAGATCCTCCCGGACCAGGGATCAAACCCATGTCGCCTGCATTGGCAGGTGGATTCTCTACCTCTGGGCCGCCAGGGAAGCTCCAGATATCTCTTTTATATTTGCCAGTATATATTTGAAATAGATTTCAAGAAGGATGATTACTGAATCAAAGGGTAAAAGAATATATAATTTTGCTAAGTATCTTCAAATTCTCTTCCATCCAGGTTATTCCATTTGCATTCCTTCTGTGTGCAAGCCTGTGTGTTCAGTCACTTCAGTTGCCTCCAACTCTTTGCCACCTAGGGGACTGCAGTCCACCAGGCTGCTCTGTCTCTGGGGCAAAACACTGGCACGGGTTGCCATGCCCCCTCCAGGGTATCTTCCTGACCAGGAACCAAACAGGTGTCTCCTGCATCGCAGGCAGATCCCGTACGCACTGACGCACTGGGGAAACCCCTGTATTCCTTCTAGCGATGTGTAAAGGTGCTGGTTCTCCCAAAGTTTCATTAACAAGAGTGTACTGTTGAACTTTTTGATTTTTGCTAATCTCTTGGAAAGGTGAGAAATTGTATCAGTGTAATTTGCATTTGTTATTATTGCCCAACTTTTTGAGGAAAATACAATGTATTGGTAACATATAAAATAATACATTTCACAGAAACCCAAGTCTCCTTTCTTGGAAAGTTAATGTGGCTGCACCAAATCAACATTTCCAGCTGGGGTGACTGGCTGGGACTGAGTCCAGCTGTCCACATTAGATGGGTGTGTGGTTCCTAGTTTAATACAAACTCCACTCTACCTTTCACTGGATTATAGAACCTGCCTTTCCCTGTCAGTGTTTGATCTGTCAGCCCATCCCTTGACTTGGAAAGTAGGTGTATCAGTTATCTGTTGCCAGAAAATGCGGCATCATGAGCATCACAGTTACAGAACTGCGGTGGCCTCTATCACACTGAGCATTTGTTGTTCTGCATCTGGGGTGGTTGGCTGGCTGGCTATGCTGGTATTAGCTGGGCTCACTCACTGTGTGAGGGTTTGGTTAGCTGTCAACTGATCTAGATGAATTTTGACTGTATGCTTAGAGCCACATAGATGTGACCCCGTAAGTGTAAAGCATAGTGTGTATTGGGTGGTGTGCTCTTTGTCCGGATGCAGCTCATGCACAAGCCCTACTGCTAGATTTATGGGGGGCCATGTCCCCCTAAGAGCCATGTGTCCTGTTCTCTGGGTGCCTCATCCCGATGACCGACCCCCAGCACTCTAGTCTCAGACATCTGCTCGCTCAGTAAGGACTTTTGCTTCTCCCAGGTCCCTTGGCTCTCTCAAAGATGGGAATGTGGTCTGGTTCCGCGTGAACCATGTGGTGGGGCAGAAGAATGGAAGTAGTGATGTTGACCTGAACAGAAGAAGGCTGAGCTCCCCGGGGAGAGGGATTCCTGTCCCTGACCACATCTGGGCTCAGACGGCAGCTCTTCCCTGGGTCTCCAGCCTGCCGGCCCGCCCTGCAGATTCTGGACTTTCCAAGCCTCCACGAACCAATTTCTTTCTTTCTTTTTTTGTTATTGGAGTATAATTGCTTTACAATGCTGTGTTAGTTTCTGCTGAACAATGATGTGAATCAGTCATGTGTACACATATATCCCTCCCCACCTCCCACATCCCACCCCTTTAGGGTCATCCCAGAGCACTGAGCTGAGCTTCCTGTGCTTTATATTAATAGCAAGTCCCCACTAGCTATTTGTTTTACACATGGTAGTGTATATATATGTCAATCCTAATCTCTCAATTCATCTCAGTCTCCCGCCCCCTCACCCCCGCCCCATGTCCAAATGTCTATTCTCTATGTCTGCAACTCTGTTCCTGCCTTGGAAATAAGTTAATCTGTACCATTTTTTAGATCCGACATAAAAGCAATAATATGCAATATTTGTTTTTCTCTTTCTGACTTCACTCTATATGACTGACTCTAGGATCATCCATGTATCTACAAATGATCCCATTTCATTCCTTTCACTGGCTGAGTAATATTCCATCGGCTTCCCTGGTAGCTCAGCTGGTAAACAATCCGCCTGCAATGTGGGACACCTGGGTTCAATCCCTGGGGTGGGAAGACCCCGGAGAAGGGAACAGCTACCCATGCCAGTGTTCTGGCCTGGAGAATGCTATGGACTGTAGAGTCCATGGGGCTGCGAAGAATCAGACACGACTGAGCAACTTGCACACACACACACACGAGCTCGTTTCTTTAAAGCTTTTTAAAGATGTGGTTTTTATTTATTTATTTTTGGCCGCACTGGGTCTTTCTGGCTAGTTGTGGCTGACAGGGGCTGCTCTCTGTTGTGGCGGGAGGGCTCTCACTGCAGTGGCTTCTCCTGTTGTGCAGCACGGGCTCCAGGCGTGAGGACGGACTTCTGAAATCGTGGTGCACAGGCTTACTTGCTCACAGCATGTGAAATCTACCCAGACCAGGGACTGAACCTGTGTCCCCTGCCTCAGCAAGCAGATTCTCATACACTGGGCCGCCAGGGAAGTCCCTGCATGAGCTAATTTCTTAGTCTCTCTGTACACACACACCCCGTTGGTTCTGTTTCTCTGACTAGTGCAGAATGTTAGCAGGGGAGGGGCTTCAGCCTGTGTTGTTGCTGGTTTCCTTCTAAGGCAGTTTGAGAACAAATACGTTTCCCCACAGTGAGAATTCATTTCCTTCAGTTTTCAATGAACAGATGACTATTCCTCACATAAACAAAAGGCTGCCTTCATTTCTTGTCTATTATAATTCTATCCTTAGGATTCCTTCCCTTCTCGTTTCATGTTGCACTCTGGAGATTTCTGGAATTAACTGACAATGTGTGGTCTAAGCACCAGATAAGTGTTCTGTAATCCGTAGGTTTTTCTCCTGGCAGGTTGAATGGGGTGGTCAGAGAGTAAGACTGATGTAAAAGAAGTCTTTTCACCCTGCCACGAATCTTTAGAGGATCTTTGTAGTTATACCCCTCAAAGATTTAGACCTTCCCTAAGCACTATTTATTTTCAGAAACTGTCCTGGGTTCCATGGCAGGTTTCATTCAGGCCAAATCCGATAAAAGGGATGGTGCAGTCATAAGACAACATTGAGTCATTTTGTCTCATTGAACCTACTAGGATTTGGTTACTTATTTTTGGCTGTGTGGCATGTAGGATCTTAGTTCCCTTTCAAGGATTGAACCCACCCCCTGTGCATTGGAAACCCAGAGTTTTAACCACTGGACCACCAGGGAAATCCCACTGAACCTAGGAGGATTTATACTCAAGTCTCTGAGTCTTAAAACTGTGTGTCTTGGATATTCTGAGTTTTGTACAAATGGCACCACTGACACACGGGCCTCACTCATCCTCCAGGATCCCTGAGTGTGCACGAGAAAGATCTCAGTAGCCGGACTCGGAAAAGGAGAGGAAGAGACGGCACAGCGGGCAAGCTGGACTCTGCGTTCAGTGGCAGAGGCTAGGCTGCTCCTCTTCCTATCACATTATTCTGCACATATTCCATGAAGTGTTTTTTCTAAACGTCCTCTGATTTGGCAGAGGCACCTTGGCATCATGGGGAACTGGCATTTGGGAGAAGCACTGAAGGTGCATTGCAGTGGAGGCTGATTTCTTAAATGCTCATAAATTCTGCACGCTGTGCATACAACCAAACCCATCACAAACACACACGGTCTGAAAATCCTCTTATGAATTCTTTTCAGTCTGTGCCTCTGCAGAGAACATGGGTGTCATCTGAAAAATAATCACATGATCTCCCAGACTCACAGTGGGATGAACGAGGGACTGATGGGCTTGACTCCCCATTTTTGGAACCTCTCAATCCCCAGGTTCCAACATTACAACTCACTAGTGGGGATGCAGGGGTGAAGGGAGGAAGGGGAGAGAAGGGAGAGAAAAGGGAAACAGCCAGTCACCAGTGGAGCCACAGCTCTTCTCTGGGGAGAGACTGATGTGAGGAAGGTGGGGAAATACATCTACCACAGCATAGAGGTTTTTGAGTCAAATATATCTGGGTCTAAATCCAATTCCTACTGCTTCCCAGCTGCATGACCAGAGGCAAGTCACCCAAAGCCCTGAGCCTTAGCTCCCTTACGTGTACAAAAAGGGTAAGAGCTAACTACCTTGAACAGTTGCTGGCAGGCTAAGATCATGATTGTGAAGAACACGGCACACAGTGGGTCTGCAGGAATGCTAGCTTCCTGACAGCTTTTCTTAGATGAGCGCTCAGAGAAGTCAGTGCCAGACTGAGGCCTGACTTGGCTTCCCCTTTGACAAACAGTTATGGCAGGTGTGGATGGATGTGTGTCCACCCAGGTTGGGGTGTGTTTGAGGAAATGTGGTTTGAGGTGAGATGAGATTATCCCAGCGGGAGATACCTTTGTCTACAGAGAGGACATGATTTTCAGAAGACCCATTTAATTGCATCAAGTGGAAGCACCTGTCAGTACAATTTTCTGGGGGCTAGAAACCCACATCAGTTTCTACAGACAAAGTCTACAAACAGGTAGGTCTCCTGTGCCAATTATTCACACCTGTCTTTGGGGGCCATGGGATTTAAGAGATTTTGGAAGACACCGTTGGGATAGTAGGATGAGTAGAGCATGAATCTAGGAGGGACAGGAGGAGGACGGCAAATACCATGACATCAGGCAGTTCAGACAATTGCTGGGGAAACACAGGAGGACTGAGCAGTGCAGCAGAGGCTGTGGGCTGTGGGGGCCAGGAATTCTCTGTCATGTTTCCATGGTGTTGAAAATGCTTTTCAGCTCCCAGGAGAAACTGTACAGATGTTGGTTAATAGGCTTTTCTAGCTCTGTGGCCTCATATTACATCTAAACTTCTTGAGGTTCAGTATTCTCACTTGTAAAATGGGGAACATAAGAGTACCTACCTAAGAAATGAAGATGAAAAGCAATGATGCTTATAAAGCCTTAGCATAGTTTCTAGCACATATTAAGGTCTCATAAATCTTAGTTATTATACAAAGGCCATTTAAGTGACTAGTGCAACACAACAATGAATATGAATTGATTCCAACAAATTCATATGTTTTCAAACATTAGTTTTTCCTTTTGGATTGCTGTTTCTATCCAGCTGTTTCTGTTTGATTTCAGTATCTATTTATATGTGTAATTACAAAAGGGAGCTGGGCTGGAGCAATGTGAAGCAGATGCTTAATTGCAGGAGAATTTGAGTATACAGTGTGTGAAAGGCCCCCATCATAGGGCTTCCTAGGTGGCATTAGTGGTAAAGAATCTGCCTGCCAGTGCAGGAGACATAAGAGACATGGGTTTGATCCCCGGGTCAGGAAGATTTCCTGGAGGAGGAAACGGCAACCCACTCCAGTATTCTTGCCTGGGAAATCCCATGGACAGAGGAACCTGGCAGGCTACAGTCCATGGGGTTGCAAAGAGTCAGACATGACTGAGCAACTGAGCGCTAAAGGTTCCATCACAGGGCATCTGAAACAGCAAAGGAGAAGTCCCTGGGTACCACAGTACCTGCGGCCACAGGAGAGAAGCCATTCCTAGTTCAGTTACTATCCTGGCCCTCTGTCGTTACAAAAACTTGAAGATGCCTTTGTAGTTAAAACCTTTCTGGACAGAGGTGCTGAATTTCTCCAAGTTGGGCCTGGAACACACATACAGGTATGTGGTGGGAAAGGGCTCTAAGAATAAATGCTAAAAAAAATAAAAAAATTAAAAAAAAAAATGCTAATCACTGTTTCCCTAAACTGTGTCACAGGCTGGAGTCCCAGCAGGGCTTGTATCTCTAAAAACAATACAGTTACAAAACAGAACAGCCTCACAAGCACTTATTTCGTCCCAGGCAGCACCGGAAACACTGCCAATCTGTGAATTCATTTAATGATTAAACTTCAACAGCCCTTTCTGGGGGTACCCCCATCATACCCATATAACAGACAGTGAATCAGGCAAACCAACTGCTGCGGATCCCCAGTTATTTTTAGTGGTTCAGCCAGGTTTCTGGAACTAACTGGTTGACGCTCTCAACCCGTACACATCTGGCCACTGAAATGGTGGGTACTAGTCTTCCCACTTCCAGTTCTTCTACAGCGGTGTAGGCACAGGGCCCAGGCCGCGTGGGCACATTGGAGCAATGTACCTGTTATCTGGAATGGCAACCACAAGTAGTGTACACCTCCTGGGAAATCCTCAGGGCTGCAACCATTCAGCCGCTTGCACTGGATTCCCATGTGGACCAGTGGTGAATTCGCCTGCAAATGCAGGAGACCCAAGGTTCGATCCTTGGGTCTGGACGATCTCCCGGAGGAGGAAATGGCTACTCACTCCAGTGTTCTTACCTGGAAAATTCCATGGACAGAGGAGCCATGGGGGTCGCAGAGTCGGACACTACTGAAGAGACTTCGCACACAGCACATACCTGGGCCCAGAGGCCGCGATCTGAGTAGATTAAGGGGTGCCGCGAAACCCAAACTCTAGTCGGCTCAGCAGCTGGAGCACAAGGGCGGAGCGACCAGCCTCTAGTTCTGTGTTACCGCGCCCACCAATGACGTCACGGCCAAGCGCCTGTCCGAAGCCCAGCCCCTTCGGGTTACGTGAGGTCGCGCCGCCGGAACCACCGAGATGGGCAGCCTAGAGGGATGGTGGACACCTGCGCCCGCTTCCGCATGGTCTTTGAGAGAACCCCTTTAGGGGTTATGAGGGAAAGAGGGTAAATTCTGGCGAGCTCTTCTTGTCAGTCCCGTTAGGCGCCGGCTTCCTCGTTTTCCTTAGCGCCTCGTCAGCACGCTGCCCCTGAACTCGCCTCCCTCTGACCGGATGCCCCGGCGTCTGGGCCTCACAGAAGCCGCAGAGGTGGCTGCGGGCCCAGAGCCCTGGTCCAGTTCCTTGCCCACCGAGGCGGGATCCTCTTTTTGTCTAAAAGAAGTTGGCCCAACAGTCCCCTGTGGCCGGTACTGAAGTTTCTGATGTTTGGGGTCTCCTGCTTGCTTGGGTGGAGAGCCTCTTGGGGTCTCCCGTGCCCTGATAGCTAATATGACCATGAATATTTCACTCAGTCCAAATCCAGCCAGCCTTGTCTCCTCTCTATAGGCACTTTTGGGAGTCAGTGACGTGGTCCCCATAAGCACTTTTTTAGGTTTTTAAGTTTGTTCAGACCCAGCACTGTAGGGGCCGAATTCGTCGTGTGTGTCTCGGTCCACTTGGTGTGAATGGGCCCAGTAGCGCTCTTGGGCAGAGGAGACAGGTGGTGGATTGTCCCGAATACCAGCTAGAGCAATTCATGAGAAGGTGGCGGTGATCAGCCAGTGGAGGGCTGGTAGAGACTCCTGCCAATGCTGGCAATGAGATGGAAGACTGGGCGTTTGTGGGTGATGATGTAGAAAAGGGACCATTGCGCTCATGGCTGTTCTTCTCTTAGCTTTTAAGGTTCTTGCTTTTCCAAACCGGGAAGAGTGCACAGAGCCAGGGGACATCAGCCATGCTCCAAACCACTTGGCCTCAGGTGAGCCTCCCTTCATTTCAGTCTTAAGAGTCACAGTAGCTATCAGGTCATTAGGAAGGGACCAAAAAGGCCTCACTTGTCCAGGCTGTGGTTTCCCTCTTGAGTCCATCCCCCGAGGCTAAGGTTGTAAATACGTGGTGGGGGAGGTTAGAGTCTTGTGTGTAGCCTGAAGAGTTTGGACATATCGATTTAAGTAGAAAAGGGGGGACCCAGGTCAAGAAATTCCCTCAGAATGTGAAAATCCAGATCATGTTGTACAAATAAAAGTTGTGTGCACAGATATAGAAAACAACCTTATCTAGAGGGAAACACGTTGAGGGTGGGGGATAAATTAGAAATATGGGATTAGCAAAAAAGATAAGGTTGCTAGGTGAGAAACAGCTTGAGACAAATTCTTAATTGAAGAGATTGTTCCTCAAATAGTAGGGGTATCCCAGAGAGACCTGCATTGTTCCTTCCATATGTGCTTTCAGATGCTAGGCACATAGGGCTGAATAATGCAGACAAGTTCTCCTTTCTCATGGAGGGTACTTTTACCAAAAACAAGTAAGTTGATATCATAAGTACCTTTTGCTCAAGTACAGTGCTTCCTAACAGTGAGGTCCACAGATGGGCAGCATCAGGATCACTTGGGTGCTTATTAAAACTGCAATTTGCTAGGTGCCACCCTAGATCAGTAATTATACTGGGGAGGAGGGTAGGTCAAGTCAGGAATCTGTTGTAGCAAGTTGTGTGGGTGATTCTCATGCACCCTCTCAAATTTGAGAAGCTTCAAAGAAGCTCCTTTTGAAGGTGATCATCAGGGAATCCCTCATGGAGGTGGTCACGTGAGCTTGAGACCTCAAGGATGAGGTAGAAATAGGATGGAGAACTACTGGAGAGAGAGCCAAAGCTGAGCTTTCCAGACTGTAGAAAATGCATCAGCCCTGAGGTAGGAGAGAAAGCTGGGTGTATTCTAGGGTAGAGAGAGGTTAGAGGAAGTAATTCATTGTGAGGTGGGACAAACTAGGCACAACTAGTGTCTCGGAGGTCACTATGAAGACTCAGGTTTCACTTCTGAGTTCAGTAGGAAGATGCTAAAGGATTTTAAGCAGGGCATGTGAAAGGGATGGATTTATATATTAAAAAGATTTTGGCCCATGGTGGTGAGTTGGTTGCAAAAGAACATTGTCATTTTGTAGGATATGACATCTGGGTAAGAGATTAAGTATTGCTCTCTCAGCTCCCTCCCTTTTCTTTTCTTAGTAGACTTCTTTTTTTTTTTTTTTAGAGAAGTTTTAGGTTCATAGCATAATTAAACAAATAGCACAGAGTTCCCATATGCTTTCTGGCCCCATACATGCATAGCCCATTGTCAGAGTGGTACATTAGTTCAAATTGATGAACCTCCATTGACACATCATAGTCACCCAGAGTCCATAGCTTGCACTAGGGTTCACTCTCGGTGTTGTACATTCTATGGGTTACACATGTATAATGACGTGTATTTACTATCGTTGTATCATACAGAGGCTTTTCACAGGCTCTAAAAATCCTGTGTCCTGCCCTCCTTTCCTGGCAACTGTCGATCTTTTTGCTTTTTCCAGAAAATTGTGTAGTTGGTATCCTACCTTTTTATGTTGGTTTCATTCATTTAGTAGTATTCATTTCAGGTTCTTGTGTGACTTTTCATGGCTTGATAGCTTTTTAAAGCGCTGTATAATATCCCATTGACTGTACCACAGTTTATTCACCTACTGAAGGACTGTTTCATTGCTTCCAAGGTTTGGCAATTATGAATAAAACTACTGTAAACATCCTTGTGCTTGTTTTTGTGTGGATATACATTTTTAGCTCATTGGGAAGATACCAAGGAGTATGATTGCTGGATCATATGGTTAGAATGTGTTTATTCTTGTTTTGTAAGAAGCTGTTAAACTGTCTTCCAAAGTGACTGCACCAGTTTGTATTTTCACCAGCAGTGACTGAGAGTTCGTGTTGCTCCACATCCTCACCAGTGTTTGGTGGTGTCAGTGTTTGGGATTTTGGTCATTCTACTAGTTGTGTTGTGGTATCTCATTGTTTTAATTTGCATTTCCCTGAACACATATGCTGTAGAGTATCTTTTCGTATACCTGTTTGCCATCTGTATAACTTCTTTGGTGAGATTTCTGTTTGGGTCTTTTGCCCATTTTTTAATCAGGTTCTTCATTTTTCTGTTGAGTTTTTAGAGTTCTTTGTGTACTTGGGATAATAGTCCTTTATTATGTGTGTCTCCTTAAATGTTTTCTCACTATCTATGGCCTATATTCTCATTTGCTTGAAGTATTGTCCTTTTCAGGTAGGGTTCAATTCCCTCCCATCTTTTCTTTCAAAGATGTATTTCCTTCAAAACCTTCTCAGGTAGTCTGTCACACTTACTTTTCTCAGATGACTTTAAATGAGCCCCAGCCTCTGCATTCATCCCATTGATTTTTTTTTGGTGGAGAAGTTGATTTTATCGGAATCATAGGCAAAATTGGGGATAATTGACTTCTTTACAGGTTTGATTCTTCCCATTTAGAAACACTGTATATTCTAATTTATTCAGTTCCTGCTTTATTTATTTTAATAATCATTTTGTTTTCTTCATCTTGGTTTTGCAGGTTTTTGTTGGGTCTACTCTTAGCTCTTTTCATATAAATGGCATCTTATTTTCTCCCATTTTGTCTTTTAATTGTTCATACTGATATTTTAAAAAGCTAATCATTTTGGTTCATGTATCCTGTATCTAGCTAACTTAATGAATTATCTTGTCAGTTTTAAATGTTTTTCATTTATTTTCTTGGGTCTTGGATATTTTTTAGGCAGATAGCCATTTCATCTGCAAGTAAAGATATTTATGTTACTTCGTTAGCTGTATTTATGCTGCTTGTCCAGCCTTTTACCAAAAGTAGAACCTCAGCGCATGGTAAATTATCAGCCATCAGCTTTAATGGATGTGCCCTGGCATTTCACTGTGAAAGTGGTATTTGCTGTTCTTCTCTGACCTTCTTCATAAGCGTAAAAATTCTATTTGTGATCGAACCATTTTTCAAATTAATTTTTCCCCAGGTTCATATTAATCATCTTGGATCTGCCAGACACTAGGAAAAGCTACTACTAGCTTTTACCTATTGCCGGGCACTAGGGAAAGCTACTAAGAAAACCTACTGTGCACTAGGAAAGCAATAATGAAGAAAGCAGAACCCTTGCCTCATGGCTTACATTCTGGTGAGAGGGAGATACCCGATAAAAGTGTAATTTGTCAGATGATGAAAAAATACAGTGGAGAAAAATAAAGTGAGGTACACAGGGACCATGCACAGGAAGAGGAAAATTATATCAACAACCTAACTGTCTTAAGTTCCCCTTTATTTAAAAAAACATGTTTTAGTTATTTTTTTGTGCACTGGGTCTCTGCTGTTGTGCTTTCTCTAGTTGTGAGCGGGGACTACTCTCTATTTGCGGTTTGAGGGCTTCTGTGTTGCAGTGGCTTCTCTTGTCGTGGAGCATGGTCTCTAGGCACGCAGGCTTCAGTAGTTGCGGCACAATGGCTTAGTTGCTCCACGGCATGTGGAATCTTCCCAGACCAGGGATTGAACCAGTGTCCGCTGCATTGCAAGGAAGATTCTTATAAATTAGACCACCAGGGAAGCCCAAGTTCCCCTTTAATAATGGGCATTTTTTTGGACTTGTGATACCTGGGAATATTTGAAAGCAGGTGGGAAGAACAGCATGTCAAGGAAGATGGCACTGGGTGGGGAAGACTGTGAGAGCAGCTCTGGAGACGTGAGGGAGTGAGACTTGACTTCCGGGAAGCAGAGTGAAGTTCGGTTTTCCTACCAGGCTGTGGCCGCTGTCCTCAGAAGCCCTTAATGCCTTGTTGCTGAATCGGTGATTACTCACAGGACATCGTGGTTCTATCAGATGTTTGGATTTTGGGCTCAAGTATTTCAGGGGCCCTGTGGACTTTGTCATTGCCCAGTTTAAGGGTCAGCTCTCCTTTGAGAAGTTTCTAAATTTGTTCTTTTATGTTCTTTTTCTTTCACTCTCTGCTTTTGAATTCCCTAGTTCTGGTTTGAAAAGGACCCCCTCATAAGGACCTGAGTTTAGAGCGAGGAGAGTAGCTAGGGGCAGTTACCAGCATTTATCCTGGGGTGTGTTTCTTCCCTGCTTCCTCCAGCAGCCGTTGTGAGAATGTTCCCTTCTCCCTGTCCCCTGTGCTGTCTCCAGAGCACAGGCTGCTCTGGGGGCTGCCGGGAGAGATTGGGACACTCACAGAATCAGGGGCTTAGCTGAGCCCCAGTGGGTAGGTGTTTTCATTTTCATCGGCTGAAAAGAATGCTGACTGCATAGGGGAGTGAGACTCCCAGGAGGTGGAATTATCTGTGGGGTCATCAAGGCGAGAAAGTGCAGAAGACTGGAAACCCCTTCTAGGTTGGGAGTCCAGTCTCTGTGGTCTGCATGGGGCAGCCTGTCCATAGAAGAAGCAAAGAGGGTAGCCAGTGGACGCCGTTAGAGACTGTTCTTGTGTCTCAGAAGATGCAGAGGCTCTGGCTTCTAGAATGATGTGTGCTGTTCTGAAATAGCTGATCCCTCAGTCTAGATTGGGGGAGGGGCCCCGTGTGGCCTGGAGGGAGCATGATAAAGATAGATTGACTGTTGATTTTGGAAGTTGTGGGTGTGAAAAGATCTTCTGCAGACAGGGGCGACACCAGGTTATGAGGAGGTTCAGGGGTTGGCTCTGTGTTTGGAGAAGTTCATGAACCCCGTGTCGGAGGCAGCTCGATATGTGGGAGGAGCCCAGGTTTGCTGTTTGACAAGTTTGGGTTGAAGTCCCAGCTCTGTCACTTCCTGGCTGTGTGATTTGGGGCAAAGTAGTGAATTTTTCTGAACTTTCATTTCATTCTTTGAAAAACGGGGGTAAATAACTCTGACTTCATATTGTGTTATAAAGAGTAAATGACAGACAAGATTTAGAAGTACCCACCCAAGAGCCTGGTGCCTAGGGTCTAGTCTATGAATGTGAGTTCTCGTCACTCTTGGGATGATGGAGGTGGCCCGGGAAGACAGGGAGGAGTGAACTTTCACGAGTGGGATGAAGCGCAAGACACAGGGCAGGGGATGTGCCCATGCCTAGGGACAGCACACAGCCAGCCCTCTCTGAAGATGTGCGGTTCAGAGAAGAGGCCAGAATAGGCAGGCTGCAGGTTTCCTTCAAGAGAGCTGGCTTTCTAATACGGTAAGAAGGAATGAAAAGAAATTTGTGAAATATTGGGAGTGTTTTTTAAGAAATGTTTTGTTTCCTATTGTAATATAGTTGATTAGCAATGTGTTAGTTTCAGGCACACAGCACAGCAGTTCAGTTATACGTATTCAAGTATCTATTCTTTTTCAAATTCTTTCCCTACATTGGTTATTGCAGAATATACAGATATACAGAATATACAGAGTTCCCTGTGCCGTGCAGTGGGCCTTTGTCAGTTATCTCTTTTAAACATAGTAGTGTATACATGTCAGTCCGGAACTCCCACTCTTTCCCTCCCCACTGACCTTCCCCTCTGGTAACCACAAATTCCTTCTCTAAGTCTGTGAGTCTGTTTCTGTTTAGTTCTTTCGTATCTTGTTTTTCTTTTTTAAGATTCTGCATATAGGCTATATCACATGATTCTCTCTCTCCGTCTGACTGACTTAACTCAATATGACCATCTCTAGGTCCATCCGTGTTCCTGCAGATGGCATTATCTTATTCTTTTTTTATGGCCAAGTATATTCCATTGCTGGCTTCCCAGGTGGCTCAGTGGTAAAGAATCCGCTTGCCAGTGGAGGAGACGCAGGAGAACTGCCTGGAGGAGAAAATGGCAACCACTCCAGTATTCTTGCCTGGTAAACCCCATGTACAGAGGAGCCTGGTGGACTACAGCCCTTGGGGTCGCGGGAGAGTCAGACACTGCTGAATTACTAAACATCAGCAACAATATTCCGCTGTATATATGTACCACTCCTCCATTGATGGACATCTAGGTTGCTTCCGTGTCCTGACTGTTGTAAACAGTGCTGCAGTGAACATTGGGTACATGTATCTTTTTGAATTACGGTTTTCTCTGGATATATGCCCAGCAGTGGGATTGCTAAGTCATTTGGTAGCTCTGTTTTTGTGTTGTAAGGAACCTCTGTACTCTTCTGCACAGAGGCTGTACCAGTGTACATTCCCATCAACAGTGTAGGGAGGTTCACTTTTCTCCATACCCTCTCCAGCATTTATTGTTTGTAGATACTTAGGTGATGGATATTCTGAACAGTGTGATTCCTCATTGCAGTTTTGACTTGCATTTCTCTAATAGTCTCTCTAAAGATGCTGAGCATCTTTTCACATGCCTCTTGGCCTTGGTGTATGTCTTATTTGGAGAAATGTCTGTTTGGATCTTCTGCCCATTTTGATTAAATTTTTTTTTTAATTGAGTGCATAAGCTGTTTGTAAATTTGGAAGATTAATCCCTTGTCAGTAATGTTGTTTACAGGTATTTTCTCTCACTTTGGGTTTTTGCTGTGCAAAGGCTTTTGAGTGTGATTAGATTCCGTTTGTTTATTTTTGTTTTTCTTTTCATTACTCTGGGAGACGAACTGAAAAAGATATTACTGTGATTTATGTCAAAAAGTGTTCTGCCTATGTTTTCCTTTAGATCTTTAATCTATTTTGATTTTGTTGTTATACATCATGTTAGAGAATGTTCTGATTTCATTTTTTTTTTTTAACGTGTAGCTGTACTGGGGCTATTTCTAAGGAGTGGCTTCTCTGTGTGTAGTGGAAGCTGGTGGGGAAGGCCAAGGAGAAACTGGATCAGGGAATACGTGCGGTGGTGTACATGTGCTTTGGCTGAGAGGAGACGGGGAGAGTAGTTGGGGTACAGAGAATAAGGTGACAGGTTATGGGTACCTCAGGGCAGTGGGTTCTAGAGAGACAGCTCCATGGAGACAGGGACATAAGCGGTTGATACAGTCACAGCCTGGAGAGCCCCGGATGCCAGGCTGTGAGGTTTGGATGTCAGTTTGGAGCCGCAGGGCTGAGCAGGTGGGACAGCCTTGGCGTTCCACATTTGAAGGTGGGAGCCAGTGCTCTTGTCCATGGAACAGGCCTTCCATGGGGCTCAGTCACAGACCTTGGCAGGTCCACCTCTTCCCAGAAGCTCACACTGGCCCCCTCTGGCCCTCAGTCAGAGCTTGAGCAGGAACCTGTTGTTTCAGGAGCCAGTGACCTTTGAGGACGTGGCTGTGTACTTCACCCAGAACCAATGGGCCAGCCTGGACTCTGCGCAGAGGGCCCTGTACAGGGAGGTGATGCTGGAGAATTATGCAAACGTGGCTTCCCTGGGTAAGGTCTCTCAGTGGCCCTCTGATAGTTGACGTACTCCTCAATTGTCTTGGAGGTTCTAGTAGTCCTTAGGGTTCTGTGGAGATGCTGGGTGGGGAAATGCCAGGTTCCCTCTGGCTTTGAAGTTGGACTTTATTCCTTCCCAGGGAAGAGCGTGGTTTTGGACCCTGAAGGAAAGGACTCTTGGGGTGCCCCCAGGAGGCCTCAGTTCCTCCGTCCTTGCAGTGTCGTGGATGTGGGCCCTCTCCTGTGTGCAGGAGCCTCCCAGGATCTCAGTACATTCATCCTTCCTGAGGGGATGTCCTTTCTTCTGAGTCAGGGCGAGCTTGCACTTTCTCCCTAGGGAGAATCACTGTCTCCCTGATCTTTCCACAGAGTGTAGTTTGGACCCTTTCCTCAGAACCCCTGTGTGGCTCATTGGTCCCCCAGGAAGCCCCCTTCTCCCCCGCCCAGTTCAATTTGCCTGCCTTGGGGTGGGCAGAGGGATCTCAGTAACAGCTCTGGATGTCTCCCTTCAACTTGTCTGTCTCTCTTTCTTGCTGGAGTAGTATCTCCATTCCCCAGACCCGATCTGATCTCCCAGCTGGAGAGAGGGGAAGCTCCATGGGACCCCAATCCCTGGGAAGCAGAGGATTTGAGAGGCATCTGTCCAGGTAAGTAAGGGGACTTAGCACCTTCTGGTTTCGCCTTCCTGGTTTACTGGAAATGTTTCTTCTGCAGTGGAGAGCAAAGCTCCCTGTAGCTGACTCGGTCACTTGCTGACCTGTATTGAGTTCCTGTTCCTAACCTGTAAGGATGGTTTTCATGGCGGGGTGGTAGGGTTTCAGCCATACTTTAAGGAAAGTGTGATTCTGTGCATCAGACTGATTTGTACCATAGCTATGATTTTATTTGCCTTTTTAGTGTTTATATCATTTTTAGTATTTTAAAGTTCCATAATGTTGTGGTTTACAATGAATTTGTTTTCAATGGGGCCATAGAGGAAAGGGCAAGAATACTGTCCCATTTCTACACTGAACACACACACCCACTAACCCTAAAATTTCCTGGAATCTTTGCTGATGAGTTAATCCTGGGAGGTTTTAATTATTTGGGTTTTCTTTGCTCATTCCCAGGTGGCTCAGATGGTAAAGAATCTGCCTGCAATGTGGGAAACCTAGGTTTAATCCCTTGGTTGGGAAGATCCCCTGGAGAAGGAAATGGCTACCCACTCCAGTATTCTTGCCTGGAAAGTCCCATGGATGGAGGAGCCTGGCAGGCTACAGTCCATGGGGTCATAAAGAGTTGGACGCGACTGAGCGACTTCACTTTTCTTTGCTTTAGGAAGAAACTTTCCAGGCCTCACTTCTCACACATATTGTAATATTGTAAAAAGTGGTTTCTTTAGCAGTAAAACCATGGTGGCCTACAGTTCTCCAATCAACTTGTATTCCCACTGACTTTCTGAAATAAATAATGTTTTATCCCAGAATATTATATGAAATATTTAAAAGTAGAATTGTTGCATTGTTATTTAGAATTCAAAATTGGGGGTGGTTTCCTGGCTTCCAGGTGGGGCATTGGGATCCATCATTTCTCTGTTTGTGTTTCTGGGCTTCTCAGCTGCTCCCCTTCATCTCACCGATGTCTCTTCCCTCCTTGGGGGTCTCCCTCTCTCTCTTTTGAAGCCTGTTTGCATTTTGTGCTGGTCTGTCTTAACTCGTCCACTCTTTTTTTCCCCTCTTGGTTCCTTTCCTTCCTACTCTTTCAAGTTCTCATTTGCCCACCTCACCTTCCCTGGTTCATTCCCCAGCCCTTCCTTATAAGAGGCACTTCCTGGACTGCAGTGTCATCACTTCTCCAGTTTATGCTGTTGTTTTTCTATTTCTTTCTTATCCTCCTTTGGAAGCTCATAACCATCTCATGGTATGTTTTTGAAATATCGCATCCTAGAAGAGAAAACCAGGACTGCTGGAACCCGTTTCCCTTCCAGTTCAGTAATGAGGAAACTTGTGGTTTCTTTGGTCAGGTGGTGAGAGGGGCATCAAGACAGAAGAGCCGGCGGTCGAGCAGCAAGCCTCTGAGGGCACAGAGGCCCACGGCAGGCCCGTGGGAGGGCTTCTCACGAACGTGTCTCAGCACTTGGATTTTGAAAGCAAGGCAGTGTGGCAGACTTTCAGTCTGAATCCCAATCTGATACTCCGAGGCGGCATGAAGTTCTACAAATGTAAAGAATGTGGGAAGATCTTCCGATACAACTCAAAGTTCCTTCGGCATCAGAGGACCCATGATGTGGAAAAGCCCTTCAAGTGCAAGGAGTGTGGCAAAGCTTTCAAGTCCAGCCAGAACTGTATCATACATGAGAAAAATCACATTGGTCAAGGACCCTATGAATGTAAGGAGTGTGGCAAAGGTCTGAGTTCTAAAGCCGCCTTGACCCAGCATCAGTGGATCCACACGGGGGAGAAGCCCTACACATGTAAGGAGTGTGGCAAAGGTCTGAGTTCCAGCACTGCCTTTACCCAGCACCAGAGGATCCACACTGGGGAGAAGCTCTATAAGTGTAAGAAGTGTGGGAAGGTGTTCACCCAGAAGATCACCTCCATTCAGCATCAGAGAGTTCACTCCGGAGAGAAAGCCTTCAAGTGGTACCCCAGCTTTCTTCAGCATCAGAAAAGGCACCGTGTGGAGAAGCCCATCAGGCCGCTCGGGCCGCCGCCCCTGCTGTGTCCCCAGGGCCCCTCTGCACCCTCAGCTCCCGGGCGTCTCCAGGGCCCGGGCTCTGCTCCTGCTGTGGTCGTGGCCTTGCCACACGCCATCCTCACTCCTGCCTCCGGGCCCGTGTTCATGCTGCTGCCCGCCTCTGGGGTGCTTTCGTCCTCTGTCCAAGTAGTTCTTGTCTTCCAGGGTCTTCCTCCTGCTGTGAAGCCTTCCCCAGTTATTCTGACCCCTGCTCCTCACCCCCCGTGACCTCTGTCTTGGCACTTCTCTTGCGGTTGCAGCAGATCTCTAACCTACCTTCAGCTTGATTATACTGTACCTGTGTTCCAGCTATTTGAGCATAAACCCCATTGTAATCGAGATATATTTAAAGACTGTGTTATATACAATATATTCTCTTCTGGGTAGAAAATGGAAACACTTGACTTTCATATTGGTCCCTTTCAGACTTGAACAGTGATGACCGTATCTGCATCATGGGGCTGCCCGTGGGTGAAGGGCTGGTAGGACGCTGCGGTGAATTACGGACATTTGAGAGAAGATATCCCCGTGTCAGGTCCCTGTGATGTGAGAGAAGCTGCCTGGGAGAAACAGGAGGCATGTGAGATCTGTCAGAGTTTAGAGTTGACCTGAGTTTCCAACCAGGGCCTCTAGAAATTAATGCAGGTGGTTCAGTGGTTGAAGGTTCATGGTGTTTTCATGCAGTTGAAGTTGGGTTATCTTTGACACAGATCATTGAGGATCTCGTACATCTGCAAAAAAATCATGTGAAATAACCAGTTAAAAAACATGTATTGGGCTTCCCTGGTGGCTCAGGGGTAAAGAATTCACCCCCAATGCAAGAGAAACGGGCTCAATCCCTGGTCTGGGAGATCCCACATGCTCTGGAGAAACTAGGCCCCTGTGTTGCAGCTACTGAGCCCACCTGCCTCAGCTGCTGGAGCCCGATTGCCCGAGAACCCATGCTCTGCAGCAAGAGAAGCCAGTGCCGTGAGAAGCCTATACTGCAACTAGAGAATAGCCTCTAATTGCTGCAGGCAGAGATCAGCCTGTGCAGTAAAGAAGACCCAGCACATCCAAAAAAAGGAAAGAAATTCGTGTACATAGTGATAGCAATTATTTATATGATTGATAGCAGTCATGTCGTGAAAGGTTTTTTTTTTTAATCTTTAGTTTTGCTCTTGATACGTAGTTGTTTCCTTTTAACTTTGGTTTCCTAAGCACACATACACCAAAGCATTCGTCTTTGCTCCACCCATTGTGTACATTTTTCTTGGTGGTGGTTCTGGTTTGCTGTTTGCAAGCGTTGGTTTCTGCATTTCCTTTTCTCCAGATAGCATAAATTATGAGTTTGGCAAATTACTAAAGAAATAGGAGCAGATGATTTGGGGGAAATCTGAATATGCCTGTGTCATGTTTTTAAAATATTTATTTATTAATTTTTGTTGGCACTGGGTCTTCATTGCTGCACATGGGCTTTCTCTACATGTGGTGTGTGGGCTTCTCATTGCAGTGGCTTCTCTTGTTGTGGAGCATGGGCTCTAAGGTGTGTGGGCTCAGTAGTTTTGGCACATAGCCTTAGTTGCCCCATATTATGTGAAGTCTTCCCAGACCTGGGATCAAACCTGCAGTCCACCAGGCTCCTCTGTCCTCCACTGTCTCTTGGAGTTAGCTCAAATTCTTATCCATTGATCGGTGAAGCTAGTTAACCATCTAGTCCTCTGCCTTCTCCTTTTGCCTTCAGTCTTTCCTAGCATCAGGGTCTTTTCCAGTGAGTCAACTTTATATCAGGTAGCTAAATTATTGGAGCTTCAGCTTCAGCATCAGTCCCTCCAATGAATACTCAGGGTTGATATCCTTTAGATTGGCTGGTTTGATCTCCTTGCAGGTCAAGGGACCCTCAAGAGGTTGTGACAGGTTAGTGAAGTAGAACTATGGACTGCTCTTGCTTTTGACTTTAGATGAGGTCTTTTATAACTATGCAAAGGACTATGTGAAGTAATTCCTGGGAAAAGAACTTGAGTTATTCATTACAGGCACACCTTATTTTATTGCGCTTCATTATATCTGTTTTGCATATACTGTGTTTTTTACAAATTGAAGGTTTGTGACAATACTGCATTATTGGAAAATGGCTAATATTTTAGCAATAAAGTAATTTTTAATTAAAGCTGTTCCTCTTTTTTTTTTTTTTGACATAATACTATTACACACTTCACAGATTGTAGTGTAAATAACTTTTATATGCACTGGGAAACCAAAGAATTCATGTGCCTTGCTTTCTTGCTGTATTTGCTTTATCATGGTGCTCAGGAACCAACCCACAGTATCTCCAACATATGCCTTACTAGCACTGTTGTGCTGTGCTTCGTCTCTCAGTCGTGTCTGACTCTTTGTGACCTCACAGACTGTAGCCTGCCAGGCTCCTCTGTCCATGGGGGTTCTCCAAGCAAGAATACTGGAATGGGTTGCCATGTCCTCCTCCAGGGGATCTTCCCAACTCAGCGATCAAACCTAAGTCTCCTGCATTGCAGGCGGGTTCTTTACCATCTGAGCAACCAGGGAGCCCAAGAATATTGGAGTAGGTAGCCTTTCCCTTCTGCAGGGGATCTTCCCGACCCAGGAATTGAACTGGGGTCTCCTACATTGCAAGCGATTGCATTGCATTGCAACCTCTTTCCCAGCTGAGCTACCATGGAAGCTGGTAAAGTATTAGCACAAATTTAAAGTAAATCCTTAAATGTTTATGGAAGGGGCCATATGTTTTTTAAAAGTTGCTTTTCTATCTACATGTTTCTCCGTTGAAATTAGTGCTTTTTAAACTTCACCATGTGTCTCAACAACCTGGTATAGAAAGAGTAATTTTCTGGCCTAACTCTCAGAGATTCTGATTTTTAAAACAATGTTTTATGAGAGTATAGTTGATTTACAACGTTGTGTTAGTTTCTGCTCTACAGCAAAGTGTCTGATTGTGGATATCCATGGTGATGCCCAGCCCTTTAGTGTGGACCACGCTTTGAGAGAGCTGCCTTGAGCAGAAGATGTCTGGGGGCGTACATTGATAAAGGGCTTGCACTGTTAACTCAGTGGTCTTCAGCAAAGAGACCTCTAAAAATAGTTTGGGTGGTGTCACTTTAGAAGGAGAGAGAAAAGGAAGTGGAATTGGTCCATAGGGAAGAAAAGGGAAGGGGAAAGAGATCTGATGTGGCCTATGGAGAGTCCTTGAGTTCTCAACCACCAGGAAGTTCCTGAGGTGGACAGTGGCTACTTTTTGCTGTTTTTGTGGCTTATTTGCATGTTGACTGAAAGAGTGAGAAAATTTTTTTGCTTATATAAAGTTAATACACTTGGGTTAAAGAGAACACAAAGTGGATGCTGCAGATGAATGGAACTGAACAACAACAGTAAAAATGAGATGTAGCCAGGCCTATGGGATGTGACAGAAGGTGGAGCTTGGAATAAGGTTTATAGTCTTGGATGAGTTCTTTGTGTGAAAAGTCACTTGGTCGTGTTCTGACTCTTTGCGACCCCATGAACTGTATAGTCTGCCAGGCTCCTCGGTCCATAGGATGTCCAGGCAAGAACACTGGAGTCGGTAGCCATTCCCTTCTCCAAGGGATCTTCCCCAGCCTGGGATCCAACCCAGGTCTCCTGCATTGTCCGCAGATTTCAGAAGTTACCTGAATCTTTCCTAACCTTTTCTGCCACATGGAGGCGCTGTTCAGCTTCCCGCAACTTGCTTTAGGATTTTTCTTACCTGTACTCAAAGTCAAGTACTCCTTCACCTAATTTCGATTTTCCAAACTGTTATAATTAGCTTATTTTCACTGTCCTTCTGAGTTTATGCCTTTCAATTTTTAATCTCTTTCTCAATGGGGTTTCAGGAGGGTGTGAATGCTATGTTCAATGGCCATCTTTAACAGAGTCCATTGTATCTTATTTCTGCTAAGTTTACTGGGGGAAAGGGTCTATATTTGTTTTTAGTTTTGGGGTAATTATTTTGGTTCCCACAACTACCACCATCCCCAACTCTGAACTACAAGACTTCAAACTTCCCAGGTGGATTAGTGGTAAAGTATCTGCCTACAAAGCAGGAGACCTGGGTTTGATCCTTGGGTCAGGAAGGTCCCCTGGACAAGGAAATGGCAACCCACTCCAGTATTCTTGAGTGAAAAATCCCATGGACAAAGGAGCCTGGAGGGCTACAGTTCGGACATGACTATGCGACTAACACTTTCTCTTTTCTGGAAGTGTAGGTGATGCTGGTGGGGTGAAGAACAGGAAAATCAACTAAAAGTCTTTAAGAAACACTGAGATTCCATGTCACTTACCCACCCCCTCTCCTTGGGAGCAGTGTAGCAGGAATTTTGGGTGTTGGGGAACAACAATAGATGTTAAGTCCTTCTCCCTGTAACCAAAACCTCCTCATCTCTTGAGGATGCTGCTTCCCTAGCAGCATCCCTCACATCACATATTCTGGGTCCTTTCTCTGTGAAAGTTTCAGGCCATTCTTCACCTCTGACTTTTCCCCAAAACCTCCACCTTTGAATCCTGTCATCAGGCTGGAACCTCTGGATCCTGTGCCCTTTGTTCCTTGAAGGTGTCAGCTCATCACCTGCTCTCACTCTGCTCAGCATTAATCTTATCTGAATTCTTGGTGTTTTCAGTGGACGAGCCTGCCAACAGCTCACCTCTCATTTTCCTTCTTACCCTTTCATTTTACCTGAACCACTCCTTTGATTGTGTCCTAGACCTCTTCATGATACTGTATCTCTAGGGTTCCCTTCATTTTGCTGGACTGCTGCTATGCACCTCCTCTCTCAAACCTCCCAGTACCTCCTGCCCAGTCCTCACCAGCCTCAGCTGATACATTCTGCTCTCTGCTGGGATAACTGACCTCCAGGGAGTGGCTGTGGCTTCATCCCTGGTGCCAGAATTCTGAAAAGACACAGATGGGCCCTACCTCATCTCTTCCACCTCCTTTTCAACTTGCAATACTCAGTTCTCATTCCTGTATACTAAGGCAGTTCTGTCACATTCAGCAGCCCACTTCTACTTCCTAATTCTGTGTCTGTGTGTAGTTGCAGACAACATTATCTTTTTTTCTTTGTTCACACTGTGCAGTTTATAGGATCTCAGTCCCCGAAGCAGGAACTGAACCTGGGCCCACAGCAGGGAAAGTTCAAAGTCCTGTCCACTGGACCATCAGCGAATTCCCCAGAATCTATTTTAACATGTTTAAGCAGAAATGGATTTGGTACAAACCACTAGGTAGCTTACAGAATTCCCAAAAAGGAACCAAGCTGGGCTCTCACATAGGCAGATGCCCAGAAAAGGGACCAAGGACAGTACCAAGAGGCTCCAGTGGAAACCCAGCAGCTGCTGGTGCCTGCTACTAGACTGGCACCCTCACCGCACCGAAGAGAGGGGCTAGACCTCCAGGAGGTTTGCTACCTGTTCTGAGAAAAACCAAGTCATCCACATCCACTTGAGAACGATCCTGACTATACGGTCTCATGACCTTTATTTCCATCTTCCAAGTTGTACCTGCTCAGTGAAAATTGGTTGTATGTGTACATCTAAAGAGCAAGGGCTTCTGGGAAATAGTTTTTGAATTCTGCCTCAGAAAGTGAGATTTATAATGTGGAGCAGTCCTAAAACAGAAAGGATTTTCAAAACATTTTGGACAGCTTTTATAAAATATCAAATATTCTTTTGAGACATAGAAAATGACCAAAATTTCTGAAGAATACATGATATTCATGGGTAGGGAAGGTCAATATCCAGATTCCAGTTTTTGCCAAGTGAATTTTTATGTTAAAAGTAATTCCAATCAAAGTTTACAAGGGAAGTTGTCTGTGTGTGCGTGCACGTGTGTACGTGTGGAACCTCACAAATTGACTCTAGAATTTATACAGAAAAGGACAAAGAATAGCTAAGACATTTTTGAAGAAGTTGGCTGATTTTGTGCTACCAGAGAATAAATATATTGATAATCAAAAGCAACCAAACAACAGCAAAAACAAAGCCTCCCTAACCTTAACGTACACTGTAATATGATTTATGTGAGTTAAAACAGCAAAGGAGTCTTTAGAAATGGACACATTTTATACACAGTTATATACCTTTATACAAAGTACAGAATTATGGAGAAAGTATAGAGTGATCAGCATCAGTGGCACAGGCTGAGAAAATACACCTCCTCTCCTCTTCTTGCTCCTCTGTTCTCCTCTTACTACTTCTTTCATTCTGTCCCACATTCCAGGAACCCAGTCCCAAATGCTGCCCCTCAGTGGTCCAACACTCCACACCTTTGCCCTATTCCTTTTCTGAAAGCAATAGTAGATATTCTGTTTCTAAAGTATCTTGAATTAAAGATTCTCAAAGTGCTTTACAAAATGTGGTCTTTTTACTCCTCTGTAAGTAGATCAGTACAAAAAGCTTATTTTACGGCTGTCCAGAAAGAAGTTATATGATTTCAGTTCAGTTCAGTCACTCAGTCGTGTCCGACTCTTTGCGACCCCATGAACCGCAGCACTCCGGGCCTCCCTGTCCATCACCAACTCCTGGAGTCTACCGAAACCCATGTTCATTGAGTTGGTGATGCCATCCAACCGTCTCATCCTCTGTTGTCCCCTTCTCCTCCTGCCCTCAATCTTTTCCAGCATCAGGGTCTTTTCAGTGAGTCAGCTCTTTGCATGAGGTGGCCAAAGTATTGGAGTTTCAGCTTCAGCATCCGTCCTTCCAATGAACACCCAGGACTGATCTCCTTTAGGATGGACTGGTCGGCTCTCCTTGCAGTCCAAGGGACTCTCAAGAGTCTTCTCCAACACCACAGTTCAAAAGCATCAATTCTTCGGCGCTCAGCTTTCTTTATAGTCCCAACTCTCACATTCATACATGACTACTGGAAAAACCATAGCCTTGACCAGACGGACCTTTGCTGGCAAAGTAATGTCTCTGCTTTTTAATATGCTGTCTAGTTTAGTCATAAGTTTCCTTCCAAGGAGTAAGCATCTTTTCATTTCATGGCTGCAGTCACAATCTGCAGTGATTTTGGAGCCCCCCAAAATAAAATCATCCACTGTTTCCACCGTTTCCCCATCTATTTGCCATGAAGTGATGGGACCGGATGCCATGATCTTAGTTTTCTGAATTGCTTTAAGGTAAAAATCATATTGTTTTATTAATTTTTTAAAGATTTGTTTATAGCTGTGCTAGGTCTTCATTGCTGTACTCTGGCTTTTCTCTAGTTGCACCGAGTGGAGGCTACTCTGTTGTGGCGCGCAGGCTTCTCATTCAGTGGCCTCATTGGGATGGGCACGGGCTATAGGCTCTCAGACTTCAGTAGCTGCAGCTCGCAGGCTCTAGAGCGCTGGCTCTATAGTTGTGATGTATGGGCTTGCTTGCCATGCAGCATCTGTGATCTTCCCAAACCAGGTATCAAACCTGTGTCCTCTTCATTAGCAGGTAGATGCTTAACCACTGCGCCACCAGGGAAGCCCCCAAGTCATATTATCTTAAAAGCTAGATAATATATAAAAGAATATGTTGCTTAAAGAAAATATTTTGAAATTTCTATTACATGCAGCCCAGTTGTAGGGTCATGTATAGGCTCATCTATTTCTCATAAATGAATCAGTAATGATTGTTATTTCTACGATCTCCTCACTAGTTACAATGTGTGTTAGTTGCTCAGTCTTGTCTGACTCTTTGTGACCCCATGGGGTGTAACCCTCCAGACTCCTCCGTCCATGACATTTTCCAGGAAACAATACTGGGGTGGGTTTCCATTTCCTTGTCCAAGGGATCTTCCTGACCCAGGGATCAAACCCACGTCTCCTGCATTGTAGGCAGACTCTTTACTGTCTGAGCTACCAGGACTGTTACAGGAAATTTCAGTTGGCCACAATTTTCAATTTACCCCATTACCACCTTCTTGAGGACACCTTGAATTGCTTTAGTCATGACCTGTGGCTTATGGGATTTAGTTTCCCAACCTGGGATCGAACCCAGGCCCCTAGCAGTGGAAGTGGAGAGTCCTAACCACTGGACCACCAGGGAATTCCCCTTGGATTTTAATAATGATAAAAATATCTACTTTACTGGTGCTGTTTACCATTTAACATTTAAGCACAATGCCACTGAAAGTTAGATATTTCTATATCAGGTTTGTATTTTAAAAAACACCAGGAACGGTAAATGATCTTGCTTCAGGACAGTGACTAGAGACAGAACTGAAGTGTATCAATGGCCACTTTCAGCTCTAATCTTTACTTTCTAAGAAAAGCAGTCTCAGGTATAGCAGTTCTCAGTGTATCAAATAATTATGTGGGATAGATGAATTTTTTCTTGCCCTTGTTTTGCCAGCAATCTTAGCAGTTTAGTTATAATTTGTTCTTCAGTGACTACTAGCAAATTGGTTATCTAAGGAAGGAGTGATGTTCATTAGATTCTGTCAATAAAAGTGCAAATAATGAGTCTCAAATGTATAGGGAGCACAAATGTGAAGCCAAATTGTGTCTGTTCCTAAGAACGAGGTTTTCTTTATAGCCACTGTTCTGGGAACAGAGCAGTTTTCTTGTACCTTTTCAGCTCTCTCATTTTCCATAAACAAGAAGCCTGATTATTATTTTTTAAATATTTATTTATTTGACTGCATGGAGTCTTAGTTGAGGCATACTACAACGATCTTCATTGCTTCCTGTGGGATCTTCCACTGTGGGGCACAGAATCTCTACTTGCAGCTTGAGGGCTTAGTTACTCTGAGACATGTGGGATCATAGTTCCCTGACCACAGGGGTTGAATCTGTGAACCACTGCAAGACGGATTCTTAACCACTGGACCAGCAGGCAAGTCCTGATACCTAATTATTTTACAAGCAATTAAGAAGAGGTGTCTACATTATCTCCACTTTTAATCTCTTGGCCATATAAAGTGGCTTTTAAATTTTTTTTTTTTTTTCTGATTAGAAATAACATGCTTTGGAGCAAAAATTTTGCCTGGAAAAATACCTAGGCCTGAATTTCACCATGTTTAATTCTTTGGTGAATATATAAACACACACACAGTGAGTGTGGATGCATCCATGAATTATAATTATGCATACTCTGTCATAGAGTTCTTTTAAGTTAGCAGAATACAAGGTAGGTGTCCTAGTAAACAAACGATCTATAACATGTTTAATAGCTGCATGATATTGCACTGCATGGATTTCTCTTCTTCCTGGAACTAATTTCTTATTGTTGAATGTTTAGGATATTTCCATTTTGAATCTCTCTGAATACTTAGATGAACAGCCAGTACATATGATTGACACAGTTATGATTTATCATTATTTTTTACCTCATTCCATTTAAAAGAAGTGGAATATATCTGTTAAACTAAGGGCCTTTTTGATACCCAGCCCAAGCTCATCCTGCTTACTGCACAACAGGCCAATAAATTAGGAGATGAGTTGTTGGAGCAAGAAATAATGACTTTAACTGGAAAGCCAGCAGGCCAGGAAGATGGTAGACTAGTGTCTTATTGCAAAGAACCATCTTTCTTCAGTCAGAATTTGGGCTCCTTTTACACAGGGAAGGGGGAGGGCTCACTGCAATGCCAATGGGCCACGGGGACCCACCCCTATTAGACCTTTTGTTCTTCTACTTCGCTTATTATTTCTCCAGAGCTACTCTATAAATAATAAATGGCACTGCTTTTCATGCTGAAAAAGTCAGCGTTGGTGCGACTGTCCCAGGGATGCTGGAGAGTCATGCCCTGTGTAGCCTTGTGTGCCAGTTCTCTGTTTGTCTCGGTGGGTTATTAGTCTCTCCCCTGTTACTCAGCAACATGCTCCCCCATTAACATTATGCTTGAGGTGTATTACTAGAGGATTCAGGAAAGTAAGGGAGTAAACCAAAAAGAAATATTTAGAGCTCAGGAAGTGGAGGATCCAGCATTCACAGGGTAGTGGAGGGAGGGGAGGAGAGCTCACACCGGTCCTAGGCAGCAGCCCGTTTGGACTGGAGCAGGACGACGAAGTACTGTGGGGGTTAGGCCTCCAGGAAGACAGGACAACAGTATTCTAATTCCAGGCACGTCATTATGCACTGTCAGAACACCAAGGATTAAAAGAAACTAAGAGCTTCTGCGGGTGTGTGGGAGTGGGGAACAGGTCACATACATCAAGGAACTGGAATTGGAATGGCACGAGACTTCTCAGTAGCATCATGGGATGCTCCAAGAGGATGGACAGTGCCTAAAAATTCTGGAGAAAATTATTTTCAGCCTAGGATTCCATCCCTAGCCAAACTGTCCATCAAAAGTAAATTAATGCAAGTAGAATGCTAAGTGTTAACTATAAATGTACTGAGAGTACTGAAACTGTAAATCACTTTGTGACCATTATAATAAAGACTGGTTCAGGTAAGAATCATCAATGGATGCTCAGTATAGGGGGAAATTTAATGAGGATCAGAATATTTGTATCTTCAGTGTTTCCCACGGAAGCTCATTAGTTGCAAGAGAAATCACAAAGTATCTACAAATTGCACAGCACCTTGACTGGATTATCAAAATTAACAACACCACAGAGGGGCATTTGGAGGTTGTATCCTTCATACCTGATGACCTGAGAAAAGCACATCACTTGTGAGTATCCTAGTAAGGGATGATTATCCCGAATCTAATCACAGGGAATCACCAGGCAAACCCAGTGTGGTGTATTTCTATTCAAAAAGGCGATTCTGTGCTCTTTTAAAAATGTGTCATAAAAGACAAAGACTGAGAAGGTATTCCAGATTAAGTGTGACTAAAGAGATATGATGCTAAATGCAATACTTGAGTGGATGTTCTGTTGAAGGAAAAATAAACTGCTCTAAAGGACAGTATTGGGCTGACATACAACATTAAAATATAGACAATAGATTAGATACAAATTGGATCAATATGAAATTTGCTAAAGGTTAAAGTATTGTTATTATGTAAGAATATTCTGAGGAAAGACGCACACTGAAGTATTTATGGATAAAGGGACATGATGTATGAACATTACTTTTTTATTTTTAATTATTTATTTTAATTGGAGGCTAATTACTTTAAAATATTGTAGTGGTTTTTGCCATACATTGACATGAATCAGCCATGGGAGTACATGTGTCCCCCATCCTGAAACCCCTCCCACTTTCCTCCCCATCCCATCCCTCAGGGTCATCCCAGTGCACCGGCTTTGAGTGCCCTGTTTCATGTATCAAGCTTGGACTAGTGATCTAGTTCACATATAATATACATGTTTCAATGCTATTCTCTCAAATCATCCCACCCTCACCTTCTCCCAGAGTCCAAAAGTCTGTTCTTTGTATCTGTGTCTCTTTTGCTGTCTCGCATATACAGTCATCATTACCATCTTTCTAAATTCCATATATATGTGTTAATATACTGTATTGGTCTTTTTCTTTCTGAGTTACTTCACTCTGTGTAACAGGCCCAGTTTCATCCACCTCATTAGAACCAATTCAGATGTGTTCTTTTTAATAGCTGAGTAAGCTCTCTCCCCCGCCGCCAGCGCACCACGTGCGTACACTCCTTCTCTCTCTCTCTCTCTCTCCACAACCCACCACCCCGCACTGGCGCACTCCTCCACTCTCTTCTCCTTCGAGGATGGATTCTCCTTCTATCTTCCTACTAAAATAGAGCTGTAACACTGATTTGTCTAAGAGCTATGACATGGTTTGTCCAGACCCAAGAGCTGTGACTGGCTGAGGGCTTTAATGTCCTTGGCGCCAAATCATTGTTGTGACGAAACAAGAACCTAGGAGCATACCCTCGCCTGACATCTGTGTTGCCGTGACTCGGATTTAACCTGGCAGAGACAACCTCCACACAGAAGAGTCCAGGCACAGCAGGAGCCCAACTCAGCAAAGCTCCCGCGGTAAAACCCGGAACGCCAAGAAAACCCAGCGCAGGGGAAGGCCCATCGTGCTGGAAACCGGGACAGTGAAACACGAACTCGGCAGAAAGCCCACGCGGCTCAGCCTCAGGTTCTGGAAGACCTCTGGTTAAGATAGGTCTTCGCTCCTGTGGCTGGAGGAACATGCCTAACGAAATCTTAATTCCTTTACAGTCTCTCATTTCTTGTTTCCTCGAACTCCCCGCAAACAGGCGGGCAGCAGTGGGCACAATTGAGGGGTTCTGGAGAGGCTACTCTTTGGTATGTCCCAAAGGCGCTATCTGCTGGGCCCCAGTAGCTGTTACCCAAGCCGGTGGGGGTTCTTCTGTCCTTACTCTTGTCTGTGCCAAGAATCAGGCCAATGAAAACTGTGAGCACAGGTCAGGTATTTAGCAGATTTTCCAGCAGGCTATGAAGGGGATCCCTTGGCACGTTTTTCCCACTGCTTTTTCCTCCTGTCCTTCAGCTCTCTCCCGGGACTCGATCCCGGCCAAAACCCAGAATATCTGGTTTCAGGACCTAATAAAGCTCAGGCTCTGAGGTCTTATTGGAAAAATTTAGTGAGAGACAAAGCCAAAGGTAAGAGGTGGATTTGTTAGGATTCAGAGGGAATCTTCAGGGTGTGGGCCATTGCTGAGGGCAGTGTGGTCTGGATAGGTTTTGCGAGTGAATTCATATGCTAATGAGTGGGACGATCTTCCCAGCCCTGGGGGAGCCAGCCACTCCTCCCTCTTTGACAGTGCCTTGGAGCTGTCTTGTCACCTCTGGGCGCGTCTGTGGTTTATAGATTGGGGACTAAGGTTTACTTGAATTTGACTTGTCTTCTTGGACCCAGCTGATTTTAATTGGTTTCCTTTATGCCCTTGTGCTGTGTCACTCTTTCAAAGGTTGTGCTCTGCCTCCTTCCCTCCTGTCTCATGCTCCTTTCCTCAGCCCCATCCTGGCCCACAATGTTGCCTCTACAATCTTCTAGAGGGACAATCAGAAAATAGCTGGACTTGGGAGGGAAATACTGTATAATATCCAACCCCTTAATCCTACCTAGCACTGGTAAAAAAAAAAAAAAGAAAAAAAAATAGCTGAGTAATATTCCATTGTGTATATGTACCACAGCTTTCTTATCCATTTGTCTGCCAATGGACATCGAGGTTGCTTCCATGTCCCAGCTACTGTAAACAGTGCTGCGATGAACATTGGGGTACACATGTCTCTTTCAATTCTGATTTCCTCGGTGTGTAGGCCCAGCAGTGGGATTTCTTCATCGTATGGCAGTTCTATTTCCAGTTTTTAAAGGAATGTCCACACTGTATGAACATTACTCTTAAATATTTCAGAGAAAGTGATCATCTGTCCCCACCCATCTACCCCTCCCTCCCTCCCTCCATCCATCCCTGAGAGAGAAAGAGGAGAGACAGAAAAAGAAAAAGCAGATATTAAAATGGAACAAAACGCTAGTAACAGGTGAATGTGTGTAAAGGCAACACAAGTTTCATGTAATTATTCTTATTCTTAGAACTATTCTATAAGTTGTAAATATAAAAAAAGTAATATAAACATGTTTTCAGACATCCAAGGACCACATAGTTTAACCATCATGTTATAAGAATGTGTGCTTCAGAAAAAACTACAGATGATCTAGGAAACTGGAAATCCAGCACAGGAGAGAAGGAGAAAGGAAGCCCCGAGAAGGCAACAGTAATCAGTCCAGATTGGAACAGAAGGATAAAGCATGGTGGGAGAGAGATCTGGAAAAAAAAATGGGACTGATAGATTACTTGGAAGTGTTTGAGTGTTCAGAAAATTATTGTTTCACAAATCTGTAGGAGAATTTGGGGAAAAAAAATAAGGGGCAATACAAAACAAAGCAAATTTCAAAAGAAAAAAAAATTCAGGCAACTGTGAAGTACAGGAAAAGCCAAAAACTTAGAAAGAAAAGGTAATCATAAAACACACCATGACTTATCAGGTAATGACATTTACAGTCATGATAAGTAAACACTGCATTTTTATAATCAAACTTTGTGATATATTGGGAGAATGATGGAGTATAGTGAGATGTAAAAAATTACATCCTCAATAATCACCATCAGAACTCAACAGATTCTAAACAGCCGTGTGAAGAACAATGTAAACGTATGTGGCAGTTGCCGCTGTTTGCCTACAAAACAGCCAAGCCCTTTGTTCCTCCTTCTGGATTTTGTTCAGCATTTCCCTCCTTCCACTGGCCATGTGTAGCAGGGGCATCCCCAAAGGGGAAATGCTCTTGGTCCAAGTTGATCATGCTGGGCCTATACCTCTCTTTTTACCAGCCAGGGCACGGCAGTGTGCTGTAGTTCTAGCTGATGACACGCTAGGGAGGGCTTCTCAGGGGTTTCAAGGAGTACATTTTACAGTCTTAAGAAATACATAGCAAGTGGCCTTTAGGCATTGTCATTTCTGGAGTGGTGTTCAGAGCTCCTGAGTCATCTTGTGGGCCTGAGGGGAGCCAGACAAGATGGCAGAGGGCAGAGCCCAGATCCTAGAGGAAGGGAGCCCTGGTCACACACAGCCCCTCTTTTCTTTTGAAGTATCTTGTAAAGATACAATCAAGGGAGTTCCCTAGTGGTCCAGTGATTAGTGGACTAGAGTTCCCTAGTGGTCCTGTGCTTTCACTTCTTAGGGCTCTGGTTCAACCTCTGGTCAGGGAACTCAGATAACAAGCCTTGTGCATAGCCAAAAAAAAAAAAACCATGATACAATCAACATACAATAATATACAATTAAAGACAAAAAATTGTAGTCTTCACCATCTGAATCTTTCATCTATATGTTACTGTGAACAGAGTGTATGTTATTCTGGCCTTTTGCATATGTTTATGCATGTGTTTGATTTTTACTATATGTCCATATGTATGTGTTCATATACATGTACACATACATAATTCTTTAAACCCACAATGGGATCCTCCAAGAGGCCAGTTCTCAAACTTGAACATGCTTAAGAATGATCCTGAGGACTCCATAAACACAGATTACCCGATGCCATCTGCAGAAACTGCCTCACTTCAGGGCTTACACCTCAGTCCTTCTAGGAACCAGTGGACAAACTCACCTGCAGTCCTGCCATGTGAGATCCTCTGAACACTCCCGATTCATGTTCCCATCCTCCCATTTCTTTCCAATCCTGGGAGCACAACTGTCTTTGTTCTGGATTTCCGTTCCAACCAGAAAAGCACAAAGCCTGCACTGCATCTTCTCCGTAGTCAATTGCCGGGCCAGCCGGAAGATTTCAGCGAGCAACATGACGCGTTCCTTTAGGCTAAGAAATAAAGAGACAGAACAGATGGGGTCGAGAGGATCGCTGCAGTCAACGATGATTCTTTATTTCTCAGGGTTACATATATACTAAACCAAGAAGAGAGGCATCCCAAAGAAAATTCTTCCCCATGTACATCATCTTTAAGATAACAATCACCAGAGCTCTCTCCTGGCGCCAAAGGCATCCTACTTATCTTAAGGGCAGTCGTGCAAAGCCATCTATCTGCACCTTGTGTGCATTCAAGGCTCACTAATGGTCTGTTAGGAGTTAACTCGGATAGTAAATTCCAGAGGAGTGGCGGGACAGAGAGCTATGTCTGCGAACAGACCCTTGATAATCAATCAAGGCAGCTCCCAGAGTCAGCTCTTTCAAGCCGCTCCCCGCAGTTAATGTCCTCCTTGTTTGACTTGCTACCTACCTCCAAACCCAGGTCCTTTATGGAGACATTGAGAAACAAGCTGGCAGAGACCCTCAGGGTACGTCAGCCGACCCGAATTGAAAAGGCTGTTTTCTAGAGACAGTCCTCAATACCCATCAGTGCAGGAGGGCCCCCAAGTGGCATATTAATAGCAAATGCCTATTAAAAATTTTTCTTTTAGATTCAAAGAGATTTTTATAATGATAAGATAATTATATCACTGCTGTGCTGTGCTGAGTTGTGTTTGACTCTTTGCAACCTTGTTATAGCCCATCAGGCTCCTCTGTCCATGGAATTCTCCAGGCAAGAATACTGGAGTGGGTTGCCATTTCCTCCTCCAGAAGTCTTCCTGATCCAGAGACAGAACCCGAGTCTCCCGAGTCTCCTGCAGTGCAGGTGGGTTCTTTATCACCGAGCCTCCTGGGAAGCCCATTTGCATCATTAGTAGTTCCTTTTAATTTCTTGGGCAAAATTTAGTAGGTGAAGAATCGAGATAAACTTGTATTTCCTCTTGGAGGTACTTCACATGGGTAAAAGAGGCCACATATTTGAAGGTTAAGGCCTGGCTCTCAGTGAAGAGCCCATGGATGGCTCTGTCTGGCAAGGCCATTGCTGGTAATATATAGACAACTGGAGGTCCATAGCTTAGGTTAAATATGCTCATTGGTCCATGTTATTGGGAGAATATCAGTTCAGTTCAGTTGCTCAGTCGTGTCCGACTCTTTGTGACCCCACAGACTGCAGCACGCCAAGTCTCCCTGTCCATCACCAACTCCCGGAGTTTACTCAAACTCATGTCCATTGAGTCGGTGATGCCATCCAACCATCTCATCCTCTGTTGTCCCCTTCTCCTCCCGCCTTCAATCTTTCCCAGCATCAAGGTCTTTTCAAATCAGTCAGTTCTTCCCTTCAGGTGGCCAAAGTATTGGAGTTTCAGCTTCAGCATCCGTCCTTCCAATGAATATTCAGGACTGATTTCCTTTAGGATGGACTGGTTGGATCTCCTTGCAGTCCAAGGGGACTCTCAAGAGTCTCTCTAACACCACAGTTCAAAAGCATCAATTCTTTGGCACTCAGCTTTCTATGTAGTCCAGCTCTCACATCCATACATGTCTACTGGAAAAGCCACAGCTTTGACTATATGGACATATGTCAGCAAAGTGATGTCTCTGCTTTTTAATACACTGTCTAGGTTTGTCATAGTTTTTCTTCCAAGGAGCAAGTGTCTTTTAATTTCATGGCTGCAGTCACTGTCCACAATGATTCTGGAGCCCAAGAAAATAAAGTCTGCCACTGTTTGCATTTTTTCCCCATCTATTTGCCATGAAGTGATCTGTGGTAGTTAGGTTCCATAAAGTCACTGTGAACACTGAATTAGCAAATATAGAACTCTTTTATCTCAGGGGAAGTACAGGAGTAGGTTTGTGAGACCTCTGGCCGTAGTTTCATCAACTAATAAAAACATGACCTTACTCAATGTGTGTTTTATTTTAGAGACAAGTTGTTTAATATACATCATTGATTCATTAATACTGAACTCATGGCCAACAGTATCATAACACATGCCTGAATGAAGTTTATCTAACAGACATATTTTCTCCATAAGGCGCATCACAGCCTTCTTGCTCTTAGGAACACTGGATTGCATTTCAGGACATAATTCCGGAGCCATCCTAAGCAGTGAAATTACCAACAAAAAGTGGCACAGAAGTGTGAACAGAGTGACATTAGATAGACTACAGAAAGGGCACTTGTGTATAGTCTGAAGGATGAATCAAGAAGGCAGAGTTCCCTTTATCAACCTCATCTAGGAATATGCAGGGTGGGTGACTCAAGGTTTTTAATCATTCTTCACATGTCTGTGAATGACCACAGAAACACTGAGGGTATTGATTTTGGGGTTACTGGTGAATTTTAGTGAGTATAGAAATCCACAAATATAGAACCTGTGAATATTAAGGATTGGCTGTATGCATCTCTTAAATATAAGAATTATTTTAAAAACATAGCTTCAATTACCATTTTTGCTGCTGGATTCCTTAACATTATGGAGTAGCCATCAAAATTCACATTTTCCCAACTGTCTTCTTAAAGCATCTTTATGAATCCATGGATTTAATCATAGCTGACATGTTTGAATTCATTTGCAAAGATTATTATGATTCATATTATTATTTATCTTATTATTATCACCCATGGTCAGACTGTCCCATCTTTGGCCAGTAGGAGTTCTATTTGTCCAGGCAGCATTGGTTCCTTCCCATGAGAAATGGGCTGTAGAGACCCTGCTACGGGTGCTCACTGCTATTCAGCAGTCAGTTTCCAGTGGACAGAACCGGGAAATACAGGAAGTACCTGTCTGTCTATGTATCTGTCTACCTATCTAGCTATCTATCTATTTAATCATAAAATACATCATGAATTTGAACCTGTGCTTCCTTTTAAGGTTCTGGATTATATGATTTTTACTCAATTCTTCTAATACGTGTATTTCCTACTTCCCATAGCCAGAATCTTTGTCCTCAAAAACAACGTGAATGATAAAACATCATGTAATTATTCAGCAGTTTTATCTGACATTGCATTACCCATGTGACAGGTCTAAAATAGCAGAACCACAGTAATATCATTATTGAAAAGTTACTCTGTTGCTGTTTTTTAAAATTGGAGGATAGTTGCTTTACAATATTGTATTGGTCTCTGCCATACATCAACATGAATCAGCCACAGGCATACATATGTCCCCTCTCTCTTGAACCTTCCTCCCACCTCCCACTCCATCCCACCCTTCTAGATTGTCACAGAGCATCTGATTTGAGCTCCCTGCATCGTACACCAAATTCCCACTGGCTCTGTTTTATATGTGGTTATGTATTTCCACTGCTACTCGCTCAGTTTGTCCCACCCTCTCCTCCCCGACTGTGTCCACAATTCTCTTCTCTGTCTGTATCTCCACTGCTGCTCTGCAAAGAGATTCATCAGTACCACCTACAGTCCTTTTTTTTTTTTTCACCTACAGTCCTTTTTGTACTTAGGATGTATCCCACTGGGAGTGTGCAGTCAAATACTTATAGCTTATCTCTGCAGTTTTGCTACCAAAATGGATACACAGCTAGGTTCATTTATTTCATTTTTTATATTTTGGGATTAATATTTTAAAGTGTAATGTTGTCTTTTGTGGTTTACTTGTCCATGGAAAAATAGAATTAAATCTGTATATATTTATATCCTTTATTATAGAAATAGTAGTATACACATGTTTCTGCACTTAAAAAAAATCACTTTAACAATGTATTTTGGAAATTACTCCATAGTAGATGGAGATACTCATTACAATATAGTTATATATAGTACTCTGTCATAAGGATGTACATAGTTTATTCAACCAGTTCCAGATTGTGGCATTTTAATTGTTTTCTGTCTTAGCTATTATAATGAGTGTCCTTGTACACCTCTCTCTTTCTAAAGATTTATTTATCTGTTTATGACTGCAGTGTGACTTTTAAAAGCTTTACGGCTGTGCTGGGTCTTCGTTGCTGTGCATGGGCTTTCTCTAGTTGCAGTGAGCAAAGGCTACTCTTTAGTTATGGTGTCCAGACTTCTCATTGCAGTGGTTTCTCTTGTTGCAGAGCATGGGCTCTAGGAACCGTGGGCTTCATTAATTTCAGCTCCCAGCTCTGGAGCACTGGTTCAGTAGCTCTGGTACACAGGCTTAGATGTCCCTTGGCATGTGAGATCCTCCCGGACCAGGGATCAAACCCATGTCGCCTGCATTGGCAGGTGGATTCTCTACCTCTGGGCCGCCAGGGAAGCTCCAGATATCTCTTTTATATTTGCCAGTATATATTTGAAATAGATTTCAAGAAGGATGATTACTGAATCAAAGGGTAAAAGAATATATAATTTTGCTAAGTATCTTCAAATTCTCTTCCATCCAGGTTATTCCATTTGCATTCCTTCTGTGTGCAAGCCTGTGTGTTCAGTCACTTCAGTTGCCTCCGACTCTTTGCCACCTAGGGACTGCAGTCCACCAGGCTGCTCTGTCTCTGGGGCAAAACACTGGCACGGGTTGCCATGCCCCCTCCAGGGTATCTTCCTGACCAGGAACCAAACAGGTGTCTCCTGCATTGCAGGCAGATCCCGTACGCACTGACGCACTGGGGAAACCCCTGTATTCCTTCTGGCGATGTGTAAAGGTGCTGGTTCTCCCAAAGTTTCATTAACAAGAGTGTACTGTTGAACTTTTTGATTTTTGCTAATCTCTTGGAAAGGTGAGAAATTGTATCAGTGTAATTTGCATTTGTTATTATTGCCCAACTTTTTGAGGAAAATACAATGTATTGGTAACATATAAAATAATACATTTCACAGAAACCCAAGTCTCCTTTCTTGGAAAGTTAATGTGGCTGCACCAAATCAACCTTTCCAGCTGGGGTGACTGGCTGGGACTGAGTCCAGCTGTCCACATTAGATGGGTGTGTGGTTCCTAGTTTAATACAAACTCCACTCTACCTTTCACTGGATTATAGAACCTGCCTTTCCCTGTCAGTGTTTGATCTGTCAGCCCATCCCTTGACTTGGAAAGTAGGTGTATCAGTTATCTGTTGCCAGAAAATGCGGCATCATGAGCATCACAGTTACAGAACTGCGGTGGCCTCTATCACACTGAGCATTTGTTGTTCTGCATCTGGGGTGATTGGCTGGCTGGCTATGCTGGTATTAGCTGGGCTCACTCACTGTGTGAGGGTTTGGTTAGCTGTCAACTGATCTAGATGAATTTTGACTGTATGCTTAGAGCCACATAGATGTGACCCCATAAGTGTAAAGCATAGTGTGTATTGGGTGGTGTGCTCTTTGTCCGGATGCAGCTCATGCACAAGCCCTACTGCTAGATTTATGGGGGGCCATGTCCCCCTAAGAGCCATGTGTCCTGTTCTCTGGGTGCCTCATCCCGATGACCGACCCCCAGCACTCTAGTCTCAGACGTCTGCTCGCTCAGTAAGGACTTTTGCTTCTCCTAGGTCCCTTGGCTCTCTCAAAGATGGGAATGTGGTCTGGTTCTGCGTGAACCATGTGGTGGGGCAGAAGAATGGAAGTAGTGATGTTGACCTGAACAGAAGAAGGCTGAGATCCCCGGGGAGAGGGATTCCTGTCCCTGACCACATCTGGGCTCAGACGGCAGCTCTTCCCTGGGTCTCCAGCCTGCCGGCCCGCCCTGCAGATTCTGGACTTTCCAAGCCTCCACGAACCAATTTCTTTCTTTCTTTTTTTGTTATTGGAGTATAATCGCTTTACAATGCTGTGTTAGTTTCTGCTGAACAATGATGTGAATCAGTCATGTGTACACATATATCCCTCCCCACCTCCCACATCCCACCCCTTTAGGGTCATCCCAGAGCACTGAGCTGAGCTTCCTGTGCTTTATATTAATAGCAAGTCCCCACTAGCTATTTGTTTTACACATGGTAGTGTATATATATGTCAATCCTAATCTCTCAATTCATCTCAGTCTCCCGCCCCCTCACCCCCGCCCCATGTCCAAATGTCTATTCTCTATGTCTGCAACTCTGTTCCTGCCTTGGAAATAAGTTAATCTGTACCATTTTTTAGATCCGACATAAAAGCAATAATATGCAATATTTGTTTTTCTCTTTCTGACTTCACTCTATATGACTGACTCTAGGATCATCCATGTATCTACAAATGATCCCATTTCATTCCTTTCACTGGCTGAGTAATATTCCATCGGCTTCCCTGGTAGCTCAGCTGGTAAACAATCCGCCTGCAATGTGGGACACCTGGGTTCAATCCCTGGGGTGGGAAGACCCCGGAGAAGGGAACAGCTACCCATGCCAGTGTTCTGGCCTGGAGAATGCTATGGACTGTAGAGTCCATGGGGCTGCGAAGAATCAGACACGACTGAGCAACTTGCACACACACACACACGAGCTCGTTTCTTTAAAGCTTTTTAAAGATGTGGTTTTTATTTATTTATTTTTGGCCGCACTGGGTCTTTCTGGCTAGTTGTGGCTGACAGGGGCTGCTCTCTGTTGTGGCGGGAGGGCTCTCACTGCAGTGGCTTCTCCTGTTGTGCAGCACGGGCTCCAGGCGTGAGGACGGACTTCTGAAATCGTGGTGCACAGGCTTACTTGCTCACAGCATGTGAAATCTACCCAGACCAGGGACTGAACCTGTGTCCCCTGCCTCAGCAAGCAGATTCTCATACACTGGGCCGCCAGGGAAGTCCCTGCATGAGCTAATTTCTTAGTCTCTCTGTACACACACACCCCGTTGGTTCTGTTTCTCTGACTAGTGCAGAATGTTAGCAGGGGAGGGGCTTCAGCCTGTGTTGTTGCTGGTTTCCTTCTAAGGCAGTTTGAGAACAAATACGTTTCCCCACAGTGAGAATTCATTTCCTTCAGTTTTCAATGAACAGATGACTATTCCTCACATAAACAAAAGGCTGCCTTCATTTCTTGTCTATTATAATTCTATCCTTAGGATTCCTTCCCTTCTCGTTTCATGTTGCACTCTGGAGATTTCTGGAATTAACTGACAATGTGTGGTCTAAGCACCAGATAAGTGTTCTGTAATCCGTAGGTTTTTCTCCTGGCAGGTTGAATGGGGTGGTCAGAGAGTAAGACTGATGTAAAAGAAGTCTTTTCACCCTGCCACGAATCTTTAGAGGATCTTTGTAGTTATACCCCTCAAAGATTTAGACCTTCCCTAAGCACTATTTATTTTCAGAAACTGTCCTGGGTTCCATGGCAGGTTTCATTCAGGCCAAATCCGATAAAAGGGATGGTGCAGTCATAAGACAACATTGAGCCATTTTGTCTCATTGAACCTACTAGGATTTGGTTACTTATTTTTGGCTGTGTGGCATGTAGGATCTTAGTTCCCTTTCAAGGATTGAACCCACCCCCTGTGCATTGGAAACCCAGAGTTTTAACCACTGGACCACCAGGGAAATCCCACTGAACCTAGGAGGATTTATACTCAAGTCTCTGAGTCTTAAAACTGTGTGTCTTGGATGTTCTGAGTTTTGTACAAATGGCACCACTGACACACGGGCCTCACTCATCCTCCAGGATCCCTGAGTGTGCACGAGAAAGATCTCAGTAGCCAGACTCGGAAAAGGAGAGGAAGAGACGGCACAGTGGGCAAGCTGGACTCTGCGTTCAGTGGCAGAGGCTAGGCTGCTCCTCTTCCTATCACATTATTCTGCACATATTCCATGAAGTTGTTTTTCTAAACGCCCTCTGATTTGGCAGAGGCACCTTGGCATCATGGGGAACTGGCATTTGGGAGAAGCACTGAAGGTGCTTTGCAGTGGGGGCTGATTTCTTAAATGCTCATAAATTCTGCACGCTGTGCATACAACCAAACCCATCACAAACACATGCTCTGAAAATCCTCTTATGAATTCTTTTCAGTCTGTGCCTCTGCAGAGAACACGGGTGTCATCTGAAAAATAATCACATGATCTCCCAGACTCACAGTGGGATGAACGAGGGACTGATGGGCTTGACTCCCCATTTTTGGAACCTCTCAATCCCCAGGTTCCAACATTACAACTCACTAGTGGGGATGCAGGGGTGAAGGGAGGAAGGGGAGAGAAGGGAGAGAAAAGGGAAACAGCCAGTCACCAGTGGAGCCACAGCTCTTCTCTGGGGAGAGACTGATGTGAGGAAGGTGGGGAAATACATCTACCAGCATAGAGGTTTTTGAGTCAAATATATCTGGGTCCAAATCCAATTCCTACTGCTTCCCAGCTGCATGACCAGAGGCAAGTCACCCAAAGCCCTGAGCCTTAGCTCCCTTACGTGTACAAAGAGGGTAAGAGCTAACTACCTTGAACAGTTGCTGGCAGGCTAAGATCATGATTGTGACGAACACGGCACACAGTGGGTCTGCAGGAATGCTAGCTTCCTGACAGCTTTTCTTAGATGAGCGCTCAGAGAAGTCAGTGCCAGACTGAGGCCTGACTTGGCTTCCCCTTTGACAAGCAGTTATGGCAGGTGTGGATGGATGTGTGTCCACCCAGGTTGGGGTGTGTTTGAGGAAATGTGGTTTGAGGTGAGATGAGATTATCCCAGCGGGAGATACCTTTGTCTACAGAGAGGACATGATTTTCAGAAGACCCATTTAATTGCATCAAGTGGAAGCACCTGTCAGTACAATTTTCTGGGGGCTAGAAACCCACATCAGTTTCTACAGACAAAGTCTACAAACAGGTAGGTCTCCGGTGCCAATTATTCACACCTGTCTTTGGGGGCCATGGGATTTAAGAGATTTTGGAAGACACCGTTGGGATAGTAGGATGAGTAGAGCATGAATCTAGGAGGGACAGGAGGAGGACGGCAAATACCATGACATCAGGCAGTTCAGACAATTGCTGGGGAAACACGGGAGGACTGAGCAGTGCAGCAGAGGCTGTGGGCTGTGGGGGCCGGGAATTCTCTGTCATGTTTCCATGGTGTTGAAAATGCTTTTCAGCTCCCAGGAGAAACTGTACAGATGTTGGTTAATAGGCTTTTCTAGCTCTGTGGCCTCATATTACATCTAAACTTCTTGAGGTTCACTATTCTCACTTGTAAAATGGGGAACATAACAGTACCTACCTAAGAAATGAAGATGAAAAGCAATGATGCTTATAAAGCCTTAGCATAGTTTCTAGCACATATTAAGGTCTCATAAATCTTAGTTATTATACAAAGGCCATTTAAGTGACTAGTGCAACACAACAATGAATATGAATTGACTGCAACAAATTCATATGTTTTCAAACATTAGTTTTTCCTTTTGGATTGCTGTTTCTATCCAGCTGTTTCTGTTTGATTTCAGTATCTATTTATATGTGTAATTACAAAAGGGAGCTGGGCTGGAGCAATGTGAAGCAGATGCTTAATTGCAGGAGAATTTGAGTATACAGTGTGTGAAAGGCCCCCATCATAGGGCTTCCTAGGTGGCATTAGTGGTAAAGAATCTGACTGCCAGTGCAGGAGACATAAGAGACATGGGTTTGATCCCTGGGTCGGGAAGATTTCCTGGTGGAGGAAACGGCAACCCACTCCAGTATTCTTGCCTGGGAAATCCCATGGACAGAGGAACCTGGCAGGCTACAGTCCATGGGGTTGCAAAGAGTCAGACATGACTGAGCAACTGAGCGCTAAAGGTTCCATCACAGGGAATCTGAAACAGCAAAGGAGAAGTCCCTGGGTACCACAGTACCTGCGGCCACAGGAGAGAAGCCATTCCTGGTTCAGTTACTATCCTGGCCCTCTGTCGTTGCACAAATTGAAGATGACTTTGTAGTTAAAACCTTTTTGAACAGAGGTGCTGAATTTCTCCAAGTTGGGCCTGGAACACACATACAGGTATATGGTGGGAAAGGGCTCTAAGAATAAATGCTAATCGCTGTTTCCCTAAACTGTGTCACAGGTTGGAGTCCCAGCAGGGCTTGTATCTCTAAAAACAATACAGTTACAAAACAGAACAGCCTCACAAGCACTTATTTCATGCCAGGCACCACCAATTCACTGTGCCAATCTGTGAATTCATTTAATGATTAAACTTCAACAGCCCTTTGTGGGGGTACCCCCATCATACCCATATAACAGACAGTGAATCAGGCAAACCAACTGCTGCGGATCCCGTTATTTTGAGCGGTTCAGACAGGTTTCTGAAACTAACTGGTTGACGCTCTCAACCCGTACACATCTGGCCACTGAAATGGTGGGCACTACTCTTCCCACTTCCAGTTCTCCCACAGCGGTGTAGTCACAAGGCCCAGGCCGCGTGGGCACATTGGAGCAATGTACCTGTTATCTGAAATGGCAACCACAAGTAGTGTACACCTCCTGGGAAATCCTCAGGGCTGCAACCATTCAGCCGCTTGCACCGGATTCCCATGTGGACCAGTGGTGAATTCGCCTGCAAATGCAGGAGACCCAAGGTTCGATCCTTGGGTCTGGACTATCTCCCGGAGGAGGAAATGGCTACTCACTCCAGTGTTCTTACCTGGAAAATTCCATGGACAGAGGAGCCATGGGGGTCGCAGAGTCGGACACTACTGAAGAGACTTCGCACACAGCACATACCTGGGCCCAGAGGCCGCGATCTGAGTAGATTAAGGGGTGCCGCGAAACCCAAACTCTAGTCGGCTCAGCGACTGGAGCACAAGGGCGGAGCGACCAGCCTCTAGTTCTGTGTTACCGCGCCCACCAATGACGTCACGGGCAAGCGCCTGTCCGAAGCCCAGCCCCTTCGGGTTACGTGAGGTCGCGCCGCCGGAACCACCGAGATGGGCAGCCTAGAGGGTTGGTGGACACCTGCGCTCGCTTCTGCATGATCTTTGAGAGAACCCCCTTTAGGGGTTATGAGGGAAAGAGGGTAAATTCTGGCGAGCTCTTCTTGTCAGTCCCGTTAGGCGCCGGCTTCCTCGTTTTCCTTAGCGCCTCGTCAGCACGCTGCCCCTGAACTCGCCTCCCTCTGACCGGATGCCCCGGCGTCTGGGCCTCACAGAAGCCGCAGAGGTGGCTGCGGGCCCAGAGCCCTGGTCCAGTTCCTTGCCCACCGAGGCGGGATCCTCTTTTTGTCTAAAAGAAGTTGGCCCAACAGTCCCCTGTGGCCGGTACTGAAGTTTCTGATGTTTGGGGTCTCCTGCTTGCTTGGGTGGAGAGCCTCTTGGGGTCTCCCGTGCCCTGATAGCTAATATGACCATGAATATTTCACTCAGTCCAAATCCAGTCAGCCTTGTCTCCTCTCTATAGGCACTTTTGGGAGTCAATGACGTGGTCCCCATAAGCACTTTTTTAGGTTTTTAAGTTTGTTCAGACCCAGCACTGTAGGGGCCGAATTCGTCGTGTGTGTCTCGGTCCACTTGGTGTGAATGGGCCCAGTAGCGCTCTTGGGCAGAGGAGACAGGTGGTGGATTGTCCCGAATACCAGCTAGAGCAATTCATGAGAAGGTGGCGGCGATCAGCCAGTGGAGGGCTGGTAGAGACTCCTGCCAATGCTGGCAATGAGATGGAAGACTGGGCGTTTGTGGGTGATGATGTAGAAAAGGGACCATTGCGCTCATGGCTGTTCTTCTCTTAGCTTTTAAGGTTCTTGCTTTTCCAAACCGGGAAGAGTGCACAGAGCCAGGGGACATCAGCCATGCTCCAAACCACTTGGCCTCAGGTGAGCCTCCCTTCATTTCAGTCTTAAGAGTCACAGTAGCTATCAGGTCATTAGGAAGGGACCAAAAAGGCCTCACTTGTCCAGGCTGTGGTTTCCCTCTTGAGTCCATCCCCCGAGGCTAAGGTTGTAAATACGTGGTGGGGGAGGTTAGAGTCTTGTGTGTAGCCTGAAGAGTTTGGACATATCGATTTAAGTAGAAAAGGGGGGACCCAGGTCAAGAAATTCCCTCAGAATGTGAAAATCCAGATCATGTTGTACAAATAAAAGTTGTGTGCACAGATATAGAAAACAACCTTATCTAGAGGGAAACACGTTGAGGGTGGGGGATAAATTAGAAATATGGGATTAGCAAAAAAGATAAGGTTGCTAGGTGAGAAACAGCTTGAGACAAATTCTTAATTGAAGAGATTGTTCCTCAAATAGTAGGGGTATCCCAGAGAGACCTGCATTGTTCCTTCCATATGTGCTTTCAGATGCTAGGCACATAGGGCTGAATAATGCAGACAAGTTCTCCTTTCTCATGGAGGGTACTTTTACCAAAAACAAGTAAGTTGATATCATAAGTACCTTTTGCTCAAGTACAGTGCTTCCTAACAGTGAGGTCCACAGATGGGCAGCATCAGGATCACTTGGGTGCTTATTAAAACTGCAATTTGCTAGGTGCCACCCTAGATCAGTAATTATACTGGGGAGGAGGGTAGGTCAGGTCAGGAATCTGTTGTAGCAAGTTGTGTGGGTGATTCTCATGCACCCTCTCAAATTTGAGAAGCTTCAAAGAAGCTCCTTTTGAAGGTGACCATCAGGGAATCCCTCATGGAGGTGGTCACGTGAGCTTGAGACCTCAAGGATGAGGTAGAAATAGGATGGAGAACTACTGGAGAGAGAGCCAAAGCTGAGCTTTCCAGACTGTAGGAAATGCATCAGCCCTGAGGTAGGAGAGAAAGCTGGGTGTATTCTAGGGTAGAGAGAGGTTAGAGGAAGTAATTCATTGTGAGGTGGGACAAACTAGGCACAACTAGTGTCTCGGAGGTCACTATGAAGACTCAGGTTTCACTTCTGAGTTCAGTAGGAAGATGCTAAAGGATTTTAAGCAGGGCATGTGAAAGGGATGGATTTATATATTAAAAAGATTTTGGCCCATGGTGGTGAGTTGGTTGCAAAAGAACATGAGTCATTTTCGAGGATATTACCATCTGGGTAAGAGATTTAAGTATTGCTCACTCAGCTCCCTCCCTTTTCTTTTCTTAGTAGACTTCTTTTTTTTTTTTTTTAGAGAAGTTTTAGGTTCATAGCATAATTAAACAAATAGCACAGAGTTCCCATATGCTTTCTGGCCCCATACATGCATAGCCCATTGTCAGAGTGGTACATTAGTTCAAATTGATGAACCTCCATTGACACATCATAGTCACCCAGAGTCCATAACTTGCACTAGGGTTCACTCTCGGTGTTGTACATTCTATGGGTTACACATGTATAATGACGTGTATTTACTATCGTTGTATCATACAGAGGCTTTTCACAGGCTCTAAAAATCCTGTGTCCTGCCCTCCTTTCCTGGCAACTGTCGATCTTTTTGCTTTTTCCAGAAAATTGTGTAGTTGGTATCCTACCTTTTTATGTTGGTTTCATTCATTTAGTAGTATTCATTTCAGGTTCTTGTGTGACTTTTCATGGCTTGATAGCTTTTTAAAGTGCTGTATAATATCCCATTGACTGTACCACAGTTTATTCACCTACTGAAGGACTGTTTCATTGCTTCCAAGGTTTGGCAATTATGAATAAAACTACTGTAAACATCCTTGTGCTTGTTTTTGTGTGGATATACATTTTTAGCTCATTGGGAAGATACCAAGGAGTATGATTGCTGGATCATATGGTTAGAATGTGTTTATTCTAGTTTTTAAGAAGCTGTTAACCTGTCTTCCAAAGTGACTGCAACAGTTTGTATTTTCACCAGCAGTGACTGAGAGTTCATGTTGCTCCACATCCTCACTAGTATTTGGTGGTGTCAGTGTTTCAGATTTTGGTCATTCTGCTAGGTATGTTGTGGTATCTCATTGTTTTAATTTGCATTTCCCTGAACACATATGCTGTAGAGTATCTTTTCGTATACCTGTTTGCCATCTGTATAACTTCTTTGGTGAGATTTCTTTTTTTTTTTTTGGTGAGATTTCTGTTTGGGTCTTTTGCCCATTTTTTAATCAGGTTCTTCATTTTTTTGTTGAGTTTTCAGAGTTCTTTGTGTACTTGGGATAATAGTCCTTTATTATGTGTGTCTCCTTAAATGTTTTCTCACTATCTATGGCCTATATTCTCATTTGCTTGAAGTATTGTCCTTTTCAGGTAGGGTTCAATTCCCTCCCATCTTTTCTTTGAAAAATGTATTTCCTTCAAAACCTTCTCAGGTAGTCTGTCACACTTACTTTTCTCAGATGACTTTAAATGAGCCCCAGCCTCTGCATTCATCCCATTGATTTTTTTTTGGTGGAGAAGTTGATTTTATCGGAATCATAGGCAAAATTGGGGATAATTGACTTCTTTACAGGTTTGATTCTTCCCATTTAGAAACACTGTATATTCTAATTTATTCAGTTCCTGTTTTATTTATTTTAATAATCATTTTGTTTTCTTCATCTTGGTTTTGCAGGTTTTTGTTGGGTCTACTCTTAGCTCTTTTCATATGAATGGCATCTTATTTTCTCCCATTTTGTCTTTTAATCGTTCATACTGATATTTAAAAAAGCTAATCATTTTGGTTCATGTATCCTGTATCTAGCTAACTTAATGAATTATCTTGTCAGTTTTAAATGTTTTTCATTTATTTTCTTGGGTCTTGGATATTTTTTAGGCAGATAGCCATTTCATCTGCAAGTAAAGATATTTATGTTACTTCGTTAGCTGTATTTATGCTGCTTGTCCAGCCTTTTACCAAAAGTAGAACCTCAGCGCATGGTAAATTATCAGCCATCAGCTTTAATGGATGTGCCCTGGCATTTCACTGTGAAAGTGGTATTTGCTGTTCTTCTCTGACCTTCTTCATAAGCGTAAAAATTCTATTTGTGATCGAACCATTTTTCAAATTAATTTTTCCCCAGGTTCATATTAATCGTCTTGGATCTGCCAGACACTAGGAAAAGCTACTACTAGCTTTTACCTATTGCCAGGCACCAGGGAAAGCTACTAAGAAAACCTACTGTGCACTAGGAAAGCAATAATGAAGAAAGCAGAATCCTTGCCTCATGGCTTACATTCTGGTGAGAGGGAGATACCCGATAAAAGTGTAATTTGTCAGATGATGAAAAAGCACAGTGGAGAAAAATAAAGTGAGGTACACAGGGACCATGCACAGGAAGAGGAAAATTATATCAACAACCTAACTGTCTTAAAATAGTAAGTTCCCCTTTATTTAAAAAAACATGTTTTAGTTATTTTTGGTTGCACTGGGTCTCTGCTGTTGTGCTTTCTCTAGTTGTGAGCGGGGACTACTCTCTATTTGCGGTTTGAGGGCTTCTGTGTTGCAGTGGCTTCTCTTGTCGTGGAGCATGGTCTCTAGGCACGCAGGCTTCAGTAGTTGCGGCACAATGGCTTAGTTGCTCCACGGCATGTGGAATCTTCCCAGACCAGGGATTGAACCAGTGTCCGCTGCATTGCAAGGAAGATTCTTATAAATTAGACCACCAGGGAAGCCCAAGTTCCCCTTTAATAATGGGCATTTTTTTGGACTTGTGATACCTGGGAATATTTGAAAGCAGATGGGAAGAACAGCATGTCAAGGAAGATGGCACTGGGTGGGGAAGACTGTGAGAGCAGCTCTAGAGACGTGAGGGAGTGAGACTTGACTTCCGGGAAGCAGAGTGAAGTTCGGTTTTCCTACCAGGCTGTGGCCGCTGTCCTCAGAAGCCCTTAATGCCTTGTTGCTGAATCAGTGATTACTCACAGGACATCGTGGTTCTATCAGATGTTTGGATTTTGGGCTCAAGTATTTCAGGGGCCCTGTGGACTTTGTCATTGCCCAGTTTAAGGGTCAGCTCTCCTTTGAGAAGTTTCTAAATTTGTTCTTTTATGTTCTTTTTCTTTCACTCTCTGCTTTTGAATTCCCTAGTTCTGGTTTGAAAAGGACCCCCTCATAAGGACCTGAGTTTAGAGCGAGGAGAGTAGCTAGGGGCAGTTACCAGCATTTATCCTGGGGATGTGTTTCTTCCCTGCTTCCTCCAGCAGCCGTTGTGAGAGTGTTCCCTTCTCCCTGTCCCCTGTGCTGTCTCCAGAGCACAGGCTGCTCTGGGGGCTGCCGGGAGAGATTGGGACACTCACAGAATCAGGGGCCTAGCTGAGCCCCAGTGGGTAGGTGTTTTCATTTTCATCGGCTGAAAAGAATGCTGACTGCATAGGGGAGTGAGACTCCCAGGAGGTGGAATCATCTGTGGGGTCATCAAGGCGAGAAAGTGCAGAAGACTGGAAACCCCTTCTAGGTTGGGAGTCCAGTCTCTGTGGTCTGCATGGGGCAGCCTGTCCATAGAAGAAGCAAAGAGGGTAGCCAGTGGACGCCGTTAGAGACTGTTCTTGTGTCTCAGAAGATGCAGAGGCTCTGGCTTCTAGAATGATGTGTGCTGTTCTGAAATAGCTGATCCCTCAGTCTAGATTGGGGGAGGGGCCCCGTGTGGCCTGGAGGGAGCATGATAAAGATAGATTGACTGTTGATTTTGGAAGTTGTGGGTGTGAAAAGATCTTCTGCAGACAGGGGCGACACCAGGTTATGAGGAGGTTCAGGGGTTGGCTCTGTGTTTGGAGAAGTTCATGAACCCCGTGTCGGAGGCAGCTCGCTATGTGGGAGGAGCCCAGGTTTGCTGTTTGACAAGTTTGGGTTGAAGTCCCAGCTCTGTCACTTCCTGGCTGTGTGATTTGGGGCAAAGTAGTGAATTTTTCTGAACTTTAATTTCATTCTTTGAAAAATGGGGGTAAATAACTCTGACTTCATATTGTGTTGTGAAGAGTAAATGACAGACAAAATTTAGAAGTACCCACCCAAGAGCCTGGTGCCTAGGGTCTAGTCTATGGATATGAGTTCTCGTCACTCTTGGGATGATGGAGGTGGCCCGGGAAGACAGGGAGGAGTGAACTTTCACGAGTGGGATGAAGCGCAAGACACGGGGCAGGGGATGTGCCCATGCCTAGGGACAGCACACAGCCAGCCCTCTCTGAAGATGTGCGGTTCAGAGAAGAGGCCAGAATAGGCAGGCTGCAGGTTTCCTTCAAGAGAGCTGGCTTTCTAATACGGTAAGAAGGAATGAAAAGAAATTTGTGAAATATTGGGAGTGTTTTTTAAGAAATGTTTGTTTCCTATTGTAATATAGTTGATTAGCAATGTGTTAGTTTCAGGCACACAGCACAGCAGTTCAGTTATACGTATTCAAGTATCTATTCTTTTTCAGATTCTTTCCCTACATTGGTTATTGCAGAATATACAGATATACAGAATATACAGAGTTCCCTGTGCCGTGCAGTGGGCCTTTGTCAGTTATCTCTTTTAAACCTAGTAGTGTATACATGTCAGTCCGGAACTCCCACTCTTTCCCTCCCCACTGACCTTCCCCTCTGGTAACCACAAATTCCTTCTCTAAGTCTGTGAGTCTGTTTCTGTTTAGTTCTTTCGTATCTTGTTTTTCTTTTTTAAGATTCTGCATATAGGCTATATCATATGATTCTCTCTCTCCGTCTGACTGACTTAACTCAATATGACCATCTCTAGGTCCATCCGTGTTCCTGCAGATGGCATTATCTTATTCTTTTTTTATGGCCAAGTATATTCCATTGCTGGCTTCCCAGGTGGCTCAGTGGTAAAGAATCCCCCTGCCAGTGGAGGAGACGCAGGAGAACTGCCTGGAGGAGAAAATGGCAACCACTCCAGTATTCTTGCCTGGTAAACCCCATGTACAGAGGAGCCTGGTGGACTACAGCCCTTGGGGTCGCAGGAGAGTCAGACACTGCTGAATTACTAAACATCAGCAACAATATTCCGCTGTATATATGTACCACTCCTCCATTGATGGACATCTAGGTTGCTTCCGTGTCCTGACTGTTGTAAACAGTGCTGCAGTGAACACTGGGTACACGTGTCTTTTTGAATTACGGTTTTCTCTGGATATATGCCCAGCAGTGGGATTGCTAAGTCATTTGGTAGCTCTGTTTTTGTGTTGTAAGGAACCTCTGTACTCTTCTGCACAGAGGCTGTACCAGTGTACATTCCCATCAACAGTGTAGGGAGGTTCACTTTTCTCCATACCCTCTCCAGCATTTATTGTTTGTAGATACTTAGGTGATGGATATTCTGAACAGTGTGATTCCTCATTGCAGTTTTGACTTGCATTTCTCTAATAGTCTCTCTAAAGATGCTGAGCATCTTTTCACATGCCTCTTGGCCTTGTGTATGTCTTTTTTGGAGAAATGTCTGTTTGGATCTTCTGCCCATTTTTGATTAAATTTTTTTTAATTGAGTGCATAAGCTGTTTGTAAATTTGGAAGATTAATCCCTTGTCAGTAATATTGTTTACAGGTATTTTCTCTCACTTTGGGTTTTTGCTGTGCAAAGGCTTTTGAGTGTAATTAGATTCCATTTGTTTATTTTTGTTTTTCTTTTCATTACTCTGGGAGACAAACTGAAAAAGATATTACTGTGATTTATGTCAAAAAGTGTTCTGCCTATGTTTTCCTTTAGATCTTTAATCTATTTTGATTTTGTTGTTATACATCATGTTAGAGAATGTTCTGATTTCATTTTTTTTTTTTAACGTGTAGCTGTACTGGGGCTATTTCTAAGGAGTGGCTTCTCTGTGTGTAGTGGAAGCTGGTGGGGAAGGCCAAGGAGAAACTGGATCAGGGAATACGTGCGGTGGTGTACATGTGCTTTGGCTGAGAGGAGACGGGGAGAGTAGTTGGGGTACAGAGAATAAGGTGACAGGTTATGGGTACCTCGGGGCACTGGGTTCTAGAGAGACAGCTCCATGGAGACAGGGACATAAGCGGTTGATAGAGTCACAGCCTGGAGAGCCCCGGATGCCAGGCTGTGAGGTTGGGATGACAGTTTGGAGCCGCAGGGCTGAGCAGGTGGGACAGCCTTGGCGTTCCACATTTGAAGGTGGGAGCCAGTGCTCTTGTCCATGGAACAGGCCTTCCACGGAGCTCAGTCACAGACCTTGGCAGGTCCACCTCTTCCCAGAAGCTCACACTGGCCCCCTCTGGCCCTCACTCAGAGCTTGAGCAGGAACCTGTTGTTTCAGGAGCCAGTGACCTTTGAGGACGTGGCTGTGTACTTCACCCAGAACCAATGGGCCAGCCTGGACTCTGCGCAGAGGGCCCTGTACAGGGAGGTGATGCTGGAGAATTATGCAAACGTGGCTTCCCTGGGTAAGGTCTCTCAGTGGCCCTCTGATAGTTGACGTACTCCTCAATTGTCTTGGAGGTTCTAGTAGTCCTTAGGGTTCTGTGGAGATGCTGGGTGGGGAAATGCCAGGTTCCCTCTGGCTTTGAAGTTGGACTTTATTCCTTCCCAGGGAAGAGCGTGGTTTTGGACCCGGAAGGAAAGGACTCTTGGGGTGCCCCCAGGAGGCCTCAGTTCCTCCGTCCTTGCAGTGTCGTGGATGTGGGCCCTCTCCTGTGTGCAGGAGCCTCCCAGGATCTCAGTACATTCATCCTGAGGGGATGTCCTTTCTTCTGAGTCAGGGCGAGCTTGCACTTTCTCCCTGGGGAGAATCACTGTCTGCCTGATCTTTCCACGGAGTGTAGTTTGGACCCTTTCCTCAGAACCCCTGTGTGGCTCATTGGTCCCCCAGGAAGCCCCCTTCTCCCCCCCCCAGCTCAACTTGCCTGCCTTGGGGTGGGCAGAGGGATCTTAGTAACAGCTCTGGATGTCTCCCTTCAACTTGTCTGTCTCTCTTTCTTGCTGGAGTAGTGTCTCCATTCCCCAGACCCGATCTGATCTCCCAGCTGGAGAGAGGGGAAGCTCCATGGGACCCCAATCCCTGGGAAGCAGAGGATTTGAGAGGCACCTGTCCAGGTAAGTAAGGGGACTTAGCACCTTCTGGTTTTGCCTTCCTGGTTTACTGGAAATGTTTCTTCTGCAGTGGAGAGCAAAGCTCCCTGTAGCTGACTCGGTCACTCGCTGACCTGTATTGAGTTCCTGTCCCGAACCTGTAAGGATGGTTTTCATGGCGGGGTGGTAGGGTTTCAGCCATACTTTAAGGAAAGTGTGATTCTGTGCATCAGACTGATTTGTACCATAGCTATGATTTTATTTGCCTTTTTAGTGTTTATATCATTTTTAGTATTTTAAAGTTCCATAATGTTGTGGTTTACAATGAATTTGTTTTCAATGGGGCCATAGAGGAAAGGGCAAGACTATTCCCCCAATACCACACTCTCAAGACACATCCACCCATCCTAAAATTTCCAGTCTGCTTACCAGTCAGTCCTGGAAGGTTTAATTACTTGGGTTTTCTTTACTTTAGGAAGAAACTTTTCACGTCTCACTTCTCACACATACTGTAATGTTGTAAAAAGTGGTTTCTTTTAGTGGTGACACCACAGTGGCCTATAGTTCTCCAATCACCTTATGTTCCCTCTGACTTCCTAAAAGAAAGAATCTTTTATCCCAGAATATTATGTGAAATGTTTAAAGTAGAATCATCTGGCTGTTACTTAGAATTCAGAATTGGGGGTGGTTTCCTGGCTTCCAGGTGGGGCATTGGGATCCATCATTTCTCTGTTGGTGTTTCCGGGCTGCTAGCTGCTCCCCTTCATCTCACGGATGTCTTTTTCCTCCTTGAGGGTCTCCCTTTCTCTCTCTTTTAAAGCCTGTTTGAATTTCTTTCTGCTCCCTCTTATCTCTGCCATTCTTTTTTCCCCTCCTGCTTCCTTTCCTTCCCACTCTTTCAAGTTCTCATTTGCCCACCTCACCTTCCCTGGTTCATTCCCCAGCCCTTCCTTATAAGAGGCACTTCCTGGACTGCAGTGTCATCACTTGTCCAGTTTATGCTGTTGTTTTTGCTTCTCTCTCTCATCCTCCTTTATGGAAGCTCATAACCATCTCATGGTATGTTTTTGAAATACCGCATCCTAGAAGAGAAAACCAGGACTGCTGGAACCCGTTTCCCTTCCAGTTCAGTAATGAGGAAACTTGTGGTTTCTTTGGTCAGGTGGTGAGAGGGGCATCAAGACAGAAGAGCCGGCGGTCGAGCAGCAAGCCTCTGAGGGCACAGAGGCCCACGGCAGGCCCGTGGGAGGGCTTCTCACGAACGTGTCTCAGCACTTGGATTTTGAAAGCAAGGCAGTGTGGCAGACTTTCAGTCTGAATCCCAATCTGATACTCCGAGGCGGCATGAAGTTCTACAAATGTAAAGAATGTGGGAAGATCTTCCAATACAACTCAAAGTTCCTTCGGCATCAGAGGAGCCACACTGGGGAAAAGCCCTTCAAGTGCAAGGAGTGTGGCAAAGCTTTCAAGTCCAGCTACGACTGTATCGTACACGAGAAAAATCACGTTGGTCAAGGACCCTATGAATGTAAGGAGTGTGGCAAAGGTCTGAGTTCCAACACCGCCTTGACCCAGCACCAGAGGATCCACACGGGGGAGAAGCCCTACACTTGTACGGAGTGTGGCAAGGCTTTCCGTCGGAGCGCCGCCTACCTGCAGCACCAGAGGCTCCACACAGGGGAGAAGCTCTATAAATGTAAGGAGTGTTGGAAAGGCTTTGGGTGTAGGTCACTTTTTATCGTCCACCAACGCGTCCACACCGGGGAGAAACCCTACCAGTGTAAGGAGTGTGGGAAGGCGTTCAGCCAGAAGATCGCCTGCATTCAGCATCAGAGAGTTCACACCGGAGAGAAGCCCTATGAGTGTAAGGTGTGTGGGAAAGCCTTCAAGTGGTACAGCAGCTTTGTTCAGCATCAGAAAGTGCACCCCGTGGAGAAGAAGCCCATCAAGGCTCTCGGGCCGCCCCTGCTGCGTCCCCAGGGCCCCTCTGCACCCTCAGCTCCCGGGCGTCTCCAGGGCCCGGGCTCTGCTCCTGCTGTGGTCATGGCCTTGCCACACGCCATCCTCACTCCTGCCTCCGGGCCCGTGTTCATGCTGCTGCCCGCCGCTGGGGTTCTTTCATCCCCTGTCCAAGTAGTTCGTGTCTTCCAGGGTCTTCCTCCCGCTGTGAAGCCTTCCCCAGTTATTCTGACCCCTGCTCCTCACCCCCCGTGACCTCTGTCTTGGCACTTCTCTGGCTGTTACAGCAGATCTCTAACCTATCTTCAGCTGGATCTGTAGCTTTTACACTGTACCTGTGTTCCTACTATTTCAGCATAAACTCCATTATAATTGAGATATATTTAAAGACTGTGTTTATATAATGTATTCTCTTTTCTTCTGGGTAGATAATGGAAACACTTGACTTTCATATTGGTCCCTTTCAGACTTGAACAGTAATGGCCATATCTGTATCCTGGGGCTGCTGGTTTGGGAAGTGCTGGTAGAACGCTGTGGTGAATTAGGCACTTTGAGATAGGACACCCCATATAAGCCCCCTGTGATGTGTGAGAAGCTGCCTGTGAGAAACAGGCATGTAAGATCTGTCAGAGTTTAGAAGTGGCATCAGCTTCCAACCAGGGCCTTTAAAAATAAATGCAGGTGGTTCAGTGGCTGAAGGTGTGGTGTATTCATGCAGGTGAAGTTGGGTTGTCCTAGACACAGACTGTTGAGACTCTTGTATGTCTCTGCTAAAAATCATATGAAATAACCAGTTAGAAAACATATATGTGGCTTCCCTGGTGGCTCAGTGGTAAGGAATCCCCCTGCCAATGCAGGAGACAGGGGTTTGATCCCCGGGCCGGGAAGACTCCCACATGCCGCGGGGCAAGTAAGCCCATGCGTCACAACTCCTGAGCCTGCTCTCTAGAGCCTGGGAGCCCTAGAGCATGTGCTCTGCAGCAAGAGAAGCCACTGCAGTGAGAAGCCCATGTATTGCAGCTAGAGAGTAGCCCCCGCTTGCTGCAACCTGAGAAGAGCCCGTGCAGCAATGAAAACCCAGCACAGTCAAAAATAAGTAAATAATGATAATAAATGTATGCAGTGATAACAATCATTTATATGATTGAGAGCAATCAGGTCTTGAAACATGAACTTGTTTTTTATCTTTAGTTTTGCTCTTGATACCTAGTTGTTTCTTTCTTTCTCTTTTCTTTTTTTTTTTAAGCAGATGAACTTTTAAAAAATTTATTTGGCCGTTCCAGGTCTTCACTGTGGAACAGGCGCTTCTCTAGCTGTGACACATGGGCGTAGTTGCCCCGCGGTATGTGGGATCTTAGTTCCATGACCAGAGATTGAACCCAGGCCCCCTTGCATTGGGAGCTCAGAGTCTTAGCCACTGGACCACTTTGGAAAGTCCCTGGTCGTTTCCTTTTAACTTTGGTTTCTTTAGTATGTGTACACCAAGACATTCATCTTTGCTCCGTCTGTTGTGTAAATTTTTCTTAGTGGGCATTTTGGCTTCCTATTTGCAAGCAGTGCTGGTTTCTGCACTTTTCTCCAGATAGCATAAATTATAAATATGAGTTTGGCAAATTACTAAAGAAATAGGAGCAGGTGATCTGGGGAAAATCTGAATATGCCTGTGGAATTATTTTTTAATAATTTTTATTTATTTTTGTTTGCATTGGGTCTTTGTTGCTGCATGTGGGCTTCCTCTAGTTGTGTGTGGGCTTCCCACTGCAGGGGTTTCTCTTGTTGCAGAACACGGGCTCTAGGGTGCTTTGATTCATGGTGACACATGGCCTTAGTTGCCCCATGGTATGTAGAATCCTCCCAGACCAGGGATCAAACCTGTAACCCACCAGACTCCTCTATCCCCCACTGTCTCCTGAAGTTAGCTCAATACATGTCCATTGATCAGTGATGCTATCTCAACATTTCATCGTCTGCTGCCCCCTTTTCGTTTTGCCTTCAAGCTTTTCCAGCATCAGGGTCTTTTCCAATGAGTTGGCTCTTCACGTCAGGTGGCCAAAGTAATGGAGTTTCAGCTTCAGCATCAGTCCTTCCAGTGAATATTCAGGACTGATTTCCTTTAGGATTGACTGATTTGATCACCTTGCAGTCCAGTGACTCTCAAGAGGTTGTGACAGGTTAGTGAAGTACAGTTTTAGATTGGTCTTGCTTTTGACCTTAAATGAGGTCTTTTATAACTATGCAAAGGACTATGTGAAGTAATTTCTGGGAAAAGAACTTGAGTTATGCATTACAGGCACAGCTTATTTTATTGTGCTTCATTGTATCTGTTTTGCAGATACTGTAATTTTTACAAATGGAAGGTTTGTGGCAGCACTGCATTATCATATAATGGCTAAGATATTTTAGTAATAAAGTATTTTTTAAATAAAGTTTTTCCTTTTTTTTTCCCTGACATAATACTGTTATACACTTCATAGACTATAGTGTAAACAACTTTTACATGCACTGGGAAACCAGAAAATTCATGTGACTTGCTTTCTTGCTGTATTTGCTTTATCATGGTGGTCTGGAACCCAACCCACAGTATCTCCAAGGTATGCCTTTATTAACACAAACTTAAAGTAAATCCTTAAATGTTCATGGAAAGTTGCTTTTCTATCTACATGTTTCTACCTTGCAATCAGTGCTTTTTAAATTTTGCCATATGTCTGAATAACCTGGTGTAAAATGAGTAATTTTCTGGCCTAACTCTCAGAGATTGATTTTATAAAAACTTCTTATTGGAATTTAATTGATTTACAACGTTGTGTTAGTTTCTGCTCTACAGCAAAGTGTCTGATTGTGGATATCCATGGTGATGCCCAGCCCTTGAGTGTGGACCACGCTTTGAGAGACTGCCTTGAGCAGAAGCTGTCTGGGGGTGTACGTTGATAAAGGGCTTGCCCTGTTTCTCAGTGGTCTGAGACCTCTACAAGTAGTTTGGGTGGTGTCAGTTTAGAATGAGAGAGAACAGCAAGTGGAATTGGTCTGTAGGGAAGAAGAAGGAAGGGGAAAGAGATCTGATGTGGCCTATGCAGTCCTTGAGTTCTCCACTGCCTGGAAGTTCCTGAGGTGGACTGTGGCTGGGTTTTGCTGTTTTTGTTGTTGACTTGCATGTTGGCTGAAAGAACATTTTTTTTCTTACATAAATTAATACACTTGAAAATAGCTCCTGAGTTAGAGAGAGCACAAAGTGGATGCTGCAGATGGTTTAGAAATGAACAACAGTTGTCAGGAGACTTAGCGGGGTCTATGCGATGTGGCAGAAGGTGGAACACAGAGCAAGGTTTACAGTCTTGGATGCCTTCTTTAGAAAACTAGTTTGAAGGCTTGCAGTTCAGAAAATTTGGGCTGGTGGTAGTGGTGGGAGCCAAAAAAATTAACCAGAAACTAAAACCAAACAAATAGATCCCTCCTCCTCCAGTAAACTTTGTGGAAATAAGATGCACAATGTAGTTTTGTAAAAATGGTGGTTGAACATGTTGACATTCACACCCTCCTGAAACCCCATTAAGAAAAATGAATTAAAAATTAAAAGACGTAAACTCAGAAGGACGGTGAAAATAAGCTGATGATAACACTTTGGAAGCTCGAAATCGGATGAAAGAGTTGTGACTTGGAGCAGAGCTGAGAAAAGTAAATTCTAAGCCACATTGCAGGGAGCTGAGCAGTGCCCTCATGTGGCAGAAAAGCTTAGGAAAGACTCAGATAACTTCTGGAAGTGCATGGGGATGCTAATGGGGCAAAGAACAGGAAAATTGGCTTTAAGTCTTTCTTAAAGACTTAGATTCTGGGTCACCTCCCCACTTTTCTCTCCTCGATAGCAGTGTAGCAGGAATTTTTGGTGTCAGGGAACCACACTGAATGTTAAGTCCTTCCTGCTCTGATCAAAACCTCCTCACTTCTTGAGGATGCTGCTTCCCCAGCACCATCCCTCACATCACATATTCTGGGTCCTCTTTCTCTGTCAGTTTCAGGCCATTCTTTACCTCTCACTTAACCCCCAAACCACCTCCACCTTTGAATCCTGTCATCAGGCTGGAACCTCTGGGTCACATGCCCTTTGTTCCTTGAAGGTGTTAGCGCATCACCTGCTCTCACTCTGCTCAGCGTTAGTCTTAATTCTTGGTGTTTTCAGTGGATGAGCCTGCCAGCAGCTCACCTCTCATTTTCCTTCTTACCCTTTCATTTTACCTGAAACACTCCTTTGATTGTGTCCTAGACCTTACCATTTTAAAACTTCACCCCTCTGTAACCTCAGCACTTTAAATATCTTGCTCTGTGACCTGTCTCTCCAGTTTCTTCCGTTTAGAATCCTGATGCTAACAGTCCTTCAGCTCCCACTGTTTCTCTCTTTCACTGCCCTTCACTTCCTTCATGCCTGTTCTTTCTTTATCCCGCTTAAAGTCCATGGTCAGTTATTACAGCAGTTCCTCCACATTCTCCTTTAATGGCCTTGCCCTTTTCTGGCTTTGGTATATACTCATTTGGCAGGACCCCACCTCTGACTAAATGCAGTTCTTTGCCTTCTTTGTGCCTGCATCCATGCTACCAAAAGTGGTCAGGAGAAAGTGCATTGTCATGTGGAATTATCCTGCTTGAGGTTCATGACAAGTAACTTCAAGTAGGCCCTCAATGCCGCCTATAGTCATACTGTATCTCCAGGGTTCCCTGCATTTTGCTGGACTGCTGCTATGCACCTCCTCTCTCAAACCTCCCAGTACCTCCTGCCCAGTCCTCACCAGCCTCAGCTGATGGATTCTGCTCTCTGCTGGGATAACTGAGCTCCAGGGAGTGGCTGTGGCTTCATCCCTGGTGCCAGAATGAAAGACACAGATGGGCCCTACCTTATCTCTTCCACTTTTCAACTTGCAATATCTGATCTTCTATCACCCAGTTCTCATCTCATGTACTAAGGCAGTTCTGTCACAATCAGCAACTCGCTTCTACTTCCTAATTCTCGGTCAGTGTGCAGTTTCAGACAACAGAATCTTTTTTGGGGTTTTTTTTTTTTTTTGGCCACACCATGTGGCTTATAGGATCTTAGTTCCCCAACCAGGAATTGAACCTGGGCCCATAGTAGTGAAAGCATAAAGTCTTGTCCATTGGACCATCAGGGAATTCCCCAGAATCCATTTCAACACGTTTAAGCAGAGAGGGATTTGCTAGAAACCGCTAGACAGCTTACAGAATTCCCAAAAAGGAACCAAGCTGGGCTCTCACATATGCAGATGCCCAGAAAAGGGACCAAGGACAGTACCAAGAGGCTCCAGTGGAAACCCAGCAGCTGCTGGTGCCTGCTACTAGACTGGCACCCTCACCGCACCGAAGAGAGGGGCTAGACCTCCAGGAGGTTTGCTACCTGTTGTGAGAAAAACCAAGTGCATCCACATCCATTTTGGTAGGATCCTGACTATACGGTCTCATGACCTTTATTTCCATCTTCCAAGAAGTTGTACTCGCTCAGTGAAAATTGGTTGTATGTGTACATCTAAATAGCAAGGACTCCGGGGAAATAATTTTTGGATTCATTCTCAGAAAGTGAGATTTATAATGTGGAGAAAGGAGAAAGGATTTTAAAAATATTTTGGGCAGCTATAAAATATCAAATACTCTTTACAGGCATAGAAAATGACTGAAATCTCTGATGAATGTGCTATATTCATGGGTAGGGAAGGTGAATATCTAGATTTCAATTTTTACCAAATGAATTTATATATTAAAAGCAATTCCCATCAAAATTACTAGAGGAGGGGGTTGTGTGTGTGTGTGTGTATGTGTGTGTGTGCGTGCGCGCGCGGACACACCAGCAGCCTTACAGATTGATTCTAGAATTTATACAGAAGAGCAAAGGACAAAGAACAGCCAAGCCATTTTTGAAGAAGATGGGAGATTTTGTGCTACCAGATAAACATTAAATACATTGATAATCAAAAACAGAACAAAAGCAAAAACAAAACCACACCCCACAACCTAATATACACTGTAACATGGTTTATATGAGTTAAAACAACAATAGAGTGTTTAGAAATAGATGCATTTTATACAAGTAGTGAAGTAGTGAAAGTCGCTCAGTTGTGGAGAATTCCATGGACTGTAGAGTCCATGGAATTCTCCAGGCCAGAATACTGGAGTGGGTAGTCATTCCCTTCTCCGGCGGATCTTCCTGACCCAGGAATTGAACCAGGATCTCCTGCATTGCAGGCAGATTCTTTACCAACTGAGCTATGAGGGAAGCCCTAGTTATGCACATTTATACAAAGAGCAGACTTTTAGAGAAATTACATTTAGAGCGATCAGCACCAGTGGTGCAGCCTGGGGAAATATACTGTCCTCTCCTTCCTCCATTCTCTTACTGATACTGCTTCTCTAGTTCCGTCCTCCATTCCAGAAACCCAGTCCCAAACGTTGACTCCCAACCTTTGCTCTACTTGTTTTCTGAAAACAATCGTGGATTTTGTTTTCAAAAATATCTTGAATTAATGATTCTCAGAGTATTTTACGAAATGTGGGTCTTTGAAAACCCCTGTAAGTAGATCAGTACAAATAGCTATTTCATGGCTGTCCAGAAAAAAGTCATATGATTTGCTTTAACCTAAGAATCATATTATTTTATTTTAAGATTTACTTATTTTTAGCTGTGCTGGGTCTTTGTTGTTGTGTTCAGACTTTTGTCTAGTTACAGCAAGTCGGGCTTACTCTTCGTTGCAGTGCGCGGGTTCATTGCATTGCGGCAACCTCATCGGGGTGGAGCAGGGGCTATAGGCTCTGCAACTTCAGTAGTTGCCGCTCACAGGCTCTAGAGCGCTGGCTCTGTAATTGTGATGTGTGGGCTTAGTTGCCATGTGGCATGTGGGATCTTCCCAGAGCAGGGATCAAACCTGTGTCCTCTTGATTAGCAGGTGGATTTTTAACCACTGCGCCACAAGGGAAGCCCCCAAATCATACTGTGTTAAAAGCTAGATATTATATAAAAAATATATTGCTTAAAGAAAATATTTTGGCACTTTGATTACATGAAGCTCAATTATAAGACTGGCTCTTGTATTTCTCATAAATGAATCAGTAATGATTGTTATTTCTACCAGTCTCCTCACTAGTTACAATAGATTTGTGCTGTTAAAGGAAATTTCAGTTGGTCACAATTTTCATTTTACACCTTTGCCACCTTCTCAGTTCAGTTCTGTCGCTCAGTCACATCCAACTCTTTGCGACCCCATGGACTGCAGCACGCCAGGCTTCCTTGTCCATCACCAGCTCCCAGAGATTGCTCTGATTCATGTCCGTTGAGTTGGTGATGCCATCCAACCATCTCATCTTCTGTTATCGCCTTCTCCTCCTGCCTTCTGTCTTTCATCAGGGTCTTTTCCAATGAGTCAGTTCTTCCCATCAGGTGGCCAAAGTATTGGAGTTTCAGCTTCAGCATCAGTCCTTCCAATGAATATTCAGGACTGATTTCCTTTAGGATGGACTGGTTTGATCTCCTTGCAGTCCAAGGGACTCTCAAGAGTCTTCTCCAACACCACAGTTCAAAAGCATCAATTCTTTGACACTCAACTTTATTTATAGTCCAACTCCCATGGATTACTGGAAAAACCATAGCTCCGACTAGATGGACCTTTGATGGCAAAGTAATGTCGCTAGTTTTTAATATGCTGTCTAGGTTGGTCATAACTTTTCTTCCAAGGAGTAAGCGTCTTTTAATTTCATGGCAGCAATCACCATCTGGTGATTTTGGAGCCCAGAAAAATAAAGTCAGCCACTGTTTCCACTGTTTCCCCATCTATTTGCCATGAAGTGATGGGACCGGATGCCATGATCCTAGTTTTTTTAATGTGGAGTTTTAAGCCAGCTTTTTCACTCTCCTCTTTCACTTTTATCAAGAGGCTCTTTAGTTCTTAGCTTTCTGCCATAAGAGTGGTGTCATCTGCATATCTGAGGCTATTGATATTTCTCCTGGCAATCTTGATTCCTTTCCCAGTTTTGAACCAGTCCATTGTTCCATGTCTGGTTCTAACTGTTGTTTCTTGACCTGCATACAGATTTCGCAGGAGGCAGGTAAGTGGTCTGATATTTCCATCTCTTTATAAAAATTTTCCAAAGTTTGTTGTGATCCACACAGTCAAAGGCTTTGGCATAGTCAATAAAGTGGAAGTAGATGTTTTTCTGGAATTATCTTGCTTTTTCTGTCATCCATTGGATGTTGGCAATTTGATCTCTGGTTCCTCTGCCTTTGCTAAATCCAGGTTGAACATCTGGAGGTTCTCGGTTCACATGCAGTTGAAGCCTGGCTTGGAGAATTTTGAGCATTACTTTACTAGCGTGTGAGATGAGTGTACTTGTGTGGTAGTTTGAACATTGTTTGGCATTGCTTTTCTTTGGGATTGGAATGAAAACTGACCTTTTCCAGTCCTGTGGCCACTGCTGAGTTTTCCAAATTTGCTGGCATATTGAGTGCAGCACTTTCACTGCATCACCTTTTAGGACTTGAAATAGCTCAGTTGGAATTCCATCACCTCCACTAGCGTTGTTCATAGTGATGCTTCCTAAGGCCCACTTGACTTCACATTCCAGGATGTCTGGCTCTAGGTGAGTGATCACACCATTGTGATTATCTAGGTCGTGAAGACCTTTTTTGTATGGTTCTTCTGTATATTCTTGCCACCTCTTCTTAATATCTTCTGCTTCTGTTAGGTTCATACCATTTCTGTCCTTTATTTTGCCCATCTTTGCATGAAATGTTCCCTTGGTATCTCTGCTTTTCTTGAAGAGATTTCTAGTCTTTCCCGTTCTATTGTTTTCCTCTATGTCTTTGCATTGATCCCTCAGGAAGGGTTTCTTATCTCTCCTTGCTATTTTTTGGAACTCTGCATTCAGATGGGTATATCTTTCCTTTTCTCCTTTGCCTTTAGCGTCTGTTCTTTTCTTAGCTATTTGTAAGGCGTCCTCGGACAACCATTTTGCCTTTTTGCATTTCTTTTTCTTGGGGATGGTCTTGATCACTGCCTCCTGTATAATGTCACGAACCTCCTTCCATAGTTCTTCAGGCACTCTATCTATCAGATCAAATCCCTTGAATCTATTTGTCACTGCCCACTGTATAATCGTAAGGGATTTGATTTAGGTCATACCTGAATGGTTTAGTGGTTTTCCCTACTTTCTTCAAGAAGACCTTTAATTTTTTCTTTTCCACTGCAGGGGGCCAGGTGTTTATTTGTTTGTTTGAAAAACACCTTCTCAAGAGCACCTTTAATTTTTTTTGGTTGTAACACTTGGCTTGTGGGATCTTAGTTCCCCAACCAGGGCTTGGTCCTGGGCCCCCTGCAGTGGAAGTTGGGATTCCTAACCCCTGGACCATCAGCGAATTCCCCTTGAATTTTAAAAATGATAAAAATATCTACTTTCCTGGTGCTATTTACCATGTCATATTTAAGCACAATGCACTGAAAGCTGTATTTCTCTATGTCAGGTTTGTATAAAAAGAAACTCCAGAAATGGTAAGTGACCTTGCTTAAGGACCCAGTGACTAGAGACAAAACTGAAGTATTTCTTTTTTTTTAAGATTTGAGTTCTTTATTTTTTTTAAATTAATTTATTTACATTGGAGGATAATTACTTTACAGTATTGTGGTGGGTTTTGCCCTACATTGACATGAATCAGCCACGGGTGCACTTGTGTCCCCCCCATCATGAGCCCCCCTCCCACCTTCCTGCTCACCCCATCCCTCAGGGTTGTCCCAGAGCACTGGCTTTGAGTGCCGTGCTTCATGCACCAAACTTGCACTGGTCATCTATTTCACATATGTTAATATATGTGTTTCAATGCCATTCTCTCAAATCATCCCACCTTTGCCTTCTCCCACATAGTATGTTCTTTACATCTGTGTCTCTTTTGCTTTCTTGCATATAGGGTCGTCGTTACTGTCTTTCTAAATTCCATGTACATGCGTTAATATACTGTATTGGTGTTTCTCTTTCTGACTTACTTCACTCTATATAATAGCGTCCAGTTTCATCCACCTCACCTCATTAGAACTGACTCAAATGCATTCCTTATTATAGCTGAGTAATATTCCATTGTGTATATGTACTACAACTTCCTTATGCGTTCATCTGCTGATGGACATCTAGGTTGCTTCCATGTCCTAGCTATTGTAAACAGTGCTGCAACAAACACTGGGGGTACATGTGTCTCTTTCAATTCTGGTTTCCTTGGTAGAACTGAAGTACTTCAATGCCCACTTTCAGCTTTAATTTTTACTTTCTAAGAAAAACAGTTTCCAGTATAGCAGGCATTTTCAGTGTATCAAATAATTACTTACATGGGATAGATGAATTTTTTTCTTGCCCTTGTTTTGCATGCAGTCTAACAGCTTAGTTGTAATTTTTTCTTCAGTGGCTGCTAGCAAATTGGTTAACTATGGAAGGAGTGACGTTCATTAGATTGTATCAATAAAAGTGCAAATTATGAGTCTCAAATGTATAGGCAGCAAAAGTGTCTAGACAAATTCTATCTATTCCTGAGAAGGAGGATCTTTTTATAGCACTGTTGTGCTGGGAACAGGGCAATTTTCTTGTACCTTCTCAGCACTCTCGTTTCTATAAACAAGATACCTAATTATTGTATAAGTAATTAAGAAGAGGTATCTATATTATTTCCACTTTCAGTCTCTTGACCATATAAAGCGACTTTTAATTTCTTAAGTTTCTTTTTTTCTAATTAGAAATACATGCTTTGGAGCAAAAATCTTGCCTGGAAGTACCTAGGTCTGAATTTCACCACTTTTAATACTTTGGTGACCACACAAACACACGAAGTGAATGTGCATGCATCCATTAATTATAATTGTACATACTCTGTCATAAACTTTATCTAGTTAGCAGAATACCATATACCTGTCCTAGTTGGCAGATCATCTGTGATATCATGTTTAATAGCTACATAAAGTTGCAGTGCATAGATTTCTCTTCTTCCTGGAACCAGTCTCTTATTATTGAGTAGTTAGGATATTTCCATTTTGAATCTCCTTAAATACTTTGATGAACATCTAATACATACATGATTGACACAGTTACGGTTTTTTATTATTTTTTTTAGTTCATTTATACGGTTTTCTTTAAATAAAAGAAATGGAATATTTCTGTTAAACTAAGGGCCCCTTTGATACCCAACCCAAGCTCATCCTGCTCCCTGCAGGACAGGCCAATAAATTGGGAGATGAGTTGTTGGGGCAGGAATAATGACTTTAACTGGAAAGCCAGCAGGCCAGGAAGATAGCAGACTAGTGTCTTGTGTCAAAGAGCCGTGTTCCTCCAGTCAGAATTTGGGCTCCTTTTACAAAGTGAAGTGGGAGGGCTCATTGCAATGCCAGTAGGCCTTGGGGACCCGTCCCCATTACACCTTTTGTTCTTCTGTTTCGCTCTTACTATTTTCCCAGAGCTAATCTATAAATAATAAGTGGCACTGCTTTTCACACTGAAAAGTTGGTGTTGGTGCGACTGCCCCAGGAACGCTGGAGACAGTTACGCTGTGTGCAACCTTGTGTGCTGGTTCTCTCTCATCTCTGTGGGTTATTAGTCTCTCCCCTGTTCTCAGCAACATGTTCCCTCATTAACATTGTGCTTGAGGTGTATTACTAGAGGATTCAGCAAAATAAGGGAGTAAACCAAAAAGGAGAAATGTTCAGAGCTGAGGAAACGAAGGCTTCAGCATTCACAGCGTAGTGGAGGGAGGGGAGGAGAGCTCACACCGGTCCTAGGCAGCAGCCCGTTTGGACTGGAGCAGGACGATGAAGTACTGTGGGGGTTAGGCCTCCAGGAAGAGAGGACAGCATTCTAATTCCAGGCACATCATGATGCGCCGTCAGAACACCAAAGATAAAAAAGGGTGTGTGGGAGTGGAGAACAGGTCACATGCATCAAGGAACTGGAATTGGAATGACACGAGACTTCTCAGTAGCATCATGGGATGCTCCAAGAGAATAGACAGTGCCTTAAAATTTCTGAAGAAAATTATTTTCAAACTTGAATTTAATTCCTAGCCAAAGTGTTAGTCACTCAGTAGTGTCTGACACTTTGCGACCCCATGGACTGTAGCTTACCAGGCTCCTCTGTCCGTGGGATTTTCCAGGCAAGAATACTGGAATGGGTTGCCACGCTCTCATCTAGGGAATTTTCCCAATCCAGGGATTGAGCTCAGGTCTCCTGCATTTTAGGCAGATTATTTACTATCTGAGTAGCCAAACTATCCATCAAGTAGAATTAATGCAAGTAGATTCTACATTAATGCAAATAGAATGCCAAGTGCTAACTATAAATGTACTGAGAGTGCTGGAACTAGAAAAATCATCACTTTGTGACCATTATAATAAAGATTGGTTCAGATAAGAGTCATCAATGGATGCTCAGTATAGGGGGAAATTTAATGAGAATTGGAGTATTTGTATAACCTTCAGTGTCTACCCGTGGAAAGCTTATTAGTCGGAAGACTAATCACAAACTCTACAAATTGTACAGCATTTTGACTAGGTTATCAAACTTAACACCACCAGTGAGGGGCATTTAGAGATTGTATCTTTCATACCTGATGACCTGAGAAAAGCACGTCACTTGTGAGTATCCTAGTAAGGGATGATTATCCCGAATCTGATCACAGGGAATCACCAGGCAAACCCAGTGTGGTGTATTTCTATTCAAAAAGGAGTTTCCATGTTCTTTCAAAAATGTAATTGTCATAAAAGACAAAGACTGAGAAGGTATTCCAGATTAAGTGTGACTGTAGAGATATGAGGCTAAATGCAATACTTGAGTGGATGCTCTATTGAAGGAAAAATTAACTGCTATAAAGGACATTATTAGGCTGACATACAACATTAAAATATAGACAGTTAGATAAAAATTGGATAAAAATTAGTTTAAAATTGGTATTAAATTTACTTAACATAATAGTATTGTCATTACATAAGAGAATATGTCAATGTATGACAAAACCCACTGAAAAAATAAATAAATTAAAAAAAAAAAAGAGAATATTCTAAGGAAATATACACACTGAAGTATTTGTTGATAAAGGGCCATGATGTATGCAAATTACTCTGTCTCCTTCCATCTATCCCTTCATCCATCCATGAGCGAGAAAGAGGAGAGAAAGAAAAAGGAAATGCTAAAGAAAATGGAGCAGAATATTAGTAATAGGTGAATGTGGGTAAGAGATAACATGACTTTCATGGAATTAGTCTTAGAACTATTCTACAGGTTTGAAATTTAAAAGTAGTATAAAATGTATTTTCAGACATCTAAGGACTAAGTAATTTAATCATCATGTTACAAGAATATGTGTGCTTCAGAAAAAGTTATGTAGAAAAAAATACAGCAGATCTGGGAAATTGGAAATCCAGCACAGGAGAAGAAAGGGAGCTTCAAGACGGCAACAGTAACCAGTCCAGATTGGAGTCGAGGGAGAGGGATCTGAAAAAACAAAAATAAAACTGATAGATGACCTGAAGTGTTTGACTGTTCAGAAAAAGATATTGTTTCACAGATCTATGGGAGAATTTGGAAAGGATATTAAGGGGCTGTACAAAACAAAGCAAATTACAGAAGAAAAATCTAGGCAACTATGAGGTACAGGAAAATAAAAACGTTGAATAAGAAACATGTAATCATAAAACATACCTTGGCTTATCAAATAACTATTTACAACCATGATAAGCAAGCACTACATATCTTTTTTTTTCCATCTATTTTTATTAGTTGGAGGCTAATTACTGTACAATATTGTAGTGGTTTTTGCCATACATTGACATGAATCAGCCATGGATTTACATGTATTCCCCATCCCGATCCCCCCTCCCACCTCCCTCCCCATCCCATCCCTCTGGGTCTTCCCAGTGCACCAGCCCCGAGCACTTGTCTCATGCATCCAGCCTGGGCTGGTGATCTGTTTCACCCTTGATAATATACATTTTTCGATGCTGTTCTCTCGAAACATCCCACCCTCGCCTTCTCCCAGAGAGTCCAAAAGTCTGTTCTGTATATCTGTGTCTCTTTTTCTGTTTTGCATATAGGGTTATCGTTACCATCTTTCTAAATTCCATATATATGCATTAGTACACTGTATTGGTGTTTATCTTTCTGGCTTACTCCACTCTGTATAATGGGCTCCAGTTTCATCCATCTCATTAGAACTGATTCAAATGTATTCTTTTTAATGGCTGAGTAATATTCCATGGTGTATATTTACCACAGCTTCCTTATTCATTCGTCTGCTGATGGACATCTAGGTTGCTTCCATGTCCTGGCTATTATAAACAGCAAGCACTACATATCTTACAACCAACATTTGTGATATATTGGGAGAATGATGGAGTATAGTGAGATGTAAAAAATTACATCCTAATGATCACAACCAGAAAATGTCTAAAATTAATTACTCTGTGAAGAGCAGTATAAACATGTGGCAGCTACTGTTGATTGCCTACAGAACAGCCAATCTTTTTCTTCGTTCTACCCAGTTTTCAGCATTCTCTCCTTCCGCTGTCCATGTGTAGCAGGGGCATCTCCAAGGGGTAAACCCTGCTTGGTCCAAGTTGATCGTGCTGGGCCTATACCCCTCTTTTTACCAGCCAGGGCACGGCACTGTGCTGTAGTTCTAGCTGATGACACGCTAGGGAGACCTCAGGAGTTTTAAGGAGTACGTTTTCCACTCTTAACAAAAGAGACACATAGCAAGTGAATCTTTCAGCCATACGTTACTGTGAATGGAGTCTGTTATTCTGGCATTTTTGCATATGTTTATGAATGTGTATGATTTTTAAATATGTGTACGTATATATACGCATGTGTGTGTATGTACATGTACTCACACACAGTTTTTTAAACCCACAATGGGATCCTTCAAGAGACCAGTTCTCAAATTTGAACGTGCTTGCGAATGATCCGGAGGACTCCATAAGCCCAGATTACCCGATGCCCTCCACAGAAATTGCCACACTTCAGGGCTTACAGCTCAGTCCTTCCAGGAACCGGTGGACAAACTCACCGGCAGTCCTGCCACCTCAGACCCTCTGAATACCCCCGATTCGCATTTGCATCCCTCCCATTTCTCTTTCCAATCCTGGGAGCACAACTGTCTTCATTCTAGGTTCCCCTCCCAACCAGAAAAACACAAAGCCAGCATTGCATCTTCTTCCCAGTCTAGTTAATGTCCTCAAGAAATTTGTTTCTAATAGCAAATGCCCGGTTTTAGTTTTTTAATTTTTTGGCTTCAAAGAGATCTTTAGAATGATATTTATATCCTGCGCTCTGCTGTGCTCAGTCGTGTCCGACTCTCTGCGACCCCATGGACTGCAGCCCACCGGGCTCCTCTGGCCATGGGATTCCCCAGGCAAGAATACTGGAGTGGGTTGCCGTTTCCTCCTCCAGGGGATCTTCCCGAGCCTGGAGTCTCCCGAGTCTCCTGCCTTGCAGGTGGATTCTTTACCACTGAACCACCTGGGAAGCCCAGATATATCACTAATAATCTCTTAATTTCTTGAGAGTTAAGGCCTGACTCTCAGCAAGATCCCATGGATGGATCTGACTGGCAAGGCCATCGCTGGGAAGTAGACAACTGGAGGTCCATAGCTTGGTATTAAATATGCTCATTGGTGCATCTTTATGAGAATGTAGCAAATGCCTGTTTTTAGATATTGTTTGCATGCTAGGCTCTGATTTACAGTTCTTTTTTTTTTAAGAAACGAAACACAAACCCTTCTTAACTGCCCCCATCGGGAGAGGGAAATCCAGATTTTATTTTCTGAGATATCTGGCTACTCTCCTGGGAGAAGAAAAAAATTGTTATCACTCTTGGATGAATGACAGTAGTAGAATAAAAAAAAAAAACCCAAATCACAAGCCACTTTCTTAGTCACCCTGCCACATCCCCCATATGACAGGTGCTATAGTAAGCTCTGGTAGGTCATCAGATGAACCTTTGCAGAATGTCTTCTGTCTTGTCCTTGACTGATTTACCATGTTCTGTACAACAAATATCCTCCCTTAGAGATTGCATGCTCATTCTATTTGATTTTCTACCCACCCCCAAACCCAGGTCTGTTTGGAGACATTGAGAAACGAGCCAGCAGAGATCTCCAGGAAACACAAACAAACCCTAGTTGAATATGATTGCTGTTTTTTCAGAGACAAACCTCAGTCCCCTTTGATGCAGGGGGAGCCTCCAGAGGTTCTGGCCTCCTTTCTGCTCCTGCTGCTGGGGCTGGGGAACAGGAGAGGACCAGTGTCTGCTTTAAGCATGTCCCTGGAGGTTTCCTCTCTCCTCCTTGTGAGGTCACAAGTAAGAGTGCTGTCAGGGTGCTGATCCTGTGGGGCTGCAGGTGGCCCTGCTCCACGTGCCTCCAGCACCACCTTCTTCCTGCTGGGATTCCTGTCACCAGTCCTGGAGTCTAATATGAGCTTTATCTACTGCACCATCAAGGGCCCTGTTTGTGGAAATGAGCCTCTGGCGGGATGGCCAGAAGATGCCACCAGGCAGGATCCAGTGTCCTCACATCCACAGGGGCCCTTCTTGGATTTCCACCTTGTTCCATTTCCTTCATCTCAAAGGACAAGCCCCCCAGCACCCTCCAGCCCTCCGCCTCCCTGGGAGTTTGGTCAGGAAGTTTGTGCTGCGCAGGGCTAGGGCCCCGTGTCTTAATTTATTCTGGGCTCTGGGGCTGATGGGTTGGTTTGTTTTGTGCTAATAAAAGGATAGTTAATTTAAAAAAATGTTTCCTTGTAAAATGTCCCCCGGTCTTGATATGAATGGTTACTTCCTCTGGGTACTGACTTGTTCCTCTCTTCTCCGTATCCTTAAAGTTTGTCAAGAGATTTGTTTAGATTCTGGCAAAAACATGTAATGGTGATGCAGTATCTTTCAGGAGGCTTTATGCTAAGATACCTTCCTATTAGGACTTCCCCAGTGGCTCCGTGGTAAAGAATCTGCCTGCAATGCAGGAGATGCGGGTTCAGTCCCTGGGTTGGGAAGATTCCCTGGAGGAGGGCATGGCAACCCCGCTCCAGTATTCTTGCCTGAAGAATTCCGTGGGCAGAGGAGCCTGGTGGACTACACTCCATAGGGTTGCAAAGACTCAGACATGACTGAAGCGACTTAGCATGTACACGTGCACCTTCCTGTTAACAATGCTAAGTTTGATAACTTGGTTAAAGTAATTACTCAATCTTTCCATTGTAAAGGTACCTTTTTCTCTTTGAAATCACTGTGTAATTTAATGTCACGATACTTTAACATTATGCTAATTTTTCATTCCCCAACAACCTTTTGTCTAATTGTTTTAGAATCCATTAATGATTTTTTTCCTGAATAGTTCATTAGAAATTGCAGGAGGGTATTTTTCCACTCTGTTATTTCTTCTACATTATTTAGCCAGTGTAAAGACAATCTTTTTAGGGAATTCCCTGGTGATCCAGTAGTTAGGACGTCATGCTTTCACAGCCATGGCCTGGGTTCAATCCCTGTTAGGGAATTAAGATCCTCCAAGTGTGTAGCATAGCCAAAAAAATAATAGCAATGATAATCTTTTTATCCTTTTTCACTCTAAATATTGCTGTGGACTCATGCTTTTTTGTAATCATATTTCTTCCTCTTATTATTCTTAAATTATCTCCAATTAGTCCTTGATCATTTTTGCGTTTTCTGGCTGACAATTCCCATCCCCAGCCCTAAAAGAAACCATTTCTCCAAGGAGCCCTGATTTGGGGAACAGTATTTGGAAACTGAGAGCTGGGAGCCGGGCGTCTTGAGTTAGCTTGGGCATGAATTGTTCGAGGCTGAGGTTGGTACATCTAGTCTAGTTCATGGCTGTGGGGCTGTTGGACCTTTTTCTGGCTTTCCAACTCTCTCTTCATGCAGAAACCCAACCTGAATGATAAGGTAGATCTCTGTAATCTTGGTGCTGAAAGATGGTAATCAACAGTCATCAGCTGTTGGTTCTCATTTGAACTTGTAGCCATTGTGGTGGTTTTTTGGTGTTTTTTTTTTGTTTTTTTTTTTCAGTATACGAAAAGAGTAAATAATCTATGGTTGACTGACATGTCTAATGCATACAGCTCTCTCGTTCCCAATAACTGACAGAGTGCCTGACACATTGAAGGCTTTCAATAAATGCTTTTTGAAGAAATAAATTACAAAACCATCTTTGTGTAAGTAGTTATTGCCTTCATCATAATTCATGCTATAACTTAATGTCACCAGAAGACTAAGCAGTAAATATATAGGGATTCATGAACTATAAATTGTAAAACAGCCTTCACTACATACTAAAATACAGACAAATAATATCTATGGATCCTAGTTTGTTTATAAATTGAACAAGCTCCTCCCACAATGATAGGATTACTTTAAGGACAGGCAGAAAAGATTTTCTTAAAACATTAAGCAAATGTACATTTGTAGATGGGCTTCCATGGTAGCTCAGATGGTAAAGAATGTGCCTGCAATGCAGGAGACCTGGGTTTGATCCCTGGGTTGGGAAGATCCCCTGGAGAAGGGAATGGCAACCCACTCCAGTATTTTTGCCTGGAGAATTCCATGAACTGAGGGGCCTGGCAGGCTACAGTTCATGGGGTCGCAAAGAGTTGGACATGACTGAGCAACTAACACTTTTACTTTCACATAGATAAGTGCCTGTTATTAGCAAAAGGCAAATGAACGACATAGGAAGTGGAGTGTTTAGTCTTTCCTTATTGATGAGGAAGGGGGCAAAATTAGGACTGTTTACAACTTTATTTTATTTGTGCCTAGATTTTAAGCAAGTGATATTTCTAAGAAAAACTGGTAATATTTCTAAGAAAAAGTGGTCTGAGAAAGCACAATGTTAGCCATGGAATACGAAGGGAATAAAATGAAATCCTGAGTCATGTTAGGTCCTCTTAGCTGGGTGCACATAGACCCCAAAACCAGTTCAATTTGGTTATATTGGGATCAACTGAGACTTCTGACTTTTCTGGCATGAGAATGATCCAGAGAAGGGATGAGCCCTGTTCAGATCTCCACCCTCATTTTTATCCCATTTGAAAAAAGATTCACCAGTCATATGTTAACAGTTTCCATATTTCATTTATCATCCTCTCTCTCTCCATATATACACTATGCACACACATACATAAATGTATATACCTGTGTGTGTGTATATATACATACACACACACACACACACTTTTTTTTTCCTGAATCATTTGAGAGTAGTTGCATGCCTCATGTCCCTTCACTCTTAAACACTTCCATGGGTAGATCCAAATATATTTTCTTCTGTAACGTCAACATAGTTGTCAGATTCAGGAAATTTAACGTTGATCCAATACTGTTTTCTAATTTATACTCTACATTCCAATATTGCCAATTATCCCATTAATGTTGTTCATAGCTATTTTTATCCTAAGCCAGGATGATACATTGTGTTTAGTCTTCATGTCTCTCTGTGGTCCTGTAATTTGGAACAGTTCCTCAGCCTTTCTTTATCTTTTGTGACCTTTACCTTATGTAACTTTGGTTTCTATAATGTTTCCTCATTATTAGATTCAGATTATATACATTTTGGCCAAGAATAGCCTAGAAATGATATTACATCCTTCTCAGTGTAATTGTGGGTTGACTCCACTGGATGCTGTGAACGTTGATCATTTGGTGAAGCTGGTGTCCATCAGCTTTTTCCACCATTAAATTCCTGTTTTTCCTTTTGTAGTTAGCAAGTACTTTTGCAGGAGATGCTCAGGGTTTATGTAAATATCCTTTTCCTTTCTTGTCTGTATCATCTCCCTGATTTTTAATCTCTCTCTCTATGTATATAATCTGTGGAACAAAAGACAGAACATGAATCAAGTTTTATAATTCTACTGAATTATCCTTGGCAGGTAAAATGGCTGCAGAATGCCAGCAGACTTCAGACCATTAATTCAGTAGACTGACAAAAATGCCAATCAGGTGAAAGCTGCCAGGTATTTTCAAACAGAGCTATAAACAACCCCAGGGGAAGAAAGAATAAATTCAGGTTGAGACTGGAGCTCCTAAGTCTTCAGGTCACAATTGTCCTGCTACTCAGAGCCAGGCGAACCTTGGCTAAGATGACCCTCTAGGTGATCCCACAGTATTCCTAGGACTGGGAAGACCCTCCATCTCTCTGCTGTGTTGCTGTTTGTTTTCAAAACGTACTTCGTTTCCAAGGCTCAAGTTCTTTCCTGAGGAGAAGCTTCACCTCTTCATGAAGAACCTTTAGACCTGTGAGGGGTGTGTAGAGGTCGCCTCCACCCTGACATACTCCAATACTTGGCAGTGAAGGGCAGAGAGGTCCCCTGCCTTCACTTGGACTTCTGGGTTTGGGCTTTTCTGGCTTCATTTGGGCATTTCTGGCTTCACCATATTCATTTCATTGATATGGTGCCTTTTGGCTTCTCCAATGAGAACTTTCATTTTATATTCACTGGTCATGTGTGGTATGGACCCTTGACATACCTCCTAAGAAAAAAATGATAATTCAGAATGAAGATCCCTAGTTGGGTGATTTGTTAGTGATAAACTGATGCTGGATTTTCCTAAGTATCCATGACCCCAGGATGGAATTATTGTCATAGCTACATAACAGTACAGTTATTTTCGCTCACTTCTTCACTGGCAAGGAAAACTAAGGCCTTATGGGCTTGCATGGAGATTCATATACAAAGAGAATATCCATAGCATTAGTCATGAAGAAAACTGATAGAGTTCTTTAAGCTAAAAAACAACTGTTATGATGGCAAGAGACTAAAGCCTACTTTTATTGAAATATAACTAGGATACAATAACATGTACATATCTGGAGCATTTGATGAGTTTGGGCAGTTATGTGTATACACCTGTGTGTCTTCAGCAAGACAAGATGTAGAACATCTCAGTCATCTCAGAACGTTTCCTCCTGTCCCCTTCCAGTCAACAGAGGCGGGTATATTCTAATTTCTATCACCATCTCTCCTTGCAAGGCATTCTAACCACTATTTTAACTTGTTTCTCAAATGGTTGGTTTTGCCTGTTTTTAATCTTCATGTAAAGAGAACCATACTCTTTGGGGATTTTCTTTTTTTTTTGGCTGTACCACAAGGCATGTGGGATATTAGTTCTCTAACCAGGGATTGAACCCCGATCCTCTGCAGTGAAAGTGCAGAGTCCTAACCACTGGGCCACCAGGGAAGTCCCCTGTATGTACTCTTTTGGGGTCTAGTTTCTTAACATTGTCTGTGAGACTCATTCATTTGTTTGTTTTTAAAAATTGCTATGTAGCAGTCTCCAACATTATGTTAAAGCAAATTCCAAGTACATGATCCCATTCATAAATGTCTCAGTAGGTAACTTTAAAAGTAGGTAGTTTTTCAAACCCTATATTATCACATCTAAGAGAAATCAGCACAGATGCTCTGACATACTTCTGAACCTCTGTCTGGGGGGTGGGGAATGTTGAGGATTGTGATTCAGGCTGGATCAGGAACACAGGGAGTGGGGGGTGGGACTTGCTCAGGGCAGAGGGGTGCAGAGTGGAAGGAAAGCATTCATGAGCCTTTAGTGAGGTCTGGGGAAGAAAAAGGCACAAAGAATGAGGGGGTGATGTCATCCCGTGGTCCAGTTTGGGTCATGAACACTGGAGGCTCCGGGCTTGCTAAATGTACGTGGAATAAATGAGTGGCCACGTCAGTGACCTGGGATGACCAAAATGCCCTGTTTTCTACTCATTCTGCCTTTTAGTTTTGGATTCCTAGCCTCTGAGCCATATACCTTAAGAAACATTTATTCTTATGTGTGTTTATTATGCTTAAAGATTCAAGGAGCCTGCCTTCAGACACACAGTATCTCTCAACCCCAAATACCTTTTCTTCTCTTTGTTTAAAATGGGTCTTTATTCACATACCCACCCCCTCTTCTTGCAGGGATTTGATTTTGGCTAGAAGAGGTTGGTCCCGTTCCCAGGTTATCGTGAATCTGCCTGCATACTCTCTTTTCTTGTTCATTAAAAACCATGCTCTCCCATTTTAATTTTCTATTCCAAAAATGGTATGCATTGGTCCAATCCAACATGCAAATCAGTGACAGCACATTTCATGTTTTTGGTCTATTTCCCTGCGCCTAGCTCTCTCTCTGCAGCCCTCCTGCTGTTTTTCTGCCTGTGTGTTCTTTTATCCTGTTGATAGCTTTCATTTTGGTCTTCCCTTCGCATCTGGCCCTTCCAGCTGGGCTGCGGTTCTGCATTGCGGTTGAACCGTTCAGCGATTGGACGCTTTCCAGTCCCCGCCAAATGCCGTCTCTTTCTGTAGCAGGAAGATGAGCTTAGGATGTCTTTCTTATGGTGCCCTGAATGATGGATTTTGCTTTGGGTGCAAAAGCCCATACTAACTTGAAATGGCTTGATTTTCTGTTGTTGTTATTTGAGATATATAGTTGAAAAGACAGGATTCCTGTCTTCAGGAAATATAATATCACGAAAATATCAGCATATAATTATATGCAAAATATATAATGGGGAATAGAGGACATGGATGTGGTATGTGGTATATGTAGAAAAATGAGTAATTCAGCCTACGCCTTGTGGGGTGAGGTAACATGCATCACTATGCTCTAAGGTAGGTATTTTTAAATTTCCTCTAAAGAAAGGAATGTACACCTTTAAAGGACTCCTTTAAAGGTGTACATTCATGGAGTTCCTTTAGAGATTGAACGCAGTTTCGATTCCTGGGTTGGGAAGATCCCCTGGAGGAGGAAATGGCAACCCAGTCCAGTATTCTTGCCTGGGAAGTCCCGTGGACAGAGGAGCCTGGCGGGCTACAGTCCCTGGGGTCGCAAAGAGTCAGACAGGACTGAGTGAGTCAACAACAACAGGCTGCTCTGCAGTAACAGGCAGCTCACCCTCTTTCAGTGGCTTCAGACAGTGAAGGGTAATTTTTTTGCTCATATTCAAGTCCATGGTGGATTGCTCTGAGATTGTTCCGCATCATTGTTTTCATGACAGTACTCTGGTGACAGAGTATTCACCACGAGATATTCCTGATCACTATATCAGAAGGAGAGAAGAACACAGTAAAACTTGCACAAGCTCTTGAAGCTTTACTCACATGTAAATGGACTCACTTCTGCTCTTTTTATTGGCCAACAGGGCAAGAATATATGATCTTATAATCCAGAAGTTAATTCATCCAGAAGGGCAGAATCTAGAGTTAAACCAGATCTTATGGTTCTAATGCTTTATCTCTTATAACATAGCTGTCCCAAATGATACTTGCCATAGTTTTCGGTTCTGAGGCTGGAATATTCCCTTATTTGTATTTCATCAGTATGGGCCAGATACTTCATGTACAAAGAATTTATTTAAGGACTTCCCTGGTGGTCCAGTGATAAAGAATCCACCTTCCAATGCAGGGGATGCAGGTTTCAAGCCCTGATTGGGGAAGTAGGATCTCACATGCTGTAGGGCAGTAAACCTGGGCACCACGACTACCGAGCTGACACAGCCATAGATAAACAAATAAACAAACCTTAACGCGATGTGATTCCAACTTTAAAAAAGGGATTTATCTCTTTAGCATACCTGTTTATTTATATACAGATATGTATATTAAATTTCTCCCTTTCCAATTTAGAAAGCTCTGTTGGAAATGGATTTTTATTAAAGTGGTACAAAATCAAAATAAAATATGCTTCAACACATTTTCCAAAATAATCAACACAAACCCAATGTGAGAATCAAACCATTAATACCTTCAGAATTAGCCCCAGATTATTAAAATGCAATTATACTTGAAAAAGTAACCCAGCAGGGGGGCCACGTTTATTTATTTTTTCTCATTTTCACAGTAAATTTTCTCAGTGTGCAGGGACACTGCCTCCATACTCTCCTCCTGACAGCTGAACAACACCCAGGACTCAAGGATGAGATGATTTACGACTTCCTATATTGATTTCAAAGAAACCAATCAGATACCAATCAAATGCAGTCAAATACAGCTTGCAGGGGTGTTTTATGTGGTTCACGGGGTTTACAATTAAACATAGTTAGCTGCCAATACTTAGAAGTCTGACATACAGGTTTGAATTTGCAGCCTTTCTTGGGAAACTGGAAGAGCTGGCCACTCTGTTGCCCTTCCCCTGTGGCAGCACTTTAAGGAAAGCCACGTGTCCTGTCACTGGACACGTCCCTTCTGCAGCATGCAATCCCCCACCCGCCCCTGCCCAGAGCCTCGTCATTCCTTTGAGATTCCCAAGTGAAGACAGAGGAACTGGGGCCTTTCTCGACATCCTTCCCTCCCCAGTTCTCTGCCGCCTTCCCAGCCCCAGCTGTCAGAACCCTCTTGATGCACTGAGCTACCCTGTAGGTGGTGGTGGTTGTTTAGTTGCTCAGTCTTGTCCGACTCTTTGCGACCCCATGGACTGCAGCACGCCAGGCCTCCCTGTCATTCACTGTCTCCCAGAGTTTGCTCAATCTCGTGTCCATTGAGTCGTAGGGGAGTCGTTGCTCAGTAGGGGCGCCTCCCTTGGAGCTGCCTGCAGGGCTGGGAGCCAGATGCCAGAGCAGCAGGCACTGGTGGACTTGGCCCTGGGCAGTGTGCACACATTCCCTTGGCTCCTCTCACGGACCTCAGGCGATGCCTGGCTCCTTCAGTCTTGGGGCCCTGGCTTGCCTTTCTGCTTCTGCTCTTGTCAAGGGACAGTCCACCCCTTGTTTGGCTCCACGAGGTGCATGGGCTCTTAGAGATGGCTGCAACCTTCCCTCAGCTCATAACCTGGCCACTTCCTCTGGCTCTGTCCACCCCTTGGGCTCCCAAGTGGGCTTAGCACTGCTGAAAACTTTTATTGGCCTAAACTTTGTTATTTATTCGCATAGAAAATGTCTGAAATGGTATCTTAGCTTCAGGAAGCTGAATGAATAACTGACCAATGGGACAGAATAGAGTCTGACCCACTCATAGTCCTCTGATTTATGACAAAGGTGACCCTGCGATATAGTGGGAACAAAATGGTCTATTTTGTTTTGTTTTTATTTATTTATTTGACTGCACTGGGTCTTAGTTGCAGCATGTGGGATATAGTTCCCTGACCAGGGATCAAACCCCGGGCCCCCTGCATTGGGAGAGTGGAGTCTTAGCCACTGAACCACCAGGGAAGTCCCCCCAAATGTTCTTTTGAATAAAAGTCTTGGGTCAGCTGCATAGCTACATGGGGAAAGAGTCTAGCTTTACCCCTGCCTCATGTATACACAAAATGCAGGTGGATTTCAGATCCAGAACAGAAAGGCAAAATTACAGAAAGGAAGATTACAGAGAACATCCTGACGACCCATTTGTTTATTCCGTTCTGTTTTTTCAGCCATTCAACACAAATAGGGATTGAGAACTTACTGTATTCTGGACTCCGTGCTGAGCAGCAGGGACACAAGAATAAAGAACACAGTCCCCTCTCTGGAAGAGCACACAGTTTCGCCGCATGAGAAGAAGCAGGATGCCAGCGAAGTATGACAGGAGCCGCAGCAGTGTGCTCTGTGAGCCAGAGATGGAGTGCCCAGTCCAGTCCAGGGGAGTGAGGAGGAGGGCCTTCTGGAGGAGGTGAGGGGTGTATGAGGGAGGGGTTAGCCAGGAGTAACGAGGCAAAGAGCATGCCTGGCTGAGAACCCAGCATCAACAAAGGCAAGGAAAAACAGGGCGTAAGGATTGCCACCTATTGCTTCAAAACATGTAGAAATTTGCGTGGCTTGTTTGTTGGATTCTTGCAGAGAAATATCACATGTTTATCTGTGCAGCACATTCACCGTGACAGATGTGATGTGATGTTGAGACTGGGTCTTATCCTGGTTACACAGGTGGGCAGGCGGATTTGGAGAACTTGGGTGACTTACTGAGTCCACCTAGGTGGAGACGGTGAAATTCGAATTCAGGTATTTGGTTGATTACTTTTATGCTCTCTGCCACACCAGGTGACTGCCGGTTCAGCTCCGGCCAAGCCCTCCAGACGTTACAGAGTCCTGTGGGCTTTATGGGCAAGAGGAAAGATGCTCTGGGCAGTCTTGGGCTGGGTTTAGAATTAGGCAGTTAGTGCCTTCAGGCTTCCCGGCATGCTCAAAGCTGAGGAATTGGCACAGGGCAGGATATATGGACAGCTTCACAGAGGACCAGGGCCACAGGTGTGCTGAGTCCGAAGTGTCCATTTCCCATGTGATGACTCGGGGTAGGCAAGCCGCCCTGGAAGAAAATGCACACTCGGACGCCATGCCCAAAGATGCCACTAGGTGGCGCCCAGCTGCAGGCATAAACGGGTAACTCGGCGGTGGCTACACCTGCGCAGAGGGCACACGAATGTAGTGGGATCTCTGACAGAAAATGTGAAAGTGTGAAGCGGGCGGGGAGAACTGGACACGTGGAAGATGATGGCATCTCTGTGCGGGCCTTCCAGAATCTGCTCTTCGGCCTCATGAGATCTGAATGCCCTGAGACTAGCAAGGAAACCCTGCCCTGTCGGTATTTACCCGAGGGAGGGGGCACACAGCTGGGTGTGGACTCTGGAGAGCTCATGGCACCCCTCCCCTCCTCCACAAGTGTAAACACACCCCTGGGCCTGCAAGACCCCAAATGAGCATGGTGCGGATCACCAAGGAGTATCTCTAGGTTTTCTGATGGTGCAATTCTGGAGGGCCTTATCAGACCTCCTCTCCTTTTCTGATGTTCCTGGCTTACCAAGCATTGGGCAATCCATGTGGATGACAAGCAAGGCTCTTGGCACTTTGAAACCTCAGTTTTTTCTTCTGTGATGTGGGCATGATTACAGCTCGAGCCTCCTGGAGCATCACGTGAAAGAATAGAACTAAGAGTACTTTGGCCATAAGGGCTTACTGCAGCTCCACCTATAGTCCCAAGCCTCCTGTTATGCCATTTACTCTTCTTCCTCCTCTGGGATAGCATCAGTCATGTGCCAGGCACAACGCTGAATGTTTCATCATTCAGAAACCTCCACACAGTACTTCTAGACTCTCAGCAGGCTAGTTAGTAGCAGAAGGAGGCTTCGAACCCAGGCTGTGGCTTCAAGACTTAGCCCCTTCCCCAATATCTGAGATGGCCTCTTCCAATCAAAGATATATTGCTGCAGTGGGAGACAATGTCTTATCGTCCACGTTTTCATGTATTAGCAGATGGAGGCTTCAAAGTCCTTTCCCCCCTGTGTCTATACAGCTGCAGCCTCAAGGCTCCTCTTTGGGCTCAGTGGTACTTCAGTCCCATCTGCTTCTCCCTCCTGGGGTGGAGTGGAAGAGAGGAGGGTGGTGGGAGGTCTGGAAAGGCAGGGTGGAGAGCCCTGCTCTGGGTATGTCCTCCTGCAGGGAGAGTGGACGAGGGGAGGGGTCTCCCCGCCCCAGGCACCACCTGGCTTCTTTAGGGACAAAGACATTTCCAGGTGTGTTCTCAGTGACCTATTTAGATCCTGTTGACTGGAGTCACGCTGAGAACAGAGAATTGGAAGATACAGGACATTCTTCCTGAGGCTGACGGTCTCCTCACCACCTCAGAACTGTTACCTCCTGCTTTTCTCTTCTCTGAAAGGCCCCAGGGTGTCTGGGAGCCTCCCAGGTCCCAGGGCTTCATCTAGGAGATGAGGGAGTGTTTGTACCAGGTGGGCATTGGACCTGGTACCTTTTCAGCTTTTTTGTAATTTCGTGGAGGGATGTCTGTGTTAACAAGGATCCTGGTCAGCATCTGAATTTTAAATTCATGAAGAAAGAGTGAGGGGTGTGAGGGGTATTAGTAGCCCAGTCGTGTCTGACTCTTTGTAACTCCATGAACTGTAGCCCGCCAGGCCTCTCTGTGGGATTTCCCAGGCAAGAATATTGGAGTGGGTTGCCATTCCCTTCTCCAGGGCATCGTTCCACCTCAGGGATCAAACTGGGGTCTCCTGCATTGCAGGCATATTTCTTTACAGTCTGAGCTACCAGGGAAGCCCAAGGAGGTGGGGGGATGTGTTTTGTAAGCATCTTAAGTTATGGCAGCAGGGTTGAAAGATGGGATGGTAGGCAAGAGGACAGAAAGGGTGCTGGTGGTAAACACCCCTTTCATCCTAAGGTTCTGGGATTCAATGAATGGATCACATTCATTTGTTTTCATTAAGGTGTAAATGACTGATACGTTATACAACAATCCTTAGATTTTACCCAGGGACTATGAAGAAGGCCTCTTTCAGCCACATTTTCCAGACGGCACTTCTGGAAGTGAACACAAGGAGCTGCACTGCTGTGGGAGATTTCTTCCCCAGCTCCCCGCCGTGTACTCTAGTGAGGAGGCTGGGTTGAGAGGGTCAGCCAGGCCCAGGGTGGGCCTGGAACCCTGGCTCAGGGACCCCTCCCTCGCGTGGCTGCTCCCCTTGGGCCCCACAGGCACCTCTGGCCAAGTGGTACAGGAAAGTTGGCCCCTCTCCCTGTCACCAGGATAACCGGGGGAGGGAGTGGACCAGGAAGAAAACCTCTTCTCCTCCCAGGACAACTCCAAAGGCCAATATTTAGCCCCTGGTCAGGTCCCAAGTCCCAGTTTCCAATTCAGCAAGTCGGCCCCTGAGCATAAGGGCAGTGACATCCAGGTGCCAAGAGGTTAGGGAATCAGCCACATATTTTCTAAGGGCTTTCCAGATGGACTCTAGGCAGGAAGATGAACCAGCGGTCAGGTGACTGCGTGATGTTGCTGGCAGAGGAAGGCGAGGGTGGGCAGTGTGGTGGAACTCAGAGCAGGGGGCACCCCGCCTGAGGGGTCGGGGGAGGAGACAAGGGAAGAACCATCTTGGGAAGGTTGATGCTTGGTAACAAGTTCGAGTTAGGCAGGTGATGAAGGCTAGAAGGGCTTCCAGGCAGAGGAGCTGCTTATGCAAGCCCAGGGGAGCCCTGGGCTCAGCAAACAGCTCTGCCTTTGAGAGAAGCAACCCCGAGGAGAGGTGGAGCCTGAGAGGTAAGTGAGCCACTTTAGGGACATTCAGGAAAGGAAGGCATGCCCAAGGGTACACACAGCATCTGAAGTCAACAGCACCAGGGACTTGCCTGGTGCCCCAGTGGTTATGACTCCATGCTTCCAATGCAGGGGGCATGGGTTCAATCCCTGATTCGGGAACTAGGATCCCATGCCTCATGGTGTGGTTCCCCCCGCCCCGCCCCAGATTAAGTCAACAGCACAGACAGAAAACCAAACGCTGTCCAGAGCATCCCATCTAGTCCCTGTGACCTGGGGGAGCAGGCAGGCCAGAGGGCGTGGAGCAGGGCTAGGCTGCCTGAGGCGGTGGGGGCAGAGGTCCCTTCACACTCCATTAAACATGAATCGCTCGTGGGGTCCTTGCCACGCCCAGCCCCTTCTAAAGGCCACTGGTCCAGAGTGCCTGGCACTGTCATCTGTAGCCGCAGCCAAGTGGGGTGTCTCTGGTCAGGGGTCATCTTGGTGAGATGTTTACAGAGTCGGTTCCTCTGTGTGTGTGTGTGTGAGGGGGTCACAGCCCAAGACGGCCATGGCAGGAGGAGAAACGCTGTCAGAAGATTCCAGGGTGGCCAGGATGCTCCTTGCTCTACCAAGCCTCCCAGAGCCCTGGCAGTGGAGGGAGGGGATTAAGGAGACACCCCCTCCCCCAACCTTACAGCAGAAATAGCCTCCCTGAGTCCCGGCCACTCCCAACCTGGCCCTGTGGGCCTCATAGGCAGGGCTTCCTTGTTGCTGGTCTGATCTGGTGTGGATAACGCAGGTCCGGTTACATCATTTCATCTTTCCTGAGAAGGGGCATTCCGGCAGTGATGGCCACAGCACACAGGATCAGGGAAGGGGCAGTGGTGTCAAATGCTGATACTGAATAAGCCAGCTGCATCCACTGGGCAAATCACTCAGCTTTTTGGAACCTGTATTTTGTAGGGGCAACATCTCCACCTTGCAGGGCCAGGGATTGAATGAAATGATGTGTATAACGCTGAAGCGCAGGCCCAGTGGAGTCCTTCCAGCCACGGTCTGGCACCTCACAGAGGACCATTCTCCAGCCACCTTGGGCCAGGTGGTCAGAAAGTCTCCAGCGGCTGGCAGAAGCCTGGCTGCGCCTCAGGGTCCCCAGGCTTGGCCGGCTTCCCGGGTGCCCTGCCGCTCATGGCCTGCAGGGGGCAGCAAAGGGACACACAGCCACATTCAGGCCTCTTCCCCATCAGGCAATGTTCTCCTTGCCTGTCTGGGATAGAAAGTTCTCCAATTGCATCAGTGAATGCAGCTTGGGTCGATTTGTTTTTAAATGGGTGACGTTTGAGATTCCTTTGTGAAAGCCCTTCACATCTGGCATCCAAAGAAAATCATCAGTCTAGACTCTCAGGCTGATAGCACATTGTATGACATTTGGGCCTGTTTTCCAGTAAAAGTGCCTGCCTGCTCCCAGCCCCAGCCCGCCGCCCCCCCCCCCGCCCCCCCCCCCGCCCCCCCCCCCCCCCCCGCCGCGCTCCCGCCTTCTCTTCTTGTGACCTTTTATCTCAGCGGGAGCCCTGACTAGAAAGAGGGTTCTGGAAATGTGGTGTGTTTCTCATTAAGTTTCTGCATCAAAAAAAAAAAAAAAAAAAGAAAGAAAGAAAAATTCACGTGATGCAAAGCTCTTTTCCCCCCATTCTCTCTTTACCCCTATGTATCTCCAGTAACTCCTGCTGCTTAGGTTTTATTTAATTTGAGATAACTGAAGATGGAAATTTTGTTGATACCAAGAGTTAAAAAAAAGTCTGTCTCTCGGGTTTGGTGACATGCTTGGGTCCCTTTTCCTCGCTCAGCCTGGAGGTGGTCACAGGATTCCAAACAGAATTAATCCTCTCGAGGGCCCGACAATCCCCATGGCCTTTTTTTCCAAACCTGAACATTTCTTTCTTGAAAACCTGAGACTTTGACCTGGGAGACTATATGGGTTGAGCAGGCCCTGGGTTCTGAGGGGCCCTTAAGGAGCCTCTGGTGGCTCAGATGGTAAAGAATCCGCCTGCAATGTGGGAGATCTGGGTTCGGTCCCTGGATTGGGAAGATGCCTTGGAGGAGGGTAAGGTAACCCACTCCAGTGTTCTTGCTTGGAGAATCCCCATGGACAGAGGAGCCTGGCAGGCTACAGTCCACGGAGTCGCAAAGAGTCAGGCATGACTGAGTGAGGAAGCGCAACAGCTCAGAAGCAGCCTCTGGGGCTGGAGAGAGTCTCCCTGCTCTCAGAAGGTCGCTGCGGTGAGCCAGGTCCCCCCTTCCCTGCATATGTTGAGAGGCCTCCATCTGAGCCCAGTGGTCTGTGGCAGCAGAATTGAGACAGAGGGGGACAGAGAGAAAGAGAGGCGGGAGGCCACCGGTCCTGACGACTCCAGGTTCCCTTTATCTTCTCCTGGGACCAGTGGGCCTACATTTTCCCTGGAGGCAGCCTCTGTGAAAGCTGAAGCCACGGGTCAGAGTGTGTGAGCTGGCGTGTCTCAGAATAGGCTCACAGTGTGGGACTCCCCTGGTGGCCCAGTGGTTAGGACTCCATGCTTCCACTGCCAGGGGCCAGGGTTTGATCCCTGATCAGGGAACTAAGATCCCACATGCCTTGAGGGGACGCAAAAAAAAATTAAAAAATTAAAAGGCTCAAAATAGGCTTCGTTCCTAAAGCAGAGGCCTGTGAGAGCAGGGATTGGGTCACCCCCGTGCAGGTAAGCAGTCCAGACATGGAGGTGTGAACCCAGGGTCTCTCCTCAGCTGGTCTCGGCACTCTGAGCCCCTGGGACGCCTCCTCTCTCAGCCCCTCACCTTGACCTCAGCAATGGGAGGGACAAGCCTTCCATCTTCCCTTGAAGAGCAACAGGGGCCCAGAACTCATGGGTCAGCATCATCCTCTGCCTTAGGGTTGCCCCTTTGCTGTGCCCCCTCAGAGGCAGACCCCAGAGGGGCAGGCTGACGGTCGTCTCCGCCTGGCTCTTGGCTGACTTCTCCCCTTTCCTTCTCCTCCTGGGGCAACATGGCACCCTCTGCTGTCAGCAGTCAGAGAAGCCTTCAAGATCCAGTTCTACCCGCATGAGATTCGCCTCTGAACCGCAGGGCAGAAACAAGAAGTGGGCTATCCACTTCTAGTCTGACTGCCACTAGCTCCCCAGGGGACCTCAGGCAAGTCCCCTCCACCCTCTGAGCTGGTCCTCGTCCTTGCCACCCGGGGTCGGATCTGATGTTTGCTAAACTCCCAGTTCCAAGAGCCTGTGGCGGGAGTCAGGGCATGACTGCCCACAGTGGCCTGTTTTTCTCAGGAAAGCTTAATGGGCCCACAGCCAAGCCCATCATTTCCATACCGTCTGGGCTGCTTTTGCAAGGCAACAGCAGAACTGAGTCGTTGTGGCAGAGGCCGCGTGGCCCTCTAAGCCTAAGATATTTACTATCTGGCTCTTTACAGAAAAAATTCGCCAGCTTCTGGTCTATGGCTTCAATTTTATTTTATTTTCCCCAGAGTGAGGCAGAGTTGTTCCCAAAGGCACAGTCCTTTTGTTTTGCGGTGATGGGTCATTTGAATGAGGCAGAAGAAGCTCTTCCGGGATCCCGGCCAGAGAGCAGGTGAAGGAATCAGTATTAGTCAGGCCAGGCGACTGTAACAAATACCCACAGGCTAGGCGGCTTCAACCACAGATATTTATCTTCTCACAGTTCTGGAGGCTGGAAGGCCAAGGTCAAGATGCTCACAAATTCAGTTTCTGAGGCCTGTCCTGTTGGCTTTGAGGCCACTATCTCGCTATGTCCTCACACAGCCCTTCCTCGGAGCGCGGGCATGGAGGGGAGGGGAGGGGATCTGGTGTCTCTTATAAGTTCACTAATTCTCTTGGATCAAGGCTGTAGTCATGACCTCCTTTAACCTTAATTACCTGCTTATAGGCTGCATCTCCAAACCACAGTCACTTTGGGGTTGGGACTTGGACATATGAATTCTGGGGAGACACAGTTCAGTCTACAACAATTCTAACCCTTTGCTCAGGAGACTTTCTAATTATGCCTCCCTGGCAGATGGGGAACCCACAGCTGTGGAGGGTCAGATGCTTGCTGTGGGTCTTTGGTTGGATTTTCCAGAAACAGACCTTGAGATGAAGACTTAGGTGCTGGTGATGTGTTGAAGACGGGCTTGCTGGGGGACAGGTCAGGGAGTCTGCAGGGGCAGGGTGAGAGCTCAGGCGTGGACCCGCAGCAGGTGGCTTCATCCTGCAGGGAGCGCTGGGCTGTGGGTTCCCTCCTGGAGTCTGGGATGCTGGCACCCGTCAGTCACTGGCTCAAGGCTGCCTTGGGGGACGTCACCTCCCAGGCATTTCCAGTCTCTACAGGTGCGGGCAAAGCAGCTCTAGTCGCCTGAAGGCAGTCCTTGATGGGAGGTACAGGCATCAGAAATAGGGGATTGTGCTGCGAAAGGGATTGGACGGGGTCTGGGCAGGGCATTGCCTGTGTGGTCACACCCTGCAAGGAAAAGTCTGAGATGACAACAGAATGTTTACCCAAGAGTGCAAGGCTCGGTCTAGGAGGAAAGATCCATGCCTTTGGATTCTCACGTTCCCGGCCCTGGCACACAGGAGGTGCTCAATTAGGCCTCAGGGCTTTGCAGAAGAGCTGGAGTGACGGGTGACGGGCTGGGTCAGGCATGGAGGGTCACAGCTCTCCTCACGGCTAGGGCCCCTGCCCTGAGCATGACAGTCCAGAAAAGCTTAGGGATTGACCGGTCACCAGAACAAAGGACTTTTGTGAATGTGGGTCTCAAAGACTTTCTTCACAACACAAGGGAGGGACTTCCCTCAGGGCCTAGTGGTTAAGGTGTCAGGCTTCCACTGCAGAGGGCGTGGGTTCAATTCCTGGTCAGGGAACTAAGATCTTGCATGCTGTGTGATGCAGCCGAAACACACGCGCGTGTGAGTGCACACACACAGCACATAGGAGTAGTCTTTTCCCAGGGGTGTCCTGAGGGGAGGGGCAAGGAAGCTTTGGGGTAGGGTGGGTGGGAACAGGCTAATCGCAGGTAACCTGAGTAGGATTTTGTTTCCAACTTTTTTTTTTTTTAATCCATTTCAGAACAAATAGAATGGTGGCTGATTTCACATGTTTTTTGGTCAGTTTTGTCACACAGCCTAAATTTTTTTTCCTTGGGTAGTAATGAACTGAAAAACTGTTAGAAATAATGAGAGTTCAGTAAGGAAGCCAGTCACAAAATAAATGTACAAAAATCAATAGCTTTCCTATTTCCCACAGTAACCACTCAGAAAAGAAATAATGGAAAAGAAAGATCTCGCTCACAGCAGAAACAAAAAATATTTATCACTTCGAAGCAAACTTGTAGGAGAAGACACACATCCTGAACCTTCGTCTCTCTGCCCCAGCCACCCCGCCGTGGTGGGAAAGACAATTGTTATATAACTATGAGCTTGGATTCCTGGCCCCCACCTCTCAGAGCATAGCGGGTCAGCGTTTCTTTGGCTCTCTTGGCGGGAGGTTTTTGTCTCTCAGAGGCATTTTGAAGATATAAGCTCATGACAGCTGCTCTGGGCAGCTGCCAAAGGGCGGCTGGCCGGCTGGGTGCCCGCTGTGGTCGCCGTGTGTGGTCGCCCGAGCCCAGGGTCTGGCCTGGACCAGGGAGCCACTGGAGTGGTGCTGCCTCCTGGAGGGCCGGTTGACTTAGACAGGAAGAGGGCTGACCGCTGCTCCCACTCAGGGAGGTCTCGGTGATCAAGCTGGCTGTGCCACCATAGGTGCGGGGCACAAAAGTGATCGTTGGAAAGAGTTCTTCCTGGAACCAGACTGGTGTCTTGTCTGGGATGGAGTGAGGTCAAGGAAGAAATCCCAGGAACGCCCTAAGCCAATTTCTGACTTGGGTGGAAGTGTTACACACACTGTTGTTGTTGTTGCTTAGTCGGTAAGTTGTGTCCAACTCTTTGCTACCCCATGGACATTAGCCCGCCAGGCTCCTCCGTCCATGGGATTTTCCAGGCAAGAGTACTGGAATGTGTTGTCAATTTCCTCCTCCAGGGGATCCTCCCAACCCAGGGATCGAGCCCTTGTCTCCTGCATTGGCAGGCAGATTCTTTACTGCTGAGCCTCCAGGGAAGCCCGTTACATACATTAGTCAGGATGATTTTCCTTTGTAAGGGGCAGAAAGCCTAGCTTAACCTGCTTTTCCCTTGCCATGTGCCAAAATGATCTGAAATAAAACAATAGGATTCTGCCCATATCCCCCTTGGTGCAGGGCAGACGTCTTGACTGCCCACCACCAGCCCCTAAAGCTGCCCAAGGAGCCTGCTTTGCCCATTCTCATGGTGGGCCAGCAGTGAAGGGTACCACGCCCCTCCAAGGAGCAGCCTGACGCAGCAACAGGAAGAGAGGTGGGTCAGCACCTCAGCTCTCTTGCCCCTCGAGCAGGATGGCTCTGAAGTGTGTACTCCGCAAGGTCTCCCACAGTGCCTGGATGGGCCTGAGCTCAAGCTGGCCTTTAGCAGTTACCTGCTCAGTAATGCATCTTCTTTTCCTTGTCTTACTTCTCCAGTCTCCTAGTGATGTGTTCTGGGATGACTATGAAATAAACTCTTTGCATATGCATCCTTTTAGAAGGCGCCTCAACTGAAGGAGAGAGATTGATTCAGCCTCGTATAACTGGAGCCCAGGCGTAGATTTGGCTTCAGGTAGGGTAGGATCCAGAGGCTCATTAGAACTTGCTCTCTTTCCTCCCATTACTTGCTTCCCAGGCAGAATTTCTCAACATGCTGGTTCCCAGCAGGCTTATATTCTCCCAACTAAACCACCCTAGCAGAAAGAAGAAACTCCAAGCGAATCTTATCTTTATTTACTTATTTATTTAATTTGGCTGCGCTGGGTCTCAGATGTAGCAGGTGGGATCTTTGATCTTCACTGTGGCATGTGGGCTCTTTAGTTGGGACATATGAGATCTAGTTCCCCAACCAGGGATGGAACCCAGGCTCCCTGCATTCCGAGTGGGGACCACCAGGCAAGCCCCTCAGGCAGATCTCAGAACTGAGGACCACTGGTCTGGCTCACAGTCTCTGAGGCAGCACTGAGGCTAGGTGGATGGAACGGCCTGATTGCCCGGTCCTGAGTCAGCTGCCTGTGGTTCTCTGGAGGAGAAGGTCTTCTTCATCCACTCCCCCTCTCCTTCTCCCACCCACAGCACCTCATTCACTGGAGGGATCAGAAGCAGGGACCAGGGACTGGTATTTTGGAAGTAAACGAGGGCAGACACTTTCTGTGTCAATCTGCCGATGTCTGTAGAAGGGAGAAGCCTTGAATGTACCTGTCCCTCTAGAGCAGACTTGCTAATTACCATCAGACAGTATTGGTGACCCATTTTCAGAGAATCTGTGGGTAAGCCAGGCCACCATTTTCCTCAAAGTCATGAGAGAGAAAGAAAAGAACATCGCATCTGAAATGCTGCATCTGCTTTTCATACTCATGATTCCTGTGGATGAAACCAGTCTTTGATGGGAAAATAGAAGGTGAGAAGAGGGCTCATATCTGGAGATTAACTACTGTGTGCTAGGCAACATCTTAGCCCTGTGTGGTTTGGATTCATTTAACATGAACCCCACCTGCTCCTCTTACGGATGGACAGATCCAGAGATAAGGAGATGTTAAGTCAGGTGCCGAGAAATCAAGATAGAAATTCTGAGCCTGGACTGTTTTCACCCCTCAGCCATGGTATTGTCACTATTTTAGATGCTTTCTCTCAGAAAATGGGCTTCCCAGGTGGTGCTAGTGGTGAAGAACCTGCCTGCCAATGCAGGAGATGTAAGAGACGGGTTTAATCCCTGGGTTGGGAAGATCCCCTGGAGGAGGGCACAGCAATCCACTCCAGGATTCTTGCCTGGAGAATCCCATAGACAGAGGAGTCTGGTGGTCTACAGTCCATTCATGGGGTTGCAAAGAGTCAGACTTGACTGAAGCAACTTAGCATGCATGCACCCTTGGAGAATGGTGTCAGAAAAGGGATGTGTGCTCTTCTGGTTCTGTGGTTAAGATAACCCATCTTGCCTTGAGTCCAAGTACCTTGATATTGGAAAGGGGAAGCTTAAAGCGAGTGGGGCACTGTTATATATACATCATGTAAGAATTACAAGCAAACCATCAGTGCTCATGAAATGACAAAGAGCTTAATAGCAAAGAATTTGTTGTGTGTTCAGACCAGGCTGGTGAAGCCGATCTGTGTAGATCACAGGACAGGCAGGAAGAACCAGACAGCTTGTCTCCCAAGAGCAAGGACTCTGCCTGCGTGTATTATGACTTTGTGTCCACACCCAGCCTGACACACAGTAGATACTCAGCACACACCTGGTGAGTGAATGCACAAATGGGTGCATGTTGGTGGCTTTTTTTTAAAAAACAAAACGAAACAATATTACTTTCCAAGTGTCTTTCCATGCTGACAAAAAAATAATTTCTACTGGCTGCATAATAGTTCCTAACAGGTCCATTTAACACTTGATTGAACTGACAGTTCAGTAGTGTTTGATATATTTAACTATTGAATTCCCTGTTTTTGAACAGTTGGATAGTTTATATCTTTGTTTTCATTTATTTGTTCAGTCAGGTCCATCATCTTTGTGACCCCATGGGCTATAGTCCGCCAGGCTTCCCTGTCCATGAGATCTTCCCAGGCAAGAATACTGGAGTGGGTTGCCATTTCCTTCTCCAGGGGATCTTCCCAACCCAGGGACTGATCACATGTCCCCCTTATTATCAGGCTGATTCTTTACCACTGAGTCACCAGGGAAGCCCAGTTTGTATCTTGGGAGGATATTAAACAATACTATGAGTGAACATCCTTGCACTTAAATTTTTGCAATTTTTCAAATAATTTCCCTAAGATATATGCAAAAAAGAATTACTTGGCTAAGTAGCATGCTTGTTTAAAGGATTCCCCATCCCTCCCCCCTTTATTTTTGGATACACATAGCCAAATAGATATCCACATATAATAAGAAAAAATGTAATTTACTTTAAAAACAAAACAGATCTGCCCTTGATGCAGTCTTGGGCTAGACATAGCACACATTAGCACTCCAAAGCTAATTAGTTCATTTTTATGGATTCTTGTTTAAGAGAAGTGAGGCCCTGGATAAGGTTGGAAAATCCTCTGCTTGCTGTTTATTCCCGCCATCGGGTCCTGTGAATCTCTGTTGACTCCCTGGAGGGGATGAGTGCCTTTCCTTTGGGCTGACGCCGTGTCTTATGGAGCTCACATCTTCCTTTGCTTCCTCTCCACCCCATCACCTCATTAGTGCCTCGCACAGGATCCAGATTCCAAAAATACTTGTGGAATTAAGCGTTGGCAAGAGGATGGGAAATCCAGACTTACACACACTGTTGGTGGGAGTATTAATTGGTCCAGCCACTTTGGAGGCAGTTTGGCAGCGTCTGTTAACATGTGAAATGTGCATACCCTGTGATTGAGCGATCACAGTTCTCCACATCTTCTCAAGAGAAACTGTTGCACATGTGCAGATGCTCACTGCAGCACCAGTCTTGAGTGCAAAACCGAAAGTAGCTCATATGTCCATCAATCGGGGAATGTGATAGAAAACATTTTTGTCCTGTGCAGTAGTTCAAGAGGGTGAAACAGACCGGACGCCTGTGCAATAGTTCAAGAGAATGAAACAGACCAGCATCTGAAAAGTGGATCCTGTGAACCAAATCCAGGCCAGCAGACACTTTCTATTCATGTTGCACAGTATTTTTGCTCCATATAATCTGCAACTGTTTTAGTAGAGTCTATTCTTGTTATCTGTGGTAGTTAGTTTCCATAAAGTCACTATGAACACCGAATTAGGGAATATAGAACACTTACTCATAGGGAAAATACAGGAGTAGGTTTCTGTGAGCCAGTTTTGTCAACCAGTAAATTCATAGCTTTGTTTTGTGTGTGCTTTGTTTAGAGACAAATTATTTAATATGCATTATTGATTCATTAATACTGAACTCACAGCCAACAGTATCATAACTCATGCCTGAACAAAGTTTGTCTAACAGATGTATTTTCTCCATAAGATGCATCACAGCCTTCTTGCTCTTAGGAACACTAGATTGCACTTCAGGACATAACTCTGGAGCCATCCTAATCAATGAAATTACCAACAAAAAGTGGCACAAGAGTGTGAACAGAGTGACATTACATAGACCACAGAAAGGGCACTTGTGTATAGTCCGAAGGATGAATAAAGAAGGCAGAGGAGTTCCCCTTGATCAACCTCATCTAGGAGTTGAGGCAACTCAAGCAAAAGCGACTTGAGGCAAAAGCGACTGAAGGCTTTTGCCATTCTTCACACATCTGTGAATGACCACAAGAACACCGAGGGTATTGATTTTGGGGTTACTAATAAATTTTAGTGAGTACAGAAACCCACAAATATAAAACCTATGAATATTAAGGATTGGCTGTATGCATCTCTAAAATCTAAGAACTCTTTTAAAAACATAACCTCAATTACCATCATTGCTCATCATTGCTCTTAATTCCTTAACATTATGGAATAGCCATCAAAATTCACATTTTCCCAATTGTCTTATTAAAGCATCATTATGAGTCCATGGATTTAATCATAGCTGACATGCTTGAATTCATTTGCAAAGATTATTATGATTCATTTTATTATTTATCTTTAATATTATTATTACCCATGCTCAGATCGTCCCATCTTTGGCCAGTGGGAGTTTTCTCAAGTTGGCATAAAGCCAGTAGGCTTTGCTAATTTTCTTTCTGATACAATTTGATATTTAGGCTCCTCTTACTTATTTCCTGTTCCCGACCCAGAATTAGCTATTTCTCCATGCAGCGTTGGTTCCTTTTCATGAGCACGGTCCCTGGAGAGCCTGATATGAGTGCTACAGGTGCTGTCAGCACTGTCAGGTTCCAGTGGACAGAACTGGGAAGCCCAGGAAGTGCCTGCCTGTCTGTGTATCTGTCTACGATCTAATCAGTCGTGAAATGCATGATACGTTTGAACCAATGCTTCCTTTCCGTTTCTGGATTATATAGTTTTTACTCAGTTCTTCTAATAGTTGCATTTCCTTCTTCCCACACCCAGAATCTTTGTTCTCAAAAACAACATGAATGAGAGAATATCATATGATTATTCAATAGCTTTATCTGACATTGCATTACCCATATGACAGGTCTGAAATAGCAGAACCACAGTAATATCGTTACTGAAAGCAGTTACTTTGTTGCTGTTTTTTAAAATTTATGTTTCATTGGTGGATAATTGCTTTACCATATTGTATTGGTCTCTGCCATACATCAACATGAGTCAGCCACAGGCATACATATGTCCCCTTTCTCTTGAACCTCCCTCCCACCTCCCGCCCGTCCCACCCTTGTAGGTTGTCACAGAGCATCTGACCTGAGCCCCCTGCATTGTGCACCAGATTCCCGCTTGCTCTCTATTTGACGTATGGTTATGTATATGTTTCCATGCTACTCTCTCAATTTGTCCCACCCTCTCCTTCCCCAACTGTGTCCACAATTCTGTTCCCCGTCTGTGTCTCCACTGCTGCCCTGAATATGGGTTCATCAGTACACCATCTACAGTCCTTTTTGTACTTAGGATGCATCCCACTGGGAGTGTGCAGTCAAATGCTTATAGCTTATCTCTGTGTAGTTTTGCTACCAAAATGGATACACAGTTGGTTCATTTAGTTCATTTCTTATGTTTTAGGATTCATATTTTAAAATTTATTGTTGTCTTAATAGATGTAAAAGAATTACACAGCATCAAAGACATATCTAAAAAGCAAAATACGTGTAAGGAAATCTAGCTTCTATCTATCCCTCTCATTTACTCTATGCCTTTCTTTATCCTATAGAGAACCCTAAAAACCTCTTTGTGGTTTATTTGTCCATGGAAAAGTAGAATTAAATCTGAATATATTTATATCTATATATCTTTTTATTATAGAAATAGAATATGGCATTTTTCTGCACTTAAAAATCACTTTAACAATGTATCTTGGAAATTGCTCCATAGTAGGAGGTAGAGACATTCCTCATTATTACAATATAGTTATATATTACTCTATTACTCTACCATAAGGATGTATATAATTTATTCAACCAGTCCCAGACTGTGGCATTTTAGTTGTTTTCTGTCTTAGCTATTATAATTTGTGTCCTTGGACATCTCTCTCTCTCTCTTTAATATTTATTTACAACTGCACTGGGATTTTTTTAAGATTTATTTATTTGGGCTTCACTGGTTCTTTGTTGCTGCACAGGGACTTTGTCTAGTTGCGGTGAGCAGAGGCTACTCTCTAGTTACGGCGTGCAGACCTCTCATTGCAGTGGTTTCCCTTGTTGCAGAGCACGGGATCTAGGGCGCGTGGGCTTCAGTGGTTGCGGCTCCCAGCTCTAGAATGCTGGTCCAGTAGCTGTGGCACACAGGCTTAGGCTGCGGCGTGTGGGATCCTCCCAGACCAGGGATCGAACCTGTGTCCCCTGCACTGGTAGGTGGATTCTTTACCACTGAGCCACCAGGGAAGCCCCATATATCTTGTTTTATAGTTTTGCCAGTATATATTTGAAATAGATTCCAAGAAGTATGATTATTAGATCAAAGAGTAAATGAATATGTAATCTCGCTAAATACCTTAAAATTCTCTCCCATAGGGGTTATTCCATTTATGTTCCTTCTAGCAATATGTAAAGGTGCTGGCTCTTCCAAAGCCTCATCAACAGAGTGTACTGTTGAACTTTTCAATTCTTGCTCTTTTTTTGGAGAGGTGAGAAATTGTATCTCAGTATAATTTGCATTTCTATTATTATTGCCCAACTTCTTGGAGGAAAATACAATGTATTGGTAACATGTAAAGTAATACATTTCATAAAAACCCTAATCTCCTTCTTTCTTAAAAAAGTTAATGTAGTTGTGCCAAATCAACCTTTCCAGCTGGGGTGACTGGCTGGGACTGAGTCCAGCTGTCCACATTAGATGGGCGTGTGGTTCCTAATTTAATACAAACTCCACTCTACCTCTCACTGGATTATAGAACCTGCCTTTCCCTGTCAGTGTTTGATCTGTCAGCCCATCCCTTGACTTGGAAAGTAGGTGTATCAGTTATCTGTTGCCAGAGAATGCAGCATCACGAGCATCAGTCACAGAACTGCGGTGGCCTCTATCACACTGAGCATTTGTTGTTCTGCATCTCGGGTGGTTGGCTGGCTGGCTATGCTGGTATTAGCTGGGCTCACTCACTGTGTGAGGGTTTGGTTAGCTGTCAACTGATCTAGATGAATTTTGACTGTATGCTTAGAGCCACATAGATGTGACCCCCTAAGTGTAAAGCATAGTGTGTATTGGGTGGTGTGCTCTTTGTCCGGATGCAGCTCATGCACAAGCCCTACTGCTAGATTTATGGGGGGCCATGTCCCCCTAAGAGCCATGTGTCCTGTTCTCTGGGTGCCTCATCCCCTGATGACCGACCCCCAGCACTCTAGTCTCAAACATCTGCTCGCTCAGTAAGGACTTTTGCTTCTCCCAGGTCCCTTGGCTCTGTCAAAGATGGGAATGTGGTCTGGTTCCGCGTGAACCATGTGGTGGGGCAGAAGAACGGAAGTAGTGATGTTGACCTGAACAGAAGAAGGCTGAGCTCCCCGGGGAGAGGGATTCCTGTCCCTGACCACGTCTGGGCTCAGACGGCAGCTCTTCCCTGGGTCTCCAGCCTGCCGGCCCGCCCTGCAGATTCTGGACTTTCCAAGCCTCCACAACTGCACAAACCAGTTTCTTTCTTTCTTTTTTATTATTGGAGTATAATTGCTTTACACTGCTATGTTAGTTTCTGCTGAACAATGACGTGAATCAGCCATATGCATATGTATATCCCTTCCCTCTTGGACTTCCTTCCCAACCCCTCCTCCAACCCTCATCTCATCCCTCTGGGTCATCACAGAGCACCAAGCAAGCTGCCTGTGCTTTATAGCAGGTTCCCACTAGCTATTTATTTTACATGTCAATCCTGATTTCACAATTCGTCTGACTCTCCCCTTCCCCCACTGTGTCCACTTGTCTGTTCTCTACGTCTGCATCTCTATTCCTGCCTTGGAAATAGGTTCATCTGTACCATTTTTCTCGATTCCATATATATACATTAATACATGATGTTTGTTTTTCTCTTTCTGACTTACCTCATTCTGTGTGGCAGACTCTACGTCCATCCATGTGTCTACAAATGACCCTATTTCATTCCTTTTAGAGGCTGAGTAATATTCCATTGTATATATTAATATGTGCATGACCTAATTTCTTAACTCTCTCTCTCTGTACACACACACCCCGTTGGTTCTGTTTCTCTGACTAGTGCAGAATGTTAGCGGGGGAAGGGCTTCACCTGTGTTGTTTCTGGTTTCCTTCTAAGGCAGTTTAAGAACAAATATGCTTCCCCACAGTGAGACTTCATTTCCTTCAGTTTTACATGAACAGATGACTATTCCTCACATAAACAAAAGGCTGCCTTTATTTCTTGTATATTATAATTCTATTCTTAGGATTCCATCCCTTCTTGTTCCAAGTTGCACTCTGGAGATTTCTGGAATTAACTGACAATGTAGGGTCTCAGCACCAGATAAGTGTTCTGTAATCCCTAGGTTTTTCTCCTGGTGGGTTGAATGGGGAGGTGAGAGAGTAGGACAGAGGTAAAAGAAGTCTTTTCACCCTGCCACAAACCTTTAGAGGCTCTTTGTAGTTGTACCCCTCAAAGATGTAGACCTTCCCTAAGCACTATTTATTTTCCGAAAATGTCCTGGGTTCCAAGGCAGGTTCCATTCAGGCCAAACCCAATAAAAGGGATGGTGCAGCCATAAGAATACATTGAGCCATTTTGTCTCATTGAAGCTACTAGAATTTGGCTATTTATTTATTTTTGGCTGTGTGGCATGTAGGATTTTAGTTCCCTTTCAGGGACTGGACTCACCCCTCTGTGCGTTGGAAGCCTGGAGTCTTAACCACTGGACCACCCAGAAAGTTCCCAGAACTTCCCAGAATTTATACTCAAGTCTCTGAGTCTCAAAAGTGGGAGGCTCTGTGTGTCTTGGATGTTCTGAGTTTTGTACAAATGGCACCACTGACACAAGGGCCTCACTCATCCTCCAGGATCCCTGAGCGCGCACGAGAAAGATCTCAGTAGCCGGACTCGGAAAAGGAGAGGAAGAGACGGCACAGCAGGCAAGCTGGACTCTGCGTTCAGTGGCAGAGGCTAGGCTGCTCCTCTTCCTATCACATTATTCTGCAGATATTCCACGGAGTGTTTGTTCTAAACGTCCTCTGATTTGTCAGAGGCACCTTGGCATCACGGGGAGCTGGCATCTGGGAGAAGCACTGAAGGTGCTTTGCAGTGGGGGCTGATTTCTTAAATGCTCATAAATTCTGCACGCTGTGCATACAACCAAACCCATCACAAACACACGGTCTGAAAATCCTCTTATGAATTCTTTTCAGTCTGTGCCTCTGTAGAGAACACGGGTGTCACCTGAAAAATAAATAATCACATGATCTCCCAGACTCACAGTGGGGTGAACGAGGGACTGATGGGCTTGACTCTCTCATTTGGGTCTCAACCCCGGATTCCAACATTAAAAGCCCACTAGTGGGGGGAAGGGTGGAGGGGTGAGGAGAAGGAGAAAGAAGGAGAGAAAAGGGAGAAAGCCAGTCACCAGCGGAGCAACAGCTCTTCTCTGGGGAGAGAGACTGATGTGAGGAAGGTGGGAATAAGAGCCACCACAGCATAGAAGTTTTTGAGTCACACATATCCGGGTTCAAATCCAAGCCTTACTGCTTGCCACCTGTGTGACCAGAGGCAAGTCACCCTGAGCCTCAGCTTCCTTACTCATACAAAGAAGGTAATAGCTAACTACCTTGGAGACTTATTGGCAGGCTAAGATCATGATTGCGAAGAACATGGCACACAATAGGTCTCCATAAATGTCAGCCGTTTCTTTTATTTTTATCACATGCCTGATTGTGGCCCTGTAAGGAAGGCCCCTGGGCACATCTCTACCTTCTGGGAGGGCTGTGGAGAAGGGATACAGACGGAGGAGTCCCTGTGATGAGTCAGTGGAGGGTGGAGAGTGGAATTCTTGGCTCTAGGTGGAGGAAGTGAAGTGAAAGTCGCTCAGTCGTGTCTGACTCTGTGAGTCCTATACAGTCCATGGAATTCTCCAGGCCAGAATATTCCTGCGGGCTGACTGTTTACCAGCTGAGCCACAAGGGAAGCCCGAGAATATTGGAGTGGGTAGCCTATCTCTTCTCCAGTGGATCTTCCTGACCGAGGAATCGAACCAGGGTCTCCTGCACTGCGGGCAGATTCTTTACCAGCTGAGCTATGGAAGAAGCTCAGTCTAACTAAAGGGCCTGATTCTTGATAAGCCATTGCCTGAATGGTTGGAGGAACTAGATGAGCCCTGGGGACAGGTGTGGGTTTTGTTCTCTGACCCATGGCCACCTTGCCTGGGGGAGGCAGCTGAGTGCAGGGAATATCCTGTTGTTGTTCAGTCGCTCAGTCATGTTGACTCTTTGTGACCCCATGGACTGCAGCACGCCAGGCTTCCCTGTCCTTCACCATCTCCCAGAGATTGCTCAAACTCATGTCCATTGGGTCGGTGATGCCATCCAACCATCTCACCCTCTGTCCGCTTCTCCTGCCTTCAATCTTTCCCAGCATCAGGGTCTTCTCTAATGAATCGGCTCTTTGCCCCTACTTATCTGGGCCATGAATCTCTCTGGACAGAGTCCTCAGCGGGGCTTCCTGTGTCTCTCCCACATGCCCCACAGAACAGGCACTGACCCCTGAGAGACTGTGGCTCTGCTTAGAGCACCTTCTCTGGCCTCCATAGGACACATTTCTCTTACATTATTCAGTTCTCTGTGTGTGTGTGTCTTAATATAGATTAATAGGAGGTCTGCAAGGTGAAAAACTCCAAAAAAAAAAAATGAATCAAACAATCACTCCACAGAGAGACCTCTCCTCTGCCCCCACGCATCTCTTCTTTCTTCTGATAAACTCGATGTTAAGCCCAGCTGTTGCATCATGGTAAAATCTTGGCCTTTCCAAACTATCCATGACGGTTAGATCAGGGTCATTTTTCCTCGAAGGGTGAAGTTATATGAAAGAACTGCGTTACCCAAAGTGAACTAGCAGCGTGCTGTACTGGCAAAGTAGAGACTTTGAGTACAGTTGGCCTGAGTTTGTGTCCTGACCTGTGACTCTGGGGCTGTGTGACCTTGTGACCTGGAGTAAATTACTTACCTGCCTTGAGCCCTAGTTTCCTCATATGTGTAAAAGATCTTGGTTTGCTTACTTAAAAAAAAACAACCAAAACTTTTTTTATTTTTGAACAGCTTTATTGAGATATAATTTACATATCATAAAATTCATCTATTTAATGTGCACAGTTTAATGGTTTTAAGTATATTTAAGAGTTGTACAATCATCATCATAATATAATTTTAGAACATTTTCAACATCCCCCAAAGAAAAGACTGGTTAGCAGTCACTCCCCATTCCTAGCCTCCCCCATCCCCTGGCTCTAGGCAACTGCTAGAGTCACAACCATTTTCTGTCTCATTGTCTATTCTGTACATGTCATATAAATGGAATCATAGAATATGTGATCATTTCATTTAGCATAAAGTTTTCAGGTTTCATCCATGCTGTAGTGTGTATCAGTACTTTATTCCTTTTCATTGCTGGGTAGCATTCCATTGTATGGGTATACCATATTTCATTTGGTCATTCATGAGTTGGTGGACATTTAGGTTGGTTTCACTTTATTTCTGTCTTTTTGAGTTGAAGTATAGTTGATTTACAACATTTTGTTAGTTTCAAGTGTATAGCAAAGTGGTTCAGATATATGGGCACAATAAAGGACAGAAATGGTATGAACCTAACAGAAGCAGAAGATATTAAGAAGAGGTGGCAAGAATACACAGAAGAACTATATAAAAAAGATCTTCATGACCCAGATAATCACAATGGTGTGATCACTCACCTAGAGCCAGACATCCTGGAATGTGAAGTCAAGTGGGCCTTAGGAAGCATCACTATGAACAAAGCTAGTGGAGGTGATGGAATTCCAGTTGAGCTACTTCAAATCCTAAAAGATGATGCTGTGAACGTGCTGCACTCAATATGCCAGCAAATTTGGAAAACTCAGCAGTGGCCACAGGACTGGAAAAGGGCAATTTTCATTCCAATCTCAAAGACAGGCAATGCTAAAGAGTGTTCAAACTACCGCACAATTGCACTCATCTCACGCACTAGCAAAGTAATGCTCAAAATTCTCCAAGCCAGGCTTCAACGGTACGTGAATCGTGAATTTCCAGATATTCAAGCTGGATTTAGAAAAGGCAGAGGAACCAGAGGTCAAATTGCCAACATCTGATGGGTCATCGAAAAAGCAAGAGAGTTCCAGAAAAACATCTACTTCTGTTTTATTGACTATGCCAAAGCCTTTGACTGTGTGGATCACCACAAACTGTGGAAAATTCTTCAAGAGATGGGAATACCAGACCACCCTACTTGCTTCCTGAGAAATCTGTATGTAGGTCAAGAAGCAACAGTTAGAACTGGACATAGAACAACAGACTGGTTCCAAATTGGGAAAGGAGTACGTCAAGGCTGTATATTGTCACCCTGCTTATTTAACTTATATGCAGAGTACATCAGGAGAAATGCTGGATTGGGTGAAGCACAAGCTGGAATCAGATTGCCGGGATAAATATCAATAACCTCAGATATGCAGATGATACCACCCTTATGGCAGAAAGCGAAGAAGAACTAAAGAACCTCTTGATGAAAGTGAAAGAGGAGAGTGAAAAAGTTGGCTTAAAACTCAGTATTCAGAAAATTAAGATCATGGCATCTGGTCCCTTCACTTTATGACAAATAGATGGGGAACAATGGAGACAGTGACAGACTTTATTTTTTTGAGCTCCAAAATCATTGCAGATGGTGACTGCAGCCATGAAATTAAAAGATGCTTGTTCCTTGGAAGGAAAGTTATGACCAACCTAGATAGCTTATTGAAAAGCAGAGACTTTGTCAACAAAGGTCCATCTAGTCAAAGCTATGGTTTTTCTGGTAGTCAGGTATGGATGTGAGAGTCGGACTATAAAGAAAGCTGAGCACTGAAGAATTGATGCTTTTGAACTGTGGTGCTGGAGAAGATTCTTGAGAGTCCCTTGGACTGTGAGGAGATTCAGCCAGTCCATCCTAAAGGAGATCAGTCCTGGGTGTTCATTGGAAGGACTGATGCTGAAGCTGAAACTCCAATACTCTGGCCACCTGATGGGAAGAACTGACACATTGGAAAAGACCCTGATGCTGGGAGAGATTGAAAGTGGGAGGAGAAGGGGACAACAGAGGCTGAGATGGTTGGATGGCATCACCGACTCAACAGACATGAGTTTGAGTAAACTCCAGGATTTGGTGATGGACAGGGAGGGGCGTGCTGCAGTTCATGGGGTCACAAAGAGTCAGACACGACTGAGTGACTGAATTGAACTGATGTACGTTTGTTTATACATGTTTTCAGATTCTTTTCCATTATAAGTTATTATAGGATACTGAATATAGTTCCCTGTGCTATACAGTAATCTTTTTTACTTTCCTATTTTATATACAGTAGTGTGTATCTGTTGGTTTGCTTACTTTTTGTATATGCCTCACTTTTTGCAATATTTGTGTTTTTTTCAAAATTGGAATTGTGATTTTAGAAAGTAAATAAGAACTGAACATCAATTTTTTTTATTTGAACATCAAATTTTTAAATGATCATTTATAATCATGCCTTGGATTGTATCCACCTCTGGATCATGTCAGGGTATCAGGAAAAATGGCAAAAATTCCCCGAGGTTTTATTATACTGGGCAGGATTGAGAAGAAGTGAAGATTTTGAAGAAAACAAGATAAATGAATGTCTCATTTATGATGTCAAGAATCAGAGCATTGAAGGAATAAAGATCCTAAAAAAGCTAAAAATAGTTACCATGTGATCCAACAATCCTGATTACTCCTGGACATATATGTGGAGAAAACTTTAATTCAAAAAGATACATGTACCTCATTGTTCATAGCAGCATTATTCACAATAGCCAGGACATGGAAGCAACCTATATGTCCATCAACAGATGAATGGATAAAGAAGATGTGATGTATATATACAATGGAATACTACTTAGCCATAAAAAAGAATGAAATAATGCTGTTTACAGCAACATGGATAGACCTAGAGATGATCAGATTAAGCAAAGTAAGTCAGAAAAAGAAAGACGATTACCATATCATATCACTTACATGTGAAATCTAAATTATGACACAAAATAAACCTATATACAAAACAGAAACAGACAACAGATTCACAGACATAGAGAACAGAGTTGTGGCTGTCAAGGGGGAGTGTGTTGAGGGGAGGGATGGGTTGGGAGTTTGGGATTAGTATATGCAAACTATTATATATGGAATGGATAAATAACAAGGTCCTACTGTATAGCACAGGGAACTATATTCACTATCCTGTGATAAACCATATGGAAAAGAATATGTGTAACTGAATCACTTTGATGTACACCAGAAACTAACACATCATAAATCAACTATACTTCAGTTTGAGCTTCCAAGGTGGCGCTAGTGGTAAAGAACCCACCTGCCAATGCAGGAGACATAAGAGACGCGGATTTGATCTCTGGGTCGGGAAGATCCCCTGGAAGAGGGCATGACAACCCACTCCAGTATTCTTGTGTGGAGAATCTCATGGACAGAGGAGCCGGCGGCCTACAGTCCATAGAGTTGCAAAGAGTCAGACATGACTGAAGTAACTTAGCATACAGACGTACTTTAATTAAAAAAAAAAAAAGATCCCATGCCATGTGGAACGTGCGGCATCACAGATCATTCTCAGCAATCTTGCAATTCCTGATTCAACGCAAACTAGTCCCTCTGCTTTCGCCCTACTCAGAAAGAGCACCAGTGGAGGCCGTGGTGGCCAAGTACCTCACCCAGCCTTCAGCTAGACTTTCATCCAGCAAGGCGATTGTCCCCGCACCAGAGGTGTCGTGGCTGTGGAGAGCCTGCAGTTTGAAAAGTCCTCCACTGGTGGGTGGGATCATGGTGGGGTTGGGGGAGGTTCACAGCATTCCCTGTTGGGTGATGTCTCCTGACCAACTGCTTCTCCTGTAGGAGCCTGGGGGATGGGCTGTTATTGGGAGTAGAAAGATGCAGAACCTGAACTCTGATGGGCTTCTGCTGATATACTGGGTGATCAGGACCATGGGGACTCTGAGGTTAGCAGATACCAGTGACCCTGAAAGAGTCCCAATCTTCCCATATATAGAGCTCAATGTACATGATGCAGCTAAACCTAGGGAAGGGAGAAGGTGGGACTTTTTGGATTCCTGGTGGCTTGTCAAAGCCTTCCTCAAAAAGGCTTCATTTACTGTTGCTGAGGGGTTTCTGACCCCAAAGGAGGTGCCCTAGTGCTCCTACCTATAACTCCTTAACCCGCGGGCCTTTTTGGAACATCTGTCAAGAAGAGCACGTAATAATTATCATAGAAGGAGTTTGTTAAACAATACCCTTCAAGAAACTTCAAGCTGTTGTAACAGTGACTATCATTACATTGCCCTTTGAGCATCTTTATTCATCTCCAATAGAGTATATAGAGAAATCTCCCCCTGACAGTTGGATGCAAGTTCTTGTCACTGTTCCAAGGAGAAAATTCTCCCAGGAATGTAGTTTATGGAATCTTTCCCTAATGAGGTGGTTTTCCTGCAGGTGTTTATTGGCGAAGCCCTCCAGAGCAATATTATTCCCAAGACACTGTAATGTGGATAATATCCAACCTTTTATTCCCGTTCAAGAGGTAAACCATCCGCTAGTTTGCTTGCTGTGGGCTGTACGTGATGCTTTATCATCTTTACTAAGCACTGTGAGTTCAGGAAAAGATGAGATTTCTGTTTCTGGCAAAATGGAAGATTAGAAATTCTAAAACCCTTCTCTTATGAAACAACTGAAAATACTAGATAAAAATGCTTATGTAAGAAACACGATTTTACATGCATGGATGACCTTGTAAGAAAAGGAAGGAAGTCATCAGAGACCAGGGACGAAGTAGATGTGGGAGGGAGGGCAGGGGTGTGAGTGACAGGTGACATTGCTGGCTGCCCAGAGGCCCCTGCAGCCACAGACAGGAGGTGGATGAGACTTCAGGCCTGGAAAGAGTCAGAGGGTCTTCTCTCCACTCAGTATAGAGTTAGGATTCACAAAGGGCTACACTTAAAATTATTTGTCTGCGCCGAGTCTTAGCTTGAGTTGCAGCTCGTTGGGCCTTTAGTTGTGGCATGCAAACTCTCAGTGGTGGCACATGGGATCTAGTTCCCCAACCAGGGATCGAACCCACGCCCCCTGCATTGGGAGTGTGGAGTCTTAGCCGCCGGACCACCAGGAAAGTGCCAGGGCTACACTTTTAGTAAGAAAGCAAACCAGGAAAAACCCTCCTTGCCAAGAAAAAATGCAAGGAAATGCATCTGTCTCAGCATCATCTTGATTCTGACTAAGAGGGGAAAATTACCCTCTGGGAATCTATGGACCCAGGCTGGCCCTCCGGAGGGGTTGGTTATTTGCAACATTTGAAATAAACGAGCTGAGAATTTTAATTTAATGTGGGCCCAGGATGGCTATCCCTCCCAATACTTTGAAGAAACAAATGGAGTTCCTTTCTAAACTCAGAGAAGTCCCTCTGATGGAATTCTAATGATTAAGGGCTCACACAGACATGTATTACAAAACTTTGCAGGAAACAAGGCAGCTTGAGACAGTCCGCAGACACCGCTGTCCAGGAAAACCTCTTCTGTTTCTCTGCACTGTTAGTGCTCCCAGGATTTCACTTCTGGTCATCAAATGTGAGTTTCCCCTCCCTCTACTTAGCAATTCTCTGACACCATCTGGGTGTCCTACAGTTTAACTCAATTCTAACCCTATTACTTGGAGACAGCATCCGATCCCACAAGTGAAGGGCTCAGTCCCACAAGACTGGCCCCACTTCAGCTGCCAAACACAAGTGCAGGCTGTCCCCTGTGCTTCCGACAGTCGGACTATGAATTGGAGGTTCCCACAACCCCCTCTTGGCTTCAGTAAAGTGTTAGAGTGGCTCAGGAGAACTCAGGAGAACAGAACTCAGAACAGGCTACTCACGCCATCACTGGTTTATTACCAAAGAATAGGACTCAGCACCAGCAAGATGGAAGGGATGCTTAGGGTCAGGTGTATGGAGGGGGGCGTGGTATATCCATGCCCTCTCCAGGGGCACCACCTTCCAGAAGAACCTCCACGTGTTCACCATCCCAGAAGCGCTCTCCTGCTCCTTTGGTGAGGGTTTTCTTTACTTTCTGTCTTTCTTTTTTAAATCACTTATTTATTTTTGGCCGTGCTGGCTCTTTGTTGCTGTGTGGGCTTTCTTTAGTTGCAGTGAGCAGGGGCTATTCTTTGTTGCGCTGTGTGAGCGCCTCATTGTGGTGGCTTCTCTTGCTGTGGAGCGCGGGCTCTAGGGTGCATGGGCTTCAGTAGTTGAGGTGCATGGGCTCTAGAACATAGGCTCAACAGCTGTGGCCCATGGGCTCAGCTGCTCCGTGACATGTGGGAACTTCCCCGACCAGGGATCAAACCTGGATCTCTTGCCTTGGCAGGCAGATTCTTTACCACTGAGCCACCAGGGACGCCTTGGTGAGGGTTTTCTGTTGAGGCCTCATTGCATAGTCATGATTGACTAAATCACGGCCGCTGGCAACTAATTCAATTCCTCTCCCCTCCCTGGAGGTTGGAGGTCAGGAAGAGAGGAGAGGGGATATACATGAAAGTGCCAACCTTTTGGTCTCGTGGTTCCTCTGGCACCCTGCTCCCATCCTCCAGGCTTTCTAAAAGTCATTCCATTAACATAAACTTGGGTGTGGTTGAAAGGGACTTGCTAAACAACAACAAAAGATACTAGAAGCTAATTCTTATCACTGAGGACATTCAAAGGGTTTTAGGAATTCTGTGCTAGGAAGGGATAAAAGCTAAATATATTTCTTATAAATCACAATGTCATCATACTATACTTTAGAAAAAGATGCAGTAAAACTTCAGAGGTCAGAATTATCAGATCCATACAGAATATGAAATAAATATTCCCACAGCTTTAAACCATTTTTATTTATTTGGCCACGTGAAGCGTGTGGGATTTTAGGTCCCCAAAAGCGTAAGTAGTGAAAGTGATAGTTGCTCAGTTGTGTCCAACTCTCTTCGACCCCATGGACTGTAGCCCTCAAGGCTCTTCTGTCTAAGGGATTTCCCAGGTTAGAATACTGGAGTGGGTTGTCATTTCCTCCTCCAGGGAATCTTCCCAATCCAGGGATCAAATCTGGGTCCCCTGCATTGCAGGTGGATTCTTTGCCGTCTGAACCATCTGAACCTTTAGTTCCTCACCAAGGGATCAAACCCGTGCCCCTGTAGTAGAAGCACAATATATGTCTTGGGTCTTTATCTAATTCAAGTTAGCAGTGGAATGGAGCAAGAATCTGGAGTTTCTTACCCCAAAGCTCCACAGCCACTGCTCATCTTGGTGTACTCAATTCTTGCAGAGAAGTATTAAGAGTAGAATTTTAAAAAGCCTAACCCGGGCTTGGTGACCCAGTCTTTCCTTTTGATGGGCAGGAGTGTTTACCTCTGTAAAAGTAGCCACGGGAATCCTGGATTGGGGTACAGCCCTGAGAGCCCATAGCCTGAGAAGAGTAAATTGTAAATTGGTGGATGGATTTGCGCTGCCTTTGCTCTACTTCTGGGTGCCTCAGCATTTGCCTGGAGGGAATCATTAATCAGCTCGATCACCTTAATTAAAGCTCTCCAATATTTCATTGGAGATTAATATCTATTTGCGAAGAGCTGAATTTTCAACAGTTAGGTGTAATGAGCTCCAACTCTGGGTCACAGACATTCTAAATTTCATCAGCACCTCTGGGGCAGAGCCATGCAGGGGATGACTCTGAAGGTCTCATGGGGCACTTTACCTACATGGAATAATTATTCCTACTCTCCACCATCTCTACCACTCACCTTCTACTACTCTTGCTATTGTTACAATGCACCAGGCACAGTGCAAACTTCTTTTTTGTGCATTATCTCATTTAATCTTCCAAACTATGCAACGAGGTAAGACTTATTGTCCCTATTTCTCAAATGAAACAGTTGAAATTTCAAAAGGTTAAGCAATGTGTCCAGCAGCAGAGCTGGTGAATATCATATCCTGGATTTGAATACAGTTTGAGTCAATGTCTTTACCCAAGATGCGAAGGTTTCATTATGTTTCTCTCATGTTTGGGACCCCATGACATTCCCAATCCTTGACTTGGTAAAGGGATTATATCTGTTGGAATGCTTTCTGCAGCTAATACCTTAGTCAGGTCTCAGCTAACTTAAGTCATCAGGAAATATGTTGCCTCACACTCTCTGACAACAGTCCAGAGGAGGGTATCAGAGAGGAAGGTACGTGTCATCATGGTGGCTTTGGTACTGTGTCTCTGAGATAACTCTGGCTAGATCTTTCTCTATGTGGGCTTTATCCTCAGATGGGCTTCCCTCATGGTGCTAATATAGTTGCAATTGCTCCAGGCTTTGCTTCTGTATTCCAGAGGAGGAGAAGGAACGAACTACTGTTTAGAGTGAGGAAGGCTGTGATGTGCACAGTTTCTGGTGTCCTCTCACCTCTTATTTATGGGCTCAGTTGACCTTAAAGATGATCAAATCTGTCATGACCATCATGTCTCCAGACTGGGCCTCTCCCCTCACCCTAGCAGCACTGCTGTGGCTCACCACCAACTCCTTTGTCCTTGTCTTTTGGGGTCTAACAGGCTACCAACTAAAGCTAACCAAGTGGCTGGCCCGGTGTGTGCTATGCTACCGTGGGCGAAATGGATCTGTGAGCTACTATTCTATCTTAACATGGAAATTCTATGTTTTTAACTTGAAATGGAACTATGGGTAGACACTTGACACTGTAGCAGTGGGTGAATTATATTCAGAAAAAGATCCTTATGATGTTCATCATTCCAAAAGATGTTTCTGGATGACTGAAACAAACTCAGTACATTTGTAGTAAGAACACTGGACTGCAGTTCAAAAGAATAAACAAAATTCTACCTGTGAGGGACTTAGCCAGAGCCTGGCATGTAGTTGTTGCTGAATAAACAGAGGCCACCTTTGACGCCATTACCACCATCGTTACTTCCACACTGGTGTGTTCATCAATGGCCTTGGACAATTTCCATGAGTTTCAATTTTTGAATCAAGGAGTATGGCTGCTCTTACCTGCAAAATGGAAACTGTACCATCTTCCCTCTTCTGGCCCCTGGTTGGTCATTTTGTGCCTCACGTGAAAAAAGGCAGTGGATGTGCTCTGTCAACAGTAACGTACTCTTCAAATGGGTGGGAGGAGCCGGGTGCTTCACCAGTGCCTTGCTTTGAAGAATGAATTAATATTATCAGGAAATGTTCATTGAGCATCCACTATTGCAGAACCCACTGTTAGGGGTCAGTGTGGATATCACTGTCTAACCAGGGGGCAATGAGATGTGACCAAGGACGTACAATAAGTATTATTAGGTATGCCAGCCCAGCACTCTGTGGAGCTTGGTGGAGGGCAGCAAGATCAGTGTGAGTGGGACCAAGAAAGGTATCCCGAGGCCAGGACATTGGCGCTGAGTCTGAGGGGGAAAGGGAGCTAGCCAGGAGGAGGTGGGCAGAGGCAGTGAGGACAGTCAGGGAGGAGATGATGAGCGTCACAGAACCAGACAATGTTCACCCTGGCTGGGGTGTGGCCCCGGGCGTACTGGAGGGCAGGGAGAGGTGGGTGGTGGCAGGCCCCACAAGGCCTTGTATGCCATGCTAAGGGCTTGGGACTTATCCAACAGCAAGCCCTTAGTGGTGGCAAGGAAACCCACAATCGACTTAGCTGCTTTATGGAAAGTGGACTGAAAAGGGAGAGACTGGAGCCCTGAGACCAAGGAGAAGGCCGTGCGGTAATTCAGCCAACAGTCATGGGGAAGGGGAAGAGAGATGGAGATATTTGGGTTTGATTTAGGAAATCAAATCAACAGGGCTTGGTGACCAACTGGATAATGGGGTGACAGAGAGGGACTCCAGGGTGTCACCAGGTCTCTGGTTTGGGTGAGTGCCTGGAGCCAGAGAGACAGGAAAGGCAGGAGGAAGAACCAACTCTATGATGCTGAACACATGGCAGGGGTCTGATGGATCCAGATGCCACTCAGGAAAACCTCCCAAGGGTGGCTTCCATGAAAATCCGGATTTGAGGCTGAAGCGTCACCGTCGCTCAGAATCTCTGTGCTCCTCTCTGCATCCTTGGTGAAGATGGCTTGGCAAACAGGACACGGCAGAGGCTCACACGGGTGCCAGGTGGACGAGCCCACAGATGCTGATAATTGGTATTCTGTCAACTGAGACAGGCAGCAGGAGGGCCTTTGCGTTTTGTGGCATTTGCTTGGGGTGACTCAGAGCGATTCGAATGTCTCTTTGCTGCTTGCTGATGCGGCTGCATGGTAATGCATTCCTTTGTCTTGTCCCAATATTAACAAATATTTTGCATCGAGCTGCTGGGAGCCTTTCTGGAAGGTCTAAGGGCTTTGAGCAGGCTCTGGCTGAGGGAGAACCGATCTTTGCCGGGGAAGAAGCTGTGTCTCTGTGCTGCACACCAAGTCCTTTGGCGGAGGGTTTCAGAGCTGCTGCTGGTGAAGGGAGAGGCCTCTCATGGCCTCTCAGCCAGAGCTGAGCCGGGAAAGACCGAACTGTTGATGCATCCACCTGAGATGGAGCTGGGCATCATCCCTGGGAGCTCCGTTTCCTCCCACCTTCCCAGGCCACTCACTACTTCCAATTGTGGACAGAGAGGTTGTGGGTGGAGAAATGGAAAGCCACGAAGAGGGTGTGTTGGTCCACGCGCCATGCTAGGTGTGAGCTTTTGCTTTTTAATTTTCAAAATAGCCCCTTGAGGGAGACTTTCATTCCACTTAGAGACAAGGATCTGGAAATCGACAGATGCTAAGACCCTGTCTAGGACCCCACAGTGAGTCCAGAGCTGTGATCTCCCCACAGGGCTGTCATATATTAAAGCCCATGCTCTTTTCTCAATCAGATGAAAAGAAGAGAGGACAAGATCCACAGGCAACTGGAGTGTCAATGAGGATTCCTTGTGTAAAATGGATACAGCACTTCAAAGTTCCACTATATTCCCAGGGAATGATAAGCAAGATTCAAACTGCTGAACCAATGGAAACCATGAAAACTAAGGGCAGAGTTGGGCCCCAAATAACCTCAAAGTACTAATAAAAGGCCAGATCTAACAAGATGATATAGCACAAGTGTCATATATTAGATTCTTGCAAGTACCATGGACTAGACCAGCTCATGCATTGTATAGGCACTTTACACATAAAATCTCATTTGATGAGCACTGCTACCCAATGAGGGGCTTCCCAGGTGGTTCAGTGGTGAAGAATCTGCCTGCCAATGCTGGAGACTCAGGTTAGATCCCTGGGTTGTGAAGATCCTCTGGTGGAGGAAATGGCAACCCACTCCAGTGTTCTTACCTGGAAAATACCACGGACAGAGGAGCCTGGTAGGCTGCAATCCATGGGGTCGCAAAAAGTTGGACATGACTTAATGTCTGAGCATGCATGCACACATCCAATGAAGTAGACACTGTTATACCATTTATAGTCAAAAAACCAAAAAACAACCCAGGTGTAGAGAGGGTAAGTAATTGATTAAGGTCACACCACTAAGAAGAGCTGACTCATTTGAAAAGACCCTGATGTTGGGAAAGATTGGAGGCAGGAGGAGAAGGGGATGACAGAGGATGAGATGGTTGGATGGCATCACCGACTCAATGGACATGAGTTTGGGTAAACTCTGGGAGTTGGTGATAGACAGGGAGGCCTGGCGTGCTGTGGTTCATGGGGTTGCAAAGAGTCGGACACGACTGAGGGACAGAACTGAGCCAATACTAAGTAAACATTGGATCCAATCTGACCCAGGACCCAGGTAGTCTGATCTGAAATCCCATCCCCTTGACTACTATGAACTGTTACCTTCCCATTGCAGCCAGCTCAAAACTTGCTTGGGTAGAACGATTAGATGGGCTCCCATTACCATCAGGGAGGAAACAAGGATGCTCAACATTGTACTGTTACTTAACAACTTACAAAATAGAGGAAATAGAGCAAAGGAATAAACAGAATTAAGGCTGAGCTCATCATTACAGATATTATTACCACCTATTAAAAGAAAAACCAAACAGACTCAACTGAAAAATCATTTAGGATAATATAAGATTACAGTATGAGGGTCATATTTTAAAATAGCAGAATTGATTATTTTTCTATGTCGGCAATAATCACTTATAGATTTTACCTTAAAAATCCCATTCAAAATAGGAATACAAATAGAAAAATCTTAGGGATAAAGTCAACCAAGAAAAACACAGAAACAATATATAAACAGAGGACAAAAGTTTTACTCAGAGACATAAAAGCATGAATAATTTAAGAGGCATACCAACTTAAGAGTGGGAAGACCCAATAATTATGGATGTCAGTAATTTCCATAATAATTGCTGAGTTGCAATTCTGTTAATTCTATGTCAGTATGTTTTTTTAATTGATATAATACTTATGCATGGGATGACAGTAATTTCCAAATTAGTGGTTTCGTACACCTCTTTTAAATATATATATATATGTATTTTCTGTATATATATATATATATATATATATGTATTTTCCCCTTTGGCCACACTGTGTACCTTGTGGGATCTTATTTCCCTGACCAGGGACCGAACCTAGGCCCATGGCAGTCAAAGTGCTGAGTCCTAACCACCGGACCACCACGGGATTCCCAATATTTTTAATATGGATCTTATAAGAGAGTTAATATGTGTTCTTGATTAAAAAATCAAATTGTACAGAAAGGTTTGTAAACTGTTTCTTACTTCATCCTTCCCACCAACCCCCACTCTTCCGAGATGAATCTTATTAATATGTTTAGCTATTTCTTTTGACAGTTACTTCATATTTTAAAGTAGATACTGATCAGTTTTGGACATTCATTGTTGACCTCCTGCACATGGGGACTTGGTTCCCTTCCACTACCTCTGCATCTCTCTTCAATGGCCTAATATAATTATATCACTCTTTATGGTTTCTATGGGTTACATTTATCACTTTCGGAAATAGGCTTACACTTTTTTTTCGGCTGCATCACTCAGCTGTGGGATCTCAGTTCCCTGACCATGGATTGAAACTGGGACAATCAGCATCGAAAGGACTAACCACTAGACCACCAGGGAACTCCCAAAACTGTTTCTTGTTAGGCCAGTAATAGCGTCTTCTGCCTCCTCATTTGGTGAGATGAAGGTGTTAACATCCCTACAGATCTCCTACCCCGTTTCCACTTCATTATCTGTACTTAAATGTCCACATCGTCAAGGTGGAAGATGTGTATGTTGTATTCTTTCGTCCTGAGTCTTCTTGCTTGACTCTAGGTAATTTTTTTAAGTGGAAAATCATTAAACAGTGATTGCACTGTTGTGACTACATAAAAACTGTTCCTTGCAGAGACAACTAGCGTGTTGTGATCACGGCACCTTCCTTGAACAGGCTGCTTTTATATTTTCCTAGAGTTTAAAAGATCTTTCCTTTTGTTTTTAAATTACTTGCCTCTGGTCCAAATTCTGGGTGGTAAACGGTTTCTTTAAATCTCACCTTCAGACTCCAGCCTTCCAACCTCTGTTGCTGTCTCAGCTGCTTGCCCATCTCTCTGACTTCCCCTCACCCTTTCTGCTCTATGTTTTGTGGGGGCCATGTCCACTCCCTTATTTGGGGGACTCACATCTTAGTGAATTCCTAAGAAAGAACAGATGGGAAGTAAATTTTCTCACTTTCACATAACTAAAAATGACTCTTCATTCTATTCTAACTCCTAATGGCTTTAACTCTCATTGATTAATCATTGTCTGAATCATTTCATTCAGGGCTGCAAACTGGTTATTTTAGCTGGCATTCTTCTGTAAAGAAGATTAAAAAAAAATCATCATTAGGTGTAAACTGCTACTCCTGAAAAGCAGACGGTTGCTTAATTCTTCTAACAACTTTCAGAATAAGGAGTTGGTGAAAGAATCACAGGTCAGGTCTTTTTCCGGCTGTTTTGTTTTTAAATGTCAGTAGAATGCATTATATTTGTGAAAGTGAAAGTGTCAATTACTCAGTCATGTCCACTCTTTTGTGACCCTATGGACTGTAGCTTACCAGGCTCCTCTGTCCATGGGATTCTCCAGGTAAGAATACTGGAGTGGGTAGCTATTCTCTTCTCCAGGGGACCTGCCTGACCCAGGGATTGAACCCATGTCTTCTGCATTGCAGGCAGATTCTTTACCATCAGAGCCACCATGAAAGAAACATAAAGCAAAAAGACACCTGGCTACCCTTCCATGTGGCTCATGCATAAGCAATCCACTGTGATGTCTGGATTCCTTCCTATTTGAGAACCAGAAGGACATGGAGAGTCCTGCACTGACAGATTCAAATCCCAAGCCTCTGCTTCAGGACAGGTAGAGAAAGGGAACAGGTCTCACCTCCTGGGAAAGCTTCCCGCCCCCTCCGGTAGCATCTCAGAAAGAATTCCCTTAGCACCAGCTCAACCCACTGTCATTTGGGCATTTTAAAATTTCATGCTCCAGATGTTTTTAGAATAATTGCTCTGCCCAGCAAAGCCGTGTCTGCCTTAGCAAAGGTGTCCTCCCCAAACTCCCCTCCCCTCCCCAGCCCTGTCCTCACATGGGGGCTTGAATTAAAGGAAAAAAAGATCCCTAGTGGTTCTCCAGTCCTATTTGGTTAATTTGTCGTGTTGCAGTGAATACCCCTGGGCTTGGAGTTCATTGGAGCTTTGCAGTAAAAGGAGAAAAAGGAGGACATTTAAACTGCTTTGGAATCCTCTTGTCTCTTCAAGCAAAGATTGTAATTTCTGGTTCAAAGGAACTCTGGCACAGACAATTGGCCTTATTTTGATTGTCCCAGGGGAAAAAAATATAACCAACATCCAAAGTGGTCTCCTTTCCTGGTGTGTGTATACATTCGCCTACCTCTCCTTGGCTGTAGATTTCATTTCTCTCTCAACACAGCTGTGGGCCCTCTGCTGTTCCAGACCCTGGGCTAGACACAAAGAGTGTGGCCACATCTAGGGGTGGACAGTCGTTTGCACACTCTTCCCCGAGAGACTTTCTTGAGGCAAGGCAAATTGCTCACAAAGGGTTTTCTCATCGGGAAAACGACAGGGTGCACTTGGCAGAAGTCCTGTGTGACAGTGTCCTGTGCAGTGTGGGCATCCAATAGGCAGGCGGTAAACTCACCCCCACCTCCCACAGTGGCACTCCCCCAAGTCTCCTCTGGGCCTGCAGCTCCTTGCCTCCATCTGTAAAATGGTGGGGATCAAGGGCAGTGCTTCCTGGGGAAGCAGATGGGAATTCCCTAGACTCACAGGCAGGGACTTCAGCTGTGCTGCTCATGAATGGGAAGAATCTAGGGAAGACTTCACCCAGAAGCCTAGCTCAGGGAATGAGGCCACCGGAAAGGCGGAGCTTATTACTCCCCCGATTCCCACTGGCTTTGCCATTTTTTCCTTTCAAAATGAAACTATATTTATGCATTTCCTCCCAATACTAAAAGAGTATGAAAAATTCAAACACTACAGAGAAAGTCCAAGTCCTTCTATCCCATGGAGGGAAATACTATTAATAGATGGATATATAGTCGTACAGACCTAAAAACATGAAAAATATAGAAATGTAACTTAAATTCTATTACATATATGTAATCTCTGATTCTGTTCTCTCATTAAACATATATATTGATGTCTGTGTGACCCTGCGTCACCAGCATCTTTCCAGGTCTGCCTGTTATTTACAAGGAATTTTGTTGTCTGGAATTCTGGACCCCCTTTTCCCTCCTAGCTGGTCTAAGGACCTGATGTCACACACCTTTGGACTGCTAGGGGCATTCTTGCTAACTTCTCATCCTAACAAATTTTCCCAGGAAGGAGGGCTGGAATGAGTCTGTCTCTGTGGTAGCATGTTTTCCTCTCCATGAGTACTGACCACAGTGATAGAGGTGTTATTTACTTGCTAAGTCGTGTCTGACTCTTTGCAACCCCATGGGCTGTAGCCCTCCAGGCTCCTCTGTCCATGGGATTTTTCCAGGCAAGAATACTGGAGTGGGTTGCCATATCCCACATTAGGAGGGCACCCACATCGCTACAGCCCTGACTTGTGTTTTGAGCCTCCCACTATCCATGAAATATTTCCTCTGCTGTCCTCTCCCAAAGAAGGCAAGTCTGCAAAGCTTTAAACCAGATCTCTGCTCTTCTGCTCAGGCCTCGTTTTTTTTTCTTCCTCGTTTCATTTTTGATTGGAGTATAACAGAGATGCAGGAAAGTGCACACATCTGATATTTACAATAACACAAAACTGATATTGGAACCATCGGTATATCCACTGCCCAGGTGGAGGCGCTAGTCATAGCAGCCTCCTGGGTGTTGTCTCCTCTTGGCCTCTTTTCCCACTTCCTACTTCGGAGAATCTCTTCTGGCTGCCTGTGGGGCCAACAGTACCAGGCAGCGCATAGCTGGGCCAGTGCATTTCTTACCCCAGGGGTCACTCCCTCATCACCCCCACCCCCACCCCCGACCTTCTCCAAAGAAGTCACCACCCTCAAAGACCCAGCCGGCTTCTTAGTTCTTTCCATCTCCATTTTCCTGCATCTCCACTTCGGCCTGGACCTAGGTCCACACCCGAGCTCCCAGCAGCACCACCCCACCCTCTGAAGCCCCAACACAGTCCAGAAAGAGTTAAACTCAGGCGAGCACCAGCTCCACGCAGTTAATCCCGGATTCTCGGCACTGATCTCCGCGTCTGTCATTTGCATTTCTCTCTTTTGTGCGGCTTTTCTTCCTCCCCGTCTGCGGCCCGGGCGCCCGCATTAGCATACGGAGCCCGGCGCGGGCTGCAGGGACCCCGCTGCGCGCCAGCCTGTGCGATCTGCAGGCGCCATCAATTTTTCAGCACTTTTCTCATTTCTCATTACAGTCAGGCCCATGCGGCTCCCCACTCAACACTCTCCTCGGCCGTCCTGTCGGCGAGCTCGCTAGCTCGCCGGGGGCTGTCACGTCCCTCCCTTGCACGCCCTCGCTTGTTGGGGCTCCCGCCGTAATTAATCACAGTATTAATCCTGGCCAAGCTTGTCTTCCTGAATAATTGTGTCAACGCGCTCGGATGTCTGGGCCCAACAGAAATGCGACCAACTTTGAGCACTGGACGGTATCCCTGCGCCCAGGACCCCCGCGAAGGCCTGAGGTCCGTGCTTACCCCTTGGCGCAGGCACACGCGTGCACGCACACGCGTGCACGCGCGCCGGCTTGTACGGCACTTCCAGGCACAGGCTCTGCACGGAGCGGGAGCCACCTGTGAGGAGCAGATTGATGGAGCCCACGAGAAACCGCGTTTCTTCTCAAAGCAGGCCGTATTGTAGGGAAAAAATGGGGCTCAAGAGGATGGTCAAGTCTCAGGTTTCCTTGAGTGCCTAGACAGTCGCCAAGGCAGGGTCCTTGGCTTTGGGCAGGAAAGCGTTCAAGAGCAAGTGTTAGTAAAGTGAAACATGTTTGTTTAGAGAGACACTGGCGGAGTGTGGGCCCTCTCAGAAGGCGAGAGCGGCCCTGGGAGATACACGCTCCACAGACAGAGTTCACACTGTCTCAAAGGTGAGAAGAGGCCCTGAGGTGTGGGGGTGGCTAATTTTTAGGGGCTGGATAATTTCATAGGCTAAGGAATGGGAGGAATGTTCTAGCTCTTTTGGAGAAGCAGAGGGGATTCTAGGAGTTGGGCCGCAGCCCTCTTTTGGGCCTTTTATGGTGGGCCTTGGATCTGTCATGGCGCCCAGGGATGTGCCGTTCAGTGTATGCTAGTATACAGTGAGCACATAATAAGGCTCAAAGTCTCCCGGAAGTCAAGTCTTCTGCCGTCTTGGGCCTAGTAGGTCCTAACCGATTTCTGTTGTATCTGGTCTTTAATGGTTGTGTCATACTTTTAATGGTTGTGCCCTGCCCCCTTCCTTCCTGTCTAAGAAGCATGGCCATACCATGAAGTTATCTTTAGGTACCGAATTGGATGGTTGTCATAGCGATGTGTGCATTATTAAGAGAGTGTTGTTCATCCCAGCAGCTAATCTTATAATGAAGCTGCCTCATTATCAGGTTGAGGCAAAATAGGCTTTTCTCTCCTTTTTTCTGGGGTGGGGGGCTGGGGTCCAGTGGGGTCCCCAGGTTCGGCTCCATGCTGGATCATGGAGTTCCAGCACGCATCTTTTGTTTGATTACCCTGTCCTTCTTCTCTGCTCTTCTCCGGGACAGATGCAGGACGCGGGGACTAGGCAGGGCTCATCCCATCACCAGTGCCTGCTGTAGTTTGTGAAGCACTTAAGAGCAGCTGAGAACTGTGTTGGCCCAGGCACCTGGAGCCTGCGTGAATTAAAATTCCAGATTGGCGTGCAAACAACTGATTGCTCTGCTTTTCTTCTGCACCTGTTTCTCTTGCCTTCACAGCCCTAGGAAACCAACCTAAAGGACCAGCTAGTGCTTTTTGTATCACTCCACCACCATTTAGAGGGGACTTCTTTACTTCCCAGTGGTCACTGCAATTTTGTAAATTTTTAAGACTCATTAGAAGTCCACCATCACCTCAAGTTTGGGTGCCTGATGACTCTTTCCTTTATAACCAGGTGTCAGTTAATTTTAAATCATTTTGGAATTGTTTGCCTTTGCTTTCTTTGTCTCTGGTTTTGTTTTTTGTTTTTTTGTTTTTTTTTTGGTAGATTGTTACAAAGGTCTGTTGGGTTCAAGTTTAGATTTCATGCTACTTGTGAATCTCAGCTTCCCTTTTCTTGTATAATTATGCTGCTTTTAATTTTGCTTACCATGTAGGTTAGGGGAGCATTTCCCACAAAGAAAAAGGAGCAAGCCAAAAAAGTAAGCTGCTGCCAAGTACACCGTCCGGTGAGATGGTTGTCATGCATCTAAGAGGTGAGTGCAGAAAGGGAGCGGCTTGTCCTTACTTTACTCGCTGTCAGGTCATGGTGAGCAGAGTTGCTGCCCTCCCAGGGACAGCCTTCGGGATGCCCAGGTGCCCTCAGCACTGCCTGTCTCCTGTCCACCAGTTCTTCCAGAGCCTTCAGCAGCCTGCCCTCCAGCCCTGAGAGGCTAGCATTTTGTGGCAGGTTTTTTCAGAGCACAGTCCACCGATGTTGTGAGGCTCACCCAGGGTCTGATTAGAAATGCAGATCCTAGAGTTCCCTGACCAACTGGATTTGCCATTTTCAACAAGTTCCTTGAGTAAATATGACGCCCATAGATTGTTTTTTATGAGCCTCTGTTTAACAGTGCGTTTCCTTTTTCTTTCCCTCCTTTTAAAAGTAATATAGCGAGATGGTGAAGCTGGTTCAATGAAAAGGAGAATTAATCCTGAGTTGCCAGCCTCCCTCCTCAGGAACTCCTAACATTTTTGGTTTTTAAAAATACATCTTTTAAGAGACATTCTTTACATATTGTTACATTATTATTGTTGTTTAGTCAATAAGTCGTGTCTGACTCTCTGCGACCTCATGAACTGTACCCACCAGCTCCTCTGTCTGTGGGATTTACCAGGCAAAAATACTGGAGTGGTTACCATGCCCTCCTCCAGGGGATCATCCCAACCTAGGGATCGAACCCATGTCTCCTGCATTGATAGGAGGATTCTTTACCACTGATCCAGCAGGGAAGCAGTAACTATTTATATAAACTACTTTAAAATCCGTAATACATTGTTCTGTCACTTGCTTGCTTCCCCATGAGATGTATCTTGGCTATGGTTTCATATCAACATATTGAGATCTTCCTCATTTAAAAAAATGAAAAAAAGAAAAAAAAATTAAAAAAAAAATGGTGGCCCAGTACATTTTGTATGGAATGTAGTAAGTTTTATGGGTTTTAGTGATATTTCTTGTCTCAAAACCAGAGTTAGAAATGGTTCTTAAAGAGAGTTTGAGCTGATATTTCAAAGTGGCATCCACAAGCCCCCTACTGAGCCCCCCATTGGGCGGAAAGGTCAGGCCACTTGGGGAAGGGCAGAGGGTTGTTCCCTTCTGACCAGGGGATTCTCCTTTCTGAAACAGTCAAAAACATGGGCCTTGTGGTGATTCTGTGAGTGTCAGAAACCATTTCTGTCAGGAACTGTACCGCATTTTCTCCTGAGAGCTGATGGCATGGTTGTCTCCTGGGTTTAGACACAAACTTGGGACAGCCATGCCCTCACTGGACCTGGATGAGGCAGGGACTTGGTGGGTGTGGGGTCAGATGCCACAGGAACAGAAAGTGCCTTTCCCAGCACAACGCCACCCTAGGGGGTGGGACAGAAAATCAGGAGCGGTCTTGGGCAACCGCCAGTTACAGCAGCCATCCTACAGAAAGGCTGATGAGAAGGAGAGCCAGTGTCTCCCGAACTGTAGTCAAACCTGGACTCAGAGTGTGAGCGGAGGGACTGGGCAGCCTTTCTCAAAGTGCAGAAACCCTGGTGTCAGGAAACGAGGAAGCCAGTCTGGAAGGCAGGGACACAGGAAAGATCGGGAGGAAATGAAGGAGTCTCCTCCAGTCACTTGGGGAAGAAACAGTGGGATTTCGCACTAGCACTGCTTTGTACTAGGGATTATTTTTAAAGTGTCTCATAAAGGTGGAAAAGAAAAGAAGTGAAGAAAGTGTTAGTCACTCAGTTGTGTCCGATACATTGTGACCCCATGCCAGGCTCCTCTGTCCATGGAATTCTCCAGGCAAAAGTACTGGAGTGGGTTGCCATTCCCTTCTCCAGGGGATCTTCCTGACCCAGGGATCGAACTCGGGTCTCCTGAGTTGCAGTTACCATCTGAGCTACCTGGGAAGCCCATAAAGGTGGAAGGATGATATTAAAACAATAGAAATGGATATTTGTATTTTTAGTTCCCTCACTTTTACCACAGTGGTCTCCCCTCTACCCCCAAACCTTCCAAGGGTCTAGGCGACCAGCCTGAAATAATTGTTTCAGGGACAGAAGTGACAAGCAGAAAGCAGAACGTAGCCTGCCAGTTTCTTCCTGACTTTGAGCTCCACAATTCGGGGCCCTCAGGGGATGGAGGGCACTTGGGCATAGACAAAATGCTAGGGGACATGGCATGAGGAAGGGGGATGTTTGAGGGGAGATGGCTTCTCCCTGGGTGGGGGTAAAGGGAGCCAGAAGGAAAGTGATGAAGGATGGGCTCTGGTGGTCTTAGAGAGAGGGGCCCCAGCTCTGGTTTCTCGGTGTAGCATTGGGGAAGCAGCCAAAGCCAGCACTGGTCGATGAGACCTGAGAGGAGGCTTCTGTGTTCTTCCCTGGGTGGATCCCTGGGGAAGTGGGAATATGGAATGTTTCCGAGGATTCTGTAACCCCCGTGTGGCCTGGCACAGAAATAGAGAGAGGGCCTGAGGGAGCCAGAGGACAGGAACACGGGGCGGCTCAGCCACAGCTCTGTAGCCTGGTGGCTGGGATGTTGGGCTGGGGATGTCCCTGCTGACACCTCAGGGGGCAAGTGACGGGCCCACCAGTTACAGCATCTCCATCCATCTGTCCTTGCTATGCCTTTAGCCTGCAGAAATCCCCAGGAACCTGGACTTAAACCACGTTACTGTGAGTTTCTCTGGAAACAGATCCCGAGACGAGGATTCACCTGTGCATGCGTGCTAAGTCGCTTCAGTTGTGTCTGACTCTGTGCGACCCTATGGACTGCAGCCTGCCAGGCTCCTCTGTCCATGGGATTCTCCAGGCAAGGATATTGGAGTGGGTTGCCATGACCTCTTCTAGGGGATCTTCCCGACCCAGGGATGGAACTCGCGTCTCTCGTGGCTCCTGCATTGCAGGTGGATTCTTTACTGCCTGAGCCATCAGGGAAAGTAAGTAGTTTGTCTGGGAGGAGATTCCAGGAAGTGGAAGTGAGGGGGTGGGGGGAGTGAGCCAGGGGAGGAGGAGAAGCCAGTGGAAGGGGCAGCAATGAGCAGGTTAGCCCTGCAGGAGCTGGGGCTCTGTTTCTCTGGGGACCCTGGGATGGCTGGGTCTCAACATGGTCTTCCTCAATGACCTGGAGGCCAGGGCGCCTCCCCACTGAAGCAGCAGAACAGGGAGGTATGGTGGCTTCTGCTCGGCTTGGGCTCTGGCAGCATATGTGGACCCTTGTGGACCTATCATCCGCCACTGGGCTAAAGCCACGCGTCTGGGGAGACGTGGTGTGGAGCATCCTGAGTGCCCGCTATGCAGCCTGGGGAGGACAGGGGCCAGCAGTTGCCTGAGTTTGGGTTACCATTGCCCTGGTGGAATGAACTGGAGAGAGACATTAAGTTGGGTACTAGAAAACTCTAGAAAATTACATCTGTTAGACATGTGTGTTAGTAGACTGATATTTTATTTATATCTGCTTTTATGTGAAATATAGGGTTAATGTCAGTCTAGTATAATGGATAGAAAATAACTTTTAGAGTCAGATCATCAGTGGATTCAAATTCAGGTCCTATCACTAGTGGCTGGGTAACCGTCGGTTGGTCGTGTTCTAACCTTCATTCCTGCGTGTGTCAAAACGGGCATGATGACACTTAGCTTGGAGGTTTTGAGGGGATTAACAGTGGCTCATATGAAAGCCCCAGTGATTGGTTTTCAATAGGTATCATTTTACTAAAGCTTAGTTTTACATGAAAGTAGTTTGCAGTTTTACATTTTATTAAATCTCCTTTACTTGCTGTTTGTCTACTAGAATCTCCTTGTTATTGAAAAAGTTCTTAGCAAAACTGTTGTTGCCGGGGACTGTTGTAAACAGTGTAAGGAGTGAACCACAGTGTCATTGTCCTCATGGCCCTGGAGTCTGGCACAGTCGTACCAGGGAAGCAGGACACTTGGAGGGTGGCCACTGTGTCCTTTCTGTCCAAGTATGACGCATGTTACACTCAGGCTTGTTTTCCCGGATGACCTTTGGGTATTAAGCATTTGACTTGGGTATTTGTTTTTGGCTTGGAAGCCATTGCAGCAGAGGAATTCCCTTCCTTTCTCCTTTCCAGCATCTCTCCCCACAAGCCAATAAAGCCTGAATGTTCCGTAGTTCGCTGCTGCAAGTGGTGAGACATGCATCTGTATCAGCAGAAGCCAAATCGACTGCAGCTGGATGGAGCGGTGATCAGGGCGGAAAAAATGGGCAGTGAGGTGGCTGCACCGCCTGGTGTTCGGCCCTCGTTAAAAACTGGCTGACTCAGTGGAAAGACTCTTGCAGACACAATGTCTGCCGTCCTCAGAAGGGCTGCCCTGGGAGTGCGGTGTAGCCCTTGTGCTGAAAGCAGGGTGTTCTGGGCATCCTTGTCCCCCCACCCCCCATGGTGCCCAGCATGGTGAGCCTTTGCTCCCATGGGTGGCACTCACTTTGGGGCCACCTTGATTAACGTTATAGATATCTGAGCACACTCAGAACTCTTGGTAGCCCCTCCTCAGCCACAGTGGAAGCCTCAGTGCTTCTGTGAGGTCCCAGGAGTTCAGTTGCTGGAGCTGGAAGTGACGCCCTGCCAGCTCCTCTTTTGAATTCATTAGCTTTCATCTGATGTCCTCAGTTTCCATTCCAGCTGGAGTCGGCCTCCCTGCTCAGTCCTTTGGCAGAATATCAACTTGGTTTTTCTGTTTTCTTTTCACCCCTGGATGCTTTCTCTTAGCTGCACTACCCAGGCTTCTTGCCCTGAGGGAGTTTATCTCACTGGGTGAATCACCGTGTGTATTAGTCAGTTTCTGTTGCAATAGGGCAGCATAACAAAGAGCACACATTTATTGCTTTTGCTTATTGACCTGTGGGACCTTGAAGGTGGCTCTGCCTCAGGCTGTGGGTCTCCACGGGGCTCCTTCACCTAGTACCAGTGGCTCTTGGGAGCATGCCCTTCCCATGGCAGGTGGCAGAGGCTCAGGGGGCCAAGTTTGATGAAGCAAGTGCATTGAAAGCCAATGCTCACAACACCTCCACTGACATTCAACAAAGCAAAGCAAGTGGATAGAGGTGTGCAGCCCTCCTTGTCTAGTGGGGGGCCCTGCAGAGTCATGTGGCAAAGGATGTGGGTGCATAATGCCGTGGTGGGGGTGCTGAAGGGTAGGAAGCAGTAGTCCAGTTTACCACCTTGTGCCAGGCAGCCCGGGGCCATCTGCCGAACATCTGACTTCCAAGGAGATTCATGCCCCTTTGGTGGTGAGTTGTCTTTCTGTGAATTACCAGAAGATGCCCCTTGTGGGCAGATGGACAATCAAAGGTACTCCTGCCTGCGGGATGGTACAGCCCTCGTCTGGGGGGTTGGCTTGCCAAGGGGAGGATGGGCTGGAATCCAGTCCCCACTCACTCCCTGGGCAGGCACCCTAGAGCCAGGTCAGCCTGCAGGTCTGTGCCTTGTGACCCTGGGCATACCCGGGGGTGGCTCACAGGACCTGAGGAAGCACTGTTGTCACAACTGAGTTCAAGCTGTGCAGGGTGGTGCAGTCTGGGGGTAGTTTTCTGTAGTTGTCAATCCACGCCAAAAAAAGTGTGTTTTTTTTTCCCCTTTTTTGACCCTACCTTCAGAAAATAAATGAAGCCTTTTCTTTCCCAGAAATAGCCTTGCCAACCAACCACATAGGCCAAACCCAGTGTAAAAGGGACGATATAGTTGCAGAACATTCATAATTGTAGAGTAGCCCATCTGTCTTTGAAGAAAGGCCTTCTTCTTCTTTCCCTGGGAACGACCGCATAACCCGCAATTACCCTCACATTCCAAAGTCAGAGGCCACGTCATACTCTCTGGACAACAGTGATATCAGGTTCTGACAGTCCAGTCTCCCGAGTGCCATGGTCTACCCTAACCAGTCGTGCAGTGCAAGTGAAGAGGGGGTGTCCTCCAGGATTTGTGGGGGCCACGTATGTGCGCATGCCATGCTCACCTTCAAACTTCCTGATTACCAGAAACACCACAGGATGATTGGAACTCCAGTGCAGAGGAAGACTCAGGCTTTGGCAGATGGCATTATCAGTCTGCATCCTCAAACTGCTTGATACCCTCACCCTTACCCATCGTGGGTGGGATGTTGTCTCCACCCCTTGAATTTGGGCTTGGCCATATGACTTCCTTGGGTCGGTGGTCTATTGACAGAAACGAGTGGGTACCACTTCTAAGCCCAGGCCTGGAGAGGTGTCAGACACGTCAGATCTTTCTCTTATGCTCAGAGAAGACCTTCTCAGTATCTGCATCCCACTGAGTGTGGGCCCTGGAATGAACACATGTGGAGCAGAGATGAGCCAAACCTCAAGGAGGGCCAAAGCTTGAGGCAGAAACACTCAGCCAAACCCAGCCTGGATCTGCCAACCCCCAGATGACCTGGGGACCCACTGGCGTGTGAGGGGAAATGCGTGATCATTGCTAAGACTTGAGGTGGTTTTCTGGCTAGCATTAACTGCAGCAACAGTTCACGGATTCACTCGTCTCCTGATGGAATGCCACAGTATGTTGACCTTGGACACCGGATGTGGCTGGGACACAGGAAGCACCCCAGCAGAAAGGCCACTCTCTTTCTTTGACTTGAGGGCTGAGATCTGCCTGAAGGAGAAAGTGTGTGACTCAATTAAGATACAATTAAGATCCTCCTCCATGGCCTGCCTTTCATCTGCTGCCCTCATTATCCTGCTCCCTTTTCTTCTCACCGTGGGAATGGTGCTGCCGTTGCATGCTGATGAGTTTGTCTGTGGCCCAACTTCTGAACTAGAGACGTCTGGGTAATTAATTTGGATTTAAGCTCCTCCAGCCAGCCCTTGATAGAACCACGACTGAGTGCTTCGGAAGGCCTTGATTTCTCCTGGGCACTTTTTGGGTACTTAGAGGTCAAGAGTCATTTGATACCTGTCTATCTACAGTCAGTCTCAAAGTGAGTTTTGAAAAATGTATGAAAACGTACAGTGGTTTCAAGTGACTTAGCTGACTCCTGGGAAACTCCCCCCCCCCCCCCCGCCCCCCACACACCCATCCCCCAACATGCTCTGAAGTGTTTTGCATTTCATCCTTACATCTTTTGGTTACCGAGCAAGTCTCCCTCATGAATGTGTGAAATATTTGCTGGGCACAAGGCTTGACTGGAGCCCAAGCAGAATATGGACACCTTGACACAAGGCCCCTGTTGAAGGAAGGTGATGAGCAGGGAGACATGAGGCTATAACTCCAAAGCACAAGGGGAGATGAGCGCGAGAGGGAATAGTCCCGTTTCACATGTTACTGTTTCTGAATATTCAGTGTACTTTCCGACTTCTCGTACTTCTTCGCCTTCTGTCTATCAGCTTTGAATCTTCTCTAAGGCCTAGTTCTCTAGATTTCATGAGGATTAAATGAAGCTTCTCATGCTCAGAAATCTTGTACTTACTGCAATGGCTTTCAAAATGTTTGCTGTGTTCCATAGTAAGAAATCAATTTTGCATCAGTTCCTAACACACACACACACAAACAGTTTTATATGAGTTTAAAGTTTCACTCTGTCTTAACCTGGGTTCCCCCAAAAGTGGACCTCAAGATAAGGGTTCATGTGCAGGTGGTTTATTTGGGAGATGATGCCAGGAAAGACTAGCAGGGGAGTGGGGAAGTGACCAGGGAAAGGAAGAAAGACGTTTGAGAATGTATTATCAAGAGATGCTTAGTTTGATTGAGGCTCTCTGGCAACAGTTTTTGTGGGAGCCATCTTAAAATTGGCCCCCAGTGATCCTGGCCCCGCAAGTTCATGTCCCCTGTGTAACTCCCTCCCACAGTGAGCTATGCATGTGGCCCATGTGTCCAGAAAGACATGGCAGAAAGGAGTGATGCCATTCACGATGGGCAGCCTCCGAGATGGCCTCAGTTATCTCCCCTTCCTGAGGCCATGCCCTGTGGAAGTCCTTTTCCTGGAGGAGGGCCACTTGTAACCAGGAAGAAGTAACTCTGTTCTAACCAAAAGACTGTAACAAAGGCGGCAGTTCTCACTTCCGAAGATTAGGTCCCAGAAAGACTCTGGCTTTCACCTTGCTCTTTTCTCCACTGACTCTGAGAACAAACCAGCCCCCATGCTGTGAGCTGCCCTATGGAGAGACCCACATGGTGAGGAACTAGTGTCTCCAGAAAACAGCCTCCAAGGCCCTGTGATCCGCCACTAGCCCTGCAAGGGAACCTGGAAGGGGATCCTTCCCCAGTCGAGCCTTGTGATGACTTCAGCCCTGGCTGCAGCCTTGAGAGAGACTCCGAGTCAGAGGCACCAAAAGGTACCCCCTTCCCTTCACTAAGCTGTCCCAGATTCCTGACCCATAGAAACTGTGACTTAATACATTTTTAAGCTGATAAATCTTGGGGTCATTAGTTATGCAGCTGTAGATAATTAACACAGCGTCTGATTTTTGAGGCAAGGTCATAACAGACTTTACTGTTTATACGTTGGTCTCTCTTGGATTACAGCCCCGGGGAAAGCTAGCCGCAGATTGTGAGGACACTCAAGAAGCCATATGGGCAAGTGTGTGTGGTGATGGACTGAGGCCTCCTGCCAATGGCCAGATATGTGGATGAGCCAGCTTGGAAGCAGGTCATGCAGTCCCAGTCAAGCCTCGGACTGACCGCAGCCCCAGCCGACATCTTGGTTACAAGCTCATGAGTAACCTGGAGCCAGACTGGCCAATCTCAAGCTGCTAGGTTTTGGGAGTAAGTTCTTATGCACTCAAAGATAATGAATACAGTGTAGAACAAGTGACTCAGAGTCTGTTCTGCCCAAATGAGAGATGCCCATCTGTCAGTGGATGCGGGCTGCTTCCCAGGGGTGTTGATTCACCCCCTGGGGGCAGAGAGGTGTTTAGGGCAGAGGAAGCCTGCAGGTATAGAGATGCAGGTTCTGGCAGTTGGAAGTCAAGCCTGTGTGTACCCAAAGGTAGAGGTGAGGAGGTAGGAGTCGGGGGGGTTCCCAGAGCCTACTAACTCTCAAACTCAATTCAAATCTCGTATCTATTACTTCCATTCCCCCAGGCAAGCTTGGAGCCCCTTACTTTCTTTTTAGAGCCTGGTTCCTGCAGGATGTTGTCCCTGGTAAAAGGGAGAGAAGTCAAGCATCTTTTTCCATAATAGTCTCCTCTTGGGTGCTCCCTTTGATGGGCATTGGTCTTTCTTTTTTTTAAAAAAGAAATTTATTTTTATTTACTTATTTTGTTGTGCCAGGTCTTGATTGCAGCATGTGGGATCTAGTTCCTTGACCAGGGATAGAACCCGGGCCCCCAGCATTGGAGCAGAAAGTCTTAGCCTCTGGACCACCAGATAAGTCCCAGTGATGGTGTTTCTTGGGCTGACTCTGACCGGTTATTGATGCTCTCTGTGACCCGAGTCCAAAGGCTAGGCTTGCTTGTGAGGGATTTAGGTCTGGAAGGGCCCTGTGGTCATTCCCTGATGAAGACTGACTGCTCCCACACCCCACTCAGCTTTCACCGTGGAGCCTACCTCTCAGCCTCCTGCTGCCTGCCCTCCCCTGCCTGGCATACAGCCCAGAAAGACGAGTCCAGTCCCGTCTGTGATGTCTGCTTGATCTGTGGGGGACTTACCAGCACCGTCCTCAGCAGACAGGCTGTCCCAGGCGCTCCGCTCCTGTCACGTGCCACCTCTCTAGGCGTGTCCCTGCTAACGTGGGCACAGCTCGTGCCTGGGACTTGAGGGGCCAGACTTGTAGGAACCCTCTTGTAGGAATCCCGGATCCCTATCTTGAAGCCTTCTTCCTTGGCTTTGAGGAGGGGTCAGGGGGAAGAGTCACACTCATATCCAGCATGGCCTTCCAGTTGTGGCTGCACCGTGGGCCCCAGCTTCTGTTTCTGGAGGAACAGTCTTGTCCAGCACCTGATCATATAAATAAAACCCCTTTCTCAGTGCCGACGCAACTTATACTCCACAAATCCTCACTTTCCTCCTCCTCAGTGTCAGGGATGGGACATGCACCAATGTGGTTGGCCAGAGGACGTGGGTTTAATGCAAAAACGGGACTCGGAGGGAGGGAAAGGAAAGAACGGGTGCATTCCTGCTCCTAGTGCAGTTTTGCATGGAGTGGGTGCTCACGGAGCAGGCTCAGGAGCCTTTTCAATAGGAAGCAGGTATACAGAGAAACAGAGGTCAGTGTCAGTCTCTGGCGTTGTGGGGGACGCGGAGTGGTGGCCTTGCCTGGTCTTCAGTGGCTGCCCCCACGAGCCAGGGCTCCCCCTTCCCCGGCACCAGGCACTGCCATCCTGCTTGCCTCTTTTCTGTGAAATGTGGGGAGATGCAAGGCCCTTGCCACGCGCCCTCCCTTTTGGAGGCTGCCTTGGCTTCCTCCCCTTCTCTTTCTTCCTTCCTTTCTTCTTCCATCCGTATATTTCTGTATCTACTACAAAGGTCAGAAAAACAAATCAATGAGAAGAAGGACCCAATAATCTTGAGACCTGGCTCGGGGATGGGAGGTGGGGAGGGAAGCCGCTCAATAAAATGAAAGAGAATTTGAAAATTCCCTGAACCAGGCACAGCATGGGGTCCCGATCAAAGGGCCAGGCAGCTTCAGCTTCTTGTGTGCGGGAACTGGATGCTCTGAGCTGAGGAAGAGACAGCCCCTGGCCTTGGCCCCTTTCTCCCGCCCGCCCAGCATACACACGTGCACCTACACTTCTTGGACTACCACATGACTACTAAAGAAGGTCTGAGCATGGATTTCTGGAGTCAGAGAGGCAGAGGGGAGAAGGCCATCGGGAGCCCGCTTAAATCCCTGTGAAAGTATTAGTTGCTCAGTCGTGTCCTAGTCTTTGCGACCTCATGGACTGTAGCCTGCCAGACTCCTTTGTCCATGGGATTCTCTAGGCAAGAATACTGGAGTGGGTTGCCATGACCTCTTCCAGGAGATCTTCCTGACCCAGGGATTGAACCCAAGTCTCTTGCGTTGCAAGCAGATTCTTTACCCTCTGAGCCACCAGGGAAGCCCTAAATCCCCATAGTGGTCCCATTTTCCAAGGCTGTCTCATTGTCCTGTCCACACAAGAGGGGTCAGACGCCCTCTGAGGACCAGACAATTGTATTAAGGGTGTTCCAAGTCCCTCCTGGCTTTTTTCTGAAATGACCTTGGAAAAAGGTGAGAAAATAAAAACCCATTAGTATGCAAAGAGCTGAATCAGCTTTTTAAAGCCCCTTCCTGTGAGTAGTAGCTCTTCTGTGAAGTCCTTCCTGATCTCTACCACTCCCCCATCCCCCACCCTGGGCTTGATTGAACATTTTCCCCTTGAAGCACCCACTGTACACCAGTAATCTCCCACCAGAGTGTGAAGCATCTGGGGTTCTTTATCATTCTTCATGACTAGTCTGTCTCATTCTGTTCTAAGGGGGCCAGTGATAAAGTAGATCACGGACAGACTGGACATCACCCCTTATTGGCAAGTGACCTTGAACAAGTGATGTAGCTTCAGTTTCCTTATCTGTAAATTGGAGATGATAAATGTAATTCTTCTTTTGAACAGTGGCTCTTCAGATATATGAGGGTAGGTTTTGTCCTTCAGGCTCTGCTATAATATTTTTGCATTTCTTCACTATATTGTGTAGCTTCCAAAAATCCAAAAATGTTTTGAGCAAGAATAGCATTGTCAGCATCAGGATAGAGAGTCTGCCCTTCAGGGAACCTCACTCAGATGTATGATCTGGCATATTTGCTATAAAGTGGCTCATTGTTTGATATGATGCTTACTGTACATCCGTGTAGAAAACATGAAGACTTCCCTAGGTACGTAGGTGAAGGCAACATGTGTGCATGTCCATATTTGAGTGCATGTGTGTGTATAAGCATCTGTGTTTCTTTATGAGTGCATGTGATTATTTTCCTGATTCTTTCCAAAGAGTTTTGAGGTGGTTTGAAGATGAAAACAGAATAGGAAATGAATCATTTGCTAATAAAATGGAATAAAGATTATGGAAAGGATGCGGAAGTAGGTACTTTAAGATGTCTGAGTTGAACAGATTAAAGGTGCAGGAAATTTGGCTCTTTCTTGAAAGTTAAGGCTCTAAAACAAAGCTTTATGGTTACCTTTTTTTTTTTTTTTTCCAAAAATGGTTTTGTTTCCTGACTACTTCCCACTTGTAGTAAGTCAGAGTAATGGCAACTAGATCCAGGGAGATGAGAAATTTAAGTAGGCTTAGGAGTTGGTAGTCAGCATGTTGATTTGTGTCTTTTCTCATCTACTTTTGTTTGTTTCTTAGTTCAGTCGCTCAGTCGTGTCTGACTCTTTGCGACCCCATGAATCGCAGCACGCCAGGCCTCCCTGTCCATCACCAACTCCCGGAGTCCACCCAAACTCATGCCCATCGAGTCGGTGATGCCATCCAACCATCTCATCCTCTGTTGTCCCCTTCTCCTCCCGCCCTCAAGCCTTCCCAGCATCAGGGTCTTTTCAAATGAGTCAGTTCTTCCCATCAGGTGGCCAAAGTATTGGAGTTTCAGCTTCAGCATCAGTCCTTCCAATGAACACCCAGGACTGATCTCCTTTAGGATGGACTGGTTGGATCTCCTTGCAGTCCAAGGGACTCTCAAGAGTCTTCTCCAACACCACAGATCAAAAGCATCAATTCTTTGGCACTCAGCTTTCTTCACAGTCCAACTCTCACATCCATACATGACCACTGGAAAAACCATAGCCTCGGCTAGATGGACCTTTGTTGACAAAGTAATGTCTCTGCTTTTTAATAATGTTTCTTATTTATGGAACAGCAAAAACAAAAATCCTATATTTGTAAGCCAGTGTCCACATTATGCCATACACAAAATTCTTAGAGGGATAAACTTTATTCTTTCTATAAACTGAAGCCCCAGAGCATTATGCCTATTGTATAGATATGCTGCAGTTTATTTATCCACTTTCTTATTGGTGGATATTAAAGCTGTTCCCCTGGATGGTCTTCCCTGGTGGCTCAGATGGCAAAGAATCTGCCCACAATGTGGGAGACCCAGGTTCTATCCCTGGGTCAGGAAGATTCCTTGGAGAAGGGAATGGCAGCCCATTCCAGTATTCTCGCCTGGAGAATCCCATGGACAGAGGAGTCTGGAGGGTGTCAGTTCATGAGGTCTCAAAGAGTCAGGCACCACTGAGCAACTCACACACAAAGCTGTTTCCACTTGGGACTTTTATAAATAAAGCTGCTATGAATATTCTTGTACAGGTCTTGTGGATTTATGTTTTCATTTCTCTTGAGTAAATAAATATCAAGGGGGTGAGATCGCTAGTTCATGGAAGAGGTGAGTGTTTCAGTTTCACTAAAAAGCCAAGCGGTCTTCCCCAGTGACTTTCCTAGTTGACAGTCCTTCGCCATGGTGTCAAGGAGTTCCATTTCCCACTTATCCTCACTGATACTGGTGTTGTCCGCATTTGTTGGTAGCCGTTCTAGTGAGTCTGTAGACGTCTTGCATTGTGGTTCTGATTTTCCTTCCGTTGACAGTCAGTGACTTTGAACACTTTTCCCTATGTAATCTGGCCATTGGAATATCTTCCTCAGTGCCCAAAGGAATGAGCTTCTGCTGTTCACAATAACAGACTAATTTCAAACACATTATGTTAGTTAAAGAAGCCAGACAAAAAGGAGAACGTACTATATGATTTTGTGTCCTGTAACTTGACTGAATTCAGTGATTAGTTCTTAATTTCTTGGTCTAGTCAGGGTTTTCTCTACAGAGCATCATAGTATCTGTAAACAGTGATAGGTTTACTTCTTCTTTTTCAATTTGGGTGCCTTGTATTAATATTTCTTTTTCTTGCCTAATTATCATGGTTGGGACTGATCTCGGGTGGCCTCAGCTTGAAGCAGGGTTTCAGTTCCTGGCCAGAGATTAAGGTTGGACCACAGCAGAGAGTGCTGAGTCCTTGCTTCTAGACCATTGGTCAGTGACAAGGCCCTGGCCCTTCAGCTTTGCAGAGAAGAATTCCCACAAAGACAGAAAGTAGTTAAACAAAGTGTTTCTTGGAAGGAAAGAGTACAGTATGTGGATAGACACAGGGGTGGACTCGGAGAGTTGCACTTTTGTATATTAAATAGTTTAACACAGTGTATCTTGTGGGTTTCCTTTGGCCAATCATTTTGATTTAGCTGGTTATGAATCTGTGTTTGGTATATATTGGGGTCCTCCAATATGTGCATGCACATCTCTCAGCCAAGTTGGATTCTAGTGAAGAGGCCTATAGGAAGGTTGATACCATTCCACTCTTGACCTCCAAGGGTCTTATTAGTCAGGAAGGTCTTCTTGACTTTGGGAGTGGGGAATATGTGGTCTTTTATCTCTTATCTGGGCAGGTTCAGCCTCTCCTGTTATTCTCCTATAATCTTCATCTTGGAGTATGGGTCCATAAACAGACTTCAGCTGCTCACCCTGGAGCCCATCTATCTCCTGTCTCAGGACTTCCAATACTATGTTGAAGGAGAATGGCGAAAGTGGGCATCCTTGTCTTGTTTTTGACCTGAGAGGAAAAGCTGAAAGCTTTTGGAGAATGATTTTAGTTATTTTGCTATTGGAGAATGATTTAGTTATTTTGGAGAATGATTTTAGTTATTGGTTTGTCATATATGGCCTTCATTATGTTGCAGTATGTTTCCTCTATATCACTCTGTTGAGAGTTTTTAATCATAAATGAATGTTGAATTTTGTCAAGTGCATTTTGTACTTTTCTGCATCTATTGAGATGATCATATGATTTTTATCCTTCCTTTTGTTCATGTGGTGTATCACACTGATTTGCAGAATATGAGCCATCCTTGCCTCTCTGGAATATATCCCCTTGGTCATGGTGTATGATAAGAAGGAATACTTTTTATAATTTTATAAAAAGTCACCATTTAAGTCTACAGAGGCATTGTGGTGAACATCATGTCATGAAAAGCTTTTCATGAGCAAAGCCTGCCTGAGTATTTGTTGAAATAGCAGTTTAAGATCATTTTGGCAGAGAGACATCTCTTCCTAAAGATAGAAGCCCAACTTGAAAACATTGTTTTACTTGTTTGTTGATTCCCGCTCCCCTCTTCTATCCATCCATTCATCCATCCATCCCCCATACAACCAATATTTTCTGTGTACTTAGACTGATGAATACTATGCTCTCAGCTAGCTTCTGGAGAGAAATTGGTATTTTTTTCCTTCTAAGCTGGGGATGCAGTGGCATTTTTATTTGTATGACCCTGCCTCTGACTCTCCAGGACTCTGAAACATCTCTGACCAGGGTATGAAAAACACCCTTGCTTTCCTGGCTGAAGAGCACGGCTCTGCCTTTGGGTATACGCGGGAGCTGAGGAAGGCTCGGTAAGGCAGTGTTTTCTCAGCTCCACACTGTCAGCTCCACTCTGTCTGTGGTTAAGGAGTCTTGCTGGCTTCAGCTCGTTTGTGTTGCTGCCCTGTCTGGTCTTTGGCACCAGAGGACTCCTGGTGGATCGGGCGTAAAACACCAATTTAGACTTAATTAGAGAATAATCTTGCGTTCTGAAATAGAAAAAAAGAAGAAGATTGGGTAATAACCAAAGCAATGATCTCTTACATTTGTATAGCTCTTACCCACTTCTGACCATTTTTAATTTTTCTATCGCCGACCAATAGGAAGGTAGGGGATAGATATTACTATTATCATTTTTTTACTGTGGTAAAGACCATATAACATAAGTATACCCTCCTCACAGAGTTTAAGTACACAGTGTAATATTATCAGCTGTGGACTCAATGTTGTGTAGAATTTCTCTAGAGCTTTTCACTCTATACCCATTGAGCAGTCCCCATGTCCCTCTCCCCACAGTCTGTCAAGCAGGTGCTACTTTGTGTTTCTATGAGTTTGGCTACTTTAGATAGTTCCTCTAATCGGATTCATGCGTTTGTCCTTCTGTGACTGGATTATTTTTTATGGTTGAATAATTTTCCATTGTATGTATATGCCACATTTTCTTTATTCATTCTACTGATGGACCATTTAGGTAGTTTCCATCTTTTGGTTATTGTGAATAGGGCCACAGTAAACATAGAAGTCCAAATATCTTTTTGAGATCCTGATTTCAGTTCTCTTCGATAAATACACAGAAGAGGGATTGTTGGATTATGTGTGGTAGTGCTAAGTTTTTTGAGGAACTTCTGTAGTAGGGGTGGGGTGGGCACAGGCCCATTAACACCTGGTGGATACCACTTCACCAGTGGTCAGCATTGCTGTGACCCATTTGCTCAGCCCGAGGAGCTTAAGGTCTGCTGGGTGCTGGGTACCTGGCTCCCTCAGTGATGATGGCCAGATGGGGTCTGGGGGCCTGGTTCTAAGGGCGTCTTGGGCTGAGATCTGCCTCCTCAGCTGGTCTGGGCACTGGCAGAAGGACCCAGGCTAGGGGCTGCACCAGCACTCCTGGGCAGGGTGACTGGCCTGCATGGGGACCCCTCCTCTTAGCCAGGGCCTGGGCCTGGGCCTGGGCGGGTGAAAGTTGAGTCTTGGGACCTTGAACAAGTGAAATGAGAGGTAATGATGTTGCTTTGCTTACAGATTTGTTAAGTGTTATAAGTCACAAGGGGGAACGGAGATAGAATTCAGTGCCTCGGTTTTCCTTATTTGTATAATTCTCAAGGCTGTGACCTTTAAGAATATTACAACTTTAGATAAAAAGTTGCAGAACAGAGAATAACATTTGTTTTGATGTAAGTTGAAGTTTACAGGAACATTGTGAACAAAAGTTTCCACACAAAGAAGTTTGCCACAACTAACCACATCCCTCCCTCACCTATAAAAGGGCTTTACTGAAAGCCTTCAGAGTTCAGAGATTTTAAGGCATGAGTCCCCCATCTCCTTGCATGGCCCCACAACAAACCTTTCTCTGCTTCAAACTGTGACATTTCACTATTGTTTGATCTCCGTGTGCTTTGGACACATAGACTTGCATTCAGTCACACTTTCATATTATTTTCCATGGTGGTTGTACCATTTAGGAAAGTGAAAAAGTCGCTCAGTCATGTCTACCTCTTTGGGACCCTATGGACTATATAGTCCATGGAATTCTCCAGGCCAGAATACTGTAGTGGGTAGCCGTTCCCTTCTCGAGGGGATCTTCCCAACCTAGGAATTGAACCCAGGTCTCCCACATTGCAGGCAGATTCTTTATCAGCTGAGGCTCCAGGGAAGCCCGGAGGTAGATATTCTTAATCTGCCTCCTAAATGGTGTACTCCTGATGCACACAGGAAATCCCAATTCATGGACCAGCTGGACACAGCTTCCCTGCTAACTTCTGACATTTATAGAGCCTCAACAGATGTAGTTAGCCAAGCAGTCCCAGAATTTTCTTGGGATGGGGACATTCCCATTAACTCTTAGCATCCTTGTTCACCAGCACTTCCAACCAGCTGTTCTGGGAGCTGGAAATTTAGGGATATGGTAGGCAGTCAGTGGCCCTCTCACCAACAGGAAGGAGAGAAGGAAAAAAAGGCTCAGAGAGATAGAGTGACTCAATTAATTCTCCTGGCTGGGCCAAGAATAGATGGCAGGGCCAAGAATAGAATTTTTACGTGATCAGATGTCAGAGATTTGTCTCATAGCAACTGACCTCTTGTTGCAGTGTAGGATTCTTATTTCACAATCAAGATTTCAGTCATTTCCTATTAATCTTTTTATTATTTATCATGTAGCAGTGGAGTTTGCAGAAATGAGATGATATCATGTGAGTCGAAGAGGACCAGGCTTGAAGAGAAGTGGAAAAATGATTCCTAGTTTGCTATATGATTTCAATACCAGATTGACATGAAGCAGGTGTTTTCAAAGAAGGGCCATGGCTATAGATGGAAAGTGGGAGTGTGGGGCACTAGTGAGGACCTGCTCCTACTCAGACTGAGAGAGCAGTTGGAGATGTGGGTGGGCTAGAGCTGACTAAAGGCAGCATCAAACTGGGTGGTGCTTGGATATAACAAGCAGGTTGAAGACTTCCGTGGTGGCCCAGTGGTTGAGAATCTCCTGCTAGTGCAGGACATGGGTTTGATCCCTGGTCGAGGAAGATCCCTTGGGCCCCTGTGTGCTGCAGTTACTGAGCCTGTAGCTCTAGAGCCCATACTCTGCAGCAAGAGCAGCCACCGCATTGAGAAGCCCACACTGCACCTGGAGAGCAGCCCCCTCCACCACAACTGGAGAAAGCCCACTTGTAGCAACAAAGACCCAGCACAGCCAAAACAGAAATAAATAGCATTTTTATATAAAAAATCAGGCTGATGTTCACTCTAGCAGGAAAGGGCCCTTGGATGGGACAGTGAGGGAGACTGGAAGCTTGGCTTGGAATAAAGGCTTGACCTGGAAGGTGAATTGACAAGCATCTGTCTAGAATAAAAACAGACATAGAGAAGGCATTTGAAAGACTGTTTAAGTCTTAGGGCAGAGAGAAACAGACTCGATATTGAACTTGATATTGGATCTAACACAATGCTTTGTGTGTAGTAGGCCTTCAACATATATTGGCTCCTCAAAAGATGTTGTGTAGTAAAAATCAAATGAATCCAAATAACCTCAGGGCAATTCTAGGTGAACATCTGTATAGTGAGTAGAAGGATCTTTGCAATAAGGATGCTAATGGCTTCTTCATTATAAAAATCGTGGTCACCCTTGTAAAAGCAGGGGTGCAAAGACCCAGAGTTCCTTTCCAGTCCTATTTGGTATTTGATTTTCTCCTTAGTGAACTTGTGAATCACCTTTTTGGAACTCCCTTGGTTTCATGTCATACATTTAAAAAACAATAGGATAAATGATCTCTAAGGCCAGTTCTAACTCTGAGTGAATGATTTGTGTTAGTACCAAATTTCTCCATAAATTATCCTGTGTTTTTGTCATCTCTGAGGTCTCCTTGATTTACTTTAGCTCCTATGGTTTAACTCTGTAGATACCTGTGTAGGTTTTGATGTCAGGGGTTATGTAAGGGCAGTTCCATGCCCTTTTCTAGCAGAAGACTGTCCTTGGTTGACAACTTCAGCAAGAACTATTCCCAGGAAGGCCTTGGCATGGATGTGAACCAACTGTTTTTTTCTTTTTTTTTTTTCTCAAAGGCCTTTGTACAGAACTATAAAAGTGAAGGTGAAAGTGTTAGTCGCTCAGTCGTGTCTGACTGTTTGCAACCTCTTGGACTGGAGCCTGCGAGGCTTCTCTGTCCGTGGAATTTTCCAGGCAAGAACACTGGAGTGGGTTGCCATTCCCTTCTCCAGGGGGTCTTCTTGACCCAGGGATTGAACAAACCTGGCTTTCCCATGTTGCGGGCAGATTCTTTATCATCTGAGCCTCCAGGGAAGCTCTGAACAGAACTGTGGTAGATGGCAAACATGGCCATGGTTACTCTCCTTCCCATATTTACAATGTGACTTTGCAACTCCTCTCGTCACGATGTGGAGTTCATTTACTTACACTCTCGGTCTGAGATGGCTCTGTAACTTAATTTGACCACTGCAAAGTGGTGGCAGGGACACAGCGCCTGTTTTGTGCATGATCAGCCATCATGTGACAACACAGGCTAGCAAGCTAGAGAGTGACAGTCATGTTGGATGGAGACAGGCCGTCTTAGCTGAGGCTGTTCTGTCAGTCAGTTCCCAGCTGACCTAGCAGCTGTCTGCAGAGGTGTGGATGAGGTGAGACCAGAAGAACCATCATCTGAGACCAGTTCAAATCCTTAAAAGAAAGAATCATGGGTGTTTTAAGTTGTTACATTTTTGATGATTCATTACATAGCAAAAGTCAACAGATAAAATCTGTAGACTGTACAAAGCCAGGAGTAAACACTGCTAGAAAACATGCACTTTGGGTGATTGTGACTTGTTGCTGTAGGTTCGCCAGTTGCAATGACTATCACTTTGGTGGAGGTTAATAATGGGAGAGTCTGTGCATGCGTAGGGGCAGGGAGTATATGGGAAATCGCTGTACCTTTCTCTCACTTTTGGTGTAAGTGTATAACCGCCCTAAAAGAAAAGTCTTTTATTTTTTTTAAATTAACAGATAAAAAGAGGTGATTAGGGAAATGACCAGTAGAATCTCCAGAATCTAGTGTAGTTGCCATGGAGGCTCAGTATGACCCTTTGTGGCAGAGAGAATGCTTTGTGCTCTGTAAACCATTTCATTTTCTTCCTGGCCATACAGGAGTACTAAATCTCCCAGTCTCCTTCCAAATGTAACGTGAGCAGAAGTAATGAGTGTCGTTTCTGCACTGGAGCCGTTGGGTGTTCAGTGTACTTTCCTCAGAGTCTTTCTTTACTTCATTTGCCAGCTGGATGAAACCAGGGCGTCATCAAAGACCGTGAGATGGAATCAGACTGCTTTGAACAGGATGCCTCAGCGGAATCCAACTTTGATGTAAGTCATTTTATGTTTTTTGAAGCTACTGAGGTTTGGAATTGTTTGTTACAGCAGCTGGCATTGTTTGCCCTGACTAATACCTAGTCAGAGACAAGGTACAGTAAATGCTTTAGTGCTCTGATGAAATTTATTTTCAAGAGATTCATTATATTATTTATTGTAAATACTACAATATAAATTAAAATTAGATACTATATCTACATGCTTCAAAAATTAAAAAGATATAATAAGATTTGGAATGAAAAAAAAAAACTTCTTTTCATCTATTATCTAGCCATTGAATCTTTTCTTTCAAGGCAGTGTTACATAGTTCCTATGTTTCCTTCAGAACTATTTTGTGCATGGGCAAATAAGTGCATATATATTCCAGATGTCTAGTATATACATATATACATATGTATTTTGCAAATGGTAGCATATTTTGCATATTGTTTCCTTACTTAAAAAAGTTTAACACTGAATTTTGGAGAACTTTCCTTATAGTACACAAACAGCTTTTTCCCCCAACTGTGTACTATTACATTGATGGACATATTATAATTAATTTAAGTTGATTACCATTTTGTCAGATGCTGCAATGATCCCGTCCTTATACATATGCCATTGCTCACAAAAGTGTGAGTTTGCCTTAAGGAAAAATGAATTAGAATGAAATAGCATTATGCATTTGTATTATTGCAGGAGGTTTCCAACTTTCCTTCACAGAGATTTTATAGTTTATGCCTCTGTCAGCAATATATGAAATGCCTGTTGTTCGACATTGTTACCAATATAATATGATAATCAATGTTTTGATCGTTGACAGCTGATAACTTTTCGATTGTGAGTACATTGTGAGTCTTTTCATGTGTTTAAGAATTATGGACTTTGTTTTGGTGAACTGTCCTGTCATTTGTGCATTTTTATATGCTATTGGGTCATTGGTGTTTTTCCATTACTTTGAGTTGTTGGAATAGATTACATTCATGTTGAGAAGAAGAGGGAATCTGTCTTTACTGCCCTCAACTGAGCATATAACTCAGAGCGCTCAGACAGGAAAGTAACCATTGACAATCCATCTGGTCACAAGGAGAACAAAGGAAACTATCTTTGTTCAAGGTCATATCCATAGAACCTACCATAAGGGCTGGCACACAAGAAGTGCTTAATAAATATTTACTGAATTTCTAATTAACAAATGAATGATTGCCAAATGCTGGAGCTTTTTTTTTTTTTTTTTCCCTGACACTGAATTCCTTCCAGAACTTGGTTTCTGCTTCTGCAGATGGTTCCATGGCAGGGTCTTGGGTGTTGGTAAAATAGGCATTAAGTATTCTTCTGTTACATCAGCTGGAGGAGAATGCCAGGGGATGCGTAAGGAAGAGCCAAAGACCCTCCCCACAATCCCAGGGCTTTGGGATTCCATGTAGAGCTAAATGATGATGTGTGTGGTGTCCAAGACTTAACCTCTCAATTCCCACTTGGTCCTTCGTATTACTCTAGCGGAATGGAGTGAAACAGGAGGTACAGGCACACTCTATCCCCCAAGCCTGTTCTCCTGTGAATGCCAGTGCCTTTTTTCTCTTTCCCAACGTCAAAATCACTTCTTAGGAAAGGTTTTGCTGTTGGTAACCTTGGTTTGGGTTTCTCCAGCAGCTGACTCTGAGATGAGGATTCATATATAAGCTATTTTATTTGGAAGGTGAGATGGGCAAGAGGGAAAGTGAGTCAAAGAAAGGGAGGAGGCCAACATAGAGTGTGCCACACTCCAGCTACTGCTGTGGGAACCTGGCTCTTCACCCCGTTGAAGAAGCCACAGTAGACACATCTCAGAGCTTATCCTACCCACAGGGTGAGAAAGCCAAAGTGTCCATAACCTAACTCCAGCCAGTCATCACTTTTGACGTACTGTGGAGTTTGCAAAGTAGGGGCAAAACCAGGACAAGGAAGGTCCTCTGGCAAAGAGAGGCCAGCCTTGGCAGTGGAGAGACAGGCCAGTGGGTGCTCCAGGTTTTTCAGTGAGTGCACTGATATCTCCAACCATTTCTACTGTGGCCTTTTGTCCAATCTGACCCACCCCATTCCTCTAGCTTATTTTCCTCCCAACAGCCAGAGTGACCTTTGTAAAATGAAAATCTGATCCATTCACTTTTCTATACGTAAGATAAAGCACCAGCCTCTTAGCAAGGCTCCGGGGTGCCCCAGCTCTCCAGGTTGGTGGCTCACAAGTGCCCCCCAGCCCTGCAAGTTTCAAACCTGATGCTCCTGTTGCCCCCATTCGCCCCTTCACCGCCCTCACATGCCTGACACTGTTCCCTGCTGCACTGGCCTGTCTGGTTCTCATCCATCAACCTCTGATCCTCTGACCACTTCATCTGGTCTCTGGGTCACTCCAGCTGCTCTGAGCACCTCTAGGCCAGGAAGGCCCATGTGGCTTCTGTATGCACAGCCCCGGCACCTGGTGTGCTACTGGCCCTCAAGTGCTGCCTATAGAATGGACACATGGATTTAAATGATGGGAAGAAAAGCATCAGGAGCAGGTAAGAGAAGATTTTGAGGGAAAGGGAAGAAATGGGTGTCTGCTAAGCATCTACTCTTACCAAACTACACTTGAGTCTGCTTGCTCACATGCAGTAAAGCAATCTACTGACACTGAGTTGCAGTGAAGGAAGGTGCAACATTTATTGCAGGGTGCCAAGCAAGGAGTCCAGGCAGCTAGTGTTCAAAAGACCAAGCTCCCTGAAGGCTTTCAGGGAAAGGCTTTTAAAGACAGGGCGAGGGAGGAGGGTTGCAGGGTGTGTGATCAGCTCATGGACGTTCTTCTGATTGGTTGGTGGTGAGGTAATTGGGAGTCACCCACCATTAACCTTCTGGTTCCAACCAGTTGGGTTCTATGTGCGTGTGGGCAGCACACAGTTCACTTCTTCCATCAGGTGGGGGTTTCAGTGTCTGCAAAATGGCTCAAAGGACATGGCTCAGAATATTATCTAAAGTCCTTGAGGAGGACCTAAAGGTCCTTGACTTTATTTAATGGCTAAACTATTATTATTTTGTATTGCTTGACTGTTTTCCTTGCATTGTGCATTGTCTCTCTTCTGATTAAATTTACTCTTTGGAACTCGAGGAAGGCCTGGGAGGTTAAAGTTTTTCTATAGAGAAGAGGCAGATGGAGGACACACGGAGTGAGTCTGTAACTGGGAAAGACCCAAAGGGAACTGCTAAGTGCCTCCAGGGAACAGGGAGCTTTGTCTTCATTATTTCATTTGATCCTCATGGTGATCCTCTTAGGATTCCCATTGGAAAAGCGAGACAGGTTAGACAAAGAGGAGTTAAATGACTCTTCCAGAGTCATACAGATGGTGAGTGTTGTAGCCATTTGCAGATGTTGACCTCATTGATGTGAAAGCTCATGATCTTTTTCAAGACACCAGTTTGCTTGCGATTGTCCACTCTGTATGCTGTGAGGTCAGTTCAGTAGGTGGGAACCTTTACTTCTTTCAGTCGGAATGCACATCCCCTCTTTGGGGCAGTGATGCCACACGAGGAGAAGGGCAGCAGAGGCACTGGAAGCCTTGACCTGACCCCCCTCCCTTTCCTCGCCTCTTCCCTGGAGTTGCCTACAATGCCCAGAGCCTTTCATAGTTCTGAACATCAGCACACATTATTAGCATCAGGTCTCACTGGGACAGAGTGCTTATTGGAATCTTCCAGAAGCCTGCTTATCAAGCATCCCACACCAGAGAGGTCCCAGGTCTGTGGAAACAAACCCCTTTCCATCCGCCTGAGATGGAATTAACCTCTCCTAGGACCTTGTGCAGCCTTGAAGAACCAGTCACAGTTGGTTCCACGTTGAGTTTCCTTGGGCTTTATTTTCTTTTTCCTCTGAATCTTGTGGCTGTTGCATTAGGCACCAGCTCTACAAGTTGCTTAGAAACTGCTTTGTGTCAGCCGACTCATCCAGGTCCCCGTGTGCAGGCAGCATGATAAGCACCATGATTTATTCTTTAAATACAGACATATAATTAAGAAAAACATTCTGATGGCTGTGAAGTCCAGCTGGCAGCAAACAGCCAGTGAGACGGGTCTCCAGGTGGAGCAGAACTGGGGATTTCAATGAGAAAATGAACAAATGAGATGCCCATTCACTCCTCTCTCTGTAAACTTAGGGTCAGTGCCAATTTTAGGTGACTCACTCCCCCCCCCACCCCCCCGCCCCTCAGTTCTGCTCTTCTCTGGCTCTGTCCACTCCTTCAGAACCAAAGATGTTACTTTAGGGGTAGATACTTCAACTCCATGTCTAGTACTATTCTGAATGTGACAAAAGATGAAAAAAGAATGTACATATGGCAGTGGACTTCTGCTATGCTAGTCAGTCCCGCCTCCATGTCCCCTTCTTCTGCTAACAGCACTTTGATTTTGCATTGGGATACCACCACTCCCCTGCTCAAGGTGACAAGGCTTGTGAGGGTGATTCCACCCAGTTGCAGGGTGCAGACACAGGACTCAGGCTTGGCCTGGGGGGATAGTTCAGTACCGCAACATAACCTTGGGAGCATCAGTCCTGGGACTTGGTTGAAAATCTGGCAAGGTGGCATTTCTTTCTGCTGAAATCACAAGCCTAGTAGGGTAGACACCCGGTTCCCTTGGTGGTCCTTGTAGTCATCATGTGGGGAAGACCCACTGGGCATGCAGCCCAAATAGAGAGGATGAAGTTAAGAGATGGAGATCACATTGCTGAGCTCCTGGATCCAGCCTTTTCAATGAAGTGAGTCTGTTTCTTCTCTCCTCCTTTGTTTTTGCTTTACCCACTTTGACTTGGGCTTTTGTTATCGGCAGCCAAAGTAGTCCTGGAAAGCAATTGTGCCAGTTCCTTATTCCTTCCACCAAAGATCTACTTCCCACCTTCTAAATAGAGCCAGGACAGAGGACTTTGCCTCATGGGGAGTCCCACTAAGGTCCTGATACCTATATACCTGATACCTTCTCCATGTGGACAGTGTGTGAAGGGGAGTTGGCTGTGTGCTCGGGAGCCTGGACCAGGGGAAAGAAGTCTTGGAACTGTCTTTGAAATCACTAGAAATGTGTGTTACTAATACATGCCAGGATGTGGTGACTGCAGAGAGACCTCAGATATGGGCTGTTGACTCCAGAAACTTTGGGTTTTTAAAAAAATTATTTATTTTTAATTGAAGGATATTTGCTTTATAATATTGGCTTGATTTCTGCCACATATCAACATGAATTAGCCATAGGTGTATATATGTCCCCTCCCTCTTGAACCTCTCTTCCAGGAACTTTGGTTTTGGGAAAGGGCGACAGATGCATGTACAGGTAAAGCTGAAGACAGGCCCTGCGGGGAGACATAGACAGTCAGGGTTGTAGGAGCTCATGAAGGGTAGAGCGGCTGGTAGAGAGGCAGGCTTCTTAACGCTGTTGGGTCCGGGGCTGAGAATGGTCTGTGGAGGGGAAGGCAGAAGGACAGGGTTAGCAAAACTCAGAGAGCCTCCATTTCTGCGTGAGAGGGCCCTCCTGTGGTCCTCCAGTCCCCCTCCTTTCCATACTTCTTTTTTCTCTGTCCCCCCCCCAAAACTCTCCTAGAGCAGGGCAGAGGTGGGGACGTTGTTTTGGTGGGAATCCTTTTGTCTGCTCCTCCCTCTCTGTGAGTCCAGCACAGGGTGAGTGGGCTTTGAATTACATCAGGGCGGAAGTAGGTTAGACTGGAGGAAGAACCACGCAGGACTCCTGGAGGGTTCCAGGAGTCCGCCTCAGTTGCCAAGGCAACATGCTGACTCTTTCCCTGGAGGAGTTTGAAAATAGGTCACACGTTCCTTTTTATGGGAGATTGGGAGTCCTGCCAGGAACGATGATGGGACCCTGTAAAAGACTCAGCTTGAGAGGTCAAATGCTGTCAAATCACGGATTTCATTTGTAGAAATGTGTACAAAAGGACGACCCTGTCTTATCGGCAGGGCTGTTCTCACGGGGGACCCGTTTGCACAGCCTGGGAATGAGATGTGGTGGTACCAAGAGCCTGTGTGGTTATGGTTTCTTGACATGCCCCCTCTAGGGATTTAAACACTTGAGTGTTACCTGAGAGCTTCCACCCTTCCTCATAGGAGATGCAGGTGCCTCTTTATGTCTTTCCTTCCAGTACTGGAGCGGACTCCCCTTAAATATCCCTCCTCACTGCTTCCTCAGAACTTTGGATCCAGATTGGCCTCTCTGATTGGCATCCTACTAACCAGGAGATGCAGTCAGGATACTGAAATTTTGGAGTCTTGGTTCTTAATCTGTAAAAATTAGGGAGCAGTTCACCTATTTAGACACACTCGGCAGAGGAGGAGATGAAATAGTGCTGAGAAATGGCCCAGCCCAGTGTCTGGCACAGAGGAGATATGTAGACCGTGTGTAGATATGTAGTATCAGCTTCCTTTTGATGTTGTGTTTTCATCTCTTTTAGAGGGAATTACTGAATTTAGGGTAATCACACCTCTTGGTCCCAACTCCCGTGTCCCTTAGGCAGAGATGCCTTCTCTGAAGCCCCACTTCATGCAAATCTCACCTCACGCTCTCTCCTGGCCTCCTTTATTCTCCTTTCTAATTTGTACTTACTTGTGTATGATTATTTGATGAACATTTGCCCCTGCGGTAAGAATTGGAAGGCAGGGACCTTGTCTGCTGTGTTCTCCACTGTATCCCCAGTGCCTGGCATCCGGTGAAGTTTTAGTAAATATTTGTTGAATGAACAAATGAATGATCAGAAACCCTGCTCAGTAGTTGCATATGTCTTTGCTTAATAAGACACAGGGGAAAGGAAGACCTCTTTCTCTAATAAATGTAATTTCTCTGGGAGGAAAAAAATCTTTGCAAACATGAGCTCATGTGATGTAGAGAAATAATTAAATGGGCCCTTGGTGGTGAAAAGCTGAGTAACTCCTAGAGATGCACGATCTGGTTGAATTTTGCTTTCATTTGCTCTGGTTTTAATGCAGCAGCCTTCACAGTCTGCATCTGTTGCTTCCACCTGCTGAATTCCATGGACTGGATCACACCTGTGTTACTTTAGGTTCTTGGCAGAGGTGTTTCAGCTCAAAATCCATTAAATGCCTGTCAATATGTCTCTCTCTCTGTTCCTTTCTACAGGCTGTGGGTGGTGTTATCCCCGGGGCCGTCTTGCTTTTGCTTCCTTGGGGCTGGGCACAGTAACAGCTGTCTTCCAGCCTCAATGCATGCACGTGTGTGCACATGCTTGTAGGCATGTGTCAGGCACCGGGCAGACAGGGCTGGGAGGGGCATCTCCTGGAAAACAAAGAAGCCACTCTGCTGGAAATGAGTCAGGTGGATCAAGAAAAATAACACACAGTTGGTCATTGAAGGATCCTCCTGCCATCGAGTAGGTGAAAAACTAAGCAGAAGTCCGAGGGGAGCAAGAAGACATTGATGAGAGAATCAGGGATGCAGGGTGGGAAAAGACAGTGACTCTGATTTCTGTACCGTGCCATGTAGAGGCTCAGGGTAAGCGGGGTCTCCAACTACTTCTTGTGGCTATCTTTACCATTCTGACTGGAGATAAGCTTCTTCATCTCCACAAGCCCCGTCAAAGTTATCTTTTTATCAGCAGGACTGAAGCAGGGGTTCCTGGGAAAGTTTTGCAGGGTGAATGACATCTAGGAACTCTCTCAGAATCCCTTCCGTAATGGAGAAAGAGATAGTGTCCAAGATGTGTTATCGTCTACTCTCCACTTCCATGGGAAGATGCTGAGTTGGAAAGAGGTTGCCCAGATAGAGAGTATTTCCCAGCCCACCTTGTACTCATTTGTAGTCATGTGACTTGCTCTCACCAATAGAATATGAGAGGAAGTGATATTTGTTGCTGCCGGGCCAAGGCTTTTAATAAAAGAAGCCTGGGCGCACGTGTGTCCCCTCCACCCTGATCTCCTTCTGCCAGTTGGATATGTGTGATGCTGAGGCCTCAGGGAATGCGGCGCGTGGAAAAGTTCCTGGTGTCTGAATGACCGCGGAGAGGCGAGCCACCGGCAGACTTCGAACGCCTTTCTGGGTTCGTGCGCAAGACAAACTTTTACTGTGTCAGAACATTACACGTATGGATCTCTTTATCACAGCCGCTGGGTTTACACCGAGAAACAGAATACTCCCAGTCTGAGCCAGAGCAGTGGCAAGGCAGAGCAGATGGTCAAAGATGCTCCCGAATCTGTGTGCATAGATTCTGGCACACTGTTGTTCGTGACCAGACTCAGCAGCTGAATCTCCAAAACCATCTAAATAGTCTTTCGTTGGGCTCAATGTGCTCATCCTTTTTGAGTAGGTAATCCAGCCACATGGTTCAAAAAGTAAAATGTTATGGAAAGACACAGAGCGCTGCATCTCAGCTTTGCCCTCTCTATCCTGTATCTGTGCCTCGTTTAACACACCAAGGGGTCACTACTTTTGTTAGCTTATTTTGTATTCTTCTAGAGTTTATATAAACATAAATTTTATTTATATTTATACAAATAAGTATATTTAGTATATAAGTATAAGCATGCATATGCAGATTGCTTCATTTTATATTCTTTAACAATAAACCTAAGACACCTTTTCATATCAATGCATGACTTCTTCATTTTTTTCAGAGCTATGTAGTATTCCATCAAATGACTTTGTCATAATTTAACCTTTTCCTTCTTGATGGATGCTTGAATTGTTTCCACCCTTGTTGTTACAGACAGTGAACAAAGAGTAATCTTTTCTTGAGTGCAGGAATATCAGTAGGACACATGTCTAAAAATGGGATTATTTGGTCAGGATGTAAAATGCATTTATAATTTTCATGAATATCTGCTCCTGCAGATATTTGAGTCTGGTTCCTGGGAAGGTCCAGTGCACATTCAAGTTAGTGCCTGGTGTTTAATTTTTCCAGAGGTTGCCACCACCAGGCAAAGCACTTGGTTAAACAGAGAGCCTGTGACCAGAACTCAGTCTTGGTTGCAGTGTCTTAGAACTCCTCAAGGTAGGAGCGATGGTCTTTCCAGAGTCCTCACGTCTCTGCCAGCCAAACGTGGTGTGTCTGTGCTCTGTTCTCTTGTAATGCAGTATGCATGAGAGCTGTGAGATCTGCGTTGTCATTCCCTGTGGGAATAGAGGCTTTCTGACTGACGTGGATGGGTAGTGACTCTCAAGGGAAGTGATGTATATGGCGGAGCTTCAGAAACTGTGTGCTTCAGAACTGGGGCTCTAGACTGAGACCATTTGGGCTTGGATTTCTGGCTTCATCTTTTCTTAACTTTGTGACCCTGGGCAGGTGTTTAGTCCCTTGGAAAGACCTTAGTTTCCTCAGCTATAAAATGGGAGAGGTAATGAAAAAGTTGTTATGGGGATTATAAAAGATAATATAAAGAAAACATTTATCACAGTGAATGGCACAACGTGCTCCAGGTAAATGTAAGTGTTCATTGATCTGTATGAGTCAGCAAGCGTTATTGGTTCTTCTAACTGTAACTCTCTTTATGCAAGCTGTGGTTCAGTGATATTTATGGTACACCTGAAAGTTCCTCGTGTTTGTCACATTTGCTCCTCTGATTCATTCTTCATGACGACAAACTGATCTGGGACAATATTGGTGTATTTCACGTGAAGACTTTTGGTTCAAGAGTTATCAGCTCAGATTTGAAATAAACTCGTAATCCAAAAGAATGATAAATTCTTAAACAAATGCTCCCTCCCTCTTATAAGCTATTTTTCAGTTTGGCCATACCAAGTGATGTTTCTGCTGTGTCAGTGCAGAGGAAAACTGAGAGCAGGACAGTTTCTCACCTGCTGCTTTAAACAGATGGACTTTATGGATTGATGTCCACGGTGGATGATCTGGCTGCCATTACATTCTGATGCCTCGTCGTTTTCACATAGTAGCTATAATGATGTAATTGAGGATCATCTTTTCTTTCTCCCAATCAACATTTTTTAAACTATTTTGAAAATTGAAGTATAGCTAATTTACAGTGTTTTGTTAGTTTCAGGTGTTCAGCAAAGTGATTCAGTTATGCTTATATATGGATCTCTCTATATATTGTTTTTCAGATTCTTTTCCATTATAGGTTATTGCAGTATTCTGAATATAGTTCCTTGTGCTATACACTAGATACTTGTCATTCATCTATTTTATATATAGTAGTGTGTATCTGTTAATCTCAAACTCCTAATTTCTCTCTCCCAAACCTACTGTTCTCTTGGGTAACCATAAATTTGTTCTCTGTCTGTGAATCCATTTCTGTTTTGTAAATAAGTTTATTTGTATCATCTTTTTAGGTTCCACATCTATATGATACCAAATGATATTTATCTTTCTCTCTCTGACTTACTTAATATGGTCATCCCTAGGTTCCATCCATGTTGCTGCAAATGGCATTATTTCATTCTTTTTTAAGGCTGAATGGTATTCCATTGTGTATCTATACTGCATCTTCTTTATCCTTCATCTGTTGATGGACATTTTGGTGACTTCCTTGTCTTGGCAACTGTGAATTGTTTGGCAGTGAATGTTGGGGTGCAGGTAGAAGGTCATCTTTTTTTTACTAAGGCATTAGCAGTGTGCTTGAAGGATAGTATTCAAGGTAAACATTTACTGAGTAAATGAATGAGTGAATGAGCCAATGGAGAAAGACCGTTGATGAATAAGAAATAGAATATGGGAGTAAATTCATGCTTTTGAAGAGTTTCAATTTTCATTCTACTTTTGGTTCTATTAATATTTCATGGGTCATTATTTTCTCTGGTCAAGAATTTTATTCAGTAACCACTATGGAGAGAGAGCTTGCTGTGTGAAGACCTAGTGCTTCGGGCTTGTGGGCCTATAAGGGTCATCAGTTCTCTGTGTCATTTATTAAATTTTAAATTAGACAGTGTTTTCACCTGGCACGAATTGAGATGTCCCCAGTTGTTTGACTCTAATGACTTTGTACCAGAACTCTTACTAACTTTAGAAAATGTAGCTTTGGGTATCTTCTGTCTATTATGATTCAGGTATGAAAATCGTCACCAAATATAAATGAGAATGAAACACAAAATTTGAGCAATAATAAGCTGGGCCTGAATCTGACCTCAAGCATCCCACGGCTGTCAAACACCCCACATAACGACTGGGGCGGGGACAGGCAGGGCGCCTGTGAACAAGCCTGATGCTCCAAGAACTCACCCAGTTCCAGTGGCCTCTGACCTCACCCTAAGCCCTAGCCCCACTTCCTGCTATTACGTTTTCAACAGCTAAATGCAGCCCCACTCAATCCTTTTGAAGGCAGTGACCCACTCACCTTTGCATAGGAGACATGAGTGTGTTCTCAGCTTCCAGCTGCTTTCTGCCCTCGGCCACCCAGCAGGACGTGGTAAATTGGATCTGAGCACATGTGTTCTAGCATGACCTTCTGCAGCTGTGGTCTGAAGTGAGCACTTTGCCTTCATTGTCCAAAGCTATGATGTTTTCTGTTTAAATGCTACTTGTAAGGATAGAATTTTATTTGTTTATTTTTATCATGTATTTGTTTATTTTTATTGTCCTTAGGCCAAGAAACACATAAAACCAACATGTTTTATTTACAAAAATCCTGATTTAGGATAAAGATGTCCAATTAAAGACACCCCCCTGCCGCCACTGCCTTGAGCAGTGGGCACTTTTTCATAACAGTAGGGACAGGGGCAGGTGGAAGGCGTTACAGAATTCTCCCAACACCCACATGCAGGTGTCTCCATGGCGTAGGGAAGTGAGCAGCTGTCTCTCACTGAGAATTGCCTGGGCCAGCCACTGTGCTATATACTTAATATGAACTTAGTTCTTACAAGAGCCTTTTTATAAATGAAGAAGCCAAGGCTCAGAGACACTGACTCATCAGACCATCCAGTGGTGAGTGATAGGGGGTCTTATCATTCCTTCATGGGGTCTGTCACTCAAGGCAGAGACTCAGGCTGTGGGCCAGATTTGGCTTTGCTTTGTATGTGGTGTTTAAAAAGAATCCAAGTTAATTTGCTTCATTTACAAGCCAGGACATTTCGCATAAAAAGGGTGTCTCTTGAAGAACATCTGGCCACAGTAGACTGCACACCTATGTGGTAGAATTGCTTGAGTGGTACCTTCTCCCATGTAGGGGGACCCTTCCCTGGAACCCCATAGCCCCAGTTTGGTCCCCTTTATTCATGGATATCCTCTGCCTGGCCCCTCGGCCATTAGAGTTTCATACCCTTGTTCTAGGTTTCTCTGTGACTAATGGAAGGTATGTTGTATGGGGTAGACATGGTGAAGGAGAAGGTAGGGGGTTGGGGGATGAAAAGTGATAAGCAGGAGACATAGTCTAGATTATCCTGGAGCCAGCTCAACAATTCTAGGCTGTATACTTTGAGTCTGGACGGCTTAGGGTTTAATAAAGGGGGTGCACTAGTTCATCTCTGATTTTCCATCTAGTTCTGAGCTTCTTGTTAGGTCTTATGTACATGTGCTCAGTTGTGTTTGACTCTTGTGACCCCATCGACTGTGGCCTCCAGGCTCCTGTCTTCATGGGATTTCCCAGGCAAGAATGCTGGAGTGAGTTTCCATTTCCTTTCCCAGGGGAATCTTCCTGACTCAGGGATTGAACCTCACCTCCTGTGGCTTCTACATTGGCAGAAGGATTCTTTACCACTGATCCTCCTGGAAAGCCCCTTGCCTCTCCTATAAAACCATGTACTTCCCTTATTGTGAATAAATTTGTCATAATTCTCTGTTTTCAACTGTGAAAGAGAACTAAGTCAAGGGCTTTATGAAGAAAGAAAGAATTTCACTTTCATCCAACTTTTTCAACATCTCAGGGCCCTGTTGACTAACTGGGTCATAGAAAATGAATGGTCTTCTTAGAATTTGCTGCTGTGAGGGGAGTTTTAGATGGTCAGACCCTGGGACACTTGTGTGCATGTTTTATTTTACTTAAAAAATGTTGATTTGCCTGCTCCAGGTCTTAGTTTGGCACATGGGATCTTTAGTTGGGACAGGCAAACTCTTAGTTGTGGGATGCGGGATCTAGTTCCCTGGTCAGGGATCAAACCTGGGCACCCTGCATTGGGAATGTGTGGAGTCTTAGCCACTGGACCACCAGGGAAATCCCCTGGTGCGCGTTTAGAGAATAGATACACCTTAGGATTCTGCCAGACATGTTTCTCCGTCCACATGGTGGCAAGACCTTTGTACAGTGCACTGTCTATCCTCTTCCTTTCTCTTAGACTCCAGATTCTGCCATCTTCTGCTTGCTATAAAAGAATCAGCCCCTCTTTTGATCCTTACACCAAGCCCAAAGAGCACAATTGTGGCGCACTTGGCTGAAAAGGAGGGCTTCTCTGTTTACTAGATATTAGGAAGGCCATAATAAAATTTTGATGTATGGCTGTATAGCACCTAATACAGTAGGTGCGTATAGTGGTTGCTGAATTCATGAGCCTGAACATGTTAGACATGTTTTTTGACTAAACCCCCTCAGTTAATTTCAATGCGCATTACTCTTACATCAGTTGTCCACTTCTACAACTCATTCTGGACTGTCTGCTTAGCTCTTTTCCTTTTCTCCAGTCCAAGCATGGGTCTTTACCTTCACCCATATTGATCGTTTTCCTATTAGATTTGTTGTATTTCCAGTTATTTGGCTACTGATTCTTCTTCTTGATCCTGTCACCTTCACATTCTCCACAGTTTCCCTCCGGCTGTCACTCACTCCTGTCTTCATCTGAGGCGTCGGTACAGTTCTTAACTGGGAGTGAAGGTAAGAATCTTGGCGAGAAATCACATGGCCGATGCTGCTACCTCCTTTTCTCTTGGAGTTGTTGGATAGCAAAGGATAGAAAATGGCTCGAACTAGATTACAAAATGGAGGGTTTATTTTGGCATTTGGGTGCTTTGATTTCTGTCTGCCATTTGGGTCCTCACGGTTTCTGACTTCTGCTGTGGTGCCTGTTACAGTTGCCAGCCCTGCAAGCTTGCAGTTCTGCTCGTCCACCAAGGTTCAGTGAGCATCATGGCTGCCCTCACGTTCCCTCAGACCCAGGGGCCACTTGTCCTCCTAGCTCAGCTCCCTAGGTTCGTGTCCCCTTGGGATTGACCCATTTTGGTACAGGTATCCATATCTGTTTCGACCATCTATGACCAAAGGCACAATCTTATACTTGGCGGCCTGTTCAGGACTGTGAGTGGGAGAGTTTCTCAATGTTGTGATATAATAGAGAAGAAAATGATTACACTTACCTAGGTTTCCTTCAAAGGCCAAAAATGCTTCTGTAGTCAAAAGGGCATTCATGGGGTAGATTTTGGAGACATCAGCATTTCAAGGCTTCACAGCCTTCTGGGTAGGCCTACTCCCTGGTTCTGCAGAAGACAGAGCATTGTCCATTCAATGTCTGTTGGAAGCCTACTTTTATTGGGAAGGCATTTGTTTGTTCATTACTGGGGAAATACCAGCAACTTGGTATTGTCCCATTCTGATTTTAATTAGAATATTAATCAGCTACACTCTATACAATTTTGGCTAAAAAATCACCATGCAATATACTAAAATTCCTAGGAACAGAGCCAGTTTAGTTTGTATTAGATTTTTGCCCCAGGTTAGCATTAGGGACTTATTATTGCACTTCCCATAAAGTTATTATTATTATAAATGTGCATATTGTGCAAATTAAAATCATATTTCATTTGGAGAAAAATCTCTCTGCTCAAGTCCTAGTGACTGTGTCTTTGTTCCTGAGGGAATTCAGTGCTCACGGCACCTCTTATGGTAGATCTAGCAAGGAATTGCCTCTGGGACACTCAGCCACTTACCACTTGTGGAAGGACATAGTTTATCCACTGCTGCTAAAGGCTGCACTGAAGGCTCAGAGGAGGAACAGATGATGGCCATCACTGTGTCTTTGTTCAAGCTTTTTGCACCCACAATGATGTGTGATAAATATATGATGGGAAAGTACGGTAAGTGCCAAGGCTGTTACGGGCTCTCCCTGTTTGTCAAGCCCACAGGTCATCCCTGCTGGGCCCCTAATGTGCAGAGGCCTCTGCCCTGCTCACCCTGTGTTGCACAAATCTTCTTATCTTCCTGTCTTCCACCTACAGCTTATGCCTAAGTATCTAGTGACCTCCTGTCACTTGCACAAGCGCAGCCAAGGTTCCAGGCTCTACCAGGGAGTCTGAAGGGTCAAGTGACCTTGTCATTCAATCTAGACATGGACTCTAAAGACAAACCAAACCCACCCATGAGCAAAATCCTGTAGGGTTTACTGAAGGAAGGGGCAAGGTAACTCAATCTTTCCAGGCCTCAGTTTCCCCCATGTGAAGTGAGAAGACGTCGATTTAGTCTGGACTCAAATCCAACTCTGCCCTTCCAACTGTGGCCTTTGGGCCTAGCTCCTGTGGCTCTATGCCTCACACCCTGTCTCTGGGCTCTGAGCAGCAAGTAGGAAGACGTGAACAAAAGAGCACATGGAAGTTACATACAAAGAGCCACGTGGAAGTGATTCTTCAGAACTTTGATTTAGACTCTTTTTCCAATCCTCATGTTTTTGGCAGCACAGTTTAGTGGTTCTGGACTGTGGCTTTGGAGCCAGATAGCTGTGTTGAGTCTCAGCTCTGCTAATCACTAGCAGTGGGAATAACTTATTTCTTGACCTGGGTGCTGATTTCATAGATATGTTCAGATTGCAGAAGCTCATGGAGCTGTGTGCTGAAGCTGTGTGCATTTTCTCCATCTGTGCCACACCCTTAGAATGGTGTCTTCTTTTTATTAGTACCTATAAATTAGTAAAATTCCTGGGAAAACTCCAGACTTTCAGAGGTTATGGAATTGGCAGTGTCCAAGCCAAATCTCCAAGGGGTAAGGAGCTTTCCAGTTTGTCTGGATTATAGGTAGAATAAGTAGAAAATCACACCAAGGTATAGAGGTGATATGATGAGAGGACTGGGCTGACATAGAAAGTCCCAGAGAAGAGAGGGATCTAGAGGCCCAGGAGTGGTGAGCCTCTTCGGCTGAGTGGCAGGGGTGGGCCCTCTGTGACTGCCCCATCCCCTTGTGGAGTACAGTGCACATCTGTAGAACTCTGGAACACAGCACCCATCCTGGAATGTGTACAGAATACATCACGCATCTCAGTGCCCACTGCCCGAGGCAGCAGTGTGCGTTAGATGATGGACACCCCTCTCCTTTTTCTGGAGAAACTTGGTGGGCTTTGGGTCCATTTTTATTTCTTTTGTGCAGTTGGGCTCCTCTGTTTTATCATTATTCTTCCTATAGAGGAGACAATTGCCACGAGTCTTCAGGATACATGAGGAGACATCAATCGGGCAAAGGAGTTAAAGCCCAGGTCCCAGGAGATTGACTTTTGATTTTCCTCTCCCTCTTTCTACCTTTGTAGTTCTCTGAGGACTGAAAGACCTCTGAGATCTGTATATAGAAGAGAATAAAACTACTATGTGGGAAGGGTTTAGAATGAAGATTGGGGTTTGCATTTTAATCTTACAGACCATCTTTCTGGATCTTATTGAGGATTTCAGCATAAAATCCCAGAGTGATTCAATGGCCATGGGTTGGATTGAGGGAATTCCAGAGACCTGAAGGAGAATAGTATGCTCCAGCACTTATTCACCAGCTGCCTATATTAGATGTCTCTAGTACAAGTGTTTCCTTTGTGTTAGTGACTTTCTAAAGAGTGATATTGGATTTCTGAAAGCCTATGAAGATATGCCAGAGCACTCTTTCTGTCAGGGAGAAGAATTCTATTTGATGGAACACCTGTTTGTAGGTCTGAGACTTTTCCTTTCTTTGTTTTTAGCTGAAGACTCAGTTCAGTTCAGTCATTCAGTCATGTCCAACTCTTTGCGACCCCCTGGACTGCAGCTGAAGACTACCAATTGACATATCAATTAAGGAACATATTCAGAAAACCTTTCTATGAGTTTTTCAAAGAAGGAAAATTGGAAATATTTGTATCTACTTGAAAATATCATGTTCTTCCAGTTTCAAATGAGGTGGAGTAGATGCATTTCTTCTTACTCTTCCTACTTAATAGAAAAACTGGACATTATAAACAGAAGATTCTGGAAGATATGAAGAAGTGGATCAGCCAGAAACTTCAGAGCTTGAGGAACCGCACAGTTGTTAGTTCCCTGGTCTTTCTTTTTGCCTCCTTATATCCCAGACTGGATACAACCCTGTCCACCTTTCCAGAAGATGTTGATGGGTAAAGGCAAAAATAGGGCAAGAAAAGCCTCTCTTTAGCCAAAGGACCATGAAAGTTACAGCTTAGAAGGATAGAAAAATGATTTGATGATTATTACAGATTATTATCTCATCCAGTTAAACTAGACATACATTTTCCTTATCCCCATCAGCAATGGCTGAGTGGGGAGCTGAGACCCCACTCAGAGTAACTCACCTAGTACTCTCACCAGTCTTATTCAGCATAGTAGTTGAAGGTTATAGTGCAATAGGCAAGAAAAGAAAAGGTATACAGATTAGAAAAGAATAAAAGTATTCATAGAGGACATGATAACCCATATAGAAAATCCCCATAAATCTACCAAAAAACTTCTAGAACTAATATGTGAGCTGAATAAATTTGCAGGATAAAAGATCAACATGGAAAAGAAAATTGTATTTCTATACAGTAGCAATGTATGCATGGAAACTGAAATAATAAACATACCATTTATGATCACTTAAAAATATTTAGTTATAAATCCAGCAGAACTTGTACAGAAATCGTATGCTGAAAACTGAAAAATTTTAATGAAAGAAATTGAAGATGTAAGTAAGTGGAGAGATATATATACCATGTTCATGGATTGAAAGACTAAACAGAAAATTAATTTCTCCCCAAATTTATCTATGTGTAAGTCAACATGATTCCTATTTAAATCCCAGCAAGATTTTTTTGTAGAAATAGACAAGTTTATTCTAAAATTTTTATGGAAAGATAGTGAAATAAGAATAGCTAAAGAAATCTTTAAAAAAAACTGAGAGGAATCAATCCACCTGATTTTAAGACACAATATGGCTAAACTATAACATTTTTAGAAGAAGATAAAGGAGAAACCTCGGCAGTCTCCCAATGCCCCCCCCCCGCCCACTGTGAGGGGGTGCAGTGGGGTCCCCCGGCCTTGCAGGCCACCATTGAAATACCACTACTCTGATCATTTTTTCACTGACCTGGTGAGACAGAGAGGGTTGGTGAGTCCCAAGGGCTCTGAACAGCAAGTGGGAAGTTATGACAAACCTAGACAGTGTGTTAAAAAGCAAAGACATCACTTTGTTGACAAATGTCCTTGTAGTCAAGGTTGTGGTCTGTTCAGTCAGTTCAGTCAGTTCAGTCGCTCAGTCGCTCAGTCATGTCCGACTCTGCGATCCCATGAATCACAGCACACCAGGCCTCCCTGTGCATCACCAACTCCCGGAGTTCACCCAAGCTCATGTGCATCGAGTCAGTGATGCCATCCAGCCACCTCATCCTCTGTCGTCCCCTTTTCCTCCTGCCCTCAATCTTTCCCAGTATCAGGGTCTTTTCAAATGAGTCAACTCTTTGCATCAGGTGGCCAAAATATTGGAGTTTCAGCCTCAGCATCCGTCCTTCCAATGAACACCCAGGACTGATCTCCTTTAGGATGGACTGGTTGGATCTCCTTGCAGTCCAAGGGACTCTCAAGAGTCTTCTCCAACACCACAGTTCAAAAGCATCAATTCTTCAGTGCTCAGCTTTCTTCACTGTCCAACTCTCACATCCATACAAGACTACTGGAAAAACCATAGCCTTGACTAGATGGACCTTTGTTGGCAAAGTAGTGTCTCTGCTTTTTAATATGCTATCTAGGTTGGTCATAACTTTCCTTCCAAGGAGTAAATATCTTTTAATTTCATGGTTGCAATCACCATCTGCAGTGATTTTGGAGCCGCAAAAAATAAAGTCTGACACTGTTTCCACTGTTTCCCCATCTATTTCCAATGAAGTGATAGGACCAGATGCCATGATCTTAGTTTTCTGAATGTTGAGTTTCAAGTCAGCTTTTTCACTCTCCTTTTTCATCAAGAGGCTTTTTAGTTTCTCTTCACTTTCTGCCATAAGGGTGGTGTCATCTGCATATCTGAGGTTATTGATATTTGTCCCGGCAATCTTGATTCCATTTTGTGCTTCTTCCAGCCCACCGTTTCTCATGATGTACTCTGCATATAAGTTAAATAAGCAGGGTGACAATATACAGCCTTGATGTACTCCTTTTCCTATTTGGAACCAGTCTGTTGTTCCATGTCCAGTTCTAACTGTTGCTTCCTGACCTGCATACAGGTTTCTCAAGAGGCAGGTCAGGTGGTCTGGTATTTCCATCTCTTTCAGAATTTTCCACAGTTTATTGTGATCCACACAGTCAAAGGCTTTGGCATAGTCAATAAAGCAGAAATAGATGTTTTTCTGGAACTCTCTTGCTGTTTTCGGTGATCCAGCAAATGTTGGCAACTTGATCTCTGGTTCTTCTGCCTTTTCTAAAACCAGCTTGAACATCTGGAAGTTCATGGTTCACGTATTGCTGAAGTCTGGCTTGGAGAATTTTGAGCATTGCTTTTTTAGCATGTGAGATGAGTGCAAGTGTGGTAGTTTGAGCATTATTTGGCATTGCCTTTCTTTGGAATTGGGATGAAAACTGACCTTTTCCAGTCCTGTGGCCACTGCTGAGTTTTCCAAATTTGCTGGCATATTGAGTGTAGCACTTTCACAGCATAATCTTTCAGGATTTGAAATAGCTCAACTGGAATTCCATTACCTCCACTAGCTTTGTTCGTAATGATGCTTTCTAAGGCCCACTTTACTTCACATTCCAGGATATCTGGCTCTAGGTGAGTGATCACACCATCATGATTATCTGGGTCGTGAAGACCTTTTTTGTACAGTTCTTCTGTGTATTCTTGCCACCTCTTCTGTACTATGAGAGCTGGACAGTAAAGAAGGCAGAGTGCTGAAGAATGGATGCTTTTGAACTGTGGTGTGGGAGAACACTCTTGGGAGTCTCTTGGAGAGCAAGAAGATCAAACCAGTCAATCTTAAAGGAAACCAACCCTGAGTACTCTTTGGAAGGACCAAAGCTGAAGCTGGAGCTCCAATACTTTGGCCATGTGTTGTGAACAGCTAACTCATTGGAAAAGACCCTGATGCTGGGGAAGAGTGAAGGCAGAAGGAGAAGCGGGTGATAGAAGATGAGATGGTTGGATGGCATCACAGATTCAATGGACATGAACTTAGGCAAACTCCGGGAGATGGTGAGGGACAGGGAAGCCTGACACACTGCAGTCCTTGGGATTGCGAAGTGTTGGACATGATTTGGAGACTGAACAGCATAGGAGAAAATATTTGGGACTTGTAGCTGGGTGAAAAGTTCTTAGACAAAGTACCCAATATGTGATTCACAAAAGAAAAAAGCTGATAAATTTGACTTCATCACAATTTCCTGTTAAGAGGATGAAAAGACAAGTTGTATACTTGGAGAAAAGTTTTGCAAATAATATATATGACAAAGGATATGAATCGAGGATATAAAAGAATTCTCAACACTCAATGGCAAAATCACAATCCAATTAGAAAATGGGCAAAAACATGAAGAGATAATTTACTAAAAGATATATACAAATGGAAAATAGGCACCTGAAAAGACATTCAATATCACTAGCTGCTAGGGAAATGCAAATTAAGACCACGAAGATATATCACTGTCTTATTGTCGAATAGCTAAAATAAAAAATAGTGACTATACCAAACACTGACAGGGATGCAGAGAATCTGGTTCTTTCATAAATTACTGGCGGGAATTTAAAATTCCCACTCCAGGAAGTGGTTTGGCAGTGTCTTACAAATGAAACATACACTTATATGACAACCCAGCAACCATACTCCTGACCATTTGCCCCAGAGAACTGAATCTTATGTCCATACAGAAACCATAATGTGAATGTTTAGGGCAGCTTTTTTTGTAATAGCCCAAAATAGGAACCGAAGTATTTTTCAAGTGGGTGAATGACTAAACAAACTGGGGTACATCCATACCGTGGAATGAGTGTTTAGTCACTCAACTGTGTCTGACTCTTTGTGACCTCATGGACTGTAACCCGCCAGGTTTCTCTGTCCATGGGATTCTCCAGGCAAGAATACTGGAGTAGGTCGCCACTGCCTTCTCCAGGGGATCTTTGAGACCCAGGGATCCGACCTGGGTCTCCTGCATTACTACGGATCAATAGAAAGGAACAAACGATATAATGAGTGAATCTCAGAGGCATTGTGCTGAATGAAAAAAGCCAATCTCAAAAGGTCACATACTGCCTGATTCCATTTATGTAACATTTTTGACATGCCAAAATTATAGATAATGGAAAATGGATTAGTGTTTGCCAGGAATTAGGGATGAGTGGGAGGAGGTCAGAACAATCATGAAGGATTAGCATGAGGGAGATTTTTGTAATGACAATAATTTTGTATTTTGAGTGTAGTGGTGATTACAAACATTCATACATGTGATAAAATGACATAGAGCTATCCACACACATTGTATCAATGTCAACTTCCTGGCTTTAATATTGCACTATAGTTACAAATGGCAAGTAGCTATTGGGGGAAACTGGAAGGATTCACAAGATCTCTCTATTTCTGCAAGTTCCTGCAAATTTTTAATTATTTCAAAATAAAAAGTTAAAAGAATGATAAAAACAAAAAGAAGTTAAAAAACCTTATACGTATTGATGCAGTTGATTCAAATTTAGGATTACAGAGCAAACCTCATTGGTCTGACATCTGTGTCTTTTTCCTCACACCGAGTAACCTTATTCTCAGTGACACCATCACAAGTGCACATTTTAAAAAAATAGTACACATCTAACAAACTCTTGGATGTTAATACCAACATTCCTGTCAGTGTGATTATTGAAACAAGAATTTTGAATTTCCATCTTCAACATGTGTCTTTCTAGGGATGTACAGATAATTATTTTCGAATCTCTTAGAATACTTTGCCTTGGGACTAGGCTGCCAAAGGGTGTATACATTTATGTTCACTTGCTTAAGTTTTTGATTTTAGGGATTGCATTTTAAAAATTTAATTTCATTTTGAATTTATGTAAATTATTTGCATCATTTCAGGTAAAGTCATCAAAACTGGGTATATTCAGAGAAGCCTGGATTTTATTCTATTTCCCTCTGTTTATAGGTAGCTATTAAAAAATTGTATGGTTCGTTCTTCTGTTTTAAAATATGTATTTGCATATACATGCATATCTTCATATCTACCCCTTTTAAGAACTGTATACAAACTTCACATCGAAATCTTTACTTAGCTGTTTTTCCTGGCGACTACTTCCTGACACAATACTTATTTTGACAGATGCACAGCACTCCAATGTGTGGATATACCATTCTTTATTCAATCATTTTCTATTCACGGGCATTTAAATTTTTTCTAGTTTTCTACTGTTACAGATAACACGGCAGCAAATGGTCATATGAACATATCTTTCCTTATTTTTGCCAGTGTGTCTCTGGGATAAATTTGTAGAAGTGCGATTGCTGGGCCAAATCATAATTTTTGTAGATGCACGGATTAAACACTGAAATGGAAAGCAGAATTTCAATTTTGGGAGGACGACCGTGAATTTTGATCTCTAGGTTCTTCCTCAGGGTAGTGGGATGCTCCGCCATGGGGATGGGACCTGCTCTCCTCTCCAGCCCCATTGAAGTTCTAGCACTTTTTTTTACCAACCACTATCCGTCTCTCTCTCTCGGCCATGCCATGCACCTTAAGAGATCTTAGTTCTCTGACCAGGGATTGAATCATGCCCTCTGCAGTGGCAGCCTGGAGTCTTAACCACTGGACCACCACAAGGAATTTCCCATTATCCATCTCTTGATGTAACAAGACTCCTGTGTGTCCCAGGCATCATGCTCATTCTATCCCTACATCCCAGGAAGAGAAGATTATTGGGAAAGCTGAGAAAACTGAGATTCAAAAACTCTCTCAAAATACAATAGCTAATAAGTGATGGAGCCAGCTTCAAAAATTGGTCAGTAGACTTCTGCAGGATGATGGAGTGAAGGTGTTTCCTGGTACTTTTCTCCAAATATTATCCAGTTTCTCCAATTACCATCAACAGAGAGAACAAGAAATAGGGAATTATGAAGCATTTAGAACCCAGAAAAATGATTCATGGCTTTGCCAAGAGGATGAAGCTCAAAACTAAGTGGCTGCAAGGTGTGTGTGAGCATTTGGATGAGTGTGCATTCAAGTCTGCACATAGCTCTGCTTCTTGCTTTTGTCATGCAGAATACAGGAAAGACTCAGATATGGATGCACAAGAGCCTCAGAATGCTCCATGAGGGGACTTCCCTGGCGGTCCAGTAGGTCAGACTCCGAATTTCCACTGCTTAGGTTCAATCCCTGATTGAACAGGGATCCCTCAAGCAGTGTCGTGTGGTCCCCCCATCCCCCCAAAATGCTGGGTGAGTTGGGACACTGGAAACAGTGGTCATTTGAAAGTTGATGTAAGAAGCAGTTAGGTATTTGATTCTCATCCCATTTCTGCAAGGGACCTAGAATTTAATCTTTGGAGAAACTGAGTCAGGGGATAAGATGAGGGGCTGGGAAAGACAGCTGTGTCTTGGTTTGCCTTAACAGGAAATCAGTAGATGATATCTAAAATTGATAAATCTGGAGAGAACAGCAAATGTGTATCATTTGGAGGCATAGCAGTAAAAAATAACCCAAGATGTTAAAGATGATTGCTTAAACAGAAATAAATATATAAATGATACAATGGGAGATAGATGAAATAAGAATGGCCAAATGTCAATAATCCTTGAAACTATATAACAAGTACTTGGAGATTCATCATACCATTCTATTTTTGTATATGTTTGAAAATTTCTCTAATCAAAAATTATAAAACCAAGGGTCACTTTAAATTACTATTATTATTAAAGCACCACTTGACTATTTTTTCTTTTTATTTTTTAAATTATGAAAGTATGATAACACATTTACAGGAGACTTGGAAAATATAAAACGAAGTTACATATAGTTACATTATATATTGCAATTATTTTTATGTCAATAAATTAAGATTTTTAGTTGAAGTTTCAATATCAAACTCTCAAAACTTAATAGAATGAGTATACAGAAAAGTAAAAGGATATAGTAGATCTGAAAACCGCTATGAACCAATTCAGCATAATTAAGATTTATACAATTTTCCCACAACAGTAGGATACAAATTCTATTCAAGTTCCTTTAGACTGTAAACTAGGAGACACTGGAACATATCCAGGGCATAAAGCAAGGTGCAAAAATTTCATGGTCTAAAGGAACTGAAATCTTACAAAATCTGTTCTCTTATTGTCCTGTTGTAGCCATGCATTCTGGGAAACAAACTCACTCAGGACAATGCAGATAGTGGAGTGCAGTTTATTACACCAGCAGGCCCAAGGCAGAGTCTCCTCTTAGCCAAGGACCCCGACCAGTTTTTGTGAAAACCTTATATACCCTAAGTATTAGGTTCCCTGAAACTAGTCTGAACAAAGGAAAAAGAAAGGTACAATCGAAGTTAATCCATGATCATATGCCTTAAGCCTCGGTAGTTAACAGTGAACAATTATCAATAGGCCTGTGGTCATACCCCAATAAGCATGATAGAATGTATGATTCTTTTCGGTTACACAGATAATTACGGTACTCTTTTAGGCGTTGGAGAGCCCTGGGGCTCTCCCTTCCGGGGGCCTGGTTTTACAGTTGGAATGTCGTTTCCATAGATACTGGGCCTAGCTCAAAGTCCACAGTCCGGCCCAAGATGGAGTCCCGCTTTCAAGATAGAGCCTGTTCTGTTTCCTCCTTCAGTATAATTATGTTAGAAACTAATATCAACCTGCCTGACTTCAGACTCTACTACAAAGCCACAGTCATCAAGACAGTATGGTACTGGCACAAAGACAGAAATATAGATCAATGGAACAGAATAGAAAGCCCAGAGATAAATCCACGAACCTATGGACACCTTATCTTTGACAAAGGAGGCAAGGATATACAATGGAAAAAGACAACCTCTTTAACAAGTGGTGCTGGGAAAACTGGTCAACCACTTGTAAAAGAATGAAACTAGAACACTTTCTAACACCATACACAAAAATAAACTCAAAATGGATTAAAGATCTAAATGTAAGACCAGAAACTATAAAACTCCTAGAGGAGAACATAGGCAAAACACTCTCCGACATAAATCACAGCAAGATCCTCTATGACCCACCTCCCAGAATATTGGAAATAAAAGCAAAAATAAACAAATGGGACCTAATGAAACTTAAAAGCTTTTGCACTACAAAGGAAACTATAAGTAAGGTGAAAAGACAGCCCTCAGATTGGGAGAAAACAATAGCAAATGAAGAAACAGACAAAGGATTAATCTCAAAAATATACAAGCAACTCCTGCAGCTCAATTCCAGAAAAATAAATGACCCATTCAAAAAATGGGCCAAAGAACTAAACAGACATTTCTCCAAGGAAGACATACAGATGGCTAACAAACACATGAAAAGATGCTCAACATCACTCATTATTAGAGAAATGCAAATCAAAACCACAATGAGGTACCATTACACGCCAGCCAGGATGGCTGCTATCCAAAAGTCTACAAGCAATAAATGCTGGAGAGGGTGTGGAGAAAAGGGAACCCTCTTACACTGTTGGTGGGAATGCAAACTAGTACAGCCGCTATGGAAAACAGTGTGGAGATTTCTTAAAAAACTGGAAATAGACCTGCCATATGACCCAGCAATCCCACTTCTGGGCATACACACTGAGGAAACCAGATCTGAAAGAGACATGTGCACCCCAGTGTTCACCACAGCACTGTTTATAATAGCCAGGACATGGAAGCAACCTAGATGCCCATCAGCAGATGAATGGATAAGGAAGCTGTGGTACATATACACCATGGAATATTACTCAGCTGTTAAAAAGAATTCATTTGAACCAGTCCTAATGAGATGGATCAAACTGGAGCCCCTTATACAGAGTGAAGTAAGCCAGAAAGATAAAGAACATTACAGCATACTAACACATATATATGGAATTTAGAAAGATGGTAACGATAACCCTGTATGCAAAACAGAAAAAGAGACACAGAAGTACAGAACAGACTTTTGAACTCTGTGGGAGAAGGTGAGGGTGGGATGTTGCGAAAGAACAGCATGTATATTATCTATGGTGAAACAGATCACCAGCCCAGGTGGGATGCATGAGACAAGTGCTCGGGCCTGGTGAACTGGGAAGACCCAGAGGAATCGGGTGGAGAGGGAGGTGGGAGGGGGGATCGGGATGGGGAATACGTGTAAATCTATGGCTGATTCATATCAATGTATGACAAAACCCACTGAAATGTTGTGAAGTAATTAGCCTCCAACTAATAAAAAAAAAAAAAAAAAACTAGTATCAAAAGATATTTGAAAATAACCCACGTATTTTCAAGTGCAATGTGACATTTACCAAGAGAAATCTTTGACTTAGACATTGAAAGCCTCAATAAAGTGAGAAGATTGAAAAACACAGAGGGAAGCACCACTTGAATTTTATATACACATACACAGACGTACATGTGGCTTCCCTGATGGCTCAGCACGTGAAGAACCTGCCTCCAATGCAGGAGGCCGAGGTTTGCATCCTGGGTTGGGAAGATACCCTGGCGGAGGACATGGCAACCCACTCCAGTATTCTTGCCTGGAAAATCTCATGGACAGAGGAGCCTGGTGGAATGGTCTGTGGGGTCACAAAGAGTTGGACATTACTGAAGTGGCTGAGCACTCATACATACATACATATATATGTTTATTTATTTGTTTGACTGCACTGAGTCTTAGGCTTGTGGAATCTTTGGCATATGGAATCTTTAGTTGCAGGAGTCAGGTTTTTTTTTTTTAAGCTGTGGCATATGAGATCTAGTTCCCTGACTAGGAATTGAACCTGGCCTCCTGCGTGGGGAGCACAGAGTCTCAGCCATTGGACCACCAGGGAAGTCCCACCACTTGACTTTTGAAGTTGTTTACCAGGAATACCCTGCTGGCAAAACAACAACAAACCTGGTTTGTTCACTCCCGAGTCTATGGTCTTAAGCAATTAAAGTCAGGACCACAGCAGATGTCCTGGAGGAAGCCCTGGTGTCTGGGATTAAAAACTGGAGAGTTTGGGAAAGTTGTCCAGCCTCTCTGGGCTTCAGACTCCTCATCTGTACACTGAGGAGTTTGAACCAACTCCAGAGTCTATAATATTAGGATTTAGAAGGGTGGGAGCAGACTGTGGCAATGGAATGGGACAAGGTGGGTTGGAGGGGAGTGTATTAAGATTTCTATGAGAAAATGAGGATTAAAAGGAAAGTGAAGATTCACTGCTGTCAGGGAATTTTAAATTAAGGGTTGCTTCCACTTTTCCTTATTTTCTTCTCCAATGCTTTGTAATCCTCTTCAGCCAATTTAGGAAATGCCTCTCTGTGCTCAGGGAGGATTATATTTCAATAGAAGCAATATTTGATTATGTGGAGGAGCTTAGCAGGGACCAGTGAATACCACTGGTGACGGTGACTAATGAAAGAACAGGGCCGATGGCATGTGAATGGGAGAAGTGTTGTGTGGCTGTGCTCTCAGCCTTAGTTAAATCAACGGGTCCAATTTGGTCTGCTGAACAAACATATTTATGGAGGTTTATTGAACACAAAATTAATTTCTGAGACATTAATCTAAAGAGAACTCGACTGACAGCAACAGTGGTGGTGTTTAATGGAAGACAGAGTGAACAAATGAGCCAGGCCTGCCACAGCACTCCCTTTTGTTGAGAAAATATGAGTATCCCCAGGGCTTTCATAGACTCTAATCCCTTCTTTTGAACAATACTGCCTCCAAACAGACCAAGTGAGCAAAACAGAATCCTGAAGAAGGCACAATCTAAGAGAAAAACATCCTGAAGTCGCCATGGTTTCAGGAGGAGATGCCATCTGCTGTGGACGCATCTTCTCTTCTGCTTTTGTTTTCTTTGTGAATATGCTTGGGGAGGGGTTTGTTTTACATGAGACTCTAACCTGTCTTGTCTCACTGTGGTCAACAGACCAACATTAGCAGCATCCCCTAAAAGCTGTTAGAAATGCAGACTCTCAGGCGCAGCCCAACACCTGCTGAATTTGAATCTACATTTTAACCAGATTCCAGACGATTTGTAAGCACATTAGAGCTTGAGAGGGCCTCCCTGGTGGCTCAGATGGTAGAGAATCTGCCTGCAATGTGGGAGACCTGGGTTCAATCCCAGGGTGGGGAAGATCCCCTGGAGGAGGAAACGGCCACCACCCCAGTATTCTTGCCTGGAGATTCCCATGGGCAGAGGAGCCTGGCTGGGCCACAGTCCATCGGATTGCAAGAGTTGGACACAACTGAGCGACTAACACACATAAGAGCTTGAAAAGCTCTGTTTCATCAAGTCCTCCCCTTTATGAGGGAAAAGTATGGGCAATCTAACCTTGAATAGTGCCGAAAACTGAGGACAGTTGGTATTTCTGCCCCCCTCCAAATTAGAAAACTAAAGATGGATGCAGAAAATTTGAAACAAAAGGGAGAAGTACAAAGGAAAAGATAGTCATCTGTAATTTTGTGAATGTAACTACAATGAACATTTTAGAGTGTGTCCCTCCTACCTTTGTTCTGTGCACGTTCTGTGTCTTTTTATAATACAAAAGATAATTCCTCATTCAGTCATTTAGTCATTCAACACTTGTTGAGCATTTGGGAGGTACTGGGTGCTGAGGATACAGTGATGAATAAGATTGATAAGTTTCCTGGGGAACCCAGTGTGTAACCATGTGAGACTTAACCAGTTCCTTACTGTGGAGGGGACCCTTGAGTCTCTGAGTCCCCTTGCCCAGTCTCTGGCTTCTTGTTCCTCTATATCTCTGTGGAGCTAACCCTCTGGAGACCCAATGTTCTCTTCCAAATCTGCCCTAACTGGTCTTCCCCTCATCTAGAGACTACCCCCTTTAATCCACCCTTCCTTGAGGTCTTGTTAATTATTAGGTGAGCTAACATTTATTGAGTGCTTACAGTATACTAAGCACTGTATTAAGTGCTTTGCATGTATCATCTCCTATCCTTGCAACAACCCTATTTGGTAGATAAATCATCCTCATATTTCAGAGAGTTGCCCAAGGTCACCTAGGCAGTCAGTAACTGGCAATCACATCCCAGGGCTAGCATTGATCTGATATACTGGTTCATGCTAGAGTGTTAATGGGTAGTAAGTAGCATGTGTCTAATCTGTGCATTTAATAGGGAACTGCTAGAGAACAGACAAGACACCTTAACCCAAAAGAAGGAATCTCTGATCTTAATGTCTTAGGAAGAGAGGAAGATCAAGTTGGGTAGAGGGAGTTAGAAGAGGATCTTCTGTGTATACCCCATTTCACATCATTCAGTTTTTTAGTGACCTTGTTGCTTTGTTTGGTTAAACGGGAAAAGAAACCAAAAAGAAATTTCAGTTGCTGACTCTATAAGCCCTTTTAGAAATTTGACCTCCTACAACATTGTCTATTTTAAATCCCTAGCCAGGCAATTGTTGACCCAGAAGCCTCCTCCTCATTTTTTAAAAGTATAAATATAGTTGATTTGCTACAAGGCAAATTGCCCTGGTAGCTCAGTTGGTAAAGAATCTGTCTGCAGTGCAGAAGACCCAGGTTCGATCCCTGGATTGGGGAGATCCCCTGGAGAAGGACATGGCAACCCACTCCAGTGTTCTTACCTGGAGAATCCCATGGACAAAGGAGCCTGGTGGACTGCAGACCTTGGGGTCGCAAGAGCTGGACACAACCGAGCCACTGAACCACCACCACAGTTGATTTACAATGTTGTGTTAGTTCTAGGTGTACAGCAGAGTGAACTTTATATATACATATGTGTTTCTTCCTTCCTCTTTCTCTATCCCTCTTTCCCTTTCTTTTTCTCTTCCTTCCTCCCTCTCATCCTTCCTTCCACTCATTCTTCAAGACTCAACCTGGGGGTGGGGGGAGCTAAGATGGTGGAGGAATAGGACGGGGAGACCACTTTCTCCCCTACAAATCCATCGAAAGAACATCTGAACGCTGAGCAAACGTCACAAAACAACTTCTGATCGCTACCTGAGGACATCAGGTGCCCAGAAAAGCAGCCCATCGTCTTCGAAAGGAGGTAGGACAAAACATAAAAGACTCAACCTGGGGACTTCCTGCTCCTTGAAGTCTGATGTGCATTGCCAAGCCTGAGCTGCCTCTTCTCTTCTGTCTTCCCACTGTGTAGTTGCAGGGCTCTGAGTATGTGATTGGTGTCTCTGAGCCTCAGCCCCTCATCTGTGAGGTGGGAATAATCCTAGGGTCTGCATTGTAGGACTGTGGCAGAAGACTGTAGGAGATACGTTTAGCTTCATGACCAGCATATGGTAAATACTGATGGTAATTGTTGCTTCTCATCCTACAGCATTTAATCTTTATTTGCGTGTCAGTTCTCCCCCTCCTTTGGGGCTTACCTTGTAGCTCAGCTGGTAAAGAATCCGCCTGCAATGCGGGAGACCTGGGTTCGATCCCTGGGTTGGGAAGATCCTCTGGAGCAGAGAAAGGCTACCCACTCTAGTATTCTGGCCTGGAGAAGTCCATGGACTGTATAGTCGACGGGGTTGCAATGAGTCGGACATGACTGAGTGACTTTCACTTCACTTTACTTCTCCCTCTTTGACTTCTGTAGTGCAAAGTCAACATCTTACTCATTTTTATATATCTTGGCGAAGAAAGATGGATCCCAAATTGTTCAGTGAAAGTACTAGTAGGGAAAAAGAGTCAGCGCTCATATTAGACAAGAAATTAAGACACGATTTCATTTATGGTGATATCTCATGCCCTGGGGAGGAGACACTTAGAGCTGATGGTCGGTATGAGTAAATATTTAACATGTTTTCAAAGTATTGATAAAAATCCTGAGTTGGTAAATATCCAGTGATCTTGCCTCTCCCTTTGTATTTGTTGCCGTAGCAAATGGTTTGGGTATTATTCAGTGTCAGGTTTTGTAGTTATAGGTTTAAGGAGAACTTGTTATTGGTTTAGGGGAGATTTATGCTGATCAGTGAATTGAAAAATACCTATAAAATGTTAAAAGATCCAGTAGTAGTAGGTATTAGAAGAAAAAACCTTTAGAGCAAATTGATAATATTATGGTGATAGAAAAAGTGTGTCTGTGTGTGTTTATTCACACAAATAGCCTTATACATATCAAGTCATGTTGACACTGATTTGGGTGCAGACTCATCTTCATTACTACTGCAGATGAAGTGAGTGGACTCTGGTAGTTTGGGGTTGAATTTGTTCCAAAGGACTTTCTATCTGATACAAGGGATTTAAATTATTTATGAACAAGGATTTCTTGAGACTGTCTTAAGTTGTTACCTGCTTCCCAGGTTACAGAGAAAAGTCTAGGGGTAACCTTTCCTTGGGTTTATTTTTTTTAAAATATGGGTTAGTTTGTTATAATAAAAAATTCTGGTTAATGAATTTCTTGGGGAATTTTATGCAGATAAAGAAAAATGTGAATAGAATATAACTACATATAAATTCCACAAATGTCTTAGGTTATTATTAACAAAGGAAGACTGTGTTTCTCAAAGGACTAAAAATGACCTAGGACAGTGTTAGACCTCTTAAGATTAAATAATAGCAATAGTTACTATAATTACAATGTTGAATTTCTCCTAGAGGCTCAATAATAATTGTCTCCCAGCTTCTGGTTGAACTCTCTGGCCTCCTCTGACTGACAGCTGAGTTTGAAATGAAGAACTCTCCTTCCAGATGGCCACTCTGATATAGCATCTGCAGCCTCCGAAGTTTGGGGTCATGCCTATTGCTCCAGCTTCCTGTTTAAGAAGGAAGTATTCTTGGCTTGCAGCTAGGTTGCATGCTTAAGCTTTGTTTCCTTTTAATTTGTTTTTCCTTTCAGCACAGCATTATTTCCTTTGTTGACTGCAATGACCAATGGGACACAAATTATATTTTGAGTATGTTCTGAGTAAAGAGCCCACCTACTAATGCAGGAGACGCAGGTTTGATTCCTGGGTTGGGAAGATCCCCTGGAGGAAAAAATGGCAACCCACTCCAGGAGTATTCTTGCTTGAGAAATCCCATGGATACTGGGGCTTGGCAGGCTGCAGTACATAGGGTTGCAAAGAGTCAAACATGACTTAGCGACTAAACAACATGTTACCTGGGCCAGATCCACCATGGCAGCCCCCTTTTCAATCAGTTTAATCAAGATCCCCAGAACTCCTCTATGAACAAAAAAGTACCTTAGACAAGTGGCCACACACACAGTCAGACCATCAGTGTCCTCTCTGAGATTTGTTCTGATCTAGTCTGAAGGGGAATGCCTTTATCCACCTGTCAATCATCATTCATCATGCATCCATCATTCATTCATGAAATGAACATTAAATATGTACTAAATGTCAGGCACCTTTGTAGGTTTTAAGGATATGAATGAGTTTCTGTTTTCAGAAAGTCCATACGTAAACAGGGAGAAAGACCCTTAGACATTAGGGTGACTAGTACACTGTTACGGGGTGTGTACATATGATAGGGCTTGGTGGTATAATCTTTAAAGATTTCTTGGAAGGTAACTCATCTGCTGGGGCTCTTGGGTGGAATCAAGAACTCTGAACTTGTCCCATTTGCTCAGTGGTGAGTCACTGGGTGAGTGGGGGTAGGCAGAGAGGACAAATAGAAATATTTTCAGTTGAATACACCTGACATTCTCAGGTGTAGAATGTGTAATCAGAGAGAATTTTATAGGTGGTGCTCTTTGAAAATGGTGTGATGTGGTGATAGACTGCCTTATAGTGAGCAGAACTTGTGAATATTTCAGGTATTTTTATACTCTTTGTGACTCTTGGAGCAATGGTTAGGCAATGACTTGTCTTTGTCCATGACACACCAGCCTTACTCACTGGGGTCAGCCTTCAGAAGGGGTATTCCAGACCTTGACCTTGTGGGGCTGGTGAGAGACTGGGATGGGAATGGGCCTTTAAAATGGCTGAAGAAATAAGCTTTGGAACTTCCCTGACCTGGCTTTTATTCCTAGGTCTTCTACTTAACTTGGCCATGTTTCTTAACATTCTAAGTTTAAGTTTTCTTTATTTGTAAAATAGAATAAAACCTGCTTCATATGTTTGTATTTGAGAATTAAATAAGGTGATGCAGGTTCGATTGAATTCTCCAGTAGCAGACTCTGGGTTGAGGATTTATGTGAAATGATTTATTAGGGAGCAGACTTAGGAAAGATTGTTTTTATGTAAGAAGAGATGCAATTATATATATTTATTTTCCTCAGTGCCTCACTGATTTGAAATTCCATCCTTTAAATATATAACTAATGCTTTGTTTCCATTCATCATTGTTTTAATAACTGTAGATTTATATATCACATTTAATATGATGGAATTAATCCCCTTCATTATTATCATTTTGGGAATATTCTGGCTATCCTGACACCTTTGTTTTTCCAGATGAACTTTATAATCATTTTAATCAAGTGTCTAGAAAAGTTATTTAGGAATTTTCATTGAGCAGTAGTTCAATTATAGATGTGGAGAAGTAACATTTAAAATCTTTTAATCTTCCTATAGAAGAACATAACATCCCTCTCCATATTTCTATGTTTTTTTTTTAAGATCCTTTAATACAATTTTATAGTTTTAATCTGATAGGTCATGTACTGGTTTTTGGGATTTACTCATATGTACTTTACATTAATGTGATGGGATCTGTTTTTATATTTGTGATTTCTAAGTGAATTTTTTTCTTGGTGAAAAAGAAGCTCACTGATTTTCTGCACATATTTTATAGTCAATCGCTTTATTGGATTTGCTTGTTATTTCCAAAAGTTTTTCAATTGATTTTTTTGTGTTTTTTGAGGAATGCAGTGACAATTATACAAATAGTGGGAAAGGTGCTTTCTCATTTAGAATATTAATGCTTTTTTTTTATTGTTTAGTATGTTTATCTGTTCAAGACCTTTTATCAGATACTTATTTCACTATTAAGCAGGATATAAGTTATTGGCTTTGTGTATATATATGTCATTAATTCTATTGAACTTCTAAAAAAATTTGGATGTTGTGCTTTTTGGAAACCTCTCAGGATTATCACATGATTTCCTGTGATTCATTAATATGAAGAGATACAATATTAGATTTCCTAATTTTGTATTGTGCTTACCTTCCTGGAATAAATCCCACTTGAGTTAATTTCTAAAATATCCTAAGAGTCTATTGCTATTATATTCTGACTTTTCATGTATGTGTGTGTATATATATATATATATATATTTATTTATAAATATTGGAGTGATTTTTTAAAAAAAAAATATCATGGACGAATTCTGCTATGAGCACAATGTCAGTGTCTTTAACAGAATGAAGACATTTTCTTCCTTTCCTTTTTCTCTGGAGTGTCCTAAATAGCACGTGCTATGTGTGTGCTCAGTTGCTCAGTGGTATCTGACTCTTTGTCACCCCATGGACGGTAGTCTGCCAGGCTCCTCTGTCCACGGGATTCTCCAGGCAAGAATACTGGGGTGGGTTGCCATTCCCTTCTCCAGGGAACCTTCCCAGCCCAGGGATCGAATCTGGGTGTTTGTGTCTCCTGTACTGCACGTGGATCCTTGACCTGCTGAGCCATAAGGCAAGGTCCCCACCCCCTGCCCACCCCCACCCCGCTCCAAATAGCATATGAGGTTTGATTTTGAAACAACTTATTCCTGAAACAGTTTAAAACTGTCACTTTTTTTGTGGAGTAGTTGCTGACAATTTCCCCAGTTTGATCTGTGGAGATAGGAGAAAGTGAATTATTTTCAGCTTCTCTTATCAAAGGGAGTCGTCTGTGAACACTTTAGCTATTAACTGAACCTAGAATTGGCTTTTCTGGGAGGTGATTTCCTTTTCTTATGAGAGGACACCCAGGGGCATCTGCAGCTGTGTTAGCTGCCTCCCAGGTTTGGGGGATGGGAACTTAGTGTACCAACTTGAGGACTTGGTCACCACCCGCCTCCGCCTCCTCCAGGACAAAACTTGATTGAGAAGAAGAGAAAAAACAGGGAAAGCTGGGTGCTTAAATCCTGTCCCTGCTTTGTCCTCCCTGCTCCTTCCCCCTAGGGACCTTGTCACTTGTATGTAAAAATCGGTATTAACCAAATGTTTTTGAATGCCTCTTAAACATCTCCCAAAGAAAATCCCACAGGCCCAATTCTCCCTGTCTCTTTGCCCTTCAAAGGCCTTCCCTTTGGTGTTCTTCATTCTATTAATGGCACCTCCACCCACTCACTTTCTCAAAGCAAGAATTTGAGCTTAGCTCTCTCATATGGTGCATTGACAATATCTCTCAAATTCATCTCTTTCTCTCTCCTCATTGCTGTCTTACTCCAGGTCCTTAAATCTGGTCACTTCACTATAGTATTAACCTTTTCCTCAGTCTCTTATTGCAGTCTTTCCCCCTGGTGTGCTCTCATTCATCAAATCTCCCATTCTGCCAGAGTGATCTTTTAAAAAATGATTTTGATTTTTTATCAAAGTACTCTATATATATGTTTAGTTGAAAATATAAAATACAAGTCTACACTTAACTATTCTGCATTTTTTTTAATCAAAAAAGCTTTGAATCAAAACCACAGTGAGATAGCCTGTCACACCTGTTAGAATGGCTGTTATCAAAACAACAACTAACAAGTGTTGGTGAGGACGTTTCCCTGTTGTACCTCCAGAGAGACTTGACCTTGACCCACACAAATTGGTTGAAATGTGTGTCTTCTTTAATGGCGTTGTGTAGCTTTCAAAATATACTCTGAGCTGCTTTAATGCTCGACTCTGCCTGTAGCTTTTCCCTCAAGGTCTGCACCCTTCCTTTGCTTTTCCATGATGTCTTTGTTTTTGCTTTTTTCAAAAATATTTATTTATTTGGTTGTGTCGGGTCTTAGTTGTGGCCTGTGGGATCTCTCACTGCAGAACGCAGACTCTCTAACTGTGGCCTGTGGGCTTGAGCTTAGTTGCTCTACAGCCTGTGGGATCTTAGTTCCTGGAAAGAGGTGCTTTGAATGCCTCTCTCAATGCTTATTACACTGCATTGGTTCTATGCAGCTGTCTCTTCTCTTTCCAGTGAGCTTCCTGAGGGCGGGGGCTGGCTTCTGTTAGCTTTTCATCCTGAGACATTAGAGGAACTCAGTGTTTGTTGAATGGATATAAACAAAGCTACCGTAACCTTTCTTTCTTAGGCTTGTCACCTCAAAGTATGGTTTGTTAAAGAACTGCTCCTCCTAGAATTCACTAAAAGAGGGAAAAGTGGGACAGGAAGGGGGGAGAAGTGAGGCAAGAATATAATTTTAGGCAAAATTAATTAATAACAGCCTCTGCCTACTCCTTTAGGCAAACCCTGGAGGGTTAACGGTTCCTCAGAGTTTGTCCAAACTTGAGGCAACAGAGTTGGGTTTTTATAATCCCATGGGCTAAGGTCTGTCCTGGGATGAGGCCACCAACCAGCCTAGTTGATTCAGGACTATCCTGGTTTTAGCATGAGAAGTCTCTTTCCCAGGAAACCCTTCAGCTGGGGCAAGGATAGTTGGCAGCACTAACAGACACTTCCAGCTCTCTCTACTTGCAGGAAGAGTGACCCCAGTAACCCAAAGGAAGTCCTTGGAAGAGTCACAGTCATCAGAGGCAGTGGTGGGCAGAATGATGCCCCTCCCCACAAGATATCCACATCCTAATCCCCAGAAAATATGAGTGCTTTATCTTAGATGACACAAGGGACTTTGCAGATGTGATTGAATTAAGGATCTTGAGCTGGAGAGATTATGCTGGATTATGCAGGTGGGCCCAGTATAACCACCAGGATCCTTGGAAGTGGAAGAGGGAGGCAGGAGAGTCAGAGGAGTTGTGATGACAGAAGTGAGATTAGAATGATGCCTTTGCTGGCTTTGCAGATAGGGCTGCAAGCCAAGGAATGCAGTCAGCCTCTAAAAGTTAGAAAGGTAGATGGATTCTCTTCTAGTATCTCCCAAAGGACTATAACCATGTGACGTTGATTTTAGCCCCGTGAGACCTATTTTATATTTCTGATTTCTAGAACTGCAAGATAATAAGTACATGATGTTTTTGTCTTATTTATTTATTTTTGGCTGCGCTGGGTCTTTGTACTGTGTGGGATTTCTCTAGTTGCAGAGAGTGGGGGCTCTTCTCTGGTTGCGTGTTTGGGCTTCTCATTGAGGTGGTTTCTCTTATTGTGGAGCCTGGACTCTTGGGTGCTCCGGCTTCAGTAGTTGTGGCTCCTAGGCTCTAGAGCACAGGTTCAATAGTTGTGGCACATGGGCTTAGTTGTTCTGTGGTGTGTGGGAATCTTCCCAGACCAAGGATCAAACCCGTGTCTTCTGCATTGGCAGGTGGATACTTTACCACTGAGCCATCAGGGAAACCCAGTACGTGATGTCTTAAGTCACTAAGTCAGTGGCAATTTGTTATGGAAGCAATAGGAAATTAATACAAAGGCAAAGATTTATTGAACAAGGGAGAAGGGGTACCCCAGTGATCCCTACCCCCTTTAATAAGACTGTAAGGTAACAGTTGATGAATTAGTATCAAGCGAGGGAAGTATGGCATAGTGATTAAGCTTGGGGTTCTGGAATTTGCTAATCATTGATTATATCTCAGCTTGCACTTTTTAGTTTTAACATAAGTCATTCTGAACCTCAGTGCCTCATGTGTAAAATGAGAATGATAGCAAAACCTAAGAGCTGTTCTAAGGGTTAAATTAAATGAATATGGGAAGTGCCTGATGTGCAGAAAAATCTCAATGCAGGTATTGCTGGTAGCACAGGGGGATCCCACTCAGCTGTGAAAGTCTAGAGACAGCATAAGGTGGACATCAAGCTGGGCGAATATGAGGGATTAGAATCACTTAACTTGCCCAGAGGTTCCAAGGTTTGTGTTTATATACAGTATGTACCTATGAGAGTTCTATATGTCACCACAGTGGGAATTATATCATGCTGAGTCCAAGTGTAGAACACATCACTGTATTTTAAATTACTTAAAAGAGGTAGGGAGTTGTTGAATATTGTACATCAGGCTCCTGCGTATGTATATTAACACTTTTCCATTCATGGTTTGTTTTTTTAAAGGATGACTTTCACCTTCTTTCTTGCTGTTTTCCTGAGGTCTGTGTTAAGCCCATTATACTTGGGTCAGTCTTTCTTCCCAAGGTTATCTGGGGGGTATTTTCCCAAGTGCTTTGATGTGCTAAGCAGCCATAATTCAGTTCAGTTCAGTTCAGTCACTCAGTCATGTCCGACTCTTTATGACCCCTTTGTGCAGACATGAACTGCAGCACGCCAGGCCTCCCTGTCCATCACCAACTCCTGGAGTTCACCCAAACTCACATCCATTGAGTCGGTGATGCTATCCAACCATCTCATCCTCTGTCGTCCCCTTCTCCTCCTGCCCTCAATCTTTCCCAGCATCAGGGTCTTTTCAAATGAGTCAGCTCTTCGCATCAGATGGCCAAAGTATTGGAGTTTCGGCTTCAACATCAGTCCTTCCAATGAATACCCAGGACTGATCTCCTTTAGGATGGACTGGTTGGATCTCCTTGCAGTCCAAGGGACTCTCAAGAGTCTGCTCCAACACCACAGTTCAAAAGCATCAATTTTTTGGCACTCAGTTTTCTTTATAGTCCAACTCTCACATCCGTACATGACCATTGGAAAAACCGTGGCCTTGATTAGACGGACCTTTGTTGGCAAAGTAATGTCTCTGCTTTTTAATATGCTGTCTAGGTTGGTCATGACTTACCTTCCAAGGAATTAACGTCTTTTAATTTCATGACTGCAATCACCATCTGCAGTGATTTTGGAGCCCCCCAAAACTAAAGTCTGCCACTGTTTCCACTATTTCCCCATCTATTTGCCATGAAGTGGTGGGGCCAGATGCCGTGATCTTAGTTTTCTGAATGTTGAGCTTTAAGCCAAGTTTTTCATTCTCCTCTTTCACTTTCATCAAGAGGCTCTTCAGTTCTTCTTCACCTTCTGCCATAAGGGTGGTATCATCTGCATATCTGAGGTTATTGATATTTCTCCCAGCAATCTTGATTCCAGCTTGTGCTTCCTCCAGCCCAGCATTTCTCATGATGTACTCTGCATATAAGTTAAATAAGCAGGGTGACAATATACAGGCTTGATGTACTCCTTTTCCTAATGGGAACCAGTCTGTTGTTCCATGTCCAGTTCTAACTGTTGCTTCCTGACCTGCATACAGGTTTCTCAAGAGGCAGGTCAGGTGGTCTGGTATTTCCATCTCTTTCAGAATTTTCCACAGTTTATTGTGATCCACACAGTCAAAGGCTTTGGCATAGTCAATAAAGCAGAAATAGATGTTTTTCTGGAACTCTCTTGCTTTTTCGATGATCCAGCGAATGTTGGCAATTTGATCTCTGCCTTTTCTAAAACCAGCTTGAACATCTGGAAGTTCACAGTTCATGTGTTGCTGAAGCCTGGCTTGGAGAATTTTGAGCATTACTTTACTAGTGTGTGAGATGAGTGCAATTGTGTGGTAGTTTGAGCATTCTTTGGCATTGCCTTTCTTTGGGATTGGAATGAAAACTGACCTTTTCCAGTCCTGGGGCATAATTGGGGAATGTTTAACAAACAACCACTAAGTTGCTATCAGAAGTGGGAGGACTGGTGTAACTAGTAATTTTGTAATACTGAGTGAGGTTCAGCTGCAACTATGAAGTCACTTAGTGTGTCGGATCAGGGTCAGCTCAATCTGGAAACTTACAGACTCTCTCTGTTATCTGGGTGCCTGCTGTTCAGGTGGGTGGTTACCCTTTTTAAAAAATTCATTTCCATTGGAAAACAACTAAAACTCAAATCAGCTAATGTGGAGACTTTTAAAGAACTTTTCAAGGAGGCCAAAGCAGTTGATTATAGGAAGGAGGTGGGAACCTTCCAGAAGTGGTGTGTCTGCGGTCTGCCCTGTCCTTCCTCTCTGCCCAGGACACATAACACAGAGCTGTTGGTCATCCTAGCAAGGCTTTCTTCTACATTCCAGGGCTGTCACTGGTTTGGTCTGAATCTGTTTTACACGTGGTGCATTTTCTCCCTGGGTGCAATGGTGACAGAGCAGGGGCTGGAGCCGGGTGCGGGGGAGGAGGTTTGTAACCCCAGGGGTGGGGTGGGGGGCCCCCGAGGCTTGGGGAAGAAGGGAGTGGGTGTGGGAGAGCCTGCTTTGCTCTGAGGCTGCACCAGCTCCTGGACAGGCTGAAAACCCTCTCTGAGGAGGACCGGTTAAAACAACAACCAAAGACATTAGTCAGACCTTATGGGATGATCTTACAGCCAGAGGAAAAGTGTCTAGATGGAAGAAGGAGGTGGGCAGTGGTGGAAAGATCAACCCGCCGCTCCTCCCCCAGAGCCCCGGGGGTGCAACCCTCCAGCTCCCCTCTCCGCTGTCCATCTGGCTGCCCTGGAGCCTGGCACCCCCCCAACATCCCCCCCACCCTGCCTCCACCCCTCGCCTTGTTCCCCAGATGAACTGCCCTGTCTGTGCCTGGCCTTAGGTGGAGGCTCTCAGGGATAGAGCTGTGTTTGTCTCCACTGTGTGTTGAACTTGGCAGGTGCCTACACATCTCCATCCAAGTCAAACCACCACCTTTCAGAAGAGAGGGCTGAGCCCAAAATCCACGGCTCGGGGCGGGCCCCGGGACCAACCACTGGTGGTTGGAAGCAAACGTTGTCCTCCTCCCATGCCAGCCTGCCGCTGGTGATGCCTGGGAAGGGAAGAAACAGGCGCTCAGGGCTGGAAGGCCAGGAGGAGGCTGGATGGCTGTGGGAAGTAGGAATGAGGGCGGCCACCCAGCCAGAGGTTCTTTAGCCCCCGAGAGCTGGCTGTTGCCTTGGAGGAACAAGCGGTTGTTGACCATGTGGATGCCACCTGGGTGAACACTTGTGTGCGCAGAAGCAGCTGGACGACAAGTTCCTATTGCTCAGGAACCAGATCTCCTACCAGGAAGCTCGGGAAAGATGAGGAGTCCATTCGGGAAGTGCCTCTCCCTCTTCTTTCACGTCCCCCAGCCCTTGTGGAGTCTGTTGCTCCCACATAGAGAGGCTGCCCACCAGGGACCAGGAAGGACATCCTGCAGATCAGAGAGGGCAGAGAGACCTCCAGCCCCAGGTTCTCATTTGAAAATCAGTGCCTGATGGTGAGGGCCCTCCTCCATTTTGCCAGTGACCGTGGCTTCCAGGCAGTTCAGAGAAGATGTCCAGACACCAGCTGCATCACATACTAGCTACATGACTTGGGCAAACGACCTGGCCTCTGTACAGACAGAGAACTAGTCTCAAGGTTTTGTAATAACTTATCCCTGGGTCAGGAAGATCCCCTGGGAATGGCAACCTACTCCAGTGTTCTTGCCTGGAAAAGTGTGTGGACAGAGGAGCCTGGTGGGCTACAGTCCATGGGGTCACGAAGAGTCGGACACGACTGAGTGACTAACTTTACCGTAAGGAAAAGGAACCTGAAAAATATATTTATGTTAAAAAAAACCTCAAAACCTAAGTGTCCATCAGTTGGTCAATGGATAAAGAAGATGTGGGATATATATACAATGGAATATTACTTGGTTATAAGAATGAAATCTTGCTATTTACAACAACGTGGATGCATCTGGAGGGCATTTTGCTGTGTGAAATAAATCAGGCAGAAAAAGACAAAGGCTGTTTGATATCACTTATATGTGAAATCTTAAAAACAAACAAGTGCACAGAGATGGAGAACAGATTGTTGGCTGCCTGAGGTGGGAGTGTGCGTAGGCACAATGGGTGAAGGAAGTCAAAAGGTGCAACCACCCAGTTACAAGATAACTCCTGGGCATGAAATGTATAGCATAGTGACTAGTTCCTAATACTGTACTGCATATTTGAAAGTTTGCTGAGGGAGTAGATAGTAAAAGTCCTCATCACACACACAAGTGTTCCCATCACAAGAAAAAATTTCTTTGTAACTCTGTGTGGGGATGGATGTTAACTAACTAGACTTACTGTGGTGGTCATTTTGTGATAGATACAAATATTGAATGATTATGTTGTACACCTGAAACTAATATACTTTATGTCAACTGTACCTCAAAAAAAAAAAAAAAAAGAACCTGAAGAAGTTACATGGAAAAACATCAGAACTTCGTTAAATCTTGTAACATGTATTTTATTGTTTACTTTTTTGATTGAGATGTATAACATCGCTAACAGTTTCGGTGCTTGTGTGCTTAGCCACTCAGTCATGTCTGACTGTTTGCCATTCCGTGGACCTTAGCCCGCCAGGCTCCTCTGTCCATGGAATTCTCCAGACAAGAATACTGGAGTGGGTTGCCATGCCCTCCTCCAGGGGATCTTTCCAACCCAGGGATCGAACCCAGGTCTCCTGCATTGCAGGCAGATTCTTTACCATCTGAGCCACCAGGGCCTTAAGCAGCTCTTGTTTGCAGCAAGGAGTTGGGTCACACTGCAGACTGGCTCTGTTGTATGGGGCTCCGGGTGTGTGTCTGTTGGCTGACATGTTTAAGAGCAGAAATGAGCCTGGGGGCTGAGTCTGAGAGACAAGAGAAAGAGGGCTGGTCCCAGCTCTCGTGTCCCTGTAGACCCAGCCCCCCAACAGGAGATACAGAGCATCCACCTACCCTGCTGAGATCTGCAGTATTCATAAGGGTTTGGATTGTCCTGGAGCTCAAAGGAAAGTGTGCCCTGCCGCTCAGGGGGTGCAGAATCCTACAGGGACTGGCACTGACACAGTAGCCAAGCTGGCAGCTAATTTCTAGCACGTTCAAAACGATAATATTTTTAGATGCAGTTGAAGAGCAAAGTTGACCTTGAGCTGGAGGAGGAAAGGTGAACATTATCGGGGATGAGCCTAACAGTGCATCAGTGAGCCCCCACGGTTCAGTGATGGCCTCGACGGGAATTATTAGAGAGCACTGCACCCATTTGGAATATTTTCGCCCTGACATACCTCCTTGCGTAGGTGTATTAATGGAGAAAAAGAGACGGAGAGAGGGAGAGGAAGCGGGACAGAGAGAGGGAGACCCGTCTTCTTTTTAAGAGAGGATCAATAATTAAGGATCAATACTTTGTGCAGTGAAGCTGCTGGTCCCAGGTTTCTGGTTTGCAGCAGTAGCTGCTACTTACTGAGGCTGCTTCCCCAGGGGAACGCAGGAAGCTGTCACGCTGTGCCAGCTCAACTGGGCCTCTGGAGTGCCCTTGCGCTGGGCAGTATTCGATAACTCACCACTGACAAAAGAGCTGCCAGACAGATGTAGGCAGACTTTTTTTTTTTGGATACGTACTGTATCACATTACCTTGGACAAACTGAGCTTGTCCTTAATTCGAACGCTCACCAGCCCCGCCACCCCCATGCCACTTCTCGGAGGATATAAGCACTGGATGCATTAACATAGAAATGTAGACAATAAGGTCCTGGAGAACCTGTTTTTCTGGAAGATCTCTACTGTGAAAGTCTGTGGTGTGGCAATCCATCCCTGGGACAGCACTGAAAACCCACAGAAAGCAGAGGGGGCGCTTGTCACTTGTCAGCCCCCACCTCTCCCGGCAGCCCAGAGTCCTCAGGGTCCTCTTCTCTGTGGGTTAGGAGCCAGGTTCTCTTCAGTCTCTTCAGGGGTGGGAGCTTCCCACTGTTAAACCAGCCCTGCCCCTCTTATTTATTTTTTCTAAGTACAATAGAAGTTTGCCTGCTTTATCATTTTAAAGCCCTGTCAACTTTATAGTAAAAAAATGACTCCTGCCAGTGTTTTATTTCGTGTTTCCTGGATCTAGAGATACTGAACGGCTCTTTTCATATGCTTACAATAGATATTCGTTGTGCTGTGTTGTAATTCTGTCTTTCCTCTGCTCATTTTTTCTATTGGTGTGATATATGTTTTTATTTTTTTTTAAATTGAAGTATGGTTGATTTACAATGTTACGTTAGTTTCAGGTGTAAAGTGACTCAGTTATATATATATATATTCTTTTTTAGATTCTTTTCCATTATAGGTTATTACTAGATATTGAATATTGTTCCCTGTGTTATATATTAGGTCCTTGTTGGTTTTCTATTTTATATATAGTAGTGTGTATTCCTTGGTGGCTCAGATTGTAAAGAGTCTGCCTGCAATGCAGGAGACCTGGGTTCAGTTCCTGGGTGGGGAAGATACCCTGGACAAGGAAATGGCAACCCACTCCAGTATTTATGCCTGGAGAATTCCATGGATAGAGGAGCCTGGTGGGCTACAGTCCATGGGATCGCAAAGAGTTGGACACCACTGAGCAACTAACACGTAACAGTGTGTATCTGTTAATCTCAGTCTCATAAATTTATCCCTCCCCTCTTTCTTTTTGGTAACCATAAGTTTGTTTTCTATGTCTGTGAGTCTCTGTTTTGTAAATACAAAGTTCATTTGTATCATTTTTTTTTATATTCCACATATAAGTGGTATCATATGATATTTGTCTTTCTTTGACTTAACTTCGCTTAGTTGGATCATCTCTAGCTCTGTCCATGCTGCTGCAAATGGCATTATTTTGTTCTTTTTTATGGCTGTTTTCGTTGCATGGGTGTGTGTGTATGTGTGTGTGTGTGTGTGTGTGTGTGTGTGTGTAAAACCATATCTTTTTTGTCCATTCATTTACCAATGGAGATTTAGGTTGTTTCCATTGATGGAAAAGAGTGGGATTACTGGATGATATTGTTTTAAAAATTAACTTCAAAGAACTCTCTATGACTTAAAACAATAGCCTTTATATTTTCATAGTTATTTTTAATATTTCTTTCCTAAGTTATAATTTGCCTTTTTGCTATTGTTGATTTTGATGGAAAGATATTTTTAAAAATTTATTTATTTTTTAATTGGAGGGTCATTGCTTTACAGAGTTGTTCTCGGTCAAACCTCAACATGAATCAGCCATAGGTATACATGTATCCCCTCCCTCTTGAACTTCCCTCCCATCTCCCTCCCCATCCCACCCCCCTAGGTTGATACAGAGCCTGATGGAAAGATATTTTTAATTTTATGGACTTGAATCTTTTGAAATCTTTTATCCATAGAAACACCTTCATTCTAGAAAAAGCTATCACTTACACTTTAGTCTATATTTTTACGTTCTTTAAAAGTGCTTAGCCCATATTTAACACAGATGAATTTTTGTTTATTGTGAAGTCTGAATGAAATCTAATTTCCCCCCCTTCAGAAATGACCATTCTCCCCAGTACCACTTGCTCAATCACCCATGTCTCCTTCTTAGTTTATGACCCCTATAATCTGTGCACAGCTGTGCTCTGCACAGGGCCTGATAACTCTAGACCTAGCTTTCCTGGAACCACTTTCATCATTATGAGTTTCTTCCCAGTATCGACCTGAAGTCTGCCCCTCTCTTACTTGTTGAGCCTTCTGTCCCGGTCGTCCCCAAATATGAGGGCCCCGTCACGTCGCCGTGTCAGAGCTGTGTCCGTGGCTCCGTGGGAGGACGGTCACCGTCAGAGCACCTTGCTGCCCAGCGCACTTCACTCTCGCTGTCTTCTTAGTGAGAGGCGTCATCCTCTGCGTCACGCTGTAGCCGCTGAGAGAGTTATCCTGTACCTCTGAGGGCAACTTTCTCAAAAAGGCTGGTGTAAGGAGAGTGGCCTCCACTGTCAAGGGAGAAGCGTTTTTCAAAATGTGTTGCTTCTTAAAGGCTTGCAAACAAGTCGGCATTACCCACGGGGAGTTGGATGGGTAGGTAGTGGTTCTGAGTTGTCAAGGGGATCAGGATATGCCACCCTAAGTATACCCCTTTGGTATAAAAGTTATTTTGAGTTCAAGGCATTTGATTACCTAAAACCCTCTATCTGTCTGAAAGCAGAACCTCTCCCACAAACTCAGTGGTCAGCCATACCCTCCCCAGGAACAACTCTAATCTTCTCAGAGACAAGAAGTTGGCACCGCATTCCACCAGACTTTGTGACAAAATTATCATATTCCTATCTGTTCTCCTTAGGGTCCATTTATCTTTCTAAAAAGTCATTTGTTTTTCCATTAGTACCCTTCTGCCCTCCTCATCTCCTGTTAAGATGTTATGTAAGGCCCAATTCTAACCGTGAGTCACGTTTTTTCCCCCTGTGAACTGTGTACAGCCATGAATAAATACCTGTCTTTTTTCTTGCTAATCTGTCTTTTGTCAGTTTAACTTGCACATCCCCAAGGACTAAACATAAGAGGGTAGAGAAAAAGTTGTCTTTCTCCCTGATAATCTGGAATGTGGCAGGTGCTAGAAAGAGAAACTCTCTGGGCACTTTTTAGGCCAGTTTGCCCACTTCCACCCTGTGGAAGAGACTAAGGGTATGAATGTGGTCTAACAGAGCTACCACCTTGGTGCCTGAGCTTGTGACCCTCAGTGCTCGCACAGGATCTATCCCTGGGCACGAACATGCAAGGGAAAGTGTGGGTCCAGCAGCCACAGTCTGGTGTGAGAAGCTGTGTTTGTCCTGGGATACCCGGATCCTGATTCTCTCCTGAATTACTGTACAAGGCGAAGGCTGCTTCCTTTGTGACTAAGTAACCTCCTGGGAGTTCTGGGCAATACAGTTTGGGTGGATGGCAAGCCTCAAGAGGGATATACTCAGCCAACTGTTAATGAGGCTTCTGTGTACTCAAGTAGGTAATTAGGGAAAGTAAAGAGATTGGACATGCATTTGTGGAGTGGCTCAAACCAGTTAAACCATCAAAACAGGTCGTATTAAATTAAACCAGCTGAACTAGATAGTTACTTGGCTATCCCTTCCAAATCTTGTTGGGAATATTACTATTTTTATAAAATAATCTTTAAAATAACTTCCCGTGAAAGTTCCATGGTTCTCTACTGATGTGTGTATGTGTGTGCGTGTGTCTCGTCGTGTCCGTCTCTTTGTGACCCCATGGACTGTAACCCATCAGGCTCCTCTGTCCATGGGCTTTTCCAGGTAAGAATACTGGAGTGGATTGCCATTTCCTCCTCCAGGGGATCTTCCCGACCCAAGGATCAAACCCGCATCTCTTGCGTCTCCTGCATTGGCAGGCAGATTCTTTACCACTAGCGCCACCTGCAGTGGTTGTGGGGAAATGGACATTTCTGTACATTAAAAGTGAGAGTCAAAAATTGGTGCAGCTCCTGTATTAGCCCATGTACAGCAAGCTGAGCAACTTCACTTATGAGAATTTGTCATACATATTCTTAGACATGTAAAATGATATATGTGTAAAGTTAGTCATTCCTGTGTTGTTTGAAACGGCTGTGATAGGAAGTTGAACATTGAACATTGTGTGTGTGCTCAGTCATGTCCGACTCTTTGTGACCCCCATGGACTGTAGCCCACCTGGCAGGCTTCTCTGTCTGTGGAATTTTCCAGCAAGAATACTGGAGTGGGTTGCCATTTCCTCCTCCAGGGGATCTTCCTGACTCAGGAATTGAACCCGAGTCTCTTGAGTCACCTGCATTGGCAGGAGGATTCTTTACCACTACACTACCTGGGAAGCTCTATGATAGGAAATAACCTATTATAAGTATCCCTTGAGAGGGCACTGATTAAATAAGTGTGAAAGTGAAAGTCGCTCAGTCATGTCCAACTCTTTGAGACCCCATGGACTATACAGTCCATAGAATTCTCCAGGCCAGAATACTGGAGTGAGTAGCCTTTCCCTTATCCAGGGGATCTTCCCAACCCAGGGGTTGAACCCAGGTCTCCCACATTGCAGGCAGATTCTTTACCAGCTGAGCTACTAGGGAAGTCCAAGAGTACTGGAGTGGGTAGCCTATCCCTTCTCCAGCAGATCTTCCTGACCCAGAAATTGAACTGGGGACTCCTGCATTGCAGGCAGATTCTTTCCCAGCTGAGCCACAAGGGAAGCCCAATTAAATAAAGCAAGGTGCATATATTCAACAGAATATTTTGTGGCACTGTGATTAAAAAAATATAGGTGAGGAAGTACTTCTCATAGTGATATGGAAAGATCACTACCAAAATACAATGTTAGGGGAAAAATCCAGGAGCGAAAAATGTGTACTTCATGCTACATTTTGGTAACAAAAAAAGGGATGATAGATTTGTGCTTGTTTGTATTCAGTATTTGTATCCAAAGTATCCAGTTGTAGGAGGAAAAGGCTACCTTTTATTCCTTTCTAGGCTTTCTGATTTTTGAACTATATAAATGTGTTGCCTAGTTAGGATGTGAAATGCTGTGATTTTTTTTTTTTTAAAGTTGAAAATTCTACTCCTGTTTGTCTTGGCAGGGTAATATGCCTGTCTCTGGCCCAGTCATTATGTCTAGGGTGAGGTACTGTTTTTGGCAACCTTCACTAGAATGAGGTTGGAGGAACGTTTCCCAGAAGAGAAGTGCTGTTCTGAGCAGATGTAAATACAGTGTTGATTCTAGCCAGAGCACGGGGTCAGGTGAACCCCAGAGGCAAGGGCTCAGGTTCCGGCCAAGGACTCTCTGGGCCCTGAGGGTCTCTGGAGCCCCAGGTGAGGTCCGGTCCCAGTACTGTGAGACTAGCCCACTGCTCTCCCCACCCCTCACCTGCCCGGCCTTCCAGAACTTAAGGGTCACTGTCAGAAGCTCCTTTTTTGCTTGGATGGGGGAGCTCTCTAAAGGGATATTTGGAGGTATAAGGAGTCTCCTCCTGCTGTGGACATCGTTATCCCCAAGTCCTTCTGTTTTACTGGTGTAATCAATCCTACTATGTGCCTCAACCACACACACCTAGCAACTTCTCTGTAATCCTTCCCATCCTCCTCCTTGCTCTCATCCTCCACTTTCCCACTGAGGACAGTCTTGCCCTGTTCTCCACAACAAGCCTGTCACAAGCAGAGCGTGAGATGGATTTGTTTGTTTGTTTGTTTGCACATGTTTGATTGGGAGAGAGTTTTCAAGACAAGGGCCTCCTTTGTGGCTCAGATGGTAAAGAATCTGCCTGCAATGCGGGAGACCTGGATTTGATCCCTGGGTCGGGAAGATCCCTTGGAGAAGGGAATGACTACTCACTCCAGTATTCTTGCCTAGAGAATTCCATGGGCCAAGGAGCCTGGCGGGCTTACCGTCCGTGGAGTTGCAAAGAGTCAGACATGACTGAGCACTAATACTTGCACTTTCTCAGGACAAAGGAAGGGGAGGAAGTATGATGAGTCTTTGACAGATGGCTTATGGGGCCTGGTCATGCTTTACCTCCTGGCAAGACGGCTGCCATTCAGTTGGTCAGGGGCAGTTTTGCAGAGAAGGGCCCTCGGGCATCACTTGCAGCGGTAAGGAGACAGGGGGGGACCTGGGCAGGACAGCCACAGCATCCAGTACTGCTTTGGTTAGGTATCTTTAGGAGAACACTCTTTTCTGAGCATTTTAAAATGATGTTTACTTAATTGCTGTTTCTTCTATCCTTCCCTTATTTGCCTCTCACCCAGACCAATGTGGTATTTCAAAGGGGATCCCAAACATCAGTCATTTTGTCCATAAATACGAATAGCTTGAATATTTGAAAGTACTTTTCATAATCGTAATAACATAACACCTAATAGAACAGTATTTTCTTAATATTATTTTATACCCAGGCTGTGTTTAGATCCCCTGAATGTCTCAGATATATCTTTTTAGATGTTTTTGTCTAAAGCAGGATTCAGACAAGGACCCCACGTCATATTTGGTTGACCATCCGTCTCTAGTACCCTTCTCTCCTCTTTCTTATGCCTTTTATTTGTTGGACAAGTCAGGGCATCTGGCTGGGAGGACGTCCACATTCTGGTCTGAGCGTCACATCTCCACTGTGCTGTTTAGCATGTGCCTCTATCCTCTGTTCTTCCAGTAAACTGGCAAATGAGGGGCATTTGGGGTGCTCGCTGCTACTGAGTTATTGTTACTTCTAGGCTTTTCCAGTGGACTGTGGTAGGAAACAGGTAAAAAAATAATTTATTTTTAATCGGAGGATAATTGCTTTACAATATTGTGTTGGTTTCTGCCATCCATTACCTATGAATCAGCCATAGGTATACATATATCTCCTCCCTTGTGAACCTCCCTCCCACCTCCCACCCCATCCCACCTCTCTAGGTGGCCACAGGGCTCTGGTTTGAGCTCCCTGCATCATATGGCAAATTCCCACTGGCTACCTGTTTTATATATGGGAAGCAGACATTTTTTTTAGAAAGAGAAATCATCTGTTTATACTGTTAGTTACCATTTAAATTTAAGATTATATGGTTTATGATTCAATTAAAAAATTTCATAGTTGTCTCTTTTTTATTTTGCTGAAAATCATTAGTCTTAAGAATTGCATAACTACTCATCCTCTCTCTGTCCTTATATATCCATCTCTTTATGGATTGATTCATTGATATAGATATATTTCTTTATGAATAGCTTATCAATATTATTTCAACCCTTGTTGGAGGGCCACGGATGCCTCCTCCAGCCTGGCCAGTGCCTGACACACAGTGGACATTTGGCCAGTAGATGACAGCATCCAGGTCCTCATCTAAAGGCTGAGAGGTCTGGGCACTGGGTTTGGGAGGCTGACACTATCCCTGACTGCACATGTGGCCTGGAACGATCGCCTCATGTTCCCGAGCTTCTATCTGTACATCTGTAAAGTGGATACCGAGTCCTGCAGGGTGAGATGAGACGATGGATATAAGAGCCTTTTGTACAGGTAGGAACCTGTTCACAGAGCAGCAGTAGGGATGTAGACATAGAGAACAGGCTCATGGACAGGGGTTGGGGAGAGGAGGGAGAGGGTGCGATGAATGGAGAGAGTAGATGGAAGCATATACACTAACTTATGTAAATAGATAGCCAATGGGAATTTGCTGTTTGACTCAGGAAACTCACACTGGGGCTCTGTAATAACCTAGAGGGGTCTGAATGGGCAGGAGGTGGGAGGGAGACTCAAGAGGGAGGGGACATATGTACACCTATGGTTAATTCATGTTGATGTGTGACAGAAAGCAAACCAATACTGTAAGGCAATCATCATTCAATTAAAAATAAACAAATATAAATAAAAAAGCACCTAGTGAGCAAAGGCAGTAGCCCCTAAAGGCCTGTGAAAAAGTTCCACGGGGTACTGAGCATGGCCTGTTTTAAGGGAATCATTGTCTAAATCCTTAATCTGCATACACACATTTTTCCAGTTTGATTTGAATGAGAATACATTTGAATTTTTATATTAAAAAAGGGGCAAAGGGCATACCTCTCACTTACCCCTAATCTGACTAAGATATTAATACGCTGCTGCAAGGTGTGAAAACCTCAGGGAGAATGGAGAAAAATAAGAGAAGGAGCCTTCACGCAGTGGTCCCCAAACTTTCGGTACCAGGGACCAGTTTCGTGGAAGACAGTTTTACCACAGACCAGGGAGGGAGTGGGTTTTGGGATGATTCAAACACATTACATTTGTTGTGTCCTGCATTTCTAACCTCATGCCGCCACCGATCTGACAGGAGGTACCGGTCTGTGATCTGGAGGTTGGGGATCCCCGCCTTATTGCTTAAGATTCCACTAACTCCTGAGCTCTGTTATCTCCCCATCTTATACATTTTGTGTTGAGAGGACAAATGGTGTAAGAAACAGTGTTTTGGCCATGTTAGGGTGTTCTAAGTAGCCTCTGTAAGGGGAGTCGAGATAATTTTGCTTCTTGAAGGAGAGTCCAATGACAGCAAAGTGAAAAGAGCATCAGTCAGAAACACTGAATTCTAAAGAAGAAAGGGCTCGGATTTTTTAAATGTATGTAAATGTAAGCAATACTTTCCAACTACGCTCAGTACTAAACCCAGGTCAGGTCTTCAGCTGAAGGAAATAGCGCCATAGCGCAGCCCAAGCATGTAACTTAGTGACACTGATTCGTTTAAATATAGCTGAAAGGCTTGATAAGACATTCAAGATACATCAGATAAACCCACAGATAAAAACTTTAGGCAACTTTGTTTTGGATGCAGTGTATACTATTCAGTGAGGTATTTTAAAATTCTTTTTATGAAATCATATCATGAAATAATCCAAAGATAGTTAATGCTCATTTTATTTTACTGTATAAAATATTTAATCTTTTCCACCTCCTATTAACAAGAATAATGTTATCCTAGCTTCTGGACTGATTAATTTTCAGCAGAATGTACCTTTGTCTTTCATTAAATGCATATGAAGAGCTAGGTCATACTTCAGCTCATTAGAAGATCCCTTTCCAATTATATTTAACTTTTTATATTTAAAAATTATCAAAATGTGTAATATGTATATATTTTTCACAGTTTTGGTCTGTTGTGTGACAATTCAATCCAGAAGCATTTTTTAAGACATGAAGAGCCTTACATTCACAAGAATAAAATGCATTTTAATGTATTACAATATATAATGTACCTTTCATGTATAATGGCAATTCCCTGGTACCTCAAACAGTAAAGAGTCTGCCTGCAGTGCGGGAAACCCAGGTTCGATCCCTGGGGTGGGAAGATCCCCTGGAGAAAGGAATGGCAATCCACTCCAGTATTCTTGCCAGGAAAATCCCATGGACAGAGGAGCCTGTCCAGGCTATAGTCCTTGGGGTCACAAAGAGGTGGACGTGACTGAGTGACTTCACTTTCTTTCTTTAATGTATAATAGGGTGATCAATAAAAAATTCTCAAATTTTAAAAGTATGTTAAATTATGTTAAAGGTTTGTGAAGGAATAGCAAAAAATATGAATTCCAGGAGAAAAATGAAAGATGTAAAGTTTCTCAACAGTGAAGAAGAGATTATTCATATATTTTAAATTGGGTGGTAGTGAGCATGAAATGATCATGAGCCCAAGTTCCCTTTAATATTTTCAAAGACTGATAGTTTTATGTTTAAATGTCAATCTTTGCTGCAGAGAGAAAATGATATCCCTTGCAGTCACTAAACTTAGGATGAAACTTTTAGATGTGAACTTAAAAATATGCAATGGGGTACATAGTTTTTCAAAATTCTTTTTGAGACATGCATGTAAGCAAAAAAGTGATGACCATGGAACTGCAGGAAGGTCACTGCTGCAAAGAAACAGTCCATGCTGTCTTCCCCTTCTTGGTTCTGCCCAATGTACCTTCCTAGTCCATGGCCAACATGACCATGGGATTCATCTGCCTGAGTAACTTTAGGCCAACCTGCCCGCAGAATTGCTCTTTTCAGCCAACTGCCAGTTGAAGTAATAGTAATAATAAACAACGTATTAGTTAGCTCTAGCCACAATCACATTTATGAAAAAACTAACCAGAAAAACCTCGGTGGTACACATCAATAAATATTTTCAGGTCACAACGTATGGTTTGGCTGGGCAGGTCTGCAGATCTTGCCCAAGTGCTGTTCTTATCAGCTGGGCTCACTCATGCATCTGCAGTCACTGGGGGTGGCTTGTCTCTCCTCCACATGATCTCTCATCTTCTAGCCGCTCAGCGCGGGCTTATTTTCATGGTAGGTAGGCAGGGTGCTCAGAGGAAGAGGAAAGCATTCACTCAGCACTGGCACGCCATCACTTTCCCCAAACCTTACTGACCAAAGCAACTAAAGAGAAGGGGAGGGAAATGGAGGAGGAGAGGGCACTTCTTTTTTGCTAGTAAGTAAAAATCTTTCCTTAATTCAGATTGGACCAACTTGGTCGTATCTGGCTGCCTTATCCAATAACACTACCACGGGAAGGTTAAATGCTGATTAGCTGAGGCCTGTGAATCAATCACTGGCAGGGGAAGTGGGGCAAATTATAATCGGCTGAGACTAATCAAGGTCTCCCTCTGGAGTGAGAGTCAGTTTTTCAAACCTCATTGCCACTACTCAGTGGGCCAGGAGTGGAATGGAATTTGGGTGGTCAGCCACGATGTCTACTGCCTATATGCTGTTATTGCCCTCACATTGCAGATCAAGAAGCTAAATTTTAGGGAAGAGAAGGGGAGGGAGTGTGGGGTCATGTAAAGACTTTTCTGTAGCCAGCAAACAACTGGGCTCAAGACACAGCCCTTCCACTGGCTCATGGGGAGACTGAGAACCTCACGTTCCAACGCTGGTCTTTCCTCCTGACCCTGCTTGTAGGTAGTTTATCTCCATGCTTCTTTCTGGTGTGGCTTATTTACACTCACAAGGCCAGTAAGCGGAAGTGTCCTAAACCTGAATTTGGTCACATGGCCACACCTAGCTCAAGGGAGGCCTGGGAAATTTCATCTCTAGGTGGCTAAAGTTGGGGTGATTTTGTTCCAAAAGGTTTAATGAATGTTGAGAAACAGCACTCTGACTCAGTGTCCTTGTAAATCTACCAGCTTTACTTTCAATAACATAACGCATTGCAGCCCATCTGAACAGTTAAAATATTAACATTTTTTATTGATTCATAGGCTTTTCACAGATGCAAATTAAAATAGTTTTATTATTCCTAGATATAACAAGTAGAGGATTAATAGTTTAAAATTTTTCTAGAAGTATCTTCATTCTTACTAATTCATTTTAATCTACAGTCCTTCCTCAGCTAAAACTGGACAATGAGGCTGAGGTTTATCTCCTCAGGAGTGGACTGAAATGGACGATAGAAATGAGCCAGTGCTTAACTTTTGGGTTTTAAAGCTCATGACAGAGGCAGTAAATTTGAGCGATAAAAAGAGTTTTAAAATTTTAGACCCCTTGGATACCAGAAGCCCAACATTTATGCTCTAAACAGGAGTTTCTGAAGGAGAGTATGATGATGAAAGAACTTGTTTTCCTCCCCAAAAGGAAATAAGGTCTGTAGGCTGGATCTTACTGGATCTGACTCCAGCTCAAGAGTCAGAGAGCTGGAGAGGGAAAATGATAGAAAAGTGCCGGGGTGGGCTTTTGAGCAGTGCTCTCCATCGTTTCCCACACGCTCAGGCCGACCCTGGTCTGGAGATGGTTATCAGGAGGGTGGTGGAGCCAGGTCACCCAGTTTGCATCCCAGTTTTGCCATTTTCTGCCTCCTGATTTGGGCAGCTTCTCTCTGTGTCTGAATTTCCTTTTAAGACGGAGACAGTAATAATATCTACTGTGTATTGTTATTGTTGGGAGTCAATGAATAGAAGCATATACAATTTTTATAGCAGGGCCTGATATATGATAAGCACCCTGTAAGTCTTCTTGTTATCCATATCTGGGAGGAGAGGGAGCAGTATAGAGTTTCATCTTGTTTTTGATTTTTGAAAGCTTCAATTATAGCATTTCTTCCACCTTTTTTTGGTTACATGTGATTCAGATGTTTTACACTTGAGAATTTAAAATATTTTATGAAATAAATATTTAAAGTGTATACAACTCTTTAATTACATAAATAGGTACCGAGGATGCAGAACGTTTTTACAGACATTGAGTGTCCTACATGAGATTCAGACTCTGTAAGTCATGTTTGATGATATACCTTGTAGAAATTCTAGATATAATTTCACAAAGATTAAGTAAATTAGCATTCAAAGATGCATACGATTCTTATAAGCAGTCTTGGCATACCTGTCATCTGCTACTAACAACATTTCCAAGTTGATAAGCATGGCATCCATCCATCTGTGGATACTTGCAGGCCCAATGTAAAGAAAATGTTCCTCAATAAAATTTGCTAGAAACACACTTTGAGGGGGAAGATTTCCATAAGCACAGAAAGAACTAATCTAACCAATTTGAAAAGAATTGGCTTTATGCTGTCTTGAAATTACAATAGCAATTGAGTCCAGTATCCATTTGACTAGGAAGAAGGTTTTCTTAGTCTTCATGCCTTTCCTGCTTTCCATGCCTTACCTCACATGCTCATGTGCACACACAAACATACATCCCACATCCCATTAGGAAGCACAGCTTTCCCCCTAATCATCTTCTGCTCAGGTTGCCATAGCAACCCTTGTAGCCAAGTTTCCAGCTGAACAAGTTTCACAAGACACCAGAATATTTTCCTGCAGTGCTCTCACTGGAAGAACAGAGTCTGAATTGGGCTTAGCTGGCTCAGAGTGGCCTGCAGTGAGGACAGTGGGAAAAGACCCTGAAAATACATACACCACACCAATTGTAGGTGGAGGCAAGTGGAGGAAGACTGCCAGTGTATTTGGGGTGACTTACCAGCAAAGGGTCAGCTTACACATGGGTCCCCTCTCTAGATACTCTGTAGGATTCTGGGTTCCAGGAGGTAAGGACATCTTTATAAAGAGGCTCATCTGCTGGTGCCCAAGATGGGTTTGCATCTGCCTGCAAACCTATGCTCTCTTTCTGCCTTATGAATAGCAGGATTTGAGCTGGACAGAAAGTTCCATCTCTTCTCTTTCTCAAGAAATCAAAACAAAAAAACTCCTTAAAAGTTCATGGTTAAATGTCAACCAGTGTTTCTTATTGGCCTATTTGCGCCAGTTGCCTGCTGTTGATTTAAACCAATAGTCATTTCCTCAGCCCCCACTGCAGTCGTTCTGTGAACAGAACCCCAAGTGTGGGGACTGGGTGTGAGGTCTAGAATAAGGTGAAGGTAAAGGAGTTTACTCGAGAGAGCATGCCTGTTAGAGCCCCCTGATGCCAGAAATCTATTTAAGCCCTGTTTAGGGACGGATAGTCAGCATCCTCTAAGAAGATACAAGATCGCATGATAAGCAAAGCTTTTCAACCTCACAAAGTCTCTTCCCTGGACAGTATTTCATTGGAAACTTGTTACATGTTTACAAGGATAGGGAAGATCTTCTTGTATCTGTCTGATGGAGAAATGTTATAAGCCTTGTAATAAAACCTAAGTGATATTACAGGAAAATTTATAGCTTTTATCAGAAAGCTAAAAAAGATGAAAAAGAAATGAACTAAGCTTTCTATTCAAGGGGCTAGAAAAAAATAGCAAGATAAACCCAAAGTTCTTAAGAAATAGGATTCAAATCTTGGCTCTGCTGTTCATACTGGCTAAGAGACTTTTGAGGTGAGTTAATTCACCTCTTTAAACTTCAGTGTCTTCAATTGTAAAATGGACACAAAAATAAACATATCTATCTTCACAAGTTATTGTAAGGATCAAATAATATATAATTGAAGTGCATTGTTAATGATATAGTATTATGAAGGAGTTTTTATTGACATGGAAAGGCATAGTATGTACACATAATCCCATTTTTGTAAAAAGAAAACAGTGTAGGTAGAAAAATCTGCAAGATGGCTACTAATATGTTAAAATTGATATCTGTGTCAGTATGCTTAACTTTTAAAAAAAATTATCACACCTCCTCCAAGCCTTTTCCCCCCAAATTTTGCCCTCAAATGAGATTTTAATATCACAGATATAGTGTATGTCTAGCTGCTTATGCATTGTATGACTGTCTGTACTTTATATATGTAAAGAGTGAGTTTTTCTCCCCACTAGGACCAACTTTTGACCTCTTAGGGGACATACCATCCCCACTGAGTGTGCCCAGTCTACAAATAGTAGAAATATAGCAGGTATTTGTATTTTCCTGTACTTCTCATCTTATTTCTTGCTCTTCTCCTTCCTTTCCTTCTTCCAATTAACATGCTTTCCTTCTGTAATTTAAAATAGCATGGTGGTTACAAAAAACAAATATGGGGGATAAATGTACTGGATACTTCAAGACCTCTTCTTTATGTATTAAAAGTCAATACAGGGACTTCTCTGGTGGTCCAGTGGTTAAGACTTCATGCTTCCAATGCAGGTGGTGTGGGTTCAATCCCTTGTTAGGGAACTAAGGTAAAAGTAAAAATTTTAAAAAGTCAACACAGCTCAAAAGGTCAGAGTATCCTGAAATCAAACTGCCTGAATTTGAATCCTCACACCATCCCACATTTTTGTGACCTGGAGCATGTTGCTTACCTTCTCGAAGCTTTAGCTAACTCATTTTCAAACCTGATATCTGCAGTGTATTTCCCTAAAGTGGCTCATACTAAATCCTCGTGCCAAGTTGGTGGGTGCTGACGTATTTACAAGACAGAAAATGCACGTAGCTGGGGCCTTAGATAAAATGCCTTCTGCTCTAACAAGGAGAATTTTCGACCCCATAGAAAAAAAGAATTGTCCATCATGCCCCTTCTGCATCAAACCGTGTGGGTGTTTGTTTGCCAACTGCTCTTCCATCCTCCCTCAGCCTTAATTAAAAACCTAATTTCTCTATTACCATAACAATGAGTGGAACAACAACTGATTTGTCTCACCAGATTAATTCTCCTTTTGGGACTTGGGAGAACATTATTTATCAGAGCAGCAGACAGAGATTTAAAAATGGAAGCATCTTTCCAATATATATGCCAAGTTCAAAAAAGATGGGACTAATATTTCAACATTTGGAGGCATCTTGGAGATTCATTCACTATCATGTCCCCAGCAATGCTGATACATAGAAGACCCTTGGTATTGTTGAATAGATGACTGGAATTAATATTGCCCAGATCTCACTCTTCACAAGTTTTAGCTGCTGCTTTGTTGTTCAGTCGCTGAGTTCTGTCCAACTCTTTGCAACCCCATATACATCAGCACACCAGGCTTCCATGTCCTTCACTGTCTCCCGAAGTTTGCTCAGACTTATGTCGCTTGAACTGGTGATGCTCTCCAACCATCTCATCTTCTATTGCCCCTTTCTCCTCTTGCTCTCAGTCTTTCCCAGCATCAGTGTCTTTCCCAGTGATTCAGCTCTTCGCATCAGGTTGCCAAAGTATTGGAGCTACAGCTTCAGCAACAGTCCTTCCATTGAATATTCAGGGTCAATTTCCTTTAGGATTGACTGGTTTGATCTCCTTGCTGTCCAGGGCTTCCCTGATAGCTCAGATGGTAAAGAATCCACCTGCAGTGCCAGAGACCTGGGTTCAATCCCTGGGTTTGGAAGATCCCCTGGAGAAGGGAACAGCTACCCACTCCAGTATTCTGGCCTGGAGAATTCCATGGACAGAGGAGTCTGGCAGCTACAGTCCATGGGGTTGCAAAGTTGGACACTACTGAGCGACGTTCACTCTGTCACTCTTTTGAGGGACTTTTAAGAGTCTTCTCCAGCACCACAATTCGATTGCATCAATTCTTTGGTGCTCAACCTTGTTTATGGTCCAACTCTCACATGTGTATATGACTACTGGAAAAACCATAGCTTTGACTAGAAAGACCTTTGTTGGCAAAGTGATGTCTCTGCTTTTTAATACACTGTCTAGGTTTGTCATAGCTTTCTTCCCAAGGAGCAAGTGTCTTTTAATTTCATGGGCTGCAGTCACCATCTCCAGTGATTTTGGAGCCCCCCCAAAAGAAAATCTGCCACTCTTTTCATTGTTACCCCATCTATTTGCCATGATGTGATGGGGTGCCATGATCTTAGTGTTTTGAATGTTAGACCTTTAAACCAGCTTTTTCATTCTCCTCTTTCACCTCATCAAGAGACTTTTTAATTCCTCTTCACTTTCTGCCATTAGAGTGATGTCATCTACATAGCTGAGGTTGTTGGTATTTCTTCCAGCAGTCTTGATTCCAGCTTGTGACTCATCCAGCCTGATATTTTGCATGATATACTCTGCATATAAGTTAAACAGGGTGACAGTATATACAGCCATGTCTTATTCCTTTCCCAATTTTGAACCAGTCATTTGCTTCATGTAAGGTTCTAACTATTGCTTCTTAACTCACATGTAGGTTCCTCAGGAGACAGGTAAGATGGTCTGGTATTCTTATCTCTTTAAGAATTTTCCACAGTTTGTTATGACCCACACAGTCAAAAGGCTTTTGCATAGTCAGTGGAGCAGAAGTGCATGTTTTCCTGGAATTCCCTTGCTTTCTCTATGATCCAGCGAATGTTGGCAATCTGATCTCTGGTTCCTCTGCCTTTTCTAAATCTGGCTTGTACATCTGACAGTTCTTGGTTCACATACTGTTGAAGCCTAGCTTGAAGGATTTTGAGCATAACTTTACTAGCATGCAAAATGAGTGCAACTGTACGGTACTTAGAACATTCTTTGGCATTGCCCTTTTTTGGGACTGGAATGAAAACTGACCTTTTCCAGTCCTGTGGTTGTTGTTGAGTTTTCCAAATTTGTTGACACATTGAGTGCAGCACTTTTACAGCATCATCTTTTAGGATTTGAAATAGCTCAGCTGGTATTCTATCACCTCCAGTAGCTTTGTTCATAGTGGTGCTTCCTAAGTCCCACTTGACTTCACACTCCAGGATGTCCAGTTCTAGGTGAGTGACCACATCATGGTTATCCAGGTCATTAAGACGTTTTTTGTATAGTTCTTCTATGTATTCTTGCCACCTCTTCTTAATATCTTCTGCTTCTGTTAGGTCCATACTGTTTCTGTCCTTTATTGTGCCTGTCTTTGCATGAAATGTTCCTTTGATCTCTCAAGCTGGGTAAGCTGTTGCTTACACAAAGTATTTACAGTCTGTTGTAAGAATTTAATTTGTTTAGATATCCCATTAGAAGTTTCATATATTTTCTTTTGTTGGCAATTAGGAAAGAATAGGTTTATCTTATGCACAGTCAAAATTAACAAACTCTTCTAACATCATTTTATTTGCCAGTGGTGAAGTATTTCCAAAGAATGAAAAACGTATTTCCCGCGTAGTCTCTGAAGCTGCTTTTTTTTCCTCAGGAAATATGGCTGTGTCATGGGATATAACAGTACCATATGTATAAACATGTTTGAGAAGGTGAACACACTAAATATTTTAAATTTTAAGGTAAATATTTTGATAGTTTAGAGAACTCCCTCACACATTCTTTTATAAGTTATTTTCTTAAGAATCAAGAAAATTTACCCAACCTCAAAGTCATGCCCAGAGCTAGAAAGGGTGAGAAATATCTTTTCCAAGATAGTTTTAACATCTCACAATTTCATCTTCCTTTCTCATTTTGCATATCCTAAAGTGTATTCCAAAGAATTACTGAATAGAAATGAAGTAAAATTATATATTATCAATGAAGAAAAATTTGCAACTTGAGAATCAGCACCGGCCTGATTTCTGTCATTAGCCAAAACCTTCAGAGGAGAAGGAAAGAGGGACAGGGAAGCGGGTGGGGGAGAGCCGAATGCCTCCTTCCCGTGTGTCATCTCTGATGGGTAGGATTCAGTGAGTCTTACATTTCTGTGACTAGCTTTTTCTGAGCTGAAAATCACTGGTGCCAGCTATGTTTGGGCCTTTGCTTCAGGCACTCCTGGGTGTGATTTAGGAACTATTTCCAACCCTAATGGGATAATTTAGCACCCAGTCTCCAAAACCTTGTGCTCTGCAGTTCTGTGTTGAAGAGCTATAGACTTTCAGAGCTGGGAGGTAAATAAAAGCCAAATTAAAAAAACTCTCAAGAGATCCTCTAGTCCCGGTTATTAAACCTCTGTTATTTTATTTTGTTGTTTATGTATTTTATTTTTGGCCGTGTGGGACCTTAGTTGCAGTATGCAGCATCTTTCATGGTGACATGCAGGCTCTAGAGGGTGTGGGCTTAGTAGTTGTGGTGTGAGGGCTTCATTGCCCTGTGGCGTGTGGGATCTTAGTTCCCCGACCAGGGATCGAACCCGCATCCCCTGCATTGGAAGGTGGATTCCTAACCGCTGGACCACCAGGTAAGGTCCAATTAAACCTCTTTTTAAGCAGCAAAACTTGTTCTAATGGAAGTTTATCTGGAAGTTAGTCCTTTCTCTTCTTGCCACCTTTTCTTACTCTCTCACTGTGTTTCTTTAGATATCCCCTGAACAGTCTTCCCCCAGGCGTTCCTGCCAGGGTCAGCTTTTGGCAGAAGCCAAAGCAAGACATAGAGCCAGCCGGAGTCTGAAATCAAGGTCTAATGTTGAGGAGAGAGAATTGACAAGAACCAGGGCCCTGTGTGTGCCTGGTGGGGATGAGGAAGGGCCCTAGGGGGAAAGGCTAGTCAAAACTGAACTCAGTCCTAACCTTGTGATGGAAGCATTCTGAGGAGACAAAGGCAGAACGCTAGCTAGGGCCTGGCAGTCAAGGTTTTGGTTAGAGGAGGGTTGGGGTTTGAAGACCTTGGGGCAACAAGACTAATTCCTGATGCTGCCAGCTATGGCCTGAGTTTCTCATATGCCCCCCCGCCTTGGTGAGGGCTCACTCTGTACCTGGCGAAGAGACCTCCTGGCCTGTTGTCAAGCAGAGCTGGAAATAGTGGCACCAAAGCACCCCCGGACCCTAGCTTCTCCAAAGGGCTCTAGCTGAACAGATAGGTTTTCTAGGATGGGAAGTGGGAATGAGCAAGAGAGTAGGATTGTGAGTTTGAGTCAAGAACAGAGGATCTAAGGGGTTGCAAAGATGATGAGACAACTTTACCTGTTGGGTTGGACTTTGTGACCTTATTAAGGGTAAGTCATTCCTCTGTGGACTCTGGAAACCTGTTCTTACACAGGTTAATATTGAAATATTTTACAACCAGTCAGACACAGGCGCTGAGGGATCAGCACAGCCCTTCTCAAGGCTCTTCTACAAGGCCCCAGTCCTGCTTAGGTCAGATGGGCTCAGTTTTCAAAGCTAGGTCAGCAGCATTCATGAGCAGTGGGAAAAGACTTCAGGTGGGTTAAAGCTTTTTCCAGACACAGGATGGTGCCCAGGTTACTTGGGGTTGTTGCCCTCTTTCTGAGCATCTCCACTCAGACCTAGAGGACAGCATGACAAAAGGGAGGAGGAAGCTCTGGCTTGAAATCCCCAGCAGACGTTGGGAGATTCAGGTTCCTAAAATGCCTTTAGGCATCAGTTTTCTTGCTTGGTGTGTGTGTGTGTGTGTGTGTGTGTGTGTGTGTGTGTATGTATGTAAGAGAGACAGAAACAGAGAGTGATGGTGGTCCCTTCACAATCTGTCGACGATACCTCCTGCTATCATTTTCAGGGCATTTACTGTGGGCTGGACACTCTCTGAAGTGCTTTCCTGGCATTATAATCCTCGCAACAGCCCTATGTGGTAGATATTATTTGCATTTTACACACATGAGAACTGAAGCTCATCTAGAGCAAGATAGAACTGAAGTTTGAGCCTGGATCTATTTGATGTCAGATTCTGAGCATTTAACCACCAAAGCATATGGACCTACAGCACGCTGTGTTCCTGCAATAGTCTGCAAATTCAAGTCCTCATACAATGTGCAACCCATCTTCCTCTCTTTAAGGATAAGCAGAGTGCCAAATTATAAGCCAGTATAACAGAGCCAATATAAGAGGGAATGATTGTATTTTGAAAGGAGTCATCCGTTCATGAAGTAATTCCCACAACAGGGAGCTCTCCTTGGGTACTGAGTTAGTTCAGAATTTAATGAGCTGTCCTGTTTCCATGGAGTTGTATTTATACCACCCTATTACTCATTTGGGGCTTCCCTGTTGGTTCAGCAGCAAAGAATCTGCCTGTGATGCGGAAGACGCAGGTTTGGTCCCTGGGTCAGGAAGATCCCCTGGAGAAGGAAAAGGCAACCCACTCCTGTATTCTTGCCTGGGAAATCGCATGGATAGAGGAGCCTGGTGGGCTACAGTCCATGGGGTCACAAAAGAGTTGGACATGACTGAGCAGCTAAATAACAAAAACACCATTACTCATTCAAAGCAGTAGGATGATTTATGTTTATGATGATTTATATTTATATTTATATCCTTTCTGAGAAGTGTAGAATCCTTTGCCATTTCTTCCCAGATCCTCAAAGCTTCTATGCAACGGTTACAATTCATATTTCACTGATGGGAGGAAGAAAGGTACAGAGAAAGGGTAAGGATCAGACCAAGGGTGCTGAATGATGACCAATCTGGGCCTGTACTCCTGAACATAGACCCGGCACTCCTGCCCAAGCATCCGTGAGTGCTCCATGGTGCCTTCACAAACCCACACCTTGCGGAGGAAGACTCTTCATTTGAAAAAGTTCCTGGAGAGTCTGCACAGTAAATGTGCAGCAGCTGCCTGGTCCTATTAAACTCCCTGAAGAGTGCTCGCTTCGGCAGCACATATACTAAAAAATTGGAACGATACAGAGAAGATTAGCATGGCCCCTGCGCAAGGGTGACACGCAAATTCGTGAAAAAAAAAGAAAAAGAAAAAAAAAAAAATAAACTCCCTGAAGAGTGATTTTTCTAGCGCCCAAGGGCATTTGTTTCTTACCCATTTCCACACAGCCTTTCACCTACTTGCATTGCCATGGAGCCTTGATGAGAGGCGAGAATATAGCATGCTTTTAGGTGGCCCCTCAGTATTTCCCAGGCCTGCCTGCAGGAGAAAGTGAACTTTTAGGTGCCAGTTGTGAATCAGCCAGGCTTCTTAACATGTCCACCTATGGCCTGGAAAATCGCAGAGCTCTACCTGGTGCTTGGAATTCTCTTGAAGCTTTGAGAGTGCTTCCCCGTCAATGCCCTTGTGATCATGGGCCCCTTCTAGGGGCCAGTTAATATCCTCACCTGCACTTGCAGTCTGGGAAGCCATTGCTGCCAAGAGCATGAAAAGCTCAGAGTAAATTCATCTGCTTACAAGTGTGTATGTCCCTCATTCATGAAGGCTTGGTAGCATCCTCACTGAATAAGAAAGTATATTGGGGTAGGGGCACCTTCCCTCCTGTGAAATGAATATGCTCAGAAACCAGCCCAGGTTATAGTGGGTGCTGTTATTATTCTAACAAAAGCTTCTTGTTGTTCAGTTGCTCAGTCATGACTGACTCTTTGCGACCCCATGAAATGCAGCACACCAGGCTTCCCTGCCCTTCACTGTCTTCCTGAGTTTGCTCAAACTCACATTCATTGAGTCAGTGATGCTACCTAACCATCTCACCCTCTGTTGCCCCCTTTTCCTTTTGCCCTGAATCTTTCCCAGCATTAGGATCTCTTCCAGTGAATCAGCTCTTTGCATCAGGTAGCCAAAGTATTGGAGCTTCAGCTTCAGCATCACTGCTCCTGATGAATAGTCAAAGTTGATTTCATTTAGGACTGACTGGTTTGATCTCCTTGCAGTCCAAGGGACTCTTGAACAATTCTTCGGTGCTCAGCCTTCTGTATGGTCTAACTCTCACATCCATACATGATCAGCTTCTTGATCAGCAAATCAAGGATGCTTCCATTGATTGATGGACCTTGACTTTCATTAAGGCTGAACATAATGAATGGTCATGTGTAGAACGTCTTGGTGTTTTTTTGAACTATGAATAGATAGTTCAAAATGAATAGATTTAATTTTTTTTAATTGGAGGGTAATTGCTTAACAATGTTGTGTTGGTTTCTGCCTTACAGTATGAATCAGCCATAAGTATATGTCTTGGTGTTTTATAGAATTACTCACAAAGTCACAGTTCACAGACTTTATGTGTTTTATTTTTTGTACGTTCCTATATGGCCAACCTCATTCCACAATGAAACTGAGTTGATATATAACAGAAGCGGATAAAATAAAATGGTAAAATATAGCTTAATATTAAAATGCAGGTCCAGAGAAGTACAGACAGTGAATTCCTTTGTTTATTCTTCTTTTCCTTTCCTGTTTCATGGATCTCCAAAAGAGGCTTGCTTTTTTTTTTTTTTTAAACAATTAGCTAATGAGGACCTAAATAAATAGGCAGGTAAAAAGGTAAATAATACCTAATGGTAAATCAGGATGTGCAGGCTACGAGTCTCTCTAGGTATGTGCTGGGATTGCAGCTCAGTCTTGGCTCTGAACGAAAAGGGAAAGGATTCATTAGAAAGAGTGAAATAATGCTATTTGCGGCAACATGGATGAACCTGGAGATTGTCAGAGTGAGTGAAGTAAGTCAGAGACACATATCATATGCTATCACTTATATGTGGGATCTAAAAAAAGGTGATACAAATGGACTTATTTACAAAAGAGAAAAAGACTCACAGACTTAGAGAACAGAGTTGTAGTTGCCAGGGGTAAGGATGTGGGGGGAAGCGATAGGGAGTTTGGGATGGACATGTACACACTGCTGTATATTTAAAATGGGTAACAAGGATGTACTGTATAGCACAGGGAACTCTGTTCAATGTTACCTGGCAACCTGGATGAGAGGGGAGTTTGGGGGAGAATGGATACGTGTATATGTAGGACTGAGTCCCTTTGCTATTCACCTGAAACTACCACAACATTGTTAATTGCCTATACTTCAATATAAAATTAAAAATTAAAAAAAAAAAACAGGAAGGGGAAAGGAGTCAGTGAATATATTCCTCATCAGCAGAAAGAACACCTGTCTGTTCCTCAGGAGAAGTGAAGGTTTTAGTACTCGACTCTAAGAAATGCCTCGGGTGCAAGATTCCAGAGGGGCCCTGCACTCCTGGGTGGGCAGGGGCTTCTCAGCGCATTCTTTGGAGGCAAATGGGAGGTGAGGGCAAGACCAGCCTCTGGTGGCCAGGCTTCACTCACAGATGTCAGAAGCCCTGAAGACATCCTGGCTTGCCTCCGTAAGCATTTGCCTCTTGTTCTGAAGCGCCCTGGGGCAGGCAGCAGCGGGCACTTGGAGGCCGTGCTCCCTGAGAGGGGCCTGGTGGGCAGTTTTCTGAGCCAGGTGGCCACCAGCATGGGCTGCTGCATGGTTTTTCAAACGTAGAAATGCCTCTGGCACAAGAATGGTGCCTGGGTCTCCAGAACCAACACGGAAGCTGGGAGAGAACCCTGGAACAGGGAAGGTGGTGGGGTCCCCCAGTGGAGAACAATGACAGGGCTGGGGCCTTCCATACACACATCTTCTCTCCTATGTCGCCTTGGGTGGCTGATTGCCTTCTGGGTTGGTCTTCCACAGGGCAGGACGCAGTATAGCCAGAGGGAAGTCCCCCACTGCCATCGGGACGGAGGAGGCAACGCGTGCAGGGGGCTGGCAGTCTTCCTCCCCAATCCCACCCTGAGGGGCAGGCTTGCCTAGGGGTGAGCCCAGAGTGCTCCCGAGGGGCTCGACCCTAGGAGGAGCTTGCCATCCCCAAGCGAGTGGATGGGTCTGGCTATGTCAGCTGAATGCCGAGGAGATTGGGCGGGGTGGGAGCGGGGTGAGAGCCCTCAGGGAAAAAATTTCTAAGACATCCAAGGAGTGCGTGTGCTCTTAAGAAGCCCAACAAATGGAGCAACCTGTGTGGGAGGAGCAGAACCGAGGGAACAAATAGATCAAGAAGTTTAAATAAGCAGAATAAATATCCTCGGGGAGATCAGAAGCAGGAATAAATGTTTATGAAGAAAACTAATTAGAGATAATAGGTATGAAAAGTAGAATTAAGATAGAGCACCCAGTGTGTGGGTTGAAGAACTCGGAGGAATCAGCTTGAGAGTGCTTGTGGAGAGGGATGTTTGGGTCCTCCTTCTTCCAGGAGGTATCAGAGAGGTAAAGAGGTGGAAAGAATGACAGAAAACAATTAGAAGTGTTGTTGTTGTTGTTTTATCCATAAAGCTCACAAACAGGGGAGTGAGTAAATGGAGAAGAGAAAATAAATGTTTGAAGAACTAATGACTGAAGATTTTATGAGATGATTAAACCCTCTGATTTGATGGATGCCTGGAATACCAAACAGGATAGGTTCACACACACAGACTACACACACACAATTGTTCAGTCGTAAAGTAGTGTCTCTGTAGCCCCACGGACTGCAGCACGCCAGCCTTCCCTGTCCTTCACTGTCTCCCAGAGTTTGCTCAAAGTCATGTCCATTGGAGTCAGTAATGCCGTCTAGCCGTCTAATAAATACATCAGAGCCTGAGGAAAGCGTCCAGAGACAGAAGGCAGACACCTGCAAGAGAATCCAGCTTCTCCACTGCCACGTGGGAGGTTGGGAGATGATGGTGTGATGTCTGCAGAGCATGCAAGGAATCTTCCTACCTGAAATTTTGTGTCTTTCTAAGTCATCACTTAAATGTGAATAGGAAAAAAGGCATCCTCAGAGGTGGTCATTGTTGAGGAGGAGTTACTGTTGGTAGCGGTTGAGAAAGCCTGCTCTGTCTCGGGTGCCTTGTGAGGGGTTGGGAGTGGGGAGTGGCCATGGGCCAAGCCTGAACTCATGAGTTCTGATAAAAGAAAGTCCACGTCCACCTGTGCGTCCTTCATCTGAATAAGATAGAGCCTGCGCCATCGCACACACATGCTGCACAGAGTCCCTTTTAGAAGGAGTTTCCAGGAGCGGGGATGAGCAGTGGAGGCAATAAGGGCGAACGCATAACTGAGTCCAGTTAATTTTCACCTCAGTGAGTAACAGCTTGAGGCGCATAGCCATCAGTTGCAGGACTGAAATGTCAGGCCCTCTCAGCATTGCAGGGCATTGGTGGGGTGCAGAGCAGGGAGAGATGAGAGGGGATGGGAGAGCGTCAGGTGGGGGACACACGTGGGCGTGGATGTTCTATTTTTCAGAACTCAGGAGTTCAGCCTTGGTCAGTGGCTACTTCCCACTGCCCAGCCCTTCACAGAGGCACCAGAGGCAGAGGAGGTTTTCTTTTTTTTTTTAATTGAAGTATGGTTAATTTTCAACTTTGTGTTAGTTTCTGCTGTATAGCAAAGCGACTCAGTTATAGAGATATATGTTCTTTTTCATATTTTTCCTCATGGTTTATCACAGGATACTGAATATAATTCCCTATGCTACACAGTAGGACCTTGTTGTTCATCCACCCTGTATATAATGGTTTGCATCTGCTAACCCCAAACCCCCAATCCATCCCTCTGCCTCCCTCCCCACCCCCGGCAACCTCAAGTCTGTTCTCTGTGTCTGTGAGTCTGTTTCTGGTTCCTAGATAAGCTCATGTGTGTCATATTTTAGACTCCACACATAAGTGATACCATATGACGTTTGCCTTTCTCTTTCTGACTTGCTTCACTTGGTACGATCATCTCGATTCATTCCTTTTTATGGCTGAGTAATGTTCCATTGTATGTACACCACATCATCTTTGTCCGTCTACCAGTGGACATTCAGCATGTTTCCATGTCTTGTCTATTATAAATAGTGCTGCTCTGAACATAGGGCACATAGTGAATGTGAAAGGCGTTCAGTACTGTCTGACTCTTTGTGACCTGATGGCCTATACAGTCCATGGAATTCTCTAGGCCAAAATACTGGAGTGGGTACCCTTTCCCTTCTCCGGGGGATCTTCCCAACCCAGGGATTGAACCCAGGTCTCCCGCATTGTAGATGGATTCTTTACCAGCTGAGCCCCAAGGGAAGCCCCCATAGAGTACATACATCTCCTTAAATTAGAGTTTTGATTGAATATATGCCTAAGAGTGGGATTGCTTGATCATACGGCAACTCTGTTTTTAATTTTTAAAGGAACTTCTTTACTGTTCTCTATAGTGGCTGCGTCAGTTTACATTGTCACCAACAGGATAGAAGGGGTTCCTTTCAGAGAAGTTTTTCTCAGTGAGTACCAACCAAATGTCAAACATCCTTATCCTTCTCAGAAATAACAGTCTCTGAATTTTGTTCTTTTTTTTATTTAGATTTTTTTTTTTTTTTGAGGGAGAGATGTGGAGCATTTTGTAAAAGTCTCTACTAAATTTGTTACAGGGTTGTTTCTATTTTATGTTTTGCTTTTTTTTTTTGGCCACGAGGCATGTGGGATCTTAGTTCCCCTGACCAGAACCAGGGATAGAAGCAGCGCCCACTCCACCCCACATGCCCTGCATTGGAAGGCAAAGTCCTAACTGCTAAACCACCAGGAAAGTCTCTGTCTTTTTAAAAGATATTTATTTATTTGGCTGCATCAGGTCTTCCTTGCGGCATATGGGATCTAGTTTCCTGACCAGACATTGAACCCGGGCCTCCTGCATTGGGAGCACAGAGTCTCAGCCACCGGACCTCCAGGGAAGTCCCTGAATTTTGCTCTTAAAAAAAAGAAAAACTCTGGGACAAATCCATTTCAGGATTTAGGGCCGGGAAGGTCTCTTTTCTGACAAAGTGGATTGAGCTGTCCCAGGTGAGACCTTGCCATCCCGTTGTGTCCTTGGCCTTACTTGCCAGGATGCCTCGGGCTCAGCTGTCTGGCCTGGTGCAATCCCTCACCCTGGCTTCGTTTTTCTGTGACTTTGCCTCTCCTTCCTCCCCATCCTTTCCCCTTCTCTTCACCAGTCCTTCTCTCCTGTTTATTCCTGGGCTTCATTTGTAGAAGTTGATTTTGGACAGTGCTTTCGTAAACTTTTTGCAAGAAGTCAAGCTGGTCTGGAGTCTGTGTCAGTCTGCAGTCAGGTGGTGAGGAGCTGGACCAGTGAGCAGCCCCTGCACTGGCTCTGTGAGCCTGGACTAGTTGGTTCTCTTCTCTACTTCAGCTTCCTCACCTGCAGATGGTGGGTGCTGACGATTCTCACACCAGGGCTGCTTGTGGGGAACAGCGATCATGAATGGAAAGGGCTTGCATGGAGCTTGGCCTGCATGAAGTGCTCAATGGATCTTAGTGTTGTGGTCAGTACTCTTTTTTGTTCCTGTCACATCTTTTAGTTTCCTCTGGAATGACACAGCAGTCCTCAGTTACGAGCATGTGTTACAGACTAGTGGCCACCAAATGGCTTGCTGTTGGACTTTTCTCTGAAAGATAGAAAGTGGTTTGCTCCATATTTTAGAGAAATGTGTGTGTAGGTATGTGTGTCTGCGTGCGTGTGTGTGTGTGTGTATGAAAGTGAAAGTGTTAGTTGCTCAGTTGTGTCCATCTCTTTTGGATTGCAGTTGTGTCCAACTCTATGCACCGCAGCCCGCCAGGCTTCCCTGTCCTTCACTGTCTCCCAGAGTGAGACAAACTGATAAAGTGCTCAAACTCAAGTCCATCGAGTCGGTGATGCCATCCAACCATGTCATATATATAGATAGATTCAGAAAGAGATAGAGACAGAAGGAGAGACAGTAATGTGAGCCCCACAATGGTTGCCTGTGATTGATGCTTTGGCTTGGAGTCATGAACAGATTGAGCCTGCATTTGGTGCTGTGGCCATGCATGAGGCGCCAGACACTGCCGGCTTTCCCAGTGTGTTAATGGGTCTCTGTGAGGGACCTCTCTCCAGCATCCCCAAGCCTGCTCCCTCTCACTGGCATGATACTGGCTTTAGGCCCCTTTCTCCTCCTCCTCAAACATCCCTCTTGTAATTCCATGAACAGGAAGGACTTTGAGCTTGAAGAAGGGATATTGAACAACCTCTTGTAATTTCCGTTGGCTTCTGTGTGGCCCCTTCCTCATTGCCTGCCTGTCGTGGACCTCCCAGCCAAGCCCAGATCTGGCCATGCTTCTTAGGTTCACATTCTTCACCGCACATCCCCCCAACCCCCACTGTGGATGTCTGGGGTCGTGAGAGCGGATCCTGGGCTGGCCAAGGGTGAGCGCCCAGGCCCTTGGGAGAGGATCCCATGGAGGGTGGGCTGCAGAGCTGAGCACAGACGCACGTTAAAAGGTGAAAGAATAGTGCATAAGGCTATGAAGGCAAAGAACTGCCCAGCAAATGCTCCCTGTCCACCTGCCAAGTGGAATTTGCTCAAACATATGGCTGCAGTTCGCTGCACAGCCAGCTTCCTGGCCAGAAACTGCTGGAGAGTGGAGCCAGGCTCGCTTCCAGATGGGACCAGCCTGGCTCCCACATCTCTGCCTGAATGTGCCACAGGCGTTTCAGAACCTAACACGTGCCTCTCACCCTCTCTGCCCAGAAGGTGCCTAGTGGCAGCTGGTGATCAGCTCTCCCCTGGTTCTCCCTGGAGCAGGGGTCCAGCCCTTCTTGAGAGGGGGAATCTTTGTTTATGGTAAACAGAATCTTTGTTATAATTTTTGGGAAGCCAGGCCTCATATTCTATCACCTAGAATGGTGCCTGGCAGGTGGCTCAGTCACATTAATTGAATGAAAGGGGAGGGCCTTACAGAACACTGGATGTCTTTTCCATGCCCAGCAGGTCTCTTCTCTGTAGAGGTCTGAGAAGGAATATTTGGATGTCTCGGGCATCGGTGGCTGTGGTTCATGCCTCCCCTAGCTGTTGTAAGGGCTGCTGTGGCTCACAGAAGAACCCCTTCTCTGGAGAATTGCCTTCAGGGCCCACCTTGCCCAGGAGGTATGAACACCCCATCCAAGGCAGTCCATGAAGAGTGACTGACAAGGGGTGCAAAGCCCTTAATTGCTTTAGGGGGTGACTCTGGAGTAGAATTTCTGCTTCAGAGCACACTTCTGGCCTCCTCACCCCACTGGGCTCAGGCTAAACTCAAGAGAGACCATATACCTCACCTCCTCCCCATCCTTGTCCTGCTTCCCTCTCTTCTCTGCACAGAATCACTGCCTCAGGCTCTGCTTCCAGGGAGACTCACCTAAGACATCCCCCAAGAGACTCCACTCCTGCTCTGAGCTCGGACTGTTGAGTTTGGAAGGGACTTTAGAGCTAAAACTCCTCCATTTGGAAGGCAAGGAAACCCAGGCATAGGATTGAGGCAGGACGTCTGGCCAGGCTCAGAGGACAGCCTGCTCTGGCTGTTTAACTTGATAGCTGCCTGAGGGTGTGTAGACCATATACTGTGGTGCTCTGGGAGGATCCCCTCAATCCCTGATCTGACCTTATCCCCCTCGCCCCCTAAGGCCACCAGGTCAGGGAAGCCCCGATACCTGTACCAAGACAACTCGAGGGACTCTGTTCACAGGAAGGGGACACCGTCCTGTCCTGCCTCTGCCTGGAGAAAGGCTGCTGCCTTCTCCTTCACAACTGCACAGAAGGGGCCAGCTCCTCCATCCCAGGATGCCCAGAGCTCACTTCTGTTAAATGAACTCTCTTTCTTGGGAAGTGAAACAACAGTTTTCTTTTTTCTCTACGTAGTACGCCATCTCTTTCTCACCTTTATCGCAGTCTTCCCTAACTACCATGTGTGCTTTTATGGTACGTTCTTTCGAGTCCATTGTAGCAAGTAGGTGTGACAGCCATAAGTGCTTAGGCATTTGATTTCCTGCTGAAGATCTCCAAAGCAGTCGGAATAACTGAGTGGAAAGTAGAGTGGATGGAGGGAGTATCTTTTGACTTTTCTTCTGAGGAAGCAATGATGTTCACAGCCCAGGATTCTTCTCATTCCCCTGCTTATCCTTGGGCTCCTCCAGAAATGTCTCTAAAAATCAGAGGCAGTTATTGCCCTTGGAGGGGTTCCAAACCCAGATCTGGGTGACTCTTGGCTTGTATTATCAAATCCAACTATCTCCTTGGATCAGATTAACTGAACACTTGCTGGGTCTCTGGGCGAGTGAAGCTCAGAGATCAGGAGAGTACTGGGCTTCTGCACTGGCTTTCCAGGTGGCTCAGCAGTAAAGAATCCACCTGCAATACAGGAGATGCAGGAGACCTGGGTTTGATCCCTGGGTCGGGAAGATCCCCTGGAGGAGGGCATGGCAACCCACTCCAGTATTCTTGCGTGGAGAATCCCATGGACAGAGGAGCCTGGCAAGCTACAGTCCATGGGGTTGCAAAGAGTCAGACATGGCTGAACATGCATGCGTGGACTTCTGTATTGGCTAAACCTGCTTACTGACCCCGGCTGATGGACACTCCTCCCAACCCCGAGGTAACTGGGCTAGAGCACTGTGTGAAAGGGTGTTTGACTGCACTAGGCTGCTTCCATCGTGGAAGGAGCTGAGTTTTGTCCTTACTGGTCTTGACTCTTATCTAGATACAGATTTGCCTTCCCTGCACTCATGCTTCTGCCAAAACTACCACCCCTGGACTTATAACATGCTTTATAATCCGTCACGTTTCCCAAGCTGTCACTGAGCCTGGTAACTCAGATCTACTTGTCAGACTGCAGGACGTTTGGGAAAAAGGAATTCGGGAATTTTCAAGATAGGTGGGGCCTTGGAAATCTCCCAGCTGGGGGCCCAGAGAGGGTGAGAGATTTGTTTGAGGTCACACAGCTGTGCGTGCAAGAACACCTGGGAGGGGGCACTATATTCTGGTGCTCTTTCTATCTAACTCAGAAAATTGTAAGCAAACCCAGAGTCTTGGTCCTGGGATTTTCTGACTCTTAGAGCAGAAACTCCTTTAGAGGACTGGCGTCCTCACTAACTATCACCGGACTGATCCTCACTTGATCAATATTATGAAATAGGCTGGTGAGTCTCACCTGGGACCAGGTGGCTTTTGTCATCCCAAACCACTGGGATTAAGACCGTGAAAGTGTGGGATTTCCATAAAAATTGGGCAACTGTTTCTGACAAAAGGGAATCTGTCTGTTTGAAAGATGAAACTCATAGATGCCTACTCTATCGGTCTATGTGAAGTCCCACATGTTTCTTTTCACCGGCTGCAGGAGCTGTGAGCTTCTGGGAAGGCCACACTGCCCTTTCTAGTGCCCTGGAGACCCCCGGGCTTGCCTTTACACACAGGGGCCCAGAAAGCTCAGCCAACACGCAGTGGTCGTGGTCAGGCTGCCTAGGGAAAGGGCAGGAGGTGGTGGTGGAACAATCGTACAGACATGCTAAGTTGTTTCCGTTGTGTCCGAATCTTTGCGACTCCATGGACTGTAGTCCACCACGCTCCTCTGTCCATGGGATTCTCCAGGCAAGAATACTGGAGTGGATTGCCATGCCCTCCTCCAGGGGATCTTTCCCACTCAGGGATTGAACCTGAGCCTCTTATGTCTCTTGCATTGCAGGCAGGTTCTTTACCACTAGCACGACCTGGAAAGCCCCAGAACAATCGAGGCTCCTGTAATACATAATTTTACCCCAAATGGAAAGATTTCAGCAGCTTATTATTTTAACCACATAACCCATTAAAAGAAAATGCATCGTCTTATGTCCTCTTTGATTGAGACTGAGTGCTTCATTGATGCTTGACACACCTGTCAGGTGTGTGAAGGGGAGGTGGTGAGCCTGGCACCTGGGAACTAGGGCCTGAGGACCCCCTGCCAACTGATGCCCACCCCAGGGAGCCTGAGGGTTTTGAGGGCACTGCCTGGCACTCTGGGGGAGGCATTTACCTGGTCACATCCTGGGGGAAGGACTTGGTGGGGCAGCAGATGTAAACGTCTGTGCTTTCTTGGAGCTCTGCTCAGCTGGACCTTTGGCTAGGCAGGAGTTGAGCATGGTACAGAATCGGGAATCTTGAGACGGTTGGGGCCTTGGAAATCTCCCAGCTAATGGTCCAGAGATGGTGAGAGACTTGTGTGAAGTCACACAGCTGTGAGTGGAAGAGCAGATGGGACACTTACCCTTTTCGGTGCCACTTTTGTGTTTTAGTGCTCTTTGCGGTAACTCAGGGGATGGGGTTTTATGGAGAGATGGGTTCCTGAAGGTGGTGTGGCCCACCTCTGGGAGCCCCAGCACTCTGGTCCCATTAGCCCAAGGCTTCTTACAGCAGGCGCTTGTTACTCTCAGTCTAAGGACTTTCTTTGGCTGCGGGGCCATACAAGACCAGGACACAGGGCACCAGGGAGTTAACCACCCCAGGGCAGGCTTCGGCCAGTGAGAGGTGGGGATAGATGTGTACATACCTCATCTCTTTACCCTTTGGACCAACCACTTCTTCACTCTTATTCTCAAAAAGTGCTCCCAGACCTAGCAGCCTCAGCATCACCTGGAAACTTGATAGAAATGTAAATTCTCAGTCCCACCCACTTCAGACCTGGTGAATCAGAAACCCTGAAGGTGGGCCCAGCTGTCTGTTCTCATAGGCCTTCTAGGTGATTCTGGTAATGCTTAAGTTTGAGAATCTCTTCTACACGGCCTCTTAGAGTCCTTCCCCAGAGCCCTGCTTGCTCCAGGATAACCTGCTCATCATTGCACCCTGCTTGGTCTCTCTTTGCTTCTCTGCCCACTCCCCATGCCTCTGCCGATGCTTTCAGAAGAAAGAAGGACTTTCTTCCAAAGAAAGAAGAAAGAAAGTCTTTCTTCCAAAGAAAATGCTTGCACTTGAATCCCTGTTCCCCTGCTTCCAGGGGGACCCAGTTAAGACAGGTGGTGCAAAGGGCCGCAAACACCTCTGAGGTTCCTTTTCTCTTTCTCACGATCACAGTTGGTTCTGGACACAGTGTGAGGTGATGCAAAGTTGTGATAAGTCCCGTCCATCTGCCAACAGGGAACTGGTGCTTCCTACCCAGGCACCAGTCAGCACCAACGTGCAGCCCCAGCACTCTGAAAAACGTACACGTCACCCAACCTCAGGAATCACTTCCTTTGTAAAAGAGCAACTAAGAGCTGCATTTTCAGCTTTGCAGCTCTAATCCGGTGGAGCAGCAGTCAGCCATCACGAAACACTGACTCTATTGCACACTGGCAGCCCTGCAGGTGCCGTTCTTTCTTAAAACACAGCCTTGCTGGAATTTCCCCCTCCTGGTCCTTGGTGAATCAGGTACGCTCGCCCGTGTACCTGACAGCAAGTGGGCAGGAATGGAGCCTTTAAAAGGCCAGGATGTGTCTAGCTGGACTGGGGGCCTGAGGCCTGGGGGGGGTCTCCTGAGGAGGGGGGTTTCTGCTGCACGGCTGAGGTCCTGGGGCTTGGTGGGCCTGGGTGGACATAAGATGCTTACTGCCTTGGTTTATCGAGCACCAGTGCTTTCCCGTGATATTGCTAATTGTCATAACAGCCTTACATGGCGTCAGTGACTCACCCTGTGATGGTTGGGTATCAAGGTGTTCCCTCCATTTGTAAAAGCTCACCGTTTGCTTGCCTGGTGACTCAGTGGTAAAGAAGTGAAGCGAAGTCTCTCAGTCGTGTCTGACTCTTTGCAACCCCAAGGACTGTAGCCTGCCAGGCTCCTCCCTCCGTCCATGGGATTTTCCAGGCAAGAATACTGGAATGGGTTGCCATTTCCTTCTCCAGGAGATCTTCCCAACCCAGGGATCAAACCTGGGTCTCCCACACTGCCGGCAGACTCTTTACCGTCTGAGCCACCAGAGAAGCCCATCAGTGGTGAAGAATCTGTTTGCAATGCAAGAGATCACCTGCAATGCAGGAGACCCAGGTTTGACCCCTGGGTCAGGAAGATCCCTTGAAGAAGAAAATGGCTGCAGCATTCTTGCCTGGGAAATACAATGGACAGAGGAGCCCGGTGGGCTACAGTCTGGGGTCACAAGTGTCAGACGTGACTTAGTGACTAAACCACCACCACCGTTTGCCACCGCTGCCCCCACTCCATGCCAGCGGTTTATGTGTTGTTGTTGTTCATTTGCTAAGTCATGTCTGATTCTTTGTGACCCCCTGGACTGCAGCACACCAGCGTCCCTCTCCTTCACTGTCTCATGGAGCTTGCTCAAACTCATGTCCATTGAGTCAGTGATGCCATCCAACTATCTCATCCTCTCTCGCCCCCCTTTTCCTCCTGCTCTCAGTCTTTCCCAGCATCAGGGTTTTTTCCAGTGAGTCAGCTCTTTGCATCAGGTGGCCAAATTATTGGAGCGTCTGCTTTAGCATCAGTCCTTCCAGTGAATATTCAGGGTTGATTTCCTTTAGGATTGACTGGTTTGATCTCCTTCAAGTCCAAGGGACTCTCAAGAGTCTTCTCCAGCACCACAGTTCCCTCTGCATCTGTATCATCTCTAATATTAACCAATCTCATGGTTGCCAGCCTGTGTTCTCCCAGTGAGAACAGTGAAGCAGATATTAACCTCATTGTTAATGGTTACTATAGATCCAAGTGGGTATTTCTGTTTTCTCAAATCTATAATGACAAGGAACACATTTTAAAGGAAATAAACTAATACTAATTGCTTCCAAATATGATCGGTAAGACAGTTCTTTCTAAGAAAATACATATTTTATAATCTTGGCTTTTTTTTTAACCGCTTGTTTGAGGTATATTTTATGTATCATGAAACTCACCCATTTCAAGGGTACAATTCAAGGCTTTTTAGGAAATTTACAGGCTTGTGCAACTGTCACCATTAATCAGTTTTACAACATTTTACAACAATAAGATCTCTTGTGCCAACTTACTGTTAATCTCCATCCCCACCCCAGCCCCAGGCAACAAGTAGTCTACTTTCTTTCTCTATAAATTTGAAGCTTGGCCATTTTAAGGTGCAATATTTCTCAGCTCCTGTGTTCTCATTTGCCGAACTGGAGACTCGACAAGAGGAAGCATGGTCATGGGACGATGGAAACGGTGTGGACCAGGAGCCACGAGAAGATCAGCTCAACTGGGACACTCACCCGTTATGTGGGAGGGGCGGGTGAGCCCCACGGGTCACCCTCTTGGGGCTTAGTTTCTTTATCAATAAAGCTAGCATTACAATAGCTTTGCAGAATTGCCGAGAGATAACTGACGTGAGAATTCACTGTGAACTTAGTAGATGGCATCATCCTGACTCAGAGGTGAGGAAAGGGAAGCTTAACTGGAGAGGGGTGGGGCTGGAGTCTATGCACAGTGTTTCTGGTCCTGAAGCTCAGGTGTTTCTTAGTTCTCTGAGGTGGACAGAAGAACATAATTCTCTGCTGGGCTTATATATCGTTGACCTTCATTTTGAACCAAAATTCTGCTGCCTGTGGCCCCCTAGCAGCGTTCCCCAGCAGGCCCCACTGCAGATGCAGCCAGGCAGTGAGAACCAGGAGTCTCTTCCAGATGCTCAGCTCTGATGTCTGGCTTCCCTGCATGCCCAGGGGAGCAACTGTGGGCCAGGCATCTAGGTTACCTCTTCTCCAGCACACACCTTCCCATCACTCAGTCCTTCCATCTCAGGCTTGTTTGTGCACCTGCTCTTCATCAAGGTGGGATCCTTTCCAGCTCTGATAGCCAGTCACTGTGCACTCACCTTCCTGTGAATGCCGGGCCACTTGCATCAGAGGCCGGGCCCACTTTCTCCAGCTCTGACCTTCGGGACCAGATGCTAAAGTCATCCTGCCATTAGTCATTTGCCAGAGGATCAACCGACAGGTTCTGTCCTGAGCACAAAGGAGTCAGCCACAGCTCCAGCCATGTCTTGAACTTAAAACCTCCACAGTCAATACTCAGCTCAGTATATTTGCCAAAATGATTAGCTGCAAAAAGCCCCAGGCCCCTCCCTGAGATTCTGCGCATGTCTTGTCAGGTAGGAGGCACTGAGTGGGGAGCTGGAGTCTGCCCTTGATTCCATGTGAAGGCAGCACAAGGGCCCCTGGGGGTCCCCTCCCCCATTCTGCCAGGGAGTTTACCCTTTTGCAAAATAAGTTTGGTCTGGTAGGTGTTCTAAGTTATTTTCTACAGCCTTGTCCTTCCACCTCTCCACCCAGCACATACCATGTTCTGGTTTTATGCCCTTTATATGTTTGGGTTTTATGTAAGATTTTATTCCAAAAATAATTCCACTGCTGAAAAGAATGGAAAAACACTGGGTTGGTTGCCTCCAGCTCTAGCAAATAATTTAAGAGGTTGTAAAAAATTTCTTTCAAAAGCAAGCCCGGTCCCTATGATTGATACAAAATAGCACTTGGTTGACAAGCTTTCTACAGCTTTTTTTTATTTTTTAAGAGTCTTCCTTTTAGGATTTCACTGACAGGTGAGCTTTCAGAAATTTTATTTGGAGCAACAGATAAAGTAACAAACGCCACGGACATCTGTGCAGCACTCTTAGCCTTCACGACATCTGTGCAGCACTCTTAGCCTTCACGCTGGTTATTCTGTTCCGTGCCCAGCTGTCTCCTGCATGTAGATCATTGAGGGGCGCTCAGTAAGTGGAGGGTCTCAAGAGAGCCAGCAGAATGGGCTTAACGCAAAAAAGCAGAAGGTGCCTCTATAAAGGTGCACCAACATTTCAGGCAGGGACCCAACTCTTCATACGCTTTCAGTCAAAGGTGGGTGCAGGGTGCCCTTAGTGACTTGCCTCTGTGTGTGTGTGTGTGTGTGTGTGTGTGTGAGAGAGAGAGAGAGAGAGAGAGACAGAGAGAGAGAGAGAGAGAGAGAGAGAGAAAGACAGGGCTTGGGAAGGAGCCAGAGAGAGAGCAAGGTACAGATAAAGGCCCAGAGAGAAAAATGTCCATAGAGAGATACAGTTACATAGAAATAAACACACAAAGACAGAAACCAAAGTGGGGAACAGGAAGACAGATGTGGGTACCGGGGAGATAGAAAAATAGGAAGTCACAGAGAAACAGTGATGGGATCAGTTGAAACATTTGTTGAATACAGCTTAAAAGGGACTTGGAAGAGTTCAGACACTTGTTAGCAGAACAATTAGTGGATTGTATCTAGGCAATTTGAATTAAGAAACTGTTAAAAATTTATTGGACAGTTGGAGACATTTGAACAATAACTTGGTGTTTGATAATATTAACTTGACGTTTGATCATTTTTGAGTGTGTTAATGGGATCACAGTTGTGGTTTTTACAGAGTGCTTGTTATTTGGAGACATCTGAAATATTTATGAGTCAAGTGATTCAGTGTCTGAGCCTGCTTCAAGATAGTGTTGGGGGAGTGGTGGGAGGGGATGTCCATGATTGTTGCCATAGGTTATTTTTTAAACTTTATTTATAATTGGAGGATAATTGCTTTACAATATTGGATTGGTTTCTGCCATATATCAACATGAATCAGCTGTAGGTATATATATTGTTGAAGATGGGTGATGGGCACACAGAAGTTCCTGATTCTGTGTGTTTGACTTTTTCCATAGTATGAAGTTAAAAAAATATTTGTTGAATGCTTGTCCTGGGTCAGGCATTGTGTGGTGAATGAGAGAGGGGGTGAACAAAACAAAGACAGATGTGGAGATGGAGAGGAGGAGGGAAGGCAGAGGCAGACAGAAACCCAGAGAGGCAAAGAAAAGAGAGAGAGGAGGGGGGTGCATGCTCAAGGCCAACATGCAAAGAGCAGGCTTCACCCCAGTGGTGCTGACATGTTGACAAATGCCCCAGGGTTCCTCGGGCCCTCCTAGGCTTGGGTGAAAACTCAGATGATATGGACAGTAATCACTCCACCCAGCCCGGTTCCTGGCAAAACCTCCTGTACAAGTTTCCTGGGAGCCCTCTGGAAGCTCAAACCCAAGCCCACTCGGCAACCACATGGTGTCCCCAGCTCTCCCACCTCTTTCGCTGCCCCTTGGCCTAGATTGTTGCCTCTGTTGGGCCAGAACCAGGAAATATTTGCAATAACTTATTGCTGTTTACTTTACTGCCTCACCTCCCCCTCTTTGTTCTATTAAAAAAAAAATTAGCATCCAACCCAGGCAAGATGGTTGTTTGGGACACTAGACCACCATCTCCTTGGTCTGCTGGCTCTCCAAATAAAGTGGCTATTCCTTGCCCCACCCCAACACTCTCTAGACTGGTTGGCCTGCTGTGTGGCAGGCATTAAGAGCTTGGACTAGGGAGTGTGGGCACCTCCCTCCATCCTTCCGTCTCACTGGGCACTGCAGCCTGTCCTGGGCACCACCATGCCTTCTGGACGTTGCTTCTTCTGCCAGGTTGTGGTTACCCACACCGGGAACTGCTGGCTTGACCAAATAAAATGCTCGAGCCCTTTGTGTGACCAAGTCCTCCGGGGAGAGGAAGGCGTCTCTCTGCTCTGGCTCACAGGAGGCAGAGGAGAGGTGGGACTGGGCTGCTGCTCTCTCCCTCAAGCCTCAAGTTCTTCACACCACACCCCTTCCCGTGTCCCTCTCCTCCAGTGACGTAGAAATGATTTCTGAAGCCATTCTCCTAGCATGCAGATGTGTGCAAAGAGTGCCCTGGTGCAAAGGCACATATTTCATCTCTTAGGTGTGGGTGACCCATCTTCTTCAGGGGGCAGGGATGCTGGCCATGACCGAGGAGCACCTGCACGGCACGGGGTCCTAAGTCCTTCACTTGTGGTCTCCTAATGGGCACTCTTTCCCCAAGCCTGACCCTCTCCTTTTCCTTCCCACCAGGAAGATCTCTTCTCAGAAAAGTAGTCAGGTCTGGCTGGCTTCTGCCAGTGGAATTTGCATTCTAAACCTCTGTGCTTTTGAATGGGGCTTGGGACCGTGTTTAGGGCCAAGGTCAAGAAATTGGCTGAGGGGTAGATGGAAGGCACCGAAAGGCTGATTAAGCATTATGCTGGGTGTTTTCATATCCTGTGAGATGAATATTATTATTTTAATAGTAATTATGAGTTCAGTTCAGTTGCTCAGTTGTATCCGACTCTTTTCGATCCCATGGACTGCAGCACGCCAGGCCTCCCTGTCCATCACCAACTCCTGGAGTTTACTCAACTCATGTCCATTGAGTTGAGTGATACCATCCAGCCATCTCATCCTCTGTCATCCCCTTCTCCTCCCACCTTCAATCTCTCCCAGCATCAGGGTCTTTTCAAATGAGTCAGTTCTTCACATCATGTGGCCAAAGTATTGGAGTTTCAGCTTCAGCATCAGTCCTTCCAATGAACACCCAGGACTGATCTCCTTTAGGATGGACTGGTTGGATCTCCTTGCAGTCCAAGGGACTCTCAAGAGTCTTCTCCAACACCACAGTTCAAAACCATCAGTTCTTCAGCACTCAGCTTTCTTTATAGTCCAACTCTCACATCCATACATGACTACTGGAAAAACCATAGCTTTGATTAGATGGACCTTTGTTGGCAAAGTAATGTCTCTGCCTTTTAATATGCTGCTTAGATTGGTCATAACCTTTCTTCCAAGGAGCAAGCTTCTTTTAATTTCATGGCTGTAGTCACCATCTGCAGTGATTTGGACCCCCCAAAAATAAAGTCTCTCATTGTTTCCCCATCTATTTGCCATGAAGTGATGGGACCAGATGCCACAGTCTTAGTTTTCTGAATGTTGAGTTTTAAGCCAACTTTTTCACTCTCCTCTTTCACTTTCATCAAGAGGCTCTTCAGTTCTTCTTCACCTTCTGCCATAAGGGTGGTGTCGTCTGCATATCTGAGGTTATTGATACTTCTCCTGGCAATCTTGTGTACTATCATAATTATAATAGCAACTGGCCTTTATTGAGCATTTACTATGTACCAGGTGTTGTGCTGTGTGCCCTGCTGCCTTAATTTTCACAAGAATCCAATGAGGCAGGTTGCTTTGTTCCTTCCATCTTATCAATGAGAAAGCTTTGGGGAGAGTGATGTGTGCAAATCCCACTGTATCAACGCTTGACCTTGTCCTGCTCGTGTCGTCTGACCTGCGTGTTGAAGTAGGGAATGCTTGGCTATGGTGGCTCGAAGACTGTGTGTGCTGTACCTGCTAACCTTGAGAAACCTGTAATGATGAGATGCTGATGCTACCCTTACTCTCTAAGACGATGACTGACTCTGAAACAGAAAAAGAAGGGACAGCAAAAAGGCTTTCCCTGTCGTGGGCAGAGCACGTCAGCTCTATTTGAGATGCTAGGACCACCCCCCACCCCCCGCACCCCACCGCCCACTGGAGACAAGTAAATGCCTCATCCTTCTCATTGCTTAACCAAGCTGGGATCTCATCACCCTGTTGAGTCCGGTGGTTTTTGACAATCCCAAATGGGGCTTTGTGTCACTCAGCTCTGTCAGCATTAAGATAGGTGTCACCACCATTAGCCTCAGGTGTGGAGCTGGCTTGTGGGAAGTGCCCCCTTATCCTGCCGTTCCTCTCGTCCAGGCTTTGAAGGTTTTCTGTTGCAGTCCACCCTGAAGTCAGTGCAGGTTCCTCGTCAAATCTCTCCTCCGTTGAAGAGAATTTCCAGATGCATGGACATGGCTTCTAGCCTAGCAATCCCTTCCAGACATAGAAGTCTGGTCTCTCGTCTCCTCTCTTCATTCCTCCCATCAAATCAGATAGAAGTACAGGGTGTTATTAGAGACTCCTAAGTTCTCCTGGAGCTTGGCTCCACGAAGCGTGTAAAGTGTGTTCCATGGACGGTGGTGTCAGCATTCCTTGTTTGACCTCCGGAACTTCAGACCCAGCCCTCATCTGCTGAACTTTGGACTTAGATTTTTGACAGGATCCCAGAATATTACAGTTTGAGATGGACTGCAAAACTGGTGGTTCTCAAACTTGGCTGCACACTGGGGGAATTTCCCAAAATACCTGTTCCTGGTTCCACTTCCCAGACCTGCTCCTTTCCTTGGTCGGGAGGTGGTTCAGGTAAGGGGTTATTAAGAGGTCCTCAGGCGATCTCATGTGCCCCTGGGGCTGGGAAGCCCCGCCTTAGAGAACTGGGTGATACCCACTCCTCATTCTGTTAATGGAAAGGAGAGGAGTGGCCCCCTTGCCAGAGTTCTAGCACAGGGGTGAGGAGACCGCACCCCTTGCAGGACTCTGACTTAATTTAAGCCCATCTCCTCCTCCTCCTCACTCCCAGCCTGGAAGGCGCAGACAACCTTCTCTTTTGCCACAGACAAAGGGGGCCTCTTTGGCATCATTTTCTGGAAAGGTGGGAGGTGGGGAGCAGCTCGGGTGCTTGCTTTGTCACAGAGAGAAAGGAGGACTTCCCTCCTGCAGGATGGGAAAGCAGAGAAGGGCTTTGGCTTGGGCTGTTCCCTCCCCTTGCTTGTATGGGGAAATCAGAAGTCCCGTGGGCAGAGCGGGTGCCCAGGGCCCTCCTGGCGTCCCCCCAGCTGGTGAACTGCAGCCCTGACTAGCGAACTGCAGGAGTGACGGGCCCCCACTGCCCCCTGGGCCCTCCACCCCGGCCCTGCCAGTTCCTGGCACTCCTGCCGGACTGAGGATCGCTCACTGCCTGGGCCCTGAGTCTCAGCGGTTTACTCCGCACAGCTATTTTGGGAACAGGAACTCAGACGTTTGGGTGGAAGAGGACAAGCCCAGGGCCTGGAGGCAGGCCGGCCGAGGGGCGGGCCGGCGGCGCAGAGCGGAGGCAGCCCCCAGCGGCCTCCTCCGCACACAGGCCTGGTCACGTGGCCCTGGGGGCTGCCGCTTGAAAGAGCCCCCACTGTCCACGCTTCAGGTTTCAAAGAACCAGACTCAAGGAGGCGAGGCCTGTTTATTTGTTTTAAAAGCAAGAGGGGGGCTCCGGCCAACTTGCATTTTCAGCTCCGGAAGAGGGGTGTGCGCACGCACACAAGCCAGACAGACTTCTCCACGTTTGTTTTTCTGACACGTTGCAAACCGCGCGGTTGGGAGAAAGTTCCTCTCACGTGCTGGGGCCTGCTTTCCCCGGACGTGTCCAGCGGCTGCTGTGTCAACACTGCCACGCTCAGCACGTGGCCCTCCCAAGGGGCTGATGTGATTTGTCAAGGGGAAGACCCAACCCAGCCCCTCTGGGGGGCTCGTGCTTGGTTCAAGGGGAGGGTGGGCATTCGGACTCCTAGGATGACCCAGTTGTCACCCCTCCAGAGGCCGTCGCTGCATCCCTCGGGTTCCCTGTTCCTAGGCAGGGCTGTGTTACTGCGTGCAGCTGCTGACCGTCCTGCTCTTATAGTGCCTGGGGCAGGGGGAGGTTACAAGGGAGGGAGGGGAGAGGCCAGGGGTTGAGCATGGTTCTCCAGTTCTCTAGTTAACTCTGTCTGGGAGGCCCCTAGCATTGGAGGAAAGGGCTTTGGCGTCTCAGAGAGCTAATGGAAGTGCCCATGCTGGTACATGCCAGCTGCTTTTCTAGCACTTCCTCCTTGTGGCGACCTTCCAAGGAGGGGTGCTGAGGATGGTGCAGGCACTGACCGTGAGGTGGGCCTCACGGCTGCTCACTGGGTGCCCATGCCTCTCACCAGTTTGTCCTTGGAGGCCTGCTGCGTGGTTTCAGCTGTCTCTTCAGCCACAGTTTGAGGCCACGTGCACTTCCTTTGCTTTCAGGAGACAAAGGACAGCCACTTCTTCAAGGGCGAATGTTTCGGATAGCAGACTTCACACTCCAAACAGCCCTCTAGACCCCAAGTACAGTTAGGGAATCTTTTCTTTTCCTCCATGGAATATTAAACTCCACCTCCCCTGGGTGTCAGTAAACTGCATCCAGTTCCACGTCATGATTCCAGGCATTTCTGGGGTCAGTTCAGGATCTACAGTTGACAGTGTGTGCCCGATGCAGCCCCCGATGACAAGGTGGGCCCTTGTGTCTCTCCTCCTGGTTCTCCTAAGCTGCTGGGCTTTAGGAGAAGTCCGTGAGTGAGTGACGATCTGCAGTGACCTGCGTCGGTGAGGAGGGAGCATCCACTGCTTTGGCTGCTGCCTGGGGGGTGAGGGTGGCTTCCCCCATACAAGAAGACAGGATGCTGACAGCCTAGCTGAGGCATGGTGCTCATGTCATTCATATTCTGGGGGTGGCCTGGGGGTGGTCTGATCTCCAAAAGGCTCCTCTGGAACCAAATCAGTCACGCCTCCCTTGCGCCTCCCTTGGACCCTCAATACATAAACTGTTTCCCTCTGTTTGCTATGTATCTCCTTGAATCACCTCATTCACCTGGCAGCTCCCAAGGCAGCATGTGGCTCTTTCCGTGGTGGTGGGTTGTGGGAAACATTGGAGCCTCCTCGCGATGCCATGGCTGTGGAGAATGCTGTCCACCTCCCCCTTTCCTCTGTACCAGCTCCCCTTACACCCTGCTGGCTCCAGTGAGGTACCTGGGTGAAATCGCCACCTTGGGGAATCCCCAGAAGGAAAGCAAAAGGCCTTTCTTCTCTCTCTCAGCTCTCCCCAGACCTCCCAAAGAGCCCGCTTCTATTTCTCCTGTCTCTGAGGATGATGGTGGTGAAGGATGATGGTGGAGAAGAAGGTGATGATGAAGATAATGGTGATGATGATGTGTGTGTGTTCAGTGAGACACATGGCTTCTCATTCTCATCTTTAAGTTCTGCTCTCCTCCAGGGAGGAAGAAGGAAAATTTGATTTTTGCCCCCTGACACACCTTTGCATCCATCTGTCCAGTCTCCATCTCGGAGCTGTGTTCTTGTTTGGAGCTTCTAGCCAGGGAGTGCCACTGCTCATATACCCTTGACTGGAGACCGATTCTCTTCTACCTGGGAAGGTTGTCCTCTTTGACCAAGCACACAGCTTCAGGAGGGAGGCACATGGAGCAGGGAGGGAGGAAGGGGACACCCCTCTAGCCAGCCAGATGGCCCCCACATCCTTAGAGCTGGGTACTTTAGGGTCAGGGGTTCTGTTACCAGTGCTGGAGGCATCTGTGCCTCAGTGGATGATTTTGATTTTAGTTCCCAGTTGGTGGAGAGTCCCAACAAGAAGCCACAGAGGGTCAAAAAAGGGCACATTTAATTAATATGTCATTTATCAACCTGCCACAGATGTGTAATTTTTGAGTTAACCAGTTTCAACTCCCCTCTCAAGCTGTCCACTAGCCACCGGCAATCTTCTCATAGTTTGACTTTGGACACTTTGCTTCAGATCTCAGGGCCTCAATTTTCCAAGGCTGGATCATCTCTCAGGCCCCTTCCAGCTTGAAACTTCTAACACGCTCGTGTTTGGGATTCTGCACAAGCCTCTGGATGCTGAGCCCTGACGTCCGTGTGAAATACACTGAGTCCTCATCAGACTCCAATTTTCTCTAGGAATGGAGGGGAGGTCTGTTATAGATTCAGTATAATCCACTGATAATCCAAAAGCCCACGTTAGCCTCTGGTTTTGATCTCATGCATTAGAACTGCGAACAAGCTGCAAAATTGACCAATTTGAATTCTACCTGTCCCTTCCCCTTCTATCCTCTCAAAGACATTCTAATTTGATCTGTAATGTGGCCAAAGGGCAGACAGTAGAAGGGAGGAGAAGCCAGAGGCATGGAAAATCCCCAAACTGGATCATCCACCCCCTGGATAATGGGCAGTGACCTGAGCAGAATTCTCAATGAGCACTCATTTCCCCCCCAAGCCAGACCCTGTCCCCACGCTGTAATCTCCATGGCAAAATGCATTAAATTGTCGAGCTCCTTAGACAAATTCTACCATTTCTTACCCAGTTCACAGGCAGACTAGATTTTTGAAACTGAGAGGCTAGTTAATTGTCATTTGGACGTAGCAGAATTTCAAGTACCTTACAAAGGGAATTTCCTGACGGTCCGGTGGTTTGGGACTCTGTGCTTCCACTGCCTTGGGCCTGGGTTGGATCCCTGCTTGGATCAAAGATCCTGCGGGATCTAAGATCCCGCAAGCTGTGCAGTATGGCAAAAACAAAAAACCTTACCAAAATGCCAGTCTTGGGTGGGTGGGGGGCAAGGACTCAGTGGCTCAGTAGTAAAGAATACACCTGCCAGTGCAGGAGACGTGGGTTCAATCCCTGAGTCAGGAAGATCCCCTGGAGAAGGAAATGGCAACCCACTCCAGTATTCTTGCCTGGGAAATCCCATGGACAGAGGAGCCTGGAGGGCTGTGGTCCCTGGGGTCCCAAAAAGTTAGACACGACTGAACAGCAGCAACAGCATCCCATTTTACACTTTTGAGGGGGAAAATCTGATTGGTTCTTCTTGGCCAGCCAGTGGATAAGCTGTCTTTGGACCAGATGAATGGATGCTCATTGCGTGCTCTATCTGCAGTCCCTGCCTCTAAGAGACTGACCTATGTACATTAAAACTCTGACCAGAGGTCCTTGGACCAGGAGTGGACATCTGAGATGGTTAGTGCTTGTATTAAAAAAACTTGAGGGCTCTGTCGTGAGAGACTAGACCAGTCATGTGGCCAGGTCCTTCCCCACCATGGACCCTGTGGCCTGCATGAGGACTACATGAGTCTCTGAAGTCCTTCAGGCTCCAGTGTCCCATGTCTTTCCTAAGCCTAGAGTCTCCTGTAGCCTCTCAGATCAGATCTCAGCAGGGATGAAGATTCGCCGAGACAGAGTGCCCACCTTGGGGTAAACTGGTGGCCAAGAGCCCCTAAGCCAGTATTGAGATGGTAGAGAGGGCTGGGAGTTGACAGTAAATCACAAGAGTCAGTGGCCGGGACTCTGTCAACTGTGGCTCTAGGAAGGGATGGACAACCAAAAAGTAGAGCTGAGAACATGTCACTTAGCGTCCTGCTGGGTTGGCTACCTGAATGCTTCTGGCATACAGTTGTGTGGCCCCATCTCGACCGTCTGACTTTGCGTGGGGCTGGGGAACTTTCCAGGGAAGAAGACCCAAATCCTGCCCACAGCTGGAGTTAGGCACCACCCCCCCCCAGATGCCCTTTACCTGCAGGTGCACCCAGCTGCCAGCTGCTGTGACTGGGCTGCTGATGGCTCGCTGTCTTTTTCCTTCTCCAGAGGACTGCCCGTGGCTGAGCCTGAGGTTACATCTTATCTCGAGAGGCAGCCTGTAACCGACTGATACACGGGGACAGAAGGTCAGCTCCTGCTTTAAAGTGGGACTAAAGTTATGCTGCAGTTCGGCCTCGGGAACAGCCCAGGAGATCAGGCTGAGGCTTGTCTCCAGCGGGGACCACACCCAAGCTTAGCTTCTTCCTTGCTTCCTCCTGCTCCCTCCATCATCCTTCTCCCACGACCTGCCTTCAATAAATCATCTGCCAGGTTCTGCATCTAGAGATCACACCTAAATGACATTTTGCTGATTAACACTTGCATCTTAGAAATTTTGTGGGGCCCACCTTTTCATATCTGTTTATTTCATGACTTTGGGATCTTTCATCCTAACAAGGCGGATCCAATATAGTGAATTTATTAAGGCCCTTAAGGAATAATGGAACCACTACTGTACTGGATAAATTCATTTAGAGCAGAAAGATTTTTGGAGGGGAGTGTTAAGGAAGATTTTAATTTACTATTCACTGATAAATATTTGTACTGTAACAATTGAGTTAGAAAAAAAAAGAATGTATTTGTGTTATTTTGAATTGCTTCCCCAACACACAAATTAATAGAAATTGCTTAAAGACTATGGTATAGGAATTTCTATTCTAGACTTTTCCTTTATTGTTTTCCTTTTAGCTCATATCCCATTTCCTCCTCCTCCTCCTCCTCCTTTTTCCTTCTCTTCTTTGCATTCACTGTTACTTTGTTGCTCTGATACTCATCTCAAAAGTTTCAGCTCCTGGAGTCATTACAATGTGTATATCTTCTCAAAGGAGTTCTGTATCACTTCTTGTCCTTCAAAAAAATGATCTCAATCTCTATCATCTTAAGAAAGAAGCCCCTGCTTCCTGCTTCACCCCACCATGTTGCTGAAAAGGCACTTGCAAATTATACTTCATCAAACACTTTCTAGACCTGTGGCAAACCTTTCTTTTTGAAATCCTAGAGCAAGCCTTGGAGTATCTCCCAGAACAATAAAAGCTTATTAAGTATCCGGTGAATTATAATCGCTGGAGGCCATGAAAAATAATAACTTATTTGGTGATCACATAATGTTTCTATTTTTTCACTATAGGTTACTAGAGACAACTTTTCAGTTTTTTCCAGCACACTTAATTTGAGCTATCAAAGCTCCTTATCCTCACTTTCTTATTCTTTCTTTCTTTCTGTCTTTGCAAGAAAAATACAAGAAAAGGGGAATTAAATTGAGTCTTTTCATCTCATCTTATTATCAAGATTCTGTTCTACAAATTGAACATGAAATGATATCCAAAGGTGGCTTGAAGTTAGTAGGACCAGCAGGGTTCCTAGAGTCCAATTTTATCCTTTGATATAACTCTCAGGAGATTTTTTTTTTTTTTAAAAGACAAAGCAAACTTGGAGAGCCAACTTCATCAGAATCAATCATAAAAGTTAAGTAAGAAAATCTGGATAATGCAGAGGAGGGTCAGAACTCTTACTGTGTATCCAACAGTTTGAGAAAGTCGTAGAGAGTGGATAGGCCTGGGTTGTCATTATTGGATTTAAGTTCTTGAATAACCAGCCCCACCCTTCCTTTCCACGCTTATGTTCCATTATTTTCTTCTTCTCTCGTGTTTATTCAAATTCTTCCTTTTTCTCTCTCAATGTATATGCACATATCTACACACACACACACACACACACACACACACACACACACACACACACACACACACACACACACACACACACACACACACACACACACACACACACACACACACACACACACACACACACACACACACACGTATACAATTTAGAGAGCAGTCCTGCTAATTAGGACCATATCTACATCATGAGTGTTAACATTCAGAGTCTGTCATTAACCTTGTTTATTTCAGGGATCAGCTGAAGTTCACTAAAATTCCTAAGATATTTTCCTAGTTGATGGTGAAGGCTAGAATTGCCAGTTAAAATAGAGGATGCCCAGTTAAATTTGAATTTTTAAAATAAGCAATGACTAATGACACCTACTTATACTAAAAAAAATTGTTATTTCTCTGAAATTCAACGTAACCTGAGCATCTGTAGTTTTATTTTGTTATATCTGGCAATGCTAATGGAGGTGGTAGATGAGTCAGGGTCTTCTCAGAAAAAGAGATCATATGTTTAAATTGGGTAATTTGCAGAAAGTGTCAAAAAGAGATTATTTACAGAAGTGTGGACAGTCTCAGCAGAACACACAGACTGATTGCAGTCTGAAACAGCAGGGTACAGTGGCTGCTTCTAAAGGATTGAGGAGAGGGAGAGGTTTCAGAACCCCGAGACATAGAGGCCCCAGGAGAGGGATGCAAATGAGAGCAGTGACGTTTGGGGGAGAGGCTGAACCCAACTGGAGGCCTGGACATGAGAGAGTCTGTTGATGTGGCTCACAAAATCAGCTTTCTGGGGCTGGTGTGGACAGGCAGAGATGAGATGGAAAGGGTCAAGTGGAATATATCCAGCAGAGGGCATCTTGGTGACTCCGGGCATTCAGGTGATGTGGGTCTACTGTGCAATAGGCTCTGACACTGGGACCTCACACTTCACTGTCACATGCCTGTCCGGGGGGCTCCCTCTGGCCTGGGAGACTCTCAGTGTGTGAGCTTGGGCAGGCGGGCTGCCATCCCTCATGAGAGGCAGACTGCTCTGTGGTCAGTTTTTCCTGGGTTTGTCTTTCTTTCTTCTTCCCAACTGCAGGTGAGAGAAAGTTCAAGGAACCCTCCTGGCCTCTGTATTGGGGTTCTCCAAAGAAACAGAACCAACAGGCTCTATATCTGTCTGTATGATTGTTTTATATTTGTTGTTGTTCAGTCGCTCAATCGTGCCTGACTCTTTGCAACCCCATGGACTGCAGCATAGCAGGCTTCCCTGTCCATTAACCATCTCCCAGAGCTTGCTCAAACTCATGTCAGCTGAGTTGGTATACTGTCCAACCACCTCGTCCTCTGTTGTCCCCTTCTCCTCCTGCCTTCAGTCTTTCCCAGCATCAGGGTCTTTTCCAATGATTGTTTTATATATATATGTTCAGTGGCATTCCAATTTTCATATCGATTTTTTCATATATATATAAGACATATATATATATATATATATATATATATATATATATATATATATATAGATACACATACGGAATTCCTTATTGCTCGGGGGAGGTCAGTCTTTTGTTCTACTCAGATCTTCAGCTAATTGGATGAGGCACACCCACATTTTGGAGGACAATCTGCTTTACTCAACCAACCAATAAAAATGTTACTCTCATCCAAAAACACCCTCACAGGAACATCCAGAATGATGCTTGACCAACCATTTGGGTACCATGGCCCAGCCAAGTTGAGGCATATAGCCGTCACAGACTGTTTTTAGTGTAGTTGTTGACCAGAGCCTCAGAGGTCATCTGCCACCTCCTGCGGTACAGTGGAACAACCGAGGCTGGGCTCTTCCTGTGCAGTTCTGGAGCTAACACAAGAACATAGCACTCACTCCCCTGGCCCTGGCTGCTTCCTGTCTCTTCCCCAGGAACCTGCCAAAGGTGCAGGCAGGTGGCCAAAGATTGGAGGATTTTGAGTGTTGGTCCTCTCACCCTCAATCTTCAGATGCTTGGAGGCATTTGGAAAAAGAGGCTACCACAATCAAGAAATCATTTACCTGAAATGATTGTTACTGGTTCTTGATCATGGAAGACATTAGAAGCCAGTATCATAGTTTGCTAGTGTATGATTGTTTTGTGCATGCTGGCAATACTGGTATTAATACCTAGCCATCAAGCCTAGGAGTTTTTCAAACTCTCATGAGGTTAATTCCTAGGAGGCCTGCTTACCTAATAACTAAACTTAGCAAGCGATGAGTGTCTTTGGAAAAACAGTGGTGCTTCTCAGGCAGATATGAATGGGTCCTGATACTCAGGAATGATTCAGGTTCCTTTGTATTAGAAATAATATTTAGTTTACATTATGAACCAATTTCAGGTTTCACACAATTAACTGATTGCCCTGACAATATTCAGTGGTATTTCGATTTTCCTATTAGGTATTTCTGCTCTAGGTATATTGCTATATCAAAGCTTTTTAGCATCACATAGATGAGAGTGAAAATAAAAATTATGGTCTCATCCTTAGATAAAAGCTAGTGATTGGGCTGCCTGTAATGGTCCAGTTGTCCCAGGAGTTACAAACATTTTTAATTACTGAGATGAAAGCAAATGTTTACATTGTATTCCTAGGGAGCCACACTGTGATTCTTCTGTTTTGTGGCAAGAACTTCTTCCAGTCTTTCCACGGCTGATGGTTGGTTTACCTCATAGTTAGTTAATACAGATTTCAAAGGATGGTACCACCCTTGAGTCCTAGATGGCAGGGTATCCGTAAAGTATTGGAAAATCCCAAGGTCCAGGAAATTCCAAATGAAGAACTCAGAGTATCATTTCTTGAATTTGTGTTTTCCTGTAATAATCTTCTGTTGATAAGCTTAGCAAAGTCACAGTTTACAAAAGTTTTAATTCCCCAACAAGATCAACAGATTTATTGACTTTCAGTAGAGATAATGCTTAAGTGTCTCGGCTAAATTGTATTTTCAGTCTCCATAGGGTCTTACCTCACCCAGTGGCTGAGTGCTGGAATAATGCATGGGTGACTAGTTCAAGGACATCTTGTTTGATTAAATGTTCAATCAATCTCTTATGCAAAACAAGAGCTCCATTTATAGATTTCAAGGGAATTGGTAAAATCATTATCGAAGGCTCTAATCAGAGGATTGACATGTTAGGTTTGTTTTAGAAAGGTCTTTCTCACTGTGGTGTGGAAAAACATTTAGGGGGATAAAGATTAGCAGCAGGAAGACCAGTTGGGGGTTCTTCTGCAGTCCTCTCGAAGTGTCTGAGCTGGACCAGCAATGGTAAGGTTGGTGAGGAGCCGGAAGTCTCGCCTCACATGGTGGTGCTCATGAGTCCAGCCTCACAGACCTCCTGTGACGGGGAACATAATTGACCACAAGTTCTGCGCTCATGCTGGGCAATCCAACAGCATGCTTGTGTCAAAGCCATGCTTCCCGTGGACTGCTCTCTGCCAGTTATGGAAGGTGCCAGTAATACAGAGTCAGGAATATTCCCGGGAGACCTTGGACTCCTCTGATGGCTGGTTTTGGCTCCAGAGCTCCTGGATGGCTTTGTGGAAACTTCCTTATACTACACGGCAGTAAGGACACGTCTGCCCAGCCTTCCTCCCCTCCCGCTTGCCCAGGGTGACACTGCATCGTGAGCCGATGGCTCTTCCCGCCTTGCTGGCATCCTCCACATGCTTTCTTTTTTTTTTACTTTACAATATTGTAGTGGTTTTTGCATGTTTTCTTATAGGCATTTCCCTAATCAGAATCCTTGCATGTTTACACATGCTTGGCGTCTGCTTCTTGGAGAACCTGGACTAACACAGGAAACAATGTAAAATTTTTAAAAATGTTAGATATCTAAAAAATAGACTTGACAAAGGAACCAGGGAGAAAGATGAGTTTTCGATGCCTCCTGGTCTTCTGACCAGCAGTGGAGGAAGCACTGGCAGAGCTAGAGAACCTAAAATGAGGAGTGGGTTTAGAGTTGAGAGTTGCTTTATTTTAAAAAAAATTTATTAAGAGTATAGTTGATTTACAGTGCTGTGTTAGTTTCAAGTGTAAAGCAAAGTGATTGTTTTATGTACACATATATTCATTCATTTTCAGATTTTTTTCTCATATATGTTATCACAGAATATTGAGTAGAGTTCCCTGTGCTATACAGTAGGTCCTTGTTGGTTATCTATCTTATTATATAGAATTGTGTGTGTATGTTAATCCCAAACTCCTGATTTATCCCTCCACATTTCCCCTTTGGTAACCAAGTAAGTTTATTTTTGATATCTCTAAATTTGTTTCTGTTTTGCAAATAAGGTCATTTGTATCATTAAGAAAAAATTAGATTCCATATGAGTGGGGTCATTTGATACTTACCTGTCTTTTGCTTCACTTAGTATAATCTCTAGGTCCATCCATGTTGGTACAAATGGCATTCTTTCATTCTTTTTATGGCTGAGTAATATTCCACTGATATATTTACTGCATCTTCTTTATTCATTCTGTTGATGGACATTTAGGTTGCCTCCATGTCTTGGCTATTGTGAATAGTGCTGCAGTGAGCATTGGGGTGTATGTATATTTTCTTTTTAAAAAAATTTTATTGGAGTATAGTTGATTTATAATATGTTAGTTTCAGGTGTAACAAAATGAACCAGTTATAAATATACATATAGCCACTCTTTTTAAGATTATTTTCCCACATAGGCCATTACAGAGTATCAAGTAGAGTTCTCTGTGCTATGCTTTAGGTTGTTATTATCTATTTTATAAATATATACTAGTGTGTACATGTCAGTCCCAAATTCTCAATTTATCTCTCCCCCTCCGCTTATCTCATGGCAACCACAATCTTTATCTGAAACTCTATTTCTGTTTTGTAGATAAGTTCATCTGTACCCTTTTAAAAAAAGAGATTGCACATATCAGTTCAGTCACTCAGTCGTGTCCAACTCTTTGCAGCCCCATGGACTGCAGCACGCCAGGCCTCCCTGTCCATCACCAGCTCCCGGAGTTTACTCAAACTCATGTCTGTCGAGTCAGTAACGCCATCCAAGCATCTCATCCTCTGTTGTCCTCTTCTCCTCCCACCTTCAATCTTTCCCAGCATCAGGGTCTTTTCAAATGAGTCAGTTCTTTTTATCAGGTGGCCAAAGTATTGGAGCTTCAGCTTCAGCATCAGTCCTTCCAATGAATATTCAGGACTGATCTCCTTTAGGATGGACTGGTTGGATCTCCTTGCAGTCCAAGGAACTCTCAAGAGTCTTCTCCAATACCACAGTTCAAAGCCATCAATTCTTCGGCGCTCAGCTTTGTTTATAGTCCAACTCTCACATCCATACATGACAACTGGAAAAACCATAGCCCTGACTAGACAGACCTTTGTTGACAAAGTAATGTCTCTGCTTTTTAATATGCTGTCTAGGTTGGTCATAACTTTTCTTCCAAGGAGTAAGTGCCTTTTAATTTCATGGCTGCAATCACCATCTGCAGTGATTTTGGAGCCCCCAAAAATAAAGTCAGCCACTGTTTCCACTGTTTCCTCATCTATTTGCTGTGAAGTGATGGGACCAGATGCCATGATCTTAGTTTTCTGAATGTTGAGCTTTAAGCCAACTTTTTCACTCTCCTCTTTCACTTTCATCAAGAGGCTCTTTAGTTCTTCTTCACTTTCTGCCATAAGGGTGGTGTCATCTGCGTATCTTAGGTTATTGATATTTCTCCTGGCAATCTTGTTTCCAGCTCATGCTTCATCCAGCCCAGCGTTTCTCATGATGTACTCTGCACATAAGTTAAATAAGCAGGGTGACAATATACAGCCTTGATGTACTCCTTACCACATAGTAATGATATCATATGATATTTGTCTCTGTCTGACTTACTTTACTCAGTATGACAATCTCTAGGTCGATCCATGCTGCTGCAGATGGCATTGTTTCATTCTTTTTTATGGTTGAGTAATATTTCGTTATATTTATGGGCTGCTGCTGCTGTTTAATCATTAAGTTTTATCTGATTCCTTGTGACTCCTTAGACTGTATCCTGCCAGGCTCCTCTGTCAGTGGGATTTCCCAGGCAAGAATACTGGAGTGGTTGCCTTTTCCTTCTCCAGGGCATCTTCCCGACCCAGGGATCAAACCCACAACTTCTGCATGGCAGGCAGATTCTTGTCCACTGAGCCACCGGGGAAGCCTATGTATATGTATTACATCTTTTTTATCCATTCCTTATTGATGGGCATTCAGGTTGACTCCATGTCCTGGATATTGTAAAGAGCGCTGCAATGCTTTGGGGTACATGTATCTTTTCAAATTATGGTGTTCTCCAGGTATATGAAAATTTGCTTTAAATCCCTATGTTCTCCATGATGACTGGGGAGCCCTTGATACCTGAATAGACACTCTTTGCCTCCCCTCACATCTAAAGTGTATAGAATGTTGCTATTCCTGGCTTCTCTTCCTGAGATTTGAGGCATGAAATGATGCAGGAACCTCAACTGCTGTCTTTTATTAATTTCATTCTGCCCCTCAGCTACTAATATGAGGATCTGCACACTCTTCTGAGAACACAGTTGTTCTCTGTGCTTTTGCTTCTGCTCTGTCCTCAGTCTGGAAAGCTCACCCAGAATTCCTCACCTTCCGCAACATTTTTCCTCCTCTGGGAAGTAGCTGCATGAGAGAACAGGAAAGCCTGGGGTTTGAGGTCGTGAGTCATGTGGTTAAGTTCTAGCTCTGCCACTGAGAGGCAGCTATGGTGAAGCATTTAGCATGGATCAAATCCTTGCCCTACCAGCTGCGGTCTTTGTGACCTTGAACAGGTTGCTTCACTTCTGCATACCTCAGTTTCTTCTTCTGTAAAAGAGTGATGCCAAAAATTTCCATCTCCTAGGGTTGTTGCCAGGTTTGAAAAATCAGTCTTGACAGTGACTGGCATATGGTCTGGGCTCAGTATCTAAGTGATTTCTAAGCCTGGAGTTTGTATTTATTTTAATTTTTTTTGGTCACACCATGCAGCTTTTGGGATCTTAGTTCCCCAACCAGATATTGGATCCAAGCCTTCGGCAGTGAGAGTGAGAAGTCTTGACCACTGGATCACCAGGGAAGTCCCCAAGCCTGGAGGTTTTGATCTGCCTGGGCCCTTAACTGCATAGCGAGGGTGTTGGCCTAGAGGACCGTGTCAGATTCTACTGCCTAACTTATGTGCAAGGGTCCTTCCTCAGCTCACTCTCCACTGCCACCCTGAAGCCCATGGCTTCTTCTTACATGTCCCACAGCATGCTGGGGCACCTCTGTGTGGTTCTCTATCTATCTTTTACTTGACTGTGCACAAATCTCTCTAATCCACTGGATGGGAAGCTATTGGAGGGCAGGAAATATGCCACAGTCTGCCTTATAACCCAGCAGTGACCAGTATGGTGCTTAGCAGGAGCACAAAGGTGCTTGTAATAAATTAAAGTTGGCCTCTGGAGAATGATGGTGGCAAAACTGAGAGTTATTTTAATAATATTTGGGTTGAATTCTGACTCATATCAGTCACCATGCTTAAGTACTTTTTATGTGTCATCTCATCTGACTCCTATCAGACATAAAGATAGGCATTATTAGTCCCATTTTGCAGATGGAGAAAGAGACTGAGAGGCTTAGTAGCTCAGTGGTGAGTGACAGTACTGGGGTGGACACCCAGTTCGGTTGGCTTCCAAAGATGCTAAATTGCCAAGAGTCTTTGAGGCTCTTTCTTCCTCAGACTCTTGTAGGCTAATATGTGCTGCCGTCCACTTCCACCTTTAGTGGCCCCAAAGCCACCGAGTTGTCGCCTGCCTGCCAGTGCACCCCTTCGCATCCATCTCGTGTGGTTGCGGTTGTCATTCCAGGCTGGCCCTCCCCAGCAGCATCCTAGTCCTCGCCATCCCCATCAGCTCCTTCTGCTGCCCAGGAACCTTGCCAACTGGATGCCTCGGTGCATCCGAAGGTGTCAGTTACTCCAAAGGTTATTTGTCCAGGACAGTGTTCTCACTCAGGCTGTTGGTGCCTGGAACCCAGCATGGGAGAACTTTGAGTCCAAGACAGGTTAGGCTGGAGGGAAGGGGTATATGGGGAACAGCCGCACCTTCTGGTCCTTCTTGAAGCAGATCTCAGACACCATTCCTTAGGGAGAAGCATCCTTTTCTTATTAGAGAGAGCTGGAAGTGAGGTATGAAACTGTTTGTATTATGCTTACTCCTGGGGGGATCTGTTAATAGAATCATAAATCTGTGACGGCCTCAGAGCTTCTCCATTCACTGATCAGGCAACTGAACCCCAGCAAGGCTAGTCACAATGAGACGTCCAAAGTGGCCAAGCCAGGACCAGGAGGAGAGCACCATAGGGAAGGCACACCGTCATTAGAGCTGGGCTCCCTCCCTCCCCTTCTTTCTCCTCTCACCCACTTGCTTGTTGCCTTTGCTGAGCAGGAGGCTAAATCAGGGCCATGGTTCTGAGAGGTCAGGCTCCAGAGTGGGCAGGTGCTGAAGTTACCCAGCCGCGCAGTGAATCACCCTGGATGGAAGGTCACCTTAAGCTCGTCCTCCTGTGGTCAGCTCCACGGGGTGTGGCCTTTGTCAACAGCTGTGGAGAAGCCTGACTGGTCCTGTCTCAAGATTAAAACCCCCCCGTGAGTGTTAACTTGTTTGTATTTAACTTACCTTCGTGCTGTGCTGCAGCCATGACAACCCCGTGGGCTGTCCTGGGAGATGCAGAAGCCCTTTCCTGGGACTATCTAACTCCAGGTTTAAGGGGAAAATGGGCTTATTGGAGAAAACCACTCCCCGGTGGCTCAGTGGTAAAGAATCTGCCTGCAGTGTGGGAGACCCGGGTTTGATCCCTGGTTTGGGAAGATCCCCTGGACAAGGAAATGACAACCCACTCCAGTATTCTTGCCTGGAGAATCCCATGGACAGAGAAGCCTGGTGGGCTACAGTCCCTGGGGTCACACAGAGTAGGACACGACTGAAATGACTGAGCGGTAGAAATCTCCAGGAAGGCAGCCCCTTTTAAGAAAACTATAAATGGCCAAAATGGACTCAAAAAAGCATAAAATCTATACATACTAATAATTATGGAAAACTCTAAAAGTTATCCAAAAATTACCGGAAAGAAAACCACCAGTTCCTAGCAGGAACACGGTTGAATAACTTTTTTAACTTTTAAGAAATGCATTATTCTTTTGTTATATAAATTATTGCAGAACTAAAAAGTGGGAAAAGAGCCTCCAATTCATTTCACAAGAGAAGCATAACCCTGATTACTATTCAAAAAAGAAAATTACAGGCCAATCTCATTTATGAGCATAGATGTAAAAATTCTTAATAAATGATTACAGTAACTGAAAAACATAGTGAAAAGAATATGTCAAGGGTTCTCGGAATTCAAGGATGCTTTGAAAGCAGATAAACTATAAATAGAATTCACCAGTGGATCACAGAGGTAATGAAATTTATATCTATTTCTGATGTTTGACTAGGAGGAGAATGATGATTATTTGAGGTGCTGTTTATTCCCAGTTTTTGTTCTCAGAGTTCTTTTTTTTCCCTCTTCCCTTTTCTACCCAACCTGGGGCTGTTGTTCTGAGGTTGACTTCTACAGACTACATCCGCTGGGTCATCTGTGTTTGGCTGTTGGATGTGGGCAGGAGCCTGGAAGAGAAAGAGGGGTGGGATAATTATTCTCTGCATTCCTCCCCAGCTCCTGGAGCCTCAGGGGTGGTGGTGTTCCTTTGTGGCTGCAGCGATATTTTTCCCTGCCCTTGTCTCTTCAGGCCTAGGGGTGGTAATGGATTTCCGCTGTTGCTGGGTCCTGGGTGCCTCAGCATCTTTTGTCTATTCCCTCAACCCAGCCCACGCGTCTATGCTTAGTGTCCTCGTTCACGTCTGTTTAGTTAAATTCCTTCCAATGTGCCATCTGCTTCCTGCCAGGTCTTGACTAATTCAGCATGATGAATAATATTTACTGTAAACCAATAAGCAGCATCATATTTATTAGTGTAATTACATTATTTGGTAGCACAATAATGGGGGAAGCTCTTAATTTTCTTTTTAGACAGTTTTTGGGTCAGTGAGAAAATTGAATTTGAAATCACAGATGATAGAAATAAGCAGTAATAAAATACAGAGTATCAAAATTAATGGAAGGGAGTCAAAGCTGGTTTCCCTGGGAAATAAAGCCATAAACATATATATTAGGAACTATAAAAGAAAAATTTTTTTAAATGCGTTCAGGAGGTTAGGAAAAACCATCAAGGGTAATAAATGGAGACCTGGATTTAATAAATTACAAAACAGAAAAAGAGGAATCAGTAAATTAAAAATCTGGTTTTAATTTCTTTGACAAACCACTTATATTAGAAGTAAAATTAAAAATTAGAATGGAGGATTATACAGTGTTCTTGGGGCTTCCCTGGTGGCTCAAATGGTAAAGACTTGCAGTGTGGGGGGAATTGAACCTAGGTCGCTCTGGGTCGAGAGGATCCTCTGGGGAAGGAAATGGCAACCCCCTCCAGTATTCTTGCCTGGAAAATCCCATGGACAGAGGAGCCTGGCAGGCTACAGTCCATGGGGTAGCAGAGAGTCAGACACAACTGAGAAACTAACATACAAATAGATGATATTAAAAGGAGTTTCAAGAAATGAATGGCAAACCTAGGTGCAAATTAGACTTAAACATGGTTGAAGTGATTAATTGTTTAGAAAATATAGAAATAACCAAAATTTACTCTAGAAGAGACAAGAATTCTAAACAGGCCAATAATCAGAGAAGAAGTTGAAAATGCATCATTCTGTAATCACCAGGACCAGATGGTTTCTCAGGTAAATAATTTAAAACATTCAAGGAACAGAGAAATCCAACACATAAACTGTCTCCAAGCACATGGTAAAAAAGGACGCCACAAGTAACAGTGGCACTCAAATCAGTGTGCAGAGAAGACCTCCAGGCTCATTCATGAATATTGATGTAAAAATTGTAAGAAAAATCAGTAACTAGAACTGAGCATTGTGTTAGCAAAATTTTGAACCATGGCTCAGCAAAATCCAGGTTCAATAAAGTCAAAGGTGGTTCAAAATTATGAAATCCTCGGTACAGTTCACCCCAATCAAAGGAGAAAAGCTGTATGTTCATTTCATGGATTAAAAAAGTCATTTGAAAAAAGATAAAATAGAAATATATAGGTATCTGCTCCAAATGCTTAACTTATCTCCATCAAAACTCCAGGTTAATAATGGAGTATTTAATAGCAGTATTGCCATTAAAACAAGTGACAAAATGTGCCTTCTGAACTGAGCATTTGGGTTTTCTGAAAGTTTTAGCCTTTACAAATAAAGTGGTTTAAAAGTAAGGGATTAAAATAATGGATGGGTGGAGGGAAGCAACATTATAATTATGTCCTGATACCATGATTATAAACCTTGAATAACCCAGAAAAATCAACTGAAAAACTTTTAAGAGACAATAAGAAGATTCAGTAAGGTAGTTAGAAATTTAATACATAAAGTCAGCAGGCTTCCTTTACACAAACAGTAGATGTAATATAAAAGAAAATGTCTCATTCATCAGGGCAACAAAGATGAAATATTAATGTGTTAGGAATAAAACCTCTGCAAGACACTGGGGTTCAAATAGTCCAGCCTGATGTCCTCACATGGAACATGACACAGGAAAGGAAGGACCCTTTTCCTCCTCTCTTGTGCATGAAAAATCAACTGTCCTGGTGTGTCTGAGACTCTTCTCATTTATCAGTAAACCCCTCCTGAAGACGTGAAAATGTCTTGATTTTGTTAATGGGTGTAAAGGTTGGAGGAAAAAAATACAAAAGCTATATGGCAACCCCCATAGGGACTGAAACCAACATTAATTAGTGTCAAATGGATACATATTTCTGAATTTGCTGTCACTGTTTTTCTCCCTAAATGCTTGTGTTGGCAGCCATGATTTGCTGACTCCATAGTGATGTAAAATATATTATTGCAACCCTCCAGATGGTGGGACTTTGTGCAGTGTATGCCATTGTAATTGTGGGTGTTAACAGTTCGTTTTTAATTTGTTTGTCGATTATCTCTTGGGCTTTGTATGGAGATAGTGCTGGTTTTATTTTAAACCGCTTTATAGAGAGTAATAAATCACATACCATTAAATTGACCTGTGCATGCACGTACAATTAGTGCATTTTGGTATATTCATAGAGTTGGGCATCCATCACCACAGTCTAGTTTTGGAAACTTATTATCACCTGGAAGGAAAACCCTTACTCATTAGCAGTCACTTTTCCACCCTAGACCCCTAACAAATTCATGTACTCTAGGCAACCACTAATCCACTTTCTCTCTATATAGATTTGTCTCTTCTGGACATTTCATTTAAACTGAATCATACAATGTGTGGTCTTTTGTGATTTCCTTCTTTCATTTTGCATAATATTTCCAAAGTTCATTCATCTTCTAGCATTTATCAATACTTTATTCCTTTTTATACTGAATAAGGTTCCACTCTATGGATAGATCACATTTTATTTAGCCACTCATTAGTTGATGTTGATTAGTGTTGTTTCTACTTTTTGGCTATTATTAATAATGCTGCTGTGAATGCTGCTATTTGTGTACAGAATTTTGCGTGGACATATGTTTTCATTTCCCTTGTGTGTAGATTTCATTTCACCTGGGAGTGGAGATTTTCGAGATTTCTAAATATGGTATCATGTCATCTGCAAATAGCGACAATTTTATTTCTTCCCATTCAATTTGGGTGACTTTTTTTTTTTCTTGTCTGATTTCTATGGTTAGGACTTCCAATACTATGTTAAACGTATATTTATTTTTGACTGTGCTACTCCAGCTTTTTCTCTAGTTGTGTCGAGTGGGGGCTGCTCTCTGGTCGAGGTGTGCAGGCTTCTCATTGCAGTGACCTCTCTTGGTGCCGAGCACGGGCTCTGGGTGCACAGGCTTCAGGAGTTGTGGCACATGGGCTCAGTCGTTGCAGCTCCCGGCCTCTCGAGCACAGGCTCAGTAGCTGTGGCTCACAGGCTTAGTTGTCCTGCAGCATGTGGGATCTTCTGGACCAGGGGTGGAACCCATGTCTCCTGAATTGGCAGGTGGATTCTTTACCTCCGAGCCAACAGGGAAGCCCTATGTTAAATGTAAGTGGTAAGAATGGACATCTTTGTCTTATTGCTGCTTTTAGAGGAAAAGCTTTCATTTTTTTTTCACCTTTAAGTATGATGTTAGCTGTGGGTTTGTTATAAATGGCCTTTATTATGTTGAAATGTTCCCAATATACCAACGTTTTTGAAAGTTTTTTTTAAAATCTTTTTTATTTATGTTGAATTTTGTCAAAAGGTTTTTCTGCATCTATTGAGATGATCACTTGGTATTCATTCTTCATTTTGTTAATGTGGTTTATCACATTGATTGCTTTGAGGATATTGAACCATCAATTTTTTCCCGCTTGATTGTCTGTGAAATTGAATGAGGCTTCATTTCTTGATTCAGAGGATGCAGTGAAAATGTTCTGTGGGGGAACAAAAGGGGAAATTTTGATAACAGATATATTGGCCCCTTACACTATAATGTGGATTCTGTCAGATCCCATTGACATACTTTCTATAGTGTATCAAGTGATGTATCTTATTGCAAAAAAGAACAATGACAATGACTTACAGAAATTAGCTTCCAGCTCTTCAGAAATGTGTGGTAAAACTTGTGCTCCACAGCTCCCTGTGGGATCAGGCTGAAGCTCCTCAGCTGAGACCACATGTTTTAGGCTCCCCCCTTCCCTGTGGTGCTTTCCTCCCTTCTCCTGAGTGCCCATGCTCAGTCTCTCAGCTGTGTCCGATTCTTTGTGACCCTGTGGACCGTAGCCCGCCAGGCTCCTCTGTCCATGGGATTCTCCAGGCAAGAATACTAGAGTGGGTTGCCATTTCCTTCTCCAGGGGATCCTCCCAACCCAGGGATCAAACCCACATCTCTTGTGTCTCCTGTGTTGGCAGGTGGGTTCTTTACCACTAGCACCTATTCCTCCATAAATTAATTGGTCAAGAATACCCAGCTTCAGGTTCTGTTTCAGTATCCTGACCACAGATAGACCCAGAGGAAGATTTCATCCAAAGAGTAGGTGACAACTTGACCAAGAGCTGGGGTATGTGTTGGTTTTCAGATCTGTCCTGTTTGTCCCAACACAGTCATCTTGGTTAGGTCATACTCTAGAGAAGAGGAAATGTTAATGGACCCAAGAGCTGAATGTTTAAAGTCCAGGCCACTTCTATCATGGAGTGCCCTTATATGGGTAAGACACTGAAGTGGAAGCATCCTTCTCACCCTCCTGGACCACTGTCACCTGGGTGGAGCCCAAGGGATGCAGGCTTAGCAGAATAGGGATCTCTGCAGATTCCCTGGCTTCAACAAGCAGTGACAGTAAGCCACAGGATTTGGGGAGAACAGTGGAGGCTGGGTCCAGAGCTACCCAGAACTGGCAGCCAAGTTGGGATCTTGTCCTAGTCACTGTTGTTGACAAGCAGTGAATGGGGCCCCGGGACATCGTGAAAAGTCGAGGTGGCAGTAATGGGTAGAAGCTGCAGTCGTGTTGATGGAATGGCTGGCACAGGAATGGCTGGCTTCTTCTGACTCCGTGGGGCATGATGGAGCTTCTGCTTCATTGCTGAGGAGTGAGAATCACCAGCAATGAAGGAGGCACCCCTAAAAAGTTTTGCATAGATTCATTCAACAAATACTATAATGCCGGCCCTATGTCTGGCATAGTTGTCTGTTAACTTGGCTCATGGTTACTGGAAACAGGCTGTGTAGCAAAAGTTCACCTTCAGGAAGGTAACTGGGAGTGTTCTCAGAAGTAGCATCGGTAGGGGAGTTACAGAAGCAAGACTGGGCAGAGGGAGGTGAACGGTGATGCAGTCACTCATAGGTCCCAGCAGTTTCGCAGGGAGCTCTGCAATGAAATGGCCCTTTGGAATTGTTCCAGGTTGGAACAAAAGGGCTGGGCCTTTATACCCTCAAACCTACAGGTCATTGATGTGGGCTACCTCTGTGGAGGAGATGTAACCCTGAAAGAGGCATTCCCCTTGGCAGAAGGCTATCCCGAGGGAAGGGCTGATCTGTGAGCCAACTCTCTGAGCAGACTGAGTTGTGAGCACCTTGATCCTGAACTTATGGTCTGGGCAGCAGACGGTGTGACTTGTTACATAGACCCCAGAGGTCCAACAGTGATCTAGAGAAAAACCCCTGCTTCATGGAAATTGTATTCTAACGGAGGGAGACAGATCATAAATACACAGGATGAATGTGGAAATCCTGTCACAGTGATCATCACTGGATGGGCAAGTTCATAAGTGATTTTCCTTTTTGTTATTCCTTTTTATGTGTACTCCCTAGGCATTCAATAATGAGTATGTATTACTTGAATAAATAAAATATAAACATTATTTTAAAAATCTTTTGGGAGGACGTATGGGTAAGAATAGTCAAGATTAATTTTGATTGTTTAGACTTAGCAGGGTAAACTTCACAGCTATTTAAATGATCAGGTGCAAGACTGTGCAGGCAGAGTAATGGAGCCAAACAAAAACTTCGGACAGGGATATGCCTGATGTAACTCTTTGGTCTGTGATACAGATGACATCTACCTCTGTGAGGCTCAGTTCCCAGATCTACAGAGTGTTGTGAAGTTCAAAGCAAGTGATGTCTGCTGTGTGTCAAAGGACTTGGTACATTCAGAGCAGAAAACAAGCGCTGATCAGTGGTAGTCGGTGGGGGGCAGGGGGATGACTACTATTAGTAAAATTACTAATACTCATTCTTGGTGGATAAAGATTTTATGTGAAAAAGAGAAAGTACCTGTATTCCAGGTAAATTAAAGAATTACATGTAAAAAACTGTCACTGCAATCCAAATGAATTTAATGATTTTGGAAAATCCATACACTGATAGTTCAGTGTCCCCAGATCAAAAATGCTAAAATTATAGCTTTCAAAGCAATTTAACCAAAAAATAAATGTTAAGAAATGGAATTTGGGCATCATTAGAAGTCCTCTCACGAAGGCCAGATTTTTCCCTTGCAGAATCAATTTGCTTTCCTCCACTCTGATAGCAGCAGGGCCTGTGTCTCTTGTTTGGAAATTCCTCCTAAATGTCTGTTTAGAATTCTGCAGTTGCAGCCTGCCATTTCCCTCCACCCCTGCCTCATACTTTATATCACCCAAAGCTCCCCTAATAGGAGCCATCTCTAGAGACATTATCTGACCTCCTCTACCCCACATCTAATAACTTGGAGAGTTTTCAGATGTTTAAAGTGTCAGACACACCATTATCCAAGGAACTATTTTACCTAGCAATTTACCAAGTTTCACAAAACCATTTTCCCAAACACTGACAGTACTTTGTGAAGGATAAGGAAGATAAGTATAGAAAATTGCAGGGATGAACCAAACATCCCATGATTTCACAGATGGATCATTACCAGACCCTCGTGAAATCTTGTTTATCTTGTTAAAGATAAATGAGTTAGAAATGGGCAAAATGGTTTTGGTAAAATAACTGTATTTGGCATATGTTTACTGTGACCTTCAAAAGCACTCAGAATATCTCGTATCTTTTAGTTTCCCGATTTTCACTAGTTCCTCATGATTAAGCCAACACTGACACATTTCTTTTTGTAAATCATTTATTTATTGTCATTTGCTTTTAATTATATTAGTGTATTTTAGAGAATTATAAAAATAAAACATAAAAAGAGGGGAAAATGTCAATGTACTCTTGGAACACAGACAACTATTATTAACTTTTAGAATATTTCTTTCACCTTTTTGATTCATATACACAGATATACTGCAAAATTGGGATTATACTCAATGTTTAAGGAGGTAATTATCCTTTTAAAATTTTCCTTATTTTAACAACAGTCAACTTATTTCCTTAAGTCATAGTCTACTTAATTCCTTAAATCATGTTCAGAAACCTAATTTTTAGAGATTATCTAGCATCTCCTATATTGAATTTTTGTAATTTATTCAGTTGATTTTTAATTTTTGGACATGTAGTTTGCTTTCAGTTTTTCACTATTTTAAGTACCTTCCTTATAGATACCTATCGACAAATCTCTTTTTTTGTTGGATTTCTTATTATTTTCCCAATGTAAATTCCTAGAAATGGAGTTAGTAGCCAGAAGGCATGAATATTTTTTAAGGTTTTTCATAAGTTAACTTACTCTTTATATCTCAGTGTCCACATTATAACTTGAAATAGTAATAAGACCAACCTTGCATGACTGTTGAGAGGACTAAGTGAGAAGATTATTGTAAGATTTTAGCAAGCTCTGCAGTAGTACGCAGAATACTATCGCATAGTACTATCATCATTCCATTCCATCCCATTCTAATCCGTGCCAGTTGGTTCCTAGGCAGGCTAATTAGCTGATCCTATTCCAAGCTTGCTGAATACAGAGAAAGAACTTTAATAAGTTCCTGGGTAGCTGGCAGCTCCTGGGACTTAAAGCTAGCATCTCATTCCTCTGGGAGGTCATCGCTGCTTTTGCTCCATTTCCCTACCTGAGGTTTTTTGCTACAGAGATTTGTATGCGCTGAAACAGAGCCATCTGAGGGAGTGGTCAAAAACTCGCCTATTTTCTGACTTTCCAAGCCCAGCGATTCAGTCCAGCTCTGAGAAGTCTGATTCCAAGATTTTACTTCTCTGTGGAATCAGGAAGAGTGACTAACAAAGATGGTTTCTTATTTTTAAGGGAAAATCTAACTTCCTGAAAATACTCCTGGAATACACATCTACACCTGCAGACACACACATGTATGCTCCATGTGCATCACAATCAAGATTAACATCCAGTTTTCAGGAGATGGTTTCGGAGGCCAAGTTCACTCCTGAGTCTATCTGGGGGAGATGAGGAAACAAAGCCAGTAGCCGCTTGAAGAATCCCTCTCAAGGCTGTCTTTGGGATCAGAGCTCTCTGACCATAAGCTGTCTAAGGGATAATGAATTTCAAGTCACAAACTGAAGCAAAATGTAAGAAAATTCAAATCAGTTAAATACAACTGAAGAGCCAGTGTGCTGAGGGAGAGCAGTGGCTCGCAAGGACAATCTCATTTCATCTTTAATTTGCATATGGTAAAGATTGATTTTCTACAGCTAATCCAAATTTATGACACATCAGGTGATATTTAAAGCACTCAATGGAGCATTTGATAGCCAAACATTTTTCCTGATTAGTACCCACTTGACCTGGTGACCCAGGGATGAATGCTGATCACCCATCCCCCTCCTAAATGGAATCACTGCCAAGCAGTAGCAGATAAACAGCCAGACTGCAGTCAGAGTGTCCAGCCTTTTAAAAGTCTGGTGTTCTCAAAGGGTGGGGGTGGGATGGGAGCTGGTGGGTTTGTCTTTCTCAAAATTACACATGTCAGGGATTTTATGGCTTTCATACCCCTAGCCTCATTTATATAGATTATACTTATAGAGCAATCATAATATGCCGTCTTTCTTATACATAATCTCAACAGTCTTGATGGATAGGGATTCTTAATCTCAAATGACAGATGACAAAACTGAATCTCAGAGAGGTTAGGTAATTTCCCCAATCACCTAGCTTCTAAGTGGCAGGGCCAGGCTTGAAGCTCAGTTCTGGTGAACCCAAAGCTTATTCTTTCCGGTTCAGCCCTGTTCACTAAAGACTCATAGTTCACTGCCTTGGCTGGTAGCTGGGTTTGAGCAGAAACTATTAGGAGCCTGAGTTAAGGCATCGGGGAGGGAGCAGACAGACAGGCTAGAGGTATCTGCTGCATAAATCTGTGAGCCACATATCAGGAAACTTTGATCATGGTTTTTATTCTATGTATTGTTTCTTCATAGCATCCATCCAGGGAGCTGTGGAGAGGGTAACACTGGTTGAAGAGCTTGTTTTAACCACCCAGCATGAATAGCTCCATCATTCCATCACTTGTGAACCTGTCACCAAAGGGGCTTACCCAGGAATAAGCTTACCCAACCCTGAGTTTTATATCAGCAAAGGTGATTTCTTCCACCAAGATGGAATTGGACTCGTTTGTTGTTCTGATGGTCTTCCAGAGGACACTATTCAGGCAGCTACTTACTGTTTGGCTGCTCAGTGGGGCTGGATGATCCAACACAACTCCCTCATGTGTCAGATGAATGGTTATGGCTCTTGACTGGACCTCACTCACCGCAGGTTTTTCATCCTCCAGCCAGCTAGCTTGAGCTTCTTCATTTAGTGCTGTCAGGGTTTCAAGAGGGTGAAAGCAGTAGTTACAAGGCCACTTGAGACCCACGCTTGGACCTCCAATATCATCACTTGTACTGCAGCCTACTGTTAAAAGCAAGATACAAAGTACTCAGTTTCAAAGAGGCAGAGAAAAAGACTCCATCTCTTGATGGGGAGCATAGGGGCATTCTAACAGAAGTGGGATAAATCTATGGCCAGATTTTACAATCTCTCCCAGTGAGAAGATAACCCTACCTGGATAAGGAAGATGTTCCTCTCCAGTGCTCATCAAACTTGGACATGTACATGTATCACCCTGGGGGCTTTTAACAATGTGATTCTGATTTACTGGGTCTGGTATGGCAGCTTTTTGTTGTTCATTTGCTAAGTCGTGTCCAACTCTTTGTGACCCCATGGACTGCAGCACACCAGCTTCCCTGTCCTTCACTGTCTCCCAGAATTTGCTCAAATTCATGTCCATTGAATTGATGATGCCATCCAACCATCTCATCCTCTGTTGCTCCCTTCTCCTCCTTGTCCTCAGTCTTTCCCAGCATCAGGGTCTTTTCCAGGGAGTTGGTTCTTTGCATCAGAGAGCCAAAGTATTGGAGCTTCAGCTTCAACACCAGTCCTTTCAATGAATATTCAAGGTTGATTTCCTTTAGGACTGACCGGTTTGCTCTCCTTGCAGTCCAAGGGACTCTCAAGAGTCTTTTCTAGAACCACAGTTTGAAAGCATGAATTCTTTGGTGTTCAGCCTTCTTTGTGGCCCAACTCTCACATCTGTACGTGACTTCTGGGAAAACCATAGCTTCGACCATATGAACCTTTGTCAGCAACGTGATATCTTTGCTTTTTAATATGCTGTCTAGGTTTGTCATAGCTTTCCTTCCAAGTAGCAAGCATCTTTGAATTTCATGGCTGCAATCACTGTCCAGAGTGATTTTGGAGTCCAAGAAAATAAAATCTGTCACTGCTTCCACTTTTCCCCCTTCTATTTGCCGTGTAGTGATGGCACCAGATGCCATGATCTTAGTTTTTTGAACATTGAGTTTTAAGCCAGCTTTTTGACTCTCCTCTTTCACCTTCATCAAGAGGCTCTTTAGTTCCTTTTTGCTTTCTGCCATTAGGGTGGTATCATCTGCATATCTGAGGTTGTTGATACTTCTCCCTGGTGTGGGGGCCTGAGTTTTCATCCTTCTAATAAGATCTCTGGGGATGCTGCTGCCACTGGGCCACAGAATATACTCAGAGCAGCCAGTTTCTAATAATGAGGTGGAATAGCATTCACTCCTTTTTTTCTGCTAAGCTGGACTATCACTGGCCTGCTGATAATGTACTGGTTCTTTTAAGGGTAGAAAGCCCCTACTCTGTGCCTTTTGTTTGGAATATGAAGTCAGTGAAAGTGTCTGTGGCCATGTCTGTGTATTACAGGCATGCTTTTGTGATCTCATCAGGAAAGATCACCAAATGGTAATATTAAAGTGTTCACTTTGTGAAAAATGCCATCAATCTCTTTGATAGGATTTTTTTAAAGGTTTTAGTTTCATATTTCACGTATTATTAGAACAGATTGCTTTGACTAGATAGATGGTTTTCTGAGTCCAGAACGGGTAAAAACTTGTCTGATTGTATTCAGTTCCAATTTTCTGGCATAATAACTTCTTTCCCTGCAGGGACTGTGCTTAAGACTGTCTCAGGCAGGGCTCCCGGGCTCAGGGACAGATGCTAAGGTAACAGAACCCTGGGTAAAGCCTGGGACTGGTCACTAGTAGCCCGCACAGAGTATGTGTTCTCTTTCCGACATAAACCAACGGTACGGTTTGTGCTGTATTCAGCTGCTTCTGTCGTGTCTAACTGTTTGCAACCCCATGGACTATAGCCTGCCAGGCTCCTCTGTCCATGGGATTCTCCAGGCAGGAATCCTGGAGTGGGTTGCCATCTCCTTCTCCAGGGGATCCTGCCAACCCGGTGACCAAACCCTCATTCTCTCTGACTCCTGCAGTGCAGGTGGAGTCTTCACCTACTGAGCCACGTGGGTGCAGTTTGTAATACAGTGAAATGACTGTTCTGAGTTTGTGCCGATTTTTTGGCTAATATGGGAGCAATCAGGCATTTATGAACAAGGGTGGCCAGTCATTCTGTTTGTTCCTTTGTTTGTTTTTAATGTCACCAAGCCATTTTAGCTTTGTCCTTACAAATGTTGGTGAGCTGGGGGAAACTGAGGCAATGCATAGAGGTTGTCTTGGATAGGGCAGTGCTCCAAAAAAAAAAAAAAAAGGTAAGAAGCACATTCATAGATATTCAACCACAAATGTGCTTATCTTTCTCTTTGGATGAAAATGAATCAAAATTAGGCACCAGGCCAACACCTAGAGACAGTTGTTTATTTTTTAATAAATGTTTAAGAAATGGTTGCCCAGTTTCTTTTCAAAATGGATAGTTGAAAGCACAGGTCAGTTAGACAAGGAGGAGAAACATTCTGGCTGTAAATTAGTAGAATGTCAGTGTTCAGAGGGACCTCAGAGAGCAATTAATTCAAGTCTGTTATTTCACAAATGGGAAAACTGAGGCTTATGAGTTCCAAACTTCTACAAAGCTTGCTTGCAGTCAATCTAATTTGCTCTCAGTCACTTCAGTCATGTCTGACTCTTTGCAACCCTATGAACCTTAGACCACCAGGCTCCTCTGTCCATGGGATTTCTCAAGCAAAAATTCTGGAGTGGATTGCCATTTCCTCTTTGAGGAGAACTTCCCGACCCAGGGATCAAACCTGTGTCTCTTAAGTCTCGTGCATTGACAGGCGCGTTCTTTACCACTAGCGCCACCTGGGAAGCCCAGTCGCTCTATAGACTCAAAAAAAAAAAAAAAAAGTGGAGGAAGTTTGACTTTCTGAAGTTGCTGTCATGCTATTTGCCCTGGTTCTAAGATTTCTTGTTCCCTCATTGGAAACCTCTTGTCCTGCATTTGAGATTTTCCAAATCATTCGTTCAAAATCATGAATCTGATAACAGCCCTGTTTTTCCCTTATGGTCTCTTCCATTCTATTGTGAAAGTTTCTTATTTCACACTATAACATTTTTTAAAGTCACCCTGACAAATGAGGGAAATAAAACCCTTCCGAGGGTGGTTTTCCATCAACCTCTCTCTGTCCTGTGCTTTGTTAAAGATAGAGAGGACAGTAAGAATCCAATATCATAGCCAAACCACCTGCAGGCTTTCAGAATTATACACTGAATTGGCTTCCTCTGTAAGGATTCATTAGTGTTTGCTGGAGGAGGTAGGGGAAGAAATCCCATGTATAATGCTGGACATTTTGCATATACCAGCCAATTGCATCACCATAACAACTTCCTCTATTTTCCCGAGGATAAAATGGAAGCTCAGAGAAGTTTAACTTCATTTGCCCAAGATTTCACAGTAAGTAGAAGTACCTGGCTTCGAACTCAGATCTCCAAACCCTTTGATCTTCATTGTATACCTGTAGTTCTCAAATGCTTGCCCAGGTTGTGTTAGAGTCATTGTAGAGATTTTTAAATACAAATTCTCAGGATTCACCCTCTAGTATGACCTCATAAATCTAGGTCGGGATCTGGAAATCCAGAAATCTGGGTTGAGACCTAGAAATACATAATTTCTGTTTTATTTCTGTGTCTATATCTGTATCAGCATCTATCAGTTAGCATTTGACACATAATAACTTGCCCCAAATTTAAAAGTTTAATGTAAACTTTTACTTAGGTAGTGGTTCTTTTGAAAAGTATTTATTTGTTTATTTAATTTTATTGGAGTATACTTGATTTTTAATGTTTTGTTAGTTTCAGGTGTACAACAAAGTGATTCTGTTATATACATACATGTATTCATTCTTTTTCAGCTTTTTACCCATTTAGGTTATTACAGAATATTGAGTAGAGTTTCCTGTGCTATACAGTACTATAGTAAGTCCTCACTGGTTATCTGTTTTATATATAGTAAAGTGTGTATATGAACCCCAAGCTTCTAATTTATTCCCACCACACACATTTCCTCTTTGGTAACCATAAATTTGTTTTTAAAATCTGGAAGTCTGTTTTTGTTTTGCAAATAAGTTCATTTTTATGATTTTTAAAACTAATTTTCTATGTGAGTGGTATCATATGATATTTGTCTTTGTCTGACTTACTTCACTTACTAGGTCCATCCATGTTGCTGCAAATGGCATAATTTCATTCTTTTTTGTGGCTGAGTAATGTTCCATTGTATATATGTACCACATCTTCTGTATCTGTTCATCTGCTAATGGACATTTAGGTTGCATCCATGTCTTAACTATTGTAAACAGTGCTGCAATGAATATTGGGGTGCACCTCTCTTTTCAAATTTTGGTTTTCTCCAGGTGTATGCCCAGTAGTGGGATTGTTGGATCATATGGTGATTCTATTTTTGGCTTTTTAAGGAACCCCAGTACTGTTCTCCACAGTGACTGCACCAATTTACATTCTCACCAACAGGGTAGGAGGGTTCTCTTTTCTCACACCTTCTCCAGCCTTTATTGTTTGTAGATTTTTTGATGATGGCCTTTCTGACTGGTGTTAGGTGATACCTCATTGTAGTTTTGATTCACACTTCTCTAATAATTAGTGATGTTGAACATCTTTTCATGTGCTTTTTGCCATCTGTATGTCTTCTTTGTAGAATTTTTTTATTTAGATCCTCTGCTCATTTTTTGATTGGGTTGTTTGTTGTTTTGATATTGAGCTGCGTGAGCTGTTTGTTTTGGAGATTAATCTCTTGTTGGTCACTTCATTTGCAAATATTTATTTTTCCTTCTGTGGGTTGTATTTTTTATTATGATTTCTTTTGCTGTACAAAAGCTTTTAAGTTTAAATAGGTTCCCTTTGTTTATTTTTGCTTTTGTTTTCATTACTGTAGAAAATGGATCAAAAAAAACCTTGCTGAGATTTTTGTCAAAGAGTGTTCTGCTTATGTTTTCCTCCAAGAGTTTTATAGTGTCTGGCCTTACATTTAGGTCTTTGATCCATTTTGAGTTTATTTTGGTGTATGGTGTTAGAGGACGTTCTCATTCCATGCGTATACATGTAACTGTTCAGTAGCTCCTGATCCAGTGAGTGGGGAATTTGGACTGGCCTCTGCTGGGTGGCTCTTCTCCTGGTCTTGCTGGGCCACAGTGTCAAGAATTCCAAGAGCAGCAGGAGAGGACAGACCCAAGGCACAAGCACTCTTCAGGCTTCTGTCGTATTTGTGTCCTATTTCTGCCGTCCCATTGGCCATTGCAAGTCAAGAGGCCAAAGCCAGAGACTAACCCAGAAGGTGCTACACAGGGGCATGGATACAAGGAGAACAATTACTGTGACCATTTTTGTGACCCATCTATTTGCTGAAGAGAAAGAAAGAAATAGAGATGTTTATTGAACACACGTGGAAATAAAAGCTTAAATGGTATTGAAAGGTATGAAAATATTTCTGTTCTTCATTTAGCCCCTTCCATCATAATCCTCTTCTCCAGGGGTGACTACTTTTAACTATTCGTTTTCACCTGGTGGTGTTTAACTTTTTATTGTTAATTCAATGATTTTAAAAAATTATTATGGTTATATTGGGAGACAACTTAACGAATTGTTCAAAAAAATTCATTACAAACGACAGACGCCTCCTTCTTATTTTGCTCTCCTTGGAGTTAACTGCTTTCAATTCTTTTAGCTGATTCTTCTGGTAGTTACCTCTATATATGAAGTTATATATAATACACACACACATACTTCTCACCTTTTTGGTGTTTATAATCCTCTCACTTCAGAAGATGCAGGTCCAGTCCTCTTTTATCTCCTCTCTACCTTATCAAACCACACACTCAGTGCTCCTCAATGTTAAGACAGAAAGTATCAAGGTCTAAGATGCAGCACTTTCATCAGACATCCAAGCATGTTGTCCATTTTTTAAAGTGGCTGTCATTTATTTATTAATTAATATTTATTTATTGGCTACACTAGGTCTTAGTTGCAGCATGTGAGATATAGTTCCCCAACCAGGAATCAAACCCAGGTCCCCTGCAATGGGAGCATACTTACCTACTGGACCATCAGGGAAGTCCCTGTTTGTTTATCTTGGTGATAATGGAAGACCCACACACAGTCATGCAGTAAGGCATTCCTAGTGTAGCTTTCAAAAAAAAAAAATCATTGAACACCAGCTAGGTGTTGTGAAGATATGAAATGTCCCAAGCTGTGGTTCCTGACCTAGAATTTGTGTCCAGTGTAGTAAGGGGCATTCATGCAATATGGGAGGGAGGAGCAAAAGGCTGGAGAAATGCGTTGGAGGGAGGTACCCCTTCTAGCTGGCTTAACTGTGGAAGGTGCGGAGAAGGTAGTGTCTTGACTGGGTTTCCCTAGGCCAGCATGTGTCAGTTAGGAAGCTTACATTACATGGAACAAAAAACATACTCAACATAAATAGCAGAGTAATTTATTGATTCAAGTAACAGAAGTCTGAGTTGAGGCAGCCCTAAAGGTTGATGGATCTGGTGGCTCAGTATCTCACTGAGGAATATCCTCTGCTCCTCACATGGCCTTCCAAGGTGCTGTCTTTTTTCTAAAGCTGGTTGGTTGGATGGCTGACAGCAGCAGGGCGTGCCTTTGCTTCCCCTTTTGTGTCTGGTGGCAGAGAGAGTGCTTCTGCTCCAGTTTTTTCCCAAGCAAGAGGCCTCCATTTCCATCATGTGGATGGCTTAGGTCACATGTCCACTCCTGGGCCAGTGACTGTGGTCAAAGAATATAGTGTCCTGGCTGGTCTGAGTCAGCCGGGATCCACCCCTGGTGCTTAGTGGAAGCAGTCTATTCCTCAAGTGAAAATCTAACAGAAGAAAATTTAGGATTCTGATAGAAATTTCAGGGTGGAGAATGGATGCTGGGGAGGCAACCAGGAATAGCCACTGTAGCAGAAAATGCCATTTTAGACAAGATGTCAGTAGGAACAGAGGCCTGAGGCTGAGAAGTATAGTCTTAGTTTGGGGAGTGGTGAGTGAGTATTCAATATTGACCACATAAAGGGAGGAGTAGAATCCTGTACCTGCCTTTACCTGGAGTATGACTTGCCTCTAGGTCTTTGATCTCCTCTTCCACAAGGAAAACAGCCCTCTTGAGGTCTGTGTATCACAGTAAGTCTCCTGGAAGGACTTCAGGGGACCTATAAACCTCATGCAATTCTGTACAAAGATGTGTGTGCACATATTTCTGGGGCAAGACAGTTTAAATTTACTCAGATTTTGTAAGTGGCACATGATTCTGAGTAGGTTAAAACCATAAACTCAACTAAGGTCACTCATGACTAGGATCAGTGCAAAAGACTGGTAGCCTGTGCCCTTCTTTCTGATCTTCCACTCTGATTTACCCTGATCCCTGCCCACCTGTATCCTGGACTCAAATGCATGCCATTTCCAACCTACTTCTATGACATTCCATGGACTTGACCTTGTATGGACCCAATCCTTCCACATTAGCTTATTTTTTAAACAAATGAAGAAAAGGACAGCTGGTTAATAAATGGAATTGGGATATCTAGCTAAACATTTTGAAAAGATAGCCCTCATAATTTCTACACAAAAAATAGATTCCATATGGTGTAAGGGAATAAATGTAAAATATGTCAGCAAGAATATACTAGAAGATGTTATACTTGAATAATGACATCATTTTAAAGTATGAAAGGAATTCCTAAATATCAGCTCAAGGACAGTTATCTTAAAAACTTATGTAAGGATTAAAATCTCTGGACATAAAAAAATAACAAAAGATTAAAAGGCAAGTAAACAATAAAAACACATGAAACATGTGTGACCAAGGGCTAATATAATTAATCTATATTAAAAAGCCTTGTAAGTCAATAACAAAAGAGTATTTCTCCAAAAGACAAATGGGCTACAGACATGAAGTTAGTTTAACAAAAGATGAATCACAAAATGCTAATAAAAATGGGGGAACACTTCCATTTTACTTATGATAGAAGAAGTAAAATGAAGACAATGAGATTTCTCTTAAAACCCTCACAATCAGTAAAGGAAAGCTATAAAGAAATGAACCTAAGAATACCTGCTGATGAACTTAAACTAGTATCACATTTTTAGAGAGGGGACTTGATGGCTTTTAGTGTTCTGCCCGTAGTCCGAGTCCCCGGTCGGGAAAGAAGACTCCTCAAAACAATGCAACTTGCAATAGGGGAATTTATTACTGACTGGAGCCAGGGCCTCCCGCCCTCACCAAGGGTGTGAGGACGAAAAGGCCCTGAGCCCCAGTTCTCTCCGGTATTTATTAGGTCAAAAAAAGCAGCAGGTAGTTGGCACAAGCGGATTGGTTACACAGTAGGTAGTCGGTGCAAGCGGATTGGTTACACAGTTGCAAGGTAATTTTTGTTGGCCCAACGTGGGGCTTTCAGCTTTCCCCTGATAGGTTCCCTTTTTCTTGCTAGGCATATGTTGATTGGCTGGCTCCAGGAGGCCTGATAATTATGTTACCCCGGGAAACCAGGCCTACTCCTAATCTAGGCTGCCTGTCATGGCGTTAGCCGTCACAGCCTCACATTAGCAGTAACAAAAATCCTAAACATGTGTGTTTTTTGATTTAGCAATTTCACTTTTGGAAAATTAGTCTAATGAAATAATCATTCACGTAAGCCCAGTTGTGAGTCCAAGGACATTTGGTTTTTGTTTGTTTTGCTTTTTAGAATTTTCATTGACGGGAGGTTGCGTTAGTTTCTGCTGTCCAGCAAAGTGAATCAGTTATATGTGTACATGCATCCCCTCTTTTTCAGATTTACTTCCATTTAGATTCCTACACAGCACCGAGGAGAGTTCCCTGTGCCATGCAGTAGGCTCTCATTAGTAATCCATTTGGAATGCTTTTTTTTAACAGCGGAGAATGGGAACATTCCACTGTTTAATCATAGGATATTGGTTCAAGAAATTACAGTCTAATTTTACATTAGAACACTGTGGCTATTACAAATAATTTTGGAGAACTATATCTGTAGACATGGAACTATGCCAACAATATATTAATAAGTGAAGAATGTGGGTAATGAAATAAGAAGTATCATGATTTTGCTCTTGCAATATGTGTATATGTACAGACACAGAAAATGATTCTCTGAGCAGCACTGTCCAATAGAAATACAATGCAAGCCCTGTAATTCTACGCTTTCTAGTAGTCACATTAAAGAAGAAGGTGAAAAGAAACTCATATAACTGATCATATATTTTATTTAACCAATATAGCCACAACACTATCATTTCAACATGTAATCAATATAAAAATTATGAAGACATTTTACATTTCCTTGTGTGTGTGGAAATCTGTAAATCTGACGTGTGTTTTCACCTTAAACACATCTCAGTTCAGTCTGGCCACATGTCAAGTGCTCAGTTGCCACCTGGGCCTAATGGCTACCAAATCTAGACAACACAAATTTGACTCCTATTCGCCAGGTTTGAATAGCAGTTGAAACAGTCGGTGTCCTGTGTGTTCTTTCTGTGATTGTGCTTTCTGGAATAATCATATATTCCTTTTTATTTCATAGAAAAAAAAATGAAGAAAGTTTTCTATTTCCTGAGAGGAGGGGGTCAAAAGAATAATTTTAGTATGAGCTCAGGCAGAAGCAGGAGAGAGAATCAAGCACACTGACCACGTACACCCAGAGAACAGAACAGAATTTCTGAGCTCTTCGTAGATAAACTCCTGGGACACCAACCCAAGAGGATGCTTAGCTATTTTAAGAAACACTGGAATTTTGTTCAAGTAAAAATACTGATTAAAAAAATTAGCTATCACCTGGGTTTTGGAAATCAGATAATTCCTTTTTAGAGATATTCCAAGTAATTCTACGGGGGTATGATGAGAAAAACATTTAAAGCTTTTCTTCATGTGGATATTAATCTTAAATGAAAAATGTTTAGGAGAATCCTGCAATATACTCTCCAGTTAAGCCAGATCGGTGGGTGGAAATGTTCCAGCAGAGATAATATAAAAATAGAATCGTCATTCAATCACAATTTAAATTATTCAAATGTCTTCAAATCAAGTAGAGTTTAAGTGCATAGATAGAAATAACTTATTCTTGTCGTTAGGACACATAAGTGACAGAGGTAGTGATACTCAAGCAAGAGGAGCCACTAAAGGAAAAGGTCAGCTGCAGAACTAACAACTTTCTTGTAAGGAAGCTTGTTTTATCAAATTTGAACCCACCAGCTAATTTTACTTTACTCCCCCACTGAACTGTAAGTTCCACATCTTATTTGCTGATGCTTACTCCAGCCTAGCACAGAGCCTGGTATGTGGTCAGTGTTTGATACTAATTTTATTAACAAGCATAATTTAGTGAGTTTCTATTATATGTCAGACCCTGTTTTGCTTGGGATACATCAGGGAAGAAACCAGACAAAAATCCCTACTCTAATGGAACTTCCATGCTAGAGAGGGGAAACGGACAGTAAACAATAAACATTAAATATGCAAATTGTATAATACGGTATAAAGTGGGAAGTACAATGGGAAAAATAGAGGAGAGTCCACACCCATGTTCATGTCAGCACTAGTCACAATAAGCAAGAGGTGGAAACAACCTGAGTGTCCTTTGATAAATGACTAGATAAACAAAATGTGGTAGATACAGACAATGAAATATTATTCAGACTCAAAAGGTAAGGACGTTCTGATACCTGCTACAGCATGGATGTCGTGAAAAGTGAAAGTGATAGTCACTCAGTCGTGTCAGACTCTTTTCAACCCCATGAACTATACAGTCCATGTAATTCTCCAGGCCAGAATACTGGTGTGGGTAGCCTTTCCCTTCTCCAGGGGATCTTCCAAACCCAGGGATCGAACCCTGGTCTCTTGCATTGTAGGCACATTCTTTACCAGCTGAGCCACAAGGGAAGCCCAAGAATACTGGAGTGGGTAGTCTAGCCCATCTCCAGGGGATCTTCCCGACACAGGAATCGAACCGGGGTATCCTGCATCGCAGGCTGATTCTTTACCAACTGAGCTATCAGGGAAAAGCCATGGATGTCATGTATCATCCATAAGGATGATCCTTAAGGACATTATGTAAATGATAAGTCAGACACAGAAGGACAAATACTGTATGAGTGCACTCATATGCTGTATCTAAAATAGTCAAATTTGTAGAAATGGAAATAAAATGGTGCTTACCAGAGGCTTGGGGAAGGAGGGAGTGGGAAGTGGTTTAAAGGGTACAGAGTTTTAGTTTTGCAATGAAAAAGTTCTGGAGTTTGGATGCACAATACGTTAGATATACTTTACTGAATTGTATGCTTAGAAATAGTTGCAGTGGTAAATCTTACGTTCTGCATTTAAATGAAAGGGCAGATTACCAGTTAGGCATGACACTATTGGGTTATTGATGTAAAATGACAATCTTTAAGGCTGACCTCCACCTTCACATTTTTGTTGTCAAAAAATATATTCCATAGGAGGGCTTTTTTTTGTCCCTGTAACACATTTTTCCAATTTTAGGTTAAGCAATCAAGGTAATTTATATTAAATATTCTACAAACCTTGCCTATAGATAATAGATGTTCAACTCTTAAGAAATGCCAACTGGAGTCATTCTGTCCAAAGATTGACTCAAATCCCATTCCAAATCTTACAGAAAGTGAAATGTCATCCTGGTGTTTCTAAAAGACCCAGAGGTCACAGCCAAGGGTGCACTTCTCACACTGACCTCCTGCCTCTACTGAACTAGTTCTTCTTTCTGCTCTTCTTTTGAGCTGTATCTGCTGTCCCCAGCCTACCTCAATGAACTGTCTTCAGTACTCATCCATTTAGACGCTGATGCAAGGCCTCTTCAGGTGTATTAAACTTGCTGCAGGTGGGAGACACAGCAGGACAGTATGGCAGTCAGTGCTGGCAGCGGAGAAGTGAATTCTGTAATCCATGCTTCCCAGCACAGTAGTACCAAGCTCCCCCAGGGGCTGCAGCAAGCTCACGTCTGTGCTGTAGGCTCATCTGCATTTTCAAAAGAAGCAAATATTCAAAATCTGTTGGGCCCTGCACAAGCTACCAGCTCAAAGTAGTTCCCTGTTTCAACAGTAGATTGTGCTACATTCCTTTCAATGATATCTTATCTTTGTGAATCTTGGATGTTCAGGGTTGATGAGATAAAAAAGCAAGTACCTTGTGGAAATCAACATGGAACAGGAGACACTGTTATGTTTGGATAGATTAAGCTGTTTGGGTTTACTGCTTAATAAAACAATGATTACATTTCTTTTGTGGGGGTGGGGAGGGGCACCAGAAAAAATTATAGGGAGACTAAGGGTACTGTGAGCCAGGAAAGTTTGGGAACTGATGTTGTAGTAGTTAACACTGTTGAAAAATGTTGCTGGGCCATCTCTGCCGTCATAAGTGCCAGCTGCTGGTCACGCTGTGTTCTGGGCTCTGTCCCTATTTCTAGCTCCAGTGGGTTTCCAGCATGGGTCACTTCAGCCTTCTTTTTCATTTCGGTACTCCTCCCAGACCATGTCCTCGGGGTATTCCCTTCCATCCTTCGACAGCCTATCAAGGTATTTCCTACATAAAGACAGTTTCCTCCCTAAAAGAAATTCTTTTCCCAGCAGATTAAAAAAAAAATTATTTTTTTTCCTCTTGTGGTATAAATTGTTGTGATATGAGAGAAGAGACCCTGCACCATGAGGCCACTAGGCATTCGGGAATAGGGAGACAAACGGGCAACTCAGAAGCACAAAAGGGCAACTCAGAAGGATGATGGGTGATTAAAGGGAGCAAAAAGAATCTAAGCAAAGTTTGCCTACTTCAGTTGCACCGTGACCACACACTGTGTCACCAGATGCATTTAAATCTGCCCCGGGTCCAAACACAGAACATATAACATAGATATAATCTCCTCCCTAACTCTACAAACTTTAAACTTTGCCTAACTTCAAAAGGCAGGATTTTATAGTGTTTTGATGCCTTATTTCCTCCTGTAATTAAATATACTGGTATAAGCTCTGGGGCTTCCCTGATGGCTCAGATGGTAAAGAATCTGCCTGCAATGCGGGAGACCCGGGTTTGATCCCTGGGTTGAGAAGATCCCCTGGAGTAGGAAATGGCAACCCACTTCAGTATTCTTGCCTGGAGAATTCCATGGACAGAGGAACGTGGTAGGCTACAGTCCATGGGGTCCCAAAGAGTCGGACACAACTGAGTGACTAACACTTTCAAGCTGTGGGAGCAAAACCTGTTAATTTCATCTGGTGGGTATGTACGTTTTCTGAATTTCTCCAAAATTAGTGAAATTTTTCTTAGTCTCCATCTTTGGGCCTGAACATCCACACCGACTGATTCTTTCCTTGCCTTGTCCTCTATTCCATTCTTATTTAAGAAGAATATTATATAAATTTGCTAACTTGTGTGGGGTAGGGGATGGTGGTGGTGAAAACCTAATCTTTCATGAGAAATACTTGACTGGCATTTGTGAAGGCTCTGCCTGCATCATTTGCTGTGAAGTTCGATTAATGAAAATATCCGTATTCTCCTCACCTCCACCTTGGTGCAACAGTATTCTCTTCCATATCCATCACTGTCTAATAGTTCACAGGATCACAGAGACATGAAACTATTCCTTATGTAGTAGAAGTCTCTCCCAAGTGGGGTTTTTTTGTAGTTACTATGAAACACCTCCGGTCATAAGTCTCCTTTAAAATGGGTTTTCATGTTCTGCTCTGTGTTCCAAGAACCAACTGTTCCCTAGGATTGGTTGCATTAATTTGTGTTAATCCCCATTAATAGGACCTCTGCACTGCTTACAACACCCTGAGAAGGCTATTTACATAAAGCCCAAGTCATACATGTAATGAGAGAGAAGGAATCCGGCATTCTTGAGGCTTTAGACAGGAATGCCTGCTTGGAATTATTTCTTGTTCATCCATCTGAAGGACCCACAAGATCTCCTGAAATTTTAGGTGTGGAGACTATGTTTCATTTTCTGATAGGTGCAGAGATCTCAAGAGAGCATTTTTAAAACTGAATTCTGTTCCAGGCACTGGACTACAGGCTTATCGAAGCTGGTCCCCAGATGTGGCGACTGTCAAGTCCTTTCCATCCTGTAGGCGCATGTTGTTCCTTACTGGATGAGATGGGGCTCATTCCCCCTCACACTGAGTCTGTCCTGGCCCTTTGAGTTGCTGTGACCAACACAATGAAATGACACTGTGCCAGTGATAGACCTAACGTTTAGGAAGTCTGGCAGTTTTTGCTTCTCTCTCGGGAGCCAGCTGCCAAATAGGAAATCCATCTGCTCTGAGACTACTATGTGGAAAGAAAGCCCGGGTTTCCAAATGGCGGGGGGAGGGGCAGAGAGAGAGAAAGAGCACTCGCTAGCTAGCTGGCTGCTGGATCGTCCGCAGCTGTTCCAGCCACCGTGGGGTGTGAGACATGGGCGTGAAGGAGCCTTTTGGGATGTTTCAGCCCCATGGACGTGACCTGGAACAGAAGAGCCACCCAGCTGAGCCCAGCTTAGGTTGCAGAATCGTGAGAAACCATTCAGCTTTGGGAAGGTGTACTGTGTGGTAGCAGATAATGGAAACAGTGCCCAGTAAGTATTATTTCATGTAATCGATATAACAACCAATCCTGTGAGGTACGGTTTGCTTCCTGTCTTCCACAGAGGAGGGGACTGCGGTTTTGAGAGTTACATAACCTCCCCATGTCACACAGCTAGTAAATGACTGAGCTGGCACAGGATCTCAGGCTTGCTTGATTCCAGAGGCTCACATTTAACCAAAATGCCTCTCCACGGAAAACGAAAACTCCCATGTATGTGGTATACGATAGGGGTATTCTCTGTTCAAAGGAAATCTGTTAAAATGCTTGGATTAACAGATGCTCATAGCTCCTGACTGCCCCTTCCCTTCATGTTTCCCTGAAAGAACCCCCATTGTCAGGCTTTTTGTGAAGAGGGATGGCAGCCATGTGAGCTGTGTCTGGGGTGGCAGCTGCTGACAGGGACGCGGAGGATGAGAGGACAGCTGGAGAAGGAAGTGACGTTTGTTGAATAGCTACCATGTGCTGCCTGCTGTACATGACTGCCTGTCTCATCCTCAGGCAACCTAATAAGGATGGCACAGTGGTCTCTGCTCTACAGATGAGAAAACTGAGGGGCCAAGAGGCGAGGGAACTTGCCCAGAGGAACCTGGATATAAATATCAAACACAGAATTTGCCTGCTCATCTGTCCAGCTCCTAAGTCTGCAGTATTTCTGATCTAATTAAAACTAAAGACCCAGGCTTATCCCGTATGTACAACGTTAAGATTTTTAATGTTGGAGCTGAGAGATTTTCCAGTTTTTATGATTTATTTTTCAGTGTCCTGCTTTTGCCAAAGCCAAAAGTCAACCCAGAGGGTAAAAAAACAGAGGAAAAGCAATGGAACATTTCAAAGAAAGATGAGTGAGAATTAATTGAAATACCAACCCATTCAGGAAAGCAAAACAAAACAGAAAAACCTCTTGGTGCAGCCTCCCGAGATAACCAAGTGTGGCAGGAGTGCTGAGCTGGGGCTGACGCTAGACAGCTGGACAGATGTGGCAGTGAGGTCCGAGAACTTGGGCACACACATTTCTCTCTACAAAATGTCAGCCTGAGACATAGTCCAACGTGGAAGTTGAGTTATGTTTCATTCGGTGGGAACTTTTGGGACTTCAAGCCTGGAAACAGCATCTCAAGTGACCCTGAGGGAATTGCTCTGAAGAGGTGGGGGCTGGGGGTGGGGTGAGGAGTCAGGTTATAGACTAGTTTGTAACAAAGGTCAGATAGTCTGAATATCAAAAGTATCTTTGTGAATTAAAGAAAACCAGTTAAGGAATCTCAATTTGGATATAAATTGATTGGATATAATCCAATCTCAAGTTAAGGAATTTAGCACTTTTCTATGTATGGGAGGGTGCAAGAGCCTGGGCTCACTGAAATCATTCCTTTCATATGCATCTCAGCTATCCTGGGCCAGCATCCTGCATTTCCCCTCAGTGCTCACCTTAGGGAGTGGCTGCAGCCCAGTGGCTTCTGGTTGGCAAGTATTGTTCTTCCTGGTTGCCCTGGGGGGCTGGATTTCACTGATGACTGTGACCTCCTCATTTATTGATTTGGCAGGAAACACTCCATTTCTCAAAATCATCTTTAGCAGAGACTGCTCATTGCTGTGGTGGGTTTCTAAGGAACTTTTAAATGCTTCATGAAGTCAAAACCACTTCTGAAATTTTCCCTGTACAATTATGGCCCCTTCAAAGTATAGCTGCAAAGATTCCAGTGTCCCCCAGAGCATCCATGGCCCTGTGGAGTCACCTGGAGTTTCTGCCCACTTAAAGGAAGGTTGTCACTGCATCTTGGGCCTTTGTCTGCTTTTGTGAAGGTACACACTCTCTCTCTCTCACCTGACAGGGCTCACAGCATGCTACCCCTATCAGCAAACCAAGTACTGTCCTAGTTCTTTTGGGTTTCCTAGTTACTTAGAAGTCAGCCTGGATAGCTGGCTAGTGCTGTCTCTGTTTCTCTCTCTCTCAGAATAGAGGCTGTGGGGATCAGCTGAGTGTTGTCTGTGTTTTGCACAGTCTTCCCTGACTGTTCCTGCATTCCTTTTCCTTCTGCCTGAGACTCAGGCATCCATGGAATGCTCCCCCTTACTCAGACGCCCTGCAGGTGTGGAGGCTCTGGAGACCTGTGCTGCCTTGGTGGCCTTGCCTTGGGAGGAAAAGCAAGACCAGCCACCCAAGGGCGGTGTCTGACCCTGCTGCTCTGCGTGCCTCTCTGGTCTCTGGTTTCCTCTCGCTACGGCCAGGAGGCTGCGGCAGGTCTCCTGAGGGGCCTTCCCGTCTCTGACATGCTAAGAGCAGAGTCTTTCTCCCATCAGCAGACTCCCACGATGGGGAGGACCATCTCCCCCTCCAGCTCTTAAAGGCTCAGCCCTGCCATGTTTATTTGGGGAGCCAACCACAGGGTCCTCCTGAGAGGAGCGGTGCACGGGCGTGTCTGTGAGCTTACCTGAACTTTGTTCCCATACATAGGACTCTCTTGCTGTGTACACATCAGGAAGTAAGCAGGCACACGTGTGAGGCTTAATAATTAGGTACATGGCTGGCCCCCTCTTCCTTGCCAAGTAACTGCAGCATTTGGTTCTTCCCCAGAATCACTCTCCTGTTAAAAAGTAGAGGAGAGGAAAGGAAGACCTTATCAACCCACCCACATGTTCTGGTCGAGCTGCCTAGAGAAGTAGCAAATTGAAAGCTTCGTTTTGTGATTTTGTTGAAAGCAGAGCAGCAATAAGCACCCCGTGGCCGCCCCTCTCCCTACCTCATAAATGTTTCTGGAAGCTTTAGACAACTGGGGCTTATGAGAAACTGGCTGGAAATATTTTTGGAGCTATGAAGTCATCTGTCATACCACCGGGAGGATTGGATCTCGGGCTTCCGGCTCCATGGCCATATATAATACCGTATCTTGCTTGCTGCTCTGCACCTGAGCTGTTAGAACGTGTTTATTGTCCTCTCCACAGCTGCCTGAAAATGATCTATGGAACTGTCTGAAGAGGTTCTTTGGTCCTCACTGCAAAGCAAGGCTCGGGCTACAGGCAGACACATGTTCTCACGTTAAAAAAGATAATGAAGGGAAGAGAGACAACATGGGATCAGGCACTGGGAGAGTGACTTGAACAAGTCACACAATCTTTCTGAGCTTCAGGTTTCTTGTATGAAAAATGGGAACAGGAATATATACATACATATATATGTATATATACATATATTTGCCTTGCCTGTCTCACGAAGTTGTTATTTTCAGGTTCAAATAAGGTAGACAAGAGCAATATGTGGGTTTTCAATTGCTAGAGAAATGAGATGCTGAATTCTCAGGATAAACATGGAGAAGAGCCTGTCTTGACTAGGTCAGCTCAGAGATACTCTTTTAAAGACCCTGGTGTTTATGATTTTTCCCAAGATATAGGTTGATTTTATTTTCTTCCTCTGTAAGGAGAGAAAATGCATCCCTAGGAAGGCTCTTAAAATTCCCTGCCCTAGGTCTGAGAGAGGCACAGCAGGGGCGGGAACATCTGGAAGCCCTGGCTGCTTTTGGGTGGTCCCCAGATGCAGTGTTGGTCATTTTATCTCTGTTCAGGTGGAAGACACTCATGTACAAGTGTCTCATCTCATTCTCGAAGTCAGTCTTCCTCTATGCCAGTATATAATAGATACTTGCCGAATTATTTGATGAGGCTCTAAGCAAAACAACACAGAATAAAATGCCATTGGGAAAAGAAGACAGTTAAGTTTTAAACCAAGTTTTAGGTAAGACCAAGTATAGGATGCCAGCTCTGTCTGCTCAGACTAATGAGTCTCATGAGGAGCTCATGCACCTTTGAAAGCAGAACCACTTCAGATGAAAGTATACAGGAATCAAGGCACTTCAGAGTTGGAAAAGCCTTTGGGGTCCCATTTCACTGATAAGGAAAATAAGAGCAAGGGATTTGGCTAGATGGCCCCGGAAGATGAAAGGTGGACCTAAGACACAAACCCAGGTCCTCCATAACCATTGTATTTTCAGTAAACGCAGGACTGTAACTTTGTCAAAACTTGACTAGAGTTCCAGACCCATATTTATAGTTCCTCATCCAGAACAACAAGCTATGGCTGATTCACTGAGGCTCAGTCATAGCCTTTTATCCAGCTGGATCCCAGGGTCTGGAAGGACAGACTAGTGAGACACTGTAAGCACTGGAAGTATATCACAAGGCTGGCGGAAAGCTAGAAAGGCCCCAAAGGATGCAGCATATAGCTCAGACAGGAGGTACAAGGACGGGATATCCAGGCAGAGAATGAATGAGTAGCAAGTGTCTTGGTGGGAGATTGAATGGGAGAAATGTGGGAAGACAGGAGGGTGTCACGCAGGTGGCACAGGATGAGTAAGAACAAGAAAGTTCCCGAGGAACTAAGGCAGGGTGGGAAAGAAAGAAAACCAAAGCCAGAAGTAGAGTATAAAATATCAGCCTGGTTCAAAAGAAAAAAAGAAAACCCAAAACTCAAAGGGATGCCTCCAGGACCAGGAGTGGAGTATAAGGCCAGCATAAGTCTCACGTGGGTAGAGCAGGACACCTGGCCTAGGACCCGTTTAAATATCTTAGGATCTGGAAAGGACTGGTCTCCGAGTCTGGAGGTGATAGTGAGCAAAAAAGAAAGTGTTGGTCGCTCAGTTATGTTCAACCCTTGGTGACCCCATGGACTATAGTCTGCCAGGTTCCTCTGTCCTTGGGATTCTCCAGGCACTAATACTGGGGTGGGTAGCCATTCCTTTCTCCAGGGAATCTTCCTGGCCCAGGAATCAAACCTAAGTCTCCTGCATTGCAGGCAGATTCTTAACTGTCTGAACCGCCAGGGAGTAGCTCCAGTTATGGAATCTAGAAACCTGCAGAAGGTGAGAAGGCAAATGGATCTCATTCTTCTGTGAATGAGAACCTATTTCATCCAGAGGTGAGGAAATGAGACAAAAGGCAGATGAGTCCATGCATAAATATTTCTAAAACTCTTGTTTCCAAAACACATTCTTTAAAAAAAAAAATTTGAGAAGTAGAGGCAAAAGATCTAACGGCTGGGGCCTTTTTATTTTTTAATTGGAGTGACATTGCACAGATAGTCCTACAGTGGACAACAAGGAAGGAACACAGCCCTGGATGGTAAAGGAGGAAAACCAATCCACTAGGTCTCCTCCCACTTCCAGTCCTCATCATATTTTTGGAAATACACAGTGTAGTCAAATGTCCCATTCTCATAAAGATCTGAGCCTTGAAATCTTTGATTTTATTCACAGCTGGACTTGGGTCTAGGGTGACCATTGCTTAAGTGATTCCACGCCTTGGGGAGCCCAGGTTGGGCTTTCATGTTCAAAGGACATCATCCATTGAAGACTTGGAATATGGCCTTGCTCTGATCTTCATAGTATTCAGTTCTCATGGCCAAAGCAAGGCTTACTTTTAAAATGTGACTGTGTTATCTTCCTTTCTTCCCCCACCACCCATATTATCAACTGTTCAAGGACAGAAGAAGATGCAACATAGGCATGGAGCTGTGGCCACACTGGCAGAGTTTAACTCTTGGGCTTTCATGACTTTTCCCAACAGGCAAACGTCTCGTAAGACACATTTTCATTATGAAAACAAACCATGTCGGCTGAACCTTTCAACTGTGCTCTGACAGTTGGACTTGAGATAAAAGAGAAAAACTTTTCAAATCTGTATTCAGCCAACATAGTCTGAAATTTCCAATTTGCAAAAATTCAGAGGAGGGTGCAAATTCTTTCCTTTTGTTGAGAGAATAATCATGTTATTAACCACTCTCCAAGCTCAAGACATCAAGATGGGCTGGTGTAGTTCAGCCCAAGAATCAGTTCTAACATTTGAAGGGGTCAAATTGGACAAGAATGTGCTTCCTTGGTGGTCAGTGGTTGAGTCTGGCTTGCAATGCAGGGGACACATGTTCAATCCCTGGTCGGGGAAGTGGGATTCCACATGTGGTGGAGCAGCTAAGCCTGTGGACCACGACTAGAGAGCTCATGCGCCACAGCTAGAGAATCCATTTGCCACAACAGAAGATCCAGCATGGCAACTGAGGCCCTACACAACCAAAAATAAATTAATAAATAAATATTTTAAAAAGTCATGTAAGAAGTATTTCTGCATCACTGATAAACAGCATTAACACCACAGGGTAGGGAGAAGGTGCAGATGTAAACTACAGTTAAGAAATTATTGGAATCGGTGCTACTTGTTACTTTGTGATGTGACCAGGCATGTAGGGTGGGTGCTAAGAAAATATAGTTGGTGTGGGGGCAGCCCAGGAGGCTCTGGGGAGGCGTAACTAGTACAGAAGTTCACTCCCCAAGGAAGAGGAGAAGTGCTTCTTGTGGAAGAAGATGTGACAGAGATACAAAAAGGTTAAAGTCTAACTGAGCACCCACTGTGAGCTAAACGTTGTGCTAGGCATGTAGCATACATGGTTTTTCACTTAGACATCCCAGCTATGAACTAAGTAATGTTATTCCCAAGAAATGGAAACTATTAATAATAACTCAGAGAAGTAAAAGACTGTTAGAGCTGAGTGTCCCTCAGCCTCGATGGCCTGGGGCTCAGGCTGGAGTCGCCAAGCAGAAGGGTTTACAGGACCCTACCTTACTCTGGGAATCAGCACGCAGCTGCAGCCTTTACCTGCCCAGATCAAGAATGCGGCTTCAGCTTGGAGAGCGAGCAGCTTCCTCTTAGCGCGAAGCAGCATGCGCCCCGGGGGAACAGCTGGCATAACTGGCCCGACTGGACTGGACTGGGAGCTGCCTGCTTCCAGGTCCCTGAGGGGAACTCACCTTGCTCCTTGTCTCCCTGCCTGGCTCGGCTCTGCAGTGTTGAAACACTTGGGATTTAGCTGCCTCCAGCCTAGCCGTGCTCTGAGCTCCTCTCCCAAAGCCCACACCTTTCCATACCCTCAAGAGCAGCCTAGCGTGTTTGCCTTAAGGACTGCTTCTTCCCTTTCTCTGTATTGTCTCACGTTTCAGGGTAACCCCTCTGTCCCCTCCCAACAAATAGGACCTCTCACCTGCGGGCAGCAGTATCTCCTGGGACTTAATGGCCTGCATATAGATACCTCGGCTTCCTGCCTGCCGTAAGCTGGGCTGAGAAGACACCAGTGAGTGTGATCAGGAACCAGAGGAGGAAGGGATGGGATTCAAAGGGAAAGAGTGGTGAGAGCAGCTTGGGTCAAACCACAGACAGCGAGAAAGGCCAGATAGGGGATTTAGGTATTCAGCAGGAGGATTTTATTAAAGATGTGATGATGTTAGTATTTCATGATCAGGCTGGAAGCGAGAAGAGATTGGATATGTGAGAATGATGAAGCAAGTTACATAGCAACCCAAGAATGCGACCATGTGGGTCAGAACTAAGGTTTTCCTGTTTTGTTTTAAATTAATCCAGATACCTTAGACTCCACCCAACTCACACCAGTTTGTGGATTCCAACTGATTTTATTTAAACAGTGTCACCAGATCTCTTGGATTCACAGCCAACAACTCCCAAATGATAGGTAGCCTCCTTCCTGTCAGTGGAGCTAATTTGGTGTGATAGAAGGAATAATTCAAGAATAATTCTTTGCACTGCTGGAATCTGAGTGCTGTTCTTTTTTTAATTTTTAATTGAAGTATCGTTGATTTATAATATCATGGTAGTTTCAAATGTATAGCACAGTGGTTTATATATATATATATGCATGTGTGTGAATATATATATGTATATGTGTATATATATATATGTGTATACACACATATACATACACACATGGGCTTCCCTTGTGGCTCAGACGGTAAAGAATTTCCCTGCAGTGTAGGAGACCTAGGTTCGATTCCTGTGTCAGGAAGATTCCTGGAAAAGGAAATGGCTACCCACTCCAGTATTCTTGTCTGGAGAATTCCATGGGCAGAGGAACCTTGGGGGCTACAGTCCATGGGGTTTCAGAGAGTGAGACATGACTGAACACACACTCTCACACACACACACACAATTATTCTTCAGATTCTCTTCCCTTATAGGTTATTACAAAATATTGAATATAGTTTGCTATACTATACTTGTCTTATATGCAGTCCTTGTTAGTTGTCTGTTTTATGTGTAGTAATTTATATATGTTGATCTCAGCCTCCTAATTTACCCCTCCCCTCATCTTTCCCCTTTGGTAACCCTAAGTTTCTTTTCTATGTCTGTGAGTCTCTTTCTGTTTTGGAAATAAGTTCATTTGTATCACTTTTTTAGATTCCGCATATAAGTTGTATCATATGATACTTATCTTTCTCTGTCTGGCTAACTTCACTTAGTATGATGATCTCTAGGTCCACTCATGTTGCTGCAAATGGCATCATTTCATTCTTTTTTATGGCTGAGAAGTATTCCATTGTGTCTGTATACACCATCTACTTTATCCATTCATCAGTTGATGGGCATATAGATTACTTCCATGTCTTGGCTATTGTAAATAGTGCTGCAGTGAAAATTGGGATGCCTATATCTTTTCGAATTATGTTTTTTTTTTCCCCAGATATATGCCCAGGAGTAGAATTTCTAGATCATATGGTAGCTCTATTTCTAGTTTTTAAAGGAACCTCTATTCTGTTCTCCACAGTGGCTGCATCAGTTTACATTCCCAGCCGTTCAAGCGTGTTCCCTTTTCTCCACACCCTCTCCAGCATTGTTTATAGACCTTTTGATGACGGCCATTCAGACTAGAGTGAGGTGATATCTCATTGTAGTTTTGATGTGCATTTCTCTAAAAATTAGCAGTGATGAATATCTTTTCACGTGCCTGTTGACCATCTGTGTGTCTTCTTTGGAGAAATGTCTATTTAGATCTTCTGCCCATTTTTTGATGTGTTTGATTTTATTTGAATTGTTTTTTTGATATGAACTGTTTATATATCTTGGAGATTAATCCCTTGTCAGTTGCATCATTTGCAAATATTTTTTCCCATTCTGTGGATTGTCTTTTCATTTTGTTTATGGTTTCCTTTGCTGTGCAAAAGCATTTAAGCTTAATTAGGTCACATTTGTTGACTTTGTCTTTATTTACATTACTCTAGGAGACAGATCCAAAATGATATTGCTGTAATTTATGTCAAAGAGTGTCCTGCCTATCTTTTCCTCTAGGAGTTTTATAGTATCTGATCTTACATTTAGGTCTTTAATCCATTTTGAGTTTATTTTTGGCATGATGTTAAAGAATGTTCTAATTTCATTTTTTTTTTTTCATGTAGCTATCCAATTTTCACAGCAGCACTTAGTGAAGAGACTGCCTTTTCTCCACTGTATAGTCTTGCCTTCTTTGTTTTAGATTAACTGATCACAAGCCTGTGGGTTTGATTCTGGGCTTTCTGCCCTTTCTGATTTGTATTTCTTTGTTTGTGTCAGTACCATACAGTTTTGATTACTGTAGCTTTGTAGTATAGTCTGGAGTCAGGGCGCCTGCTTCCTCCAACTTCCTTTTTCTTTCTCAAGATTGCTTTGGCTGTTTGGGGTCTTTTATGTTTCCATACAAATTTTTAAAAATGTTTGTTCTACTTCTATGAAACTTATCATTGGTAATTTGATAGGGATTGCATTGAATCTGTAGGTAGCCTGGGGTAGGATAGTTGTTTGGGCAGTATTGATTCTTTTAATCCAAGAACACAGTATACCTTTCCATCTGTTTGTATCTTCTTCAGTTTCTGTCCTCAGCATCTTATAGCTTGGAATACAGGTCTTTTTCCTCCTTAGGTTTATTCTTGGGTATTTTATTCTTTTTGATGTGATAGTGAATGAGATTATTTTCTTAATTTCTCTTTCTTATCTTTTATTGTCAGAGAACTATGGTTTTCTTACAAGGAGTTGAGAGATAGAGGTGGAAGCAGAAATCTCAGAAATAGCACGTAGCACATGGCTTTTGATTGTGTAATAAGGAAAGGGGATTTCTCATAGTAATACACTTTATTAAAACATTTCAAATCTTCAGAAAGGGACCATTTGGTGTAAAATCTCCTCCACCTTCAGGCAAGGCTTCACTCAAGTTATCTCAGACACAACTTTTTATTCCTGATGTTCTCCCAACTCTCTAGAGGGTTTCAGGGTCTCACAGCCACAGATTGCAGATGTTCTGATGTTCTCCCTGCATAGTGGAAGCATGTTAGCTTTCTCTTGTATACAGTGTGACTGCAGGAGGACTGTACATCATTTTGATAGGGTTCTACAGGCCAGTGGAAGTTATAGATCCCCACCATCACAACTCTTGGGCAGTTTACAGCCGTTGGCTGACCAACACAGAGTTACAAAACCCCAGACCCTTATTGCCAGGTGGGGCAAATTCTGTGGTTCAATTCACTTTCCAGATCAAAGATCAGGTGAACTCCAGCTGAGACTCCATCTCAGATTAGTTCTCCTCCTCCTTCCTTCACTGTCCTTTTCCCGAGGGCTTTCCCCCAATAAGTAACTTGTGCAAGAATCCCCATCTCAGGCTCTGCTTCTAGGGAACTGGAATTAAGACACCTGGGGTTTCAAAGGGGTTAATTCATGAGAACTGAATCCACACTGTAGGTTGAAGTGAGTACAGTTTACTAAACATAAAACATAACTATAACAACCCGTGCTTGTTGTTGAAATCCACTGAGATTGTGGAATTGTTTGTTACATAGCAATATCGCAGTATAAAGTTAACTATTAAGGCCACCTCTCCAATCTTTGGTTATTTTCCATCTGTAAGGCGGTAACAGCAGTACCTATTTCTAACAGATGCTGGTTCCGTGGAGCTCCTGGACCCATGAGTTTCAAAGGAAATAACTTTTGTAAAAATGCTAAGCACAGTGCCTAGCACAATGGCCAACAGTACATGCTTCATAAATGGTGGCTTTATCAGCAGCAGTAGCATTAATACAAGATTTACCCATTGGGTCATTTAAAATGACTGTGGTATAGTGTACACACTCTGCAGTGAGTTCTGGATTAATCTATGATCATGGTTTCATAAAGCTAGAGCTCGCATGATACCCAAATCAACTGGGCTCAGATCATATTGCTCTCTGAGCTGACAACATTTTAACTTGAATTTCTTTTAGTACATCAAGTGAAGACTGTGTGAACTGCAGGTGCTAAAATCCATTATCAAATCACTCGGTCTGAGATCTGTGGGCCGGGGGAATACACTACCACAATCCCTACACATCATTAAAGAGCTGGTTTTCTCAAGAACATCAAGTGAGAAGAGTAAGTTAATGAGAGCAATAATAGGCTTCCAGATGAAAATTCAAGTTTTGAGAATTAGGTCATCCTAAATGGAACTCAGAAACCTGGGCCTAAAAATAGACTAATTCTCTGCAGGGTAAGAGATGAAGTTTTGGGGCCTGTGTTGAGGCAGAAAGTTAGAAGTGAGACCCTTGCAAAAAGTCAGGATCTTCAGATATCCCACACTTACTGAAATGATTTGATGGTTAGCATTATGTGTCAGCTTGGCTGGGTCACAATGCCAGGATATGCAGTCAAATATGGTTCTGGATGTGTCTGTGAAGATGCTTTTTGGTTGAGATCAACATTTAAATCAGTGGATATTGAGTAAAGAATAATATGAGTGAGCCTTGTCCAGTCAGTTGATGACCTTAATTTAAGGACAAAGGTTGATCTCCATAAGCAAGAAGGAATTCTACCAGCAGGTCACCTTTGGACTTGAACTGCAACCTGTCCCTGGGTCCCTGGGTCTGCCAGCCTACCCTGCAGGTTTTGGGCTTTCCAAGCTTCCATAATCACATGAACCAACTCCTTAAAATAAATCTCTCTCTACATGTATACACATTCTGTTGGTTCTGTTTCTCTGGAGAACCCTAATACAAACAGTGAACTAGAAAGTCTACTTAGCACCAAAGGAAAGTGACCAACAAGCTTAAAAGTGAAAGTTGCTCAGTCATGTCTGACTCTTTGTGACCCCATGGACTCTATAGTCCATGGGATTCTCCAGGCCAGAATACTGGAGTGGATAGCTGTTCCCTTCTCCAGGACATCTTCCCGACCCAGGGATCAAACCCAGGTATCCCACATTGCAGGAGGATTCTTTACCAGCTGAGTCACAAGGGAAGCCTACCAACAAGCTTAAATCTCTCTCAACTCTCCTCTGAATGGAAAATAGTCTCCTTGGGGAATTTGCATCCCTGGGGTTTCTACAAATAAGGTCCAGGTTCAAATTTATCCCAGGAGACTCCAGTCAAGAAATTAATAAAAAGTGATCCTTGGTAGGAAACATCTCTGAGACATCTGGAAAGAAGCAAAACTAAAACCCTTTTGGAGAGATTCCTCCTACCCCAACTTAAAGCCTTACAGGACACCCACAGATATAGCCCACACAGTATGAACTCATAATTTCAAATTATAAAACAAGTGCTCAAAAAAAACTCCATGAGCCATAGTCAGTAGAATCAACCAACAGCAGATTTGGTCTCTTAAAAACTTCAGATAATAAAAGCATCAAATTTAGAATATAAAATAAATATGTTTAAAGGAATTAAATAGAGATAGTACTATTATACTGTTAACTTACTGTAAAGTTTCAGTTCAGTTCAACTGCTCAGTCATGTCCAACTCTTTGTGACCCCATGGACTGCAGCATGTCAGGCCTCCCTGTCCATCACCAACTCCCAGAGCTTGCTCAAACTCATGTCCATCGAGTCGGTGATGCCATCCAACCATTTCATCTTCTGTCATCCCCTTCTCCTCCTGCCTTCAATCTTTCCCAGCATCAGAGTCTTTTCCAATGAGTCAGGTCTTCGCATCAGACAGAGGGCAGACAGATGAAAACCACAGTCACTGTAAAGTTTGGGGCAATTATTTAATCTCTATCCTCGACTTTCATAATCTGTCAGTGGATCCCTGAAATCTGCGTTTTTACCAGATTCCAAAGAGTTCTGGCTTCCCAGGTGGCTCAGTGGTACAGAGTCCACCTGTCAAACAGGAAACACGGGTTTGATCCCTGGGTCGGTAAGATCCCCTGGAGAAGGAAATGTCAACCCAATCTAATATTCTTGCCTGGGCAATCCCCTGGACAGAGAAGCCTGGCGGGCTACAGTCCATGGGGTCACAAAAAGTTGGACACGACTTAGCAACTAAACCACCACCACCAAAAAGTTCTAATGCATATTCTTTCTGGAGACTCACTACCCTAGTCACACTGGATCAGGAACTTCATAGGACATCACATATTCTTCTGCCTTCAGGAAGGAGGGTCATCCTTTCCATTGCCTGCCCCACTCTCCTCTTACCTTGTACAACAGGTAGGAACACCTTTCCCTGAGTAGAATTAGCAAGAGACTCAGTGTGATGATTTTACTGTTGGCTTAATGCCACCAGGAGAGATACCATCAGGTTTGATGGGGAACCTTGGTTACCAGCCATCTGTGCTTGAGGATAAGCAAAGCAAAGGTGAGCTACTGGATCAAGGGCACAAGTGGCCTTAGACCCAAGCTCCAGGAAGAGTAGCAGGTAATCACCACTGCTGTTTAGTCCAGCAGGGTTCTGACTAAATCATGTTGCCGTAGTAAGGTGCCTGGAGCTGCAAGAAGGGGACCAGTTGAGGTACAAATATGAGGACTGTATGTGCATGCGTGCTCAGTTGCTTCAGGCATGTCCGACTCTTTGTGACCCCACGGACTGTAGCCCGCCAGGTTCCTCTGCCCATGGGATTTCCCAGGCAAGAATACTGGAGTGGGTTACCATGCCCTCCTTCAGGGGATCTTCCCAACCTAGGGATTGAAGCTGTGTCTCTTGCATCTCCTGCATTGCAGGCGAATTCTTTCAGTTCAGTTCAGTCACTCAGTCATGTCTGACTCTTTGCGACCCCATGGACTGTAGCAAATTCTTTACTGCTGAGCTACCGGGGAAGCCTGAGGACAATATGGCAAGAGGAAAATGGTCATTACTGAAAGTCTCCCATGTAAGTCCTAACCCTTCAACAAAATATGGAGAAGAAATGGAAGAGGGAACACCAAGGTGGTTCAGGTTAGAAATAACCTGGTTACTCTTCTTATGGAGGATGATGAGAATCCTGTCTCCACATGGGCATAGTTCAAAGCCCATGTAGATGGGCTCATTTGGCTTCAGGGTGGGGGGATGGGAAGGGTTTTCCAAGAAGGTGGGTCTGATGATGATCTCCCCAGAGATTATAGCAAGAAAGTCAAATATGAGTTGAAGGAAGACAGAAGCAGCTATGAGAGATGGGTGGGTCGGGGAGCTTGGGAGGCAAAGATTTTCCCACATTCTCAGTTAACACCTGTGTGGTGATACTGGAGCCTCACAGCACACACAGGATGGCCCAGAGGTGAACAAGTGACAGAATGATGAGGAAATCACACCCTGGGAAACAAAGTACAAAGAGGGTGAGCAATTCACCTAGGGCCCAGGCTAATGCACACACCCAAGGGAGCCTGGGAGTCCCTCCCCCAGGAGTGGGTGGTGTGTCTACCTAACGAAAGGAATTCTGTCCTCAGGATACTGGAGACGCAAACAGATCACGAGCAGAAGAACAGGTAGCAGGAACTGATCGTTCCACCTGCTTTTACATGTTGACAGCTATTTTTCCTCCCTTTCCTTTGTCCCATTAGTGGGATACAATCTGCTCTGGGAGGGGAGGACACTTCCCACCTCCAGGATGGAAAGCAAGTGTCTCATCACTTGCTGGCAGGGTTTGAAGAGCAAGCCCTCCCTGCCCTGAAGGAAAGGGGAACCAGTTTTTTGGTTGCTAAATGTTTGAGCTCCAGATTTTAATGAGCCAACGTTTCATTGTGAAAGAAAAGAAAATAGGGCTTTTGTATGGAAGAAACAAAAGTATAGGTTAGAACCCGAGGGAACGCCGTGGGAATATGAGCAGCAGGTGATCCCAGATGGGGTCTTGAAGCTTCAAGATACACCCTCTGAACACCCAGAGGAGAGATGGGAGGGAGCTGAAGACCCCCAGTTTGTGATGGTGATTAATGATGACCTCTTTACTTTGGAAACATTCCAGAATTAGTCTGACAATCCCCAGACATTAGTTTTATATGAGAAGACACCTCGTTAGCCATTCCAGGATATGAATGACATGACTATGACACCAAGGGAGACAGTGTGTTCTTTCATAGCAGTTTGCTGATGACATCCGCCTTCAACAGAGGCTTGTCTAGAGGAATGCATCACACAAACGACAGATATGAAACCCACTTGTAACTTTACCTCTTTAAAGGAAGCAGCACAGCAAAATAGCATTGAGTCCCATGAAACAACAGCCACCACATTGAGCCCATCAGTACACAGACCACTTCAGGCCTGTTGCACTTGCTATTCCCTTTATGAAGCATGTATGATTCCTGCTCTCATTGCATCCCACTGTCTGCTGAAATCTCAGCCCCTTAAAGAAGTCTTACAGGACCCCTCTCAGTTGTTTCTGACTCTACTTGCATTGTCTTCGTAGCCTACATTATTTCTGGTATTATTCTGGATACTTGTTTATTTTCTGTTTTTCCTTCTAGGAGGTTAGCTTCAAGAGGGCAGAGAATATGCTTTGTTCACCACTCCATACCTGGCACATGGTAAACATAGTCAATATTCAGTGAATGAATGGTCCATCAAGATAGAAGAATTTAGCCCCTCCATAGATACTAGAGTTAAAACATACATATATTTCAAAGTGGTTTATTTCAAGTCAATGAGGTATCATCCCAGGCAACAGGACCCTCGGTGAGCTCAGGGAAACCAGATTTTCCCACTAAACCAGTCTTCTTTTAGAAAAGGAAAAGTGGTCTGGGAGCCTGAATTACCTGTTGGATTACTCGGTCAATTGATCTGTCAGCCACTAGCTTTTCTTTGTGTGGTTGTCAGAGCTCAAGAACATAAATCAGCTGGTGCCTGTCACTGTTCCACAATAAGGAAATAGGGTTTGTCTTGTTACGTCTATTCTTTGCTTCCTTGTTTTCTTGCTCTATTCCAGTCTTCAAATTTCAGTGTAATTTTATTTCCTTCTTTAAACCTGAAGAAATAAAAGGGTGATGTAAAATAAACTTAATGCAAAAAGGTATACAATAAAGAGTAAATTTCTCTTGACGTGAAGGCACTTGATCTTCCTCATCAGAGACATCCACTGGCATCTCATTGTGGTTGCAATTTCCACTGCCCTCATTGCAATGAAATTAACCACTTTTTCATGTATTTTTGGCCGTTTGGCCATCTTCTCTAAATGACTTGCTCAAGTCCCTTGCCTATCTTTTATTGTTTTTTTTTTGTCTTTTTCTTATTCATTTATAGTACTTTATATTCTAGACACAAGTCCTCTATCAGTTATATGTGTTACAAATGGGTTTTCTCCCACTTAGTGGCTTACATTTCCATATCTTTGAAGATAAGTTCATGCTTTTAAAAGTGATTTTTATAAATGGAAGTTCTTAATTTTGAGTCCTGTTTAGTCATCTTTTCTCTTATTGTCAGTGGTTTTTTTTTTTAATGCCTTGTTTAGCCCAAGAAATGCAAAAAGTTCACAAGAAAAGGGTGAGTGGAAAGACCAAAGAGGCACAGACTTTCCCACAACTTGCTTTTGAGTTTTGAAACTTAAGTTTGAAGATAAGTATACATCTGTGAAAATGTCACCATAACCACTACCAAAAATGTAACCTTCACCTCTAAAAATTTCCTACTACTTTCTTGTGATAAGAACATTTAACATAAGATCTACCTTCTTAACAAATTTCTATTTCATTAATTACTGTGTTTATTATTTCCTTTCTCCACAATAATGAAGATGTTTTCCTATGTTACCTTCTAAAGAATTTATTGTTTTGCCTTTCACATTTAGGTTTAAATCCATCTGGAATTGATTTTTATGTAGAGTATGAAGTAGGGGTCCACTTCATTTTTTCATATAGTATCTCATTGTCCCTGTGGGCTTCCCTGGTAGCTCAGATGGTAAAGAATCTGCCTGCAGTGCCGGAGACCGGGGTTCAGTCCGTGGGTTTGGGAAGATCCCCTGGAGGAGGGCATGGCCACCCACTCCAGTATTCTTGCCTGGAGAATCCCATGGACAGAGGAGCCTGGAGGGCTATGGTCCACAGGGTCGCAAAGAGTCAGACGTGACTGAGCAACTAAGCATAGCACACATCTCATTGTCCCGCTACCATTTACTAAAAAGTCATTTTACTAATTCCCTGCACTGCCATCCTTGTCATAAATCAAGTATGCGTGCATATACAGGTTTGTTTCCTGGTTCTCTCTTCTGTATCATTGGTGTTTTTGTCTCTGGGAGTTGGTGATGGACAGGGAGGCCTGGCATGCTGCAGTCCATGGGGTTGCAAAGAGTCGACACAACTGAGCGACTGAACTGAAATGAACTGGTGTTTTTGTCTAGATCTTTACCTTAGTTGTCTATACCTCAATAATTAGAGCTTTATTAATAATTCTTGTCATCTGGCAGAGCAAATCATCCTGATTTATTTATTTTTTTCTTCAAGAGTGGCTTGGTTCTTTGCTCTTTGCATTTCAATAGAAATTCTAGAAAGAACTTATTGATTTTCATGGAAAGAAAAGCCATTCATATTTTGTTTGGTATATGAAGTCAAAAAGAATTTATGACTTTTATGATCCTGACTCTTCTAATCTATGAACATGGTATGCCTCTCTTATACATATGTGTATATTGCATATGCCTATATATATTAATACATTAATATATATATGCCTCTTGTATACATTATCTATCCTATACATTACAGAATGGAAGGAAGAGCTATAGAATGAGATTTCAGAGAGGACAGGCACTAGGACATGCCAGGGGCCCAGGGAGCAGGAAGTAATATTTTAGTTTTTGCATTACTCTGTTCAGAAGTTGAATTCCAAGGAGCAATATCTCATTTATGTCAAGTGTCTATCTATCTCTTGGCCAGGAGCAGGTAGGGCACACTGGCTTCTCAAAAGCAATTTCAGAAGTTTTTATCAAAAGATTTGGGAATAGATGCTGGGAAGACAAAAATAACTGATGTCTACTACAGATACACAAAGGGAAGTGCAGCAGGAGGGACACAGGAGCATGGAAGCAGAAGAGAAAGAAAAGAGGAAAGAAGTAGAACAGGAGAGGTGGGTGGTTTGGACCAGTATAAGCCATTTGAAATGGCAGAATATGTCAAAAATCAAGAAAAGTAACTGAAGCTTTTCCTCTGCCCAAGGACAGTCTATGACTTTTGTGAGTCTCCATGGATCCCTTCCTCCATTAAAAAATATTAAAAATTATATTTTGTGACAGTGTTGGTATAAAGACAAATATAATACAAGCTGGGTTTTCATTATATCTTTTTAATGATTATGTTCATCCCTTTTTCTAATCTTAAAAAAAAACTAAAACATTTTCATAGGCCCCAGACAGTGGCATAATATAGGAGTCAGCTCTGCCTCTGCCGTTTTCTCCTCTTCTTCCTCACCACTCTTCCCCAAGATGAAGCTTGCATTGCATTTACCATTTCTGTGCAGGTTGATCCAGGCACCCGGGGCACTTTGCCCCAGGACTCTCTCTGACTGCAAGAAAAAAGGCTAAAATTGCTGGGGATTTGCCATCCTTATGCAGCAGCTCTTACCCAATAAACTGGTGGCTCAGACGGTAAAGATTCTGCATGCAATGCAGGAGACCTGGGTTCGATCCCTGGGTCGGAAAGATCCCCTGGAGAAGGGAATGGCTACCCTCTCCAGTATTCTTGCCTGGAGAATCCCCAATGGACAGAGGAGCCTGGAGGGTTAGAGTCCATGGGATCACATAGAGTCGGACACGGCGGAGCAGCTGATACTTTCACTCACCTAACCAATAAATAATGGGAGGTGGTATGTAAATACCCCAGCTCTTTACCCATCAGGCTGGAAACTCAGAGGCACTGACAACCTAAGCAAGATGAAGCTCTGGTGTCGCACAGTGGCTGCCTGTTTGAATATGGGCCTTTTATTGGTTGCTTGTCTTCCCTATTTTAATTCTCTGTCTTACCAGAGCTTCCTGGCATGTGCTCCCAAATAAACCATTCACACTCAAATTTTTGTCTCAGGGTCTGCTGATGAGAGAACCCAAATTGAGACACTGCTTTTCAGGGTACCTTGTACTCGGGGACAGAACTCACTAACATGCCAGCCTGGCCACAAAATGGAAAGGGATGGTGATTTCGCTCTGCAGAGAGGGGAAGAACAAAGACCCACCAATTATTTTCTTCAGAGCTACTCACTTGAGGGGGGAGGCCTTGAATATTTTCCTGGTTGGCTGTAGTGAGGATATTATTCCAGATGTTTTCTTGGTCATCAGACTGTCTTAGCCCAGGCATTTTCTCTTGTTTCAATTTCATATAAAACCTTTAGCATTGGCCAGAGAATGATGGAGCATTTAATTCAATCAAAGCCTGGTGAAATCTTTCTTCCTAGTACTTGGCTGACTGAATCACTTAGTTTATATAAACCAGCAACAGCAGGGCAAAGTACTTTGACGGTATGAAGTGTTATGGAAAGGCTAATTCATATTAACCATGTGAGTTATGTTTTCATTTACTTTAATGTGGTGGATTTGGCCACAGGGGCCGGAGGCCTCATGACTGCCCCTCAGAAAGAAATTTTAAAGGAATGTGTGTTTTTGGAAAATCACTTTTCTGTAACACATCCAGAGTTCTTTTAAAGATGCTTTAACTTGCAAAACTTCCACTGTAGAGCCATTATTTACGTTACGAGCCAAGGCAGAGAATTTGGGAAACTTTGAAAGAGAGGAATCTAGAAGAATTCGTACACATTTTCCTAGCATATTCACTAGTGGAACAAATGTGCTTGATTCTTTATTTAAAATAACTCTTATGGTTTCCCCCACATTTGGCACATCTACGTTTTCCTCTCCAATGTCCCTAAGGAGTCAGATCACACACATGATGATTTACAGCATGAGCTTCAAACTCAGAAAGACCCAGGTTTGAATCCTGAGTCTAAATCACTTTTATGTGACCTTGGACTAGTTACTTAGCCTCTCTATACCCCAGCTCCCTGATTTGAAGAGTGGAAATAATTATACCCACCCCATATGATGAGCTTGTGTGCGTGCTAAGCTGCTTCAGTCATGTCTGATTCTGTGACCCTATGTACGGTAGCCTGCCAGGCTCCTCTGTCCATGGGATTCTCCAGGCAAGAATACTGGAGTGGGTTGCTGTGCCCTCCTCCGGGGGAACTTCGTGACCCAGGAATCGAACCTGCATCTCTAACGTCTCCTGCATTGGTGGGCAGGTTCATTACCGCCACTGCCACCTGGAAAGCCCATGAAAGTGCTAAGCAGGTGTTAAATACTTGATGTACTAAATATGATTATCTTTTGTTTCTTGTTCTTAGCCAGTGTTTCCTTAGATCGTTTACAATGTCCTCAGTGAGTACAAAGCTGCTTTCACTCAAGGCCAGGATACTCCTCTGTAAATGACCAACTGGTATAAGGTCTGAAGGTATAAGATCTTGCCCACATGTAAACTCCTCCCAGAAGCCTGATTCATTACCCACCCATCAGACACTCTTTGGGATGGTATGACTAGGGTGGGACTTGATCAGGTCAGAAGCTATGGTCTCTGAAAGGCCAGTGAAGGGATGAAAACTGATATCCCAGTTGGGATTTGAAGTTTTGCCTCAACTTTCTCGCCTTTCTGAAAGCAAGGTAATTAGGTGAGAGGTTAGGTAGAGACCTGAAGAACTGAGAGGCAGGAAAAGGGAACTTCACTTGTGGACAGGGACCCCCGAAGACACAAAAGCGGGCACATGAGGCAAAGACAAGTTCAGACTGTGTTCAGAGCCGTCCAGAGTCCAGCAGTGGGCCGATTGTTCAGGTGACTGTGAACTGTGGCTTCCTAAATGGTCAACCCAGCTGACCCGAAGCTGAAAGTAATAATCATAGAAATAGTGACACATGCTATTGGTCCTTTGTTGCATGGTTTGCAGAGCAGGTTCACATCCATTACTTCCATACCTCGTAGAGTGCTCACTGGAAGCTGTTGTCATGGTCACCAACATCCACGTTTGTTTCCTAGGCAGAGATGCCAAGGTAGAGCTGGCAGCTGGGAGTGAGAAAACCTGGGAGGAGGTCTCCACCCCAGCCATCCTGTTTATTAGCTAAGTGACAAGGGTCAGCCACACAGCCAACTGATTTACCTGTAAAGCAGGGATGTAATAATGTCTATCACAGAGCTGTTGGGAGAATCAGTTGAGATAGGATATGTGAGATGCTTCATAAACTTCAGAGGGCTGTGTAAATAATCTGTTATTTCATTGATGGTGCTTAATCCAGGGCCTTGCATGTAACATGGAGAAGGAAATGGCATAACAAGGTCTTAATATTGAAGTCTCTCCAGAGACAATGAAACACAATAGTGTGGAATTGCAAAACAGGATCCCTCATATAAAAATTACAAAGAAGGGAATTCCCTGGTGCTCCGGTGGTTAGGACTCTGCGCTTTCACTGCTGAGGGCTCAGGTTCAATTCCAGGTCAGGGAACTAAGATCCCGCATGCCACTCGGTGTGGCCAGAAAAAACTATAAAGAGATTTGTCAAGAACTGGTTTCTTGATAAGTCCTGAGTCCTCTTCCACCCACCATTCGACTATATTTTGTATAAAAAATACACAAAATAGTACAGAGTAAGGAGAGAGAATTTTGAAGGTGTGTGTGTGTTTATTTATTTTTGGAGAAAGCTGTTGCTGTGACATGAGATGTCTCACTCCACTTAAGGGAGAAATGGTAGGAAGTGCTCCCTTTGCCTCAGATTTAGTGAGGGGGTTTTCCATGGGGCCACTCAGAAAGCTGTGACATGCATGGCCTGTGTTGGGAAATGTGGAAGGAAAGATCAGTGTCTTACTACAGAGCTGGCAGAGACAAAGTGGTCCAGGGCTGCAAGACTGAGGAGACAGAGTCGGGTGGAGGAGGACTCTGCAGGAGAGGAAGAGTGGGGTGCGCTTGGGTTCCTCTCAAGAGAAGCCCCCGGAGCTGAGGATGGAGGGCTGTATCTCTCAGGGCTGTGGAAAGAGCCTCAGCTGACTTTGGGAAGAGAGAAACATCTGTTTGGAGGGAGGCAGCTCCCAGTGAAGGGCTAGCAGGGACCCTCCAAGGAGCCCACAAGAGCTCTCTGAGAAAAATGATCAGCTCCAAGCATCTGCCGGAGCAGAGAAGACAGATGTGGTCCTGTTGGCAAGAAAGCAGGATTTCCTCTGCCCCTACTCCCCTCCTCTCCCACTGCTGACTGTTAAACCAAGAGCGTTAAGCCAAGCACGAGACCCTTCCGAGTGGGAGCCCAGAGCACACAGGATGATGCGGGCACTGGCCCTCCGGGATCTCTTCCATTAGCAAGTACTAACAGAATCCCGGGATCTGACTGCCATTCACGGAGATCTTCCCTAGGCTGCACCTCTCGGAGTGACCTGAATAAGCATCAGCTGACAGCTCACCTTTACCTCCTCCAGGTGGTAAACTGAGGCCCGGGAGATGACTAGTGCCACCGGGAGCAGGAGGACCCCATGGACACAGCAAAGTCTCAACCCAGCAATGTGGCCATGGGTCCCAGAGCAAAGAGAATTCGTTGGCAGGGTGCAGCCGCCGTAGACGAGCCCAGGGATGGGCTGGAATGTTCTCCTTCGATCATGGGAACTGCAGCATGAATCTCAGCTCACAATGAGCTGCTGGGCATAAACTGTTCGGCATTTTGTGGACTGGTGGTTAAAATCCTGGCCAGATTGTTTTGGGACACAGCCATTATCTGCTATGGGTAGACGACACTCCTGAGAGGCCAGAAAGAGCAAGTCTTTTAAGAATGTAAAAGAATTAGGAAAACAAGATGTGAGTGACTCAGGGGGCCTCCTGCAGTGTCCTCCTGCCTTTAACCACGCCTCCCCATGTGGGTTCACTGTTAAGAGTCAGCTCAAGGGAGATGGCGAGCCTTAAATAATGCCATTTCGGCCCCTAGTCCCAATTATGTCCCAGCAGCTTCCAAAGCGGAAGAAAGTCTGGTGGCTGGTGGCAGTGTTCCTCCCACTCCTCCGTCATCCTGGAAATACGATCTTGGAGGCAAACAGTCTCTTTACTACAAGGAAGACCCGCCTGGCTACCATGTACCCCATGCATGCATTTACGTGTCTAACATCAACATTTCCTGGTTAGTACTCTCCATGAGGGCATGGGCTGTGCCCATTGAGTTTCTCACGTTCCTGAGTATACGAACCTGTCTCAACCTGATTCAACATTTGTTGAATCAACGTGCGTACGTGCGTGCTAAGTCACTTCAGTTGTGTCCAACTCTTTGCGATCAACTGCTGGATTTAAAACAGGTAGGTGAGTGAAGAATCTCGCAGAGAGCTTAAGTCCTGGATTCCTAGAAGGTCTGGCTTGTATCACCACTTGTCTTGAGTTACCCTCCTGGGAAGCAGAGCATAAAAAAGTGATCGAGGGCATGTGGCTTGTTGAGAGGATTCTGCCAGGGAAACGGGGAGAGGGAGCCGGACAGAGCAAGTGGGTGGGCTGCTGCAGGCTGCCGTACCCGGATCCCTGGGGAAGCTCTAGAACACGAACTGCACGACAGACCTGTCTCACCTGGAGATAAGGGATCAGCTTTTTGTACCCCGTGCCAGCAGGTAACGGGCTTGCCCACTGCCTCCATGGGGAGGTGTAACCTCCTAAGGGAATTCTTTGGCCAGAGGAAACAGCTGTGATTCTTTAGCAGCCAACACTGACAGCCACTGAGGGGTGGGTGCACCAGCCAGTCTCCATCCTACCGCCCCACGCCCACTCACCCCTTCCTCCAGTGGGCATGCCCGAGCAGGTAGGTCCCAAGGTTTGAATTCTCAGAATATGAGAAAACTATGCTTTGGTCCGATAGCCTAAGCCGCATTCACAGCCGGAGGGGTATCTGGTGCTTTCCCAGTGATCACAAAAGGGATGCTTTGTTTTCCGTTTGGCTGCCAGTCCTTTTGAACACAGAGGACTCTGTCCAAGCCCCTGAGGGGAGATGCGGGGAGCTGGAGGATTACCAAAACCTTACCCTCCTTCCCGGCCAGGCTCGGCCCATGTGGAAAGCAAGAGGCGTGCGATGCAGAGAAGAGTCAAAGTGACTTACAGGCTCAGCTGAGAGATGCCAGAAGCAAACGAGCGTCAGCCCTCAGTGCCCCTGTTGAAACCCTCCTCTGGCTTGGAACGGCACTCAGATCAAAATCCAAACTCCACGTGGCCAACCCTGCCTCACCTGCTCCCTGCCCACCTCTCCCATCTCATCTCCTCCAGTTTATCTGCACTCACGCCCCAGCAGCCCAACATCTCGTCTGTTCCGCAGAGGGGCAGATCTCATCACTGACTCGGGGTCTTGGTGCTTGCTCTTCCCTCCACGTGGAATGCTTTTCTCCATGATCCTCTCCCCAGACAGGCCATTGTTGATCGCTGTCCAAGGTGGTCCATACCCATAACCTCTCATCACCTGACCCACCACTTCCTAGCTTTTCTCATCTTCATTTATTATCATATGTATCATTTGTTTATTGCTTTCTCCCCTCCCCATCTTCTCTCCAAAATGCAAGCTCCATGGGAACAAAGATCTTGACTAACTTACTCATGCATGGCTCACTGTGACTCCAGCAACTACATATAGGAAAGTCAGGGAAGGGAGCTATTATGAGAGCAAAGTAGGAAGAATCATGCATTATATTTGGTAGAAGTTGAGTTTGAAGTTCCAGTGAAATATGTGGATGGAAATGCCCAGGAGACAGCTGGAGATGCCTGCTAGACCTAGGGGAGAGTTTGAGCCTGGGATATATATTTCGAAGTCCTTCCCATAAAGCTAATAGCTAAAGTCCTGGGTGTGGATGAGAAGACAGCTCAGAGCAGAGCCTTAGGCAACACTTACGTTCTGGAGATTCGCTTTACCGCTGCCTAGAATGTTCCTCCACCTGCCATTAAGCATCCCTGTCTCAACACTAAAGTTGCAGTTGAGAATTCCTTCCCCCTCTCCCCATGTTTGTAGTCCCTGCCCCATTGCAAATGCAGAACAGCCACCCAACCCTTCTGGAAGCTGCCCTCTCCTTCCAGGGAGCCTACAGGAGGCTCTCAGGCCCGGCCCGCCTCTCAGTGCTGTGTGCATGGATGTTCAGTTATGGTCCCTGGGAGGATATCTGTGGGGGTGGGGGCAGAATACACAATAGAGATTGGTGCGCCAGATACGAGCCTGGATCAAAGAGGAACCCAGAGTTTGTGAAGTCCTTTCATCCTTCCTGATGAAAGGTGATACATGAAGGCAAAATTATCATGATTATTTCACTGGGTTCCAATTGGAGATGGGCTGGAGCTCCCCAGCATGGACAATAGCAAGCAGCCTGTACCAATGTCTCCGTGATACACACAGGCTGTATACAATCCAGTGTGTGTGTGTGTGTGTCAGTAACATCACCTAAGCACAGTTTATGGGTGAGGAAGCCCTGAAGAGAATCACAAACTTGAATTCTCCAAGCCCTATAGATACAGACATACCATGAAATATACATATTTTATAAATGTGTATCGAAAAAGCCATAAAGAGGCGGGGTGGGGTGGGGGTGGGGTGCAGTAAAGGAAACAGAAAGGACATTTGGATTTGTCCGCGTCTCTCCAGAGAGAGCCCTGAGGATATCCCATTCTTAGAATAAAGCTTTCATTTCACAGTGCATCAGTGAGAAAATTAACAAGCTCCCTCCATCCTGTTCCATAATTCATTCTCTTTGTTTTAGATATTGAGCTGAGATGGTGACTTAAAGCCACGCGAAATAGCTTTTAAATACAGACCTGGGCCTGGCAGTTTTGCCTTGCCGGTGATGGAAAACCTGCTTGGCCCATCATTAGCTGAGACGGGCATCGTGTCACTTCGTCATTCAAATTTCTTTTCCATTTAACGCCGCGTCCTTCACCCGGTGCTAGCTGAGGCACTGCAGAGGATGTGGTTTCCGGGCTGAACATTTCTCCCCTGCCATCATCCCAGTATTACTGTTGTGGCTGGATTTAGAGGTCCTTAGCTTGAAGCCAGGATAAGATAACAGCAATGTATGTGAGTTGGAGAGTGGAGAGCTTTTTCAGGCGCTGTGTTTACCTGACCTTGCCCTCTGCTTTTCCTTCCTCAGGGAGAAGCTGACTGCTGTTTTCGCAGCTCTGCATGTCTGGGGAAAGTAGAAGGCCACAGGAAGGTGACAGCTTCGGCAGGGCTCTAATAGCAGGTCCCCCAGGCTGGGTCATTTGCTGGGCTGACAATCCAGTTGATGCTTGCTTGGGTTTGGGGCCTTGCATTAATTTGGGTGCTGACATCCTGGTGACAGCAGCTGAAGGAAAGTGAGCCAGAGATCAGGGATGGGAAACCTTGAAATGACTCCCCTAAATGATGGTTGACTTGTTTTATGGCATCACACCCCCAAAGCACACAGATGCTGAGGTGTCAAATAGGTGGACTGGGTACCTTGCTAGGTGGTCTGTGGTAGCAATAGTATTATAGAGTTGGCCTGGTGGCTTCATCATCACTGGTCTTTGTGTAGCTGGGTGTGGATATCCATTAGTCTAGATACCATTTTCACTCACTGCTTAGTTTTTTATTCCAGCAGAAATAGAGGGCTTTCTCCCCGCCATCATGCGGGAGAGATAGAATGCAGAGGCGATGCCTCTCAAAGGCCATATCAGATTCTTGAAGAGAGTATAACAGGTTTAAGTGGGTCAGATGCCATGACTCAACAGCTTCTCCTTGATCCTTTAATCTCACATCTGAAGCCCAAGACCTAGCCAGCTTACCTGGAGCAGCACCCCCATGGTACTAGCAGGGCTTGTCTTCTGGGAGGTTGAATAATCCACCTGCTGTGCCATTCCACACTTGGTTTGAGCGTATGACCACAATGTATTAAGTGTGAGTGATTGTTTTAACGTCAAGCAAAGTCAGGCCAGGGAAATTCTGTCCTCTGGGAAGAGAGCCACAATGACCAGGCTGCCACAGAAGCTCATGAACACCGAGAACCCTCAGGATGAAAGGGTCACCCTAAGTGAGTTGGAAGGAATGGAGACAAAGAATACTACAATCCCTGGGCTAAGAAGAGTAGGAGTGAGTTTTACCTCCATTTCTAGCAACTGCTACACACACTCACACACACACACAAGCGCATGCACACATGCATGAATACACACATACAGTCCCTTCCAGAAATGCCATGGCTTCAAAGAAGAGACAGCTGCATCCCTGGCCCCTCATTTGTCACCTGCTTGCTGGCCTCAGCCTGATAAGACAAATCCAGATCAAATTACCTGGCAGCTGGGAGAGCTAGGCGATAAGGAAACGCAAACTCAGTAGGAGTTCAGTAGAGTAGCAAAGATCAAATTGTGCATTAAATTTTCCAGGAACTAAAACCCTGTTCCCTCTGCAAAACCTAGGGGAGGCACCTCAAATCACTCAGCACCAAATAGGGTTCCTTGGAGAAAAACAATGCCCTTAGCTTCCACTGAAGAAATTAAGGAAACAAAGCACCTAGAGACCAGCCCATTCCCGCTGGGCCAGACGATAAGAGAATAAACACAAAAGGTAGAGATGAACACGATAAAGGAGGTGAGTGGCCAATGGCCAAAGAAACTTAGAGCAACAGGAAGAACACTGAACTGAGCAAGAGACTTGGGTTCTTGTCCTAGCTTGCTCTCTCTCTTTCTCTCCCTTTGAAAATGCACTCAAACCCATCAGGGATTTAGAATTTTTTGTAAATTGGTGGAGTGGAGAGCTCTTCCAGTTGAGATCCCTCTGACTTGGCTTACCCTTTCAACTAGGGCATTTTCTCTGCTAAATCTCCATTTTTACTACAAAATAGTTCAGTTAAATGTTAGTCACTCAGTCATGTCTGACTCTTTGCAACCCCATGGACTGTAGTCTTCCAGGCTCTTCTTTCCATGGGATTCTCCAGGCAAGAATATGGAGTGGATTGCCATTTCCTCCTTCAGGGAATCTTCCCAACCCAGGGATCGAACCCGGGTCTCCTGCACTACAGGCAAATTCTTTATTATCCGAGCTAGCAGGGAAGCTCTAGAACACTCCAGAGGTACTGTCAAAGCTTTTAACTTTGTTCATCCAAAACCACCAGTTTTCTTTGGGACGTAGCATCCAGACCTGAGCTCTCAAAAGAGCAGTGACTTCAGGAAATTTTCAAGGGTGATGAAACTATTCTGTATATTTTTTGTGGCAGTGGTTACACAAGTCTGTGCATATGTTAACGATCATAGAACTGTACTGCAAAAGTGAATTTCTGGTGTGTAAATTTAAAATATATAAAGGAAAAATCATCAGTGATCCTCAAACATTAGATCAGACTAAATTCCTAATGAGATGAGCTCTCCTCCTTTACCAAAAAGCAGAAAAAGAAGAGTGCAGGTGTGGTACAGTGGGCCCATCCATGGGAGGAATTGAATGGCTTGACTTCTTGACTCTTTCCTAGAGTCACACACTTTGCCGTGGCCTCTGATGACCTCCCACTGTGTCTGCACCCAGCCATGTGACTTGCTTTATCCAATGGGATGTTAGTAGAGGTGACTAACGGATGCTTGACAGAGCACCTACGAGTTTCCATTTGCATTTCTGCTCCTGCCTTTTGTCACCACCGTGACAACGTGCCCAGGCTAGCCTGCTTGGGTCCTGTGATGCCTCCAGCTCCTTCCTGACTCACCACCTCCACATATGCTCATCCTTCTGCCCACATGAGTTCTCTCCCACTCTTGTTCTTCATTCAGGGCACAGCTTCAGTGCCACTCCTCCAGGGAAATCTTCATGGATTTCTCATTCCAAAGTAGATAACCCCACTTTTTCTTCTTATGGCATCCTATTTTTTTTTTCATCTTCAAAGCCATGATGGTAATTGGTAATAACTTGTAATTATTTTTTGCCTCCCTACTCTCTGAAATCCCCACCAGACTCTAAGGAACCAATTCTGTCTTGCGTGGTACAGGCATACTGTAATTGTGTTTGTGCTCAGTCATGTCTGACTCTTTGCAACCCCGTGGGCTGTAGCCCACGAGGCTTCTCTGCACGGGATTCTCCAGGCAAGAATACTGGAGTGGGGTGCCATTTCCTATTCCAGGGGATATTCCCAGCCCAGGGATCAAACTGGCATCTCTCTCTTTAAAAAAAAAAAATTATTTATTTTAATTGGAGGCTATTTACGTTACAATATTTTGGTGGTTTTTGCCATACATTGACATGAATCGGCCACAGGTGTACATATGCTCCCATCCTGAACACCCCTCCCACCTCCCTCCCCATCCCATCCCTCTGGGTTGTCCCAGTGCACTGGCTTTGAGTACCCTGTTTCATGCATTGAATATGCACTGGTCATCTATTTCACATATGGTAATATACATGTTTCAATGCTATTCTCTCAAATCATCCCACCCTCGCCTTTTCCTACAGAGTCCAAAAGTCTTTTCTTTACATCTGTGTCTCTTTTACTGTCTTGCATATAGGGTTGTTGTTACCATCTTTCTAAGTTCCATATGTATGCATTAATATGCTGTATTGGTGTTTTTCTTTCTGACTGACTTCATTCTGTAAATAGGCTCCACTTTCATCCACCTCATTAGAACTGACTCAAATGCATTCTTTTTTTTAATAACTGAGTAATATTCCATTGTGTATATGTACCATGACTTTCTTTTCCATTCATCTGCTGATGGCCATCTAGGTTGCTTCCATGTCCTGGCTATTATAAACAGTATGTAGTGAACATTGGGGTGCACGTGTCTCTTTCAGTTCTGGTTTCCTCGGTGTGTATGCCCAGCAGTGGGATTGCTGGGTCATATGGCAGTTCTATTTCCAGTTTTTTAAGAAATCTCCACACTGTTCTCCATAGTGGCTGTACTAGTTTGCATTCCCACCAACAGTGTAAGAGGAGAGCTGGCATCTCTTGCATCTCCTGCATTGGCAGGTGGATTCTTTACCACTGCCTCACCTTGGAAGCATGATTTGTTTAATAATTATTTATTGAATAAATAAATGAGGTTTGGAAACATGGCGGAGGAAGAGCAAGACAGACCTTGGTTAGGGGAATAACCCCCTGGTCCTGCATGGGCACTTGGGACGCAGGATATATGCCGCTAGTTCATGTGCTATCACGCTGACAGTCACTGTCTTTATCTGACTCAAGGATGGGTCTGGGCCAAGTAGTCATGGTACAGCTACAGAATCCAGGGCACATACTCCTAGAAAGCCACAAGAGGCTAAAAATGTTAGGCTTTGAATGTTAAATCATTCATAAGGCATGGCCTGAAACCCTCCTTGTGCCCAACCTTATCTACTAGAATGTGCGTTCTCTCTCCCTTCCTTGAACCCAGCTCTCACCATCCGCAGTCTGGGCTGTTAAAGAGAAAGTTCCAGGGAGAATGTCCATGTGACCAGGGTCCTTCTTGCCTGGTTTTGGCTCCAGCTTCCAGGCTCCTAGCCCTTGTCTCTGTCTGTGATTTTGGCTCTCTCTTCCTGTCTCTGGGACTTGTGCCCACACTAAGAAGCCTCACCTTGAGCTTAATCACTCCCTGAGGTCACCTCTGGCCTGGTCTCATGGGTGAAGCTGGCTGGAGCAGCCAGCGTGGTTTACCGAGTCTCCGGAGGCTCGTGCTGCGCTCTGGCCAGTGTGGTTCACGTCCACCACTGCTCCTGCCAGGCCATCTGCGCCAGTGGTTCTGGCCCAAAGTGGTACCACCCTCTCTTCTGTCCGTTCCCTCTGGTGTACCTCACACTTCTTCCCTCCTTACCCTTCCTTCATTAAAAAAAAGGGGAGGGGGAGTGAAAATCAGTGGGAAACCTTAAGCTTCCTACTATATAGGTTTGTTTGTTTTATTCATTTTATGCATTTACCTAGAGATAGGAATGGCTTGGAAGCCCAGATCTTCCTCTCTCCATTGATCCTAAGCCCTGGATCTCAGATCCTCTTCAGTTTGGGCTTGAAAGACCTGGAAGACAAGAGGGCAATCCGAGTGACTTAGACTTAATGAAATTGAAATAATGAAACACTGAGCATTGGGAAAGCCACCTTTTGTGGTCAGAGAAAAACTCTTAAGAGCCAAAAGGGCATTCGATAGTGGGAGACCTCCAGTGACCACAGGGGAATGGGCGTGAGTGATCAGAATCCATTTGGCAGCCAAGAGCCTTCATAACAATCCTCTTCCTGCCCAGCAGGACCCCTCACCTTGCTCACCTCTGCAGGGCTGAACACAGACCTAGGAAGACCTCAAAGACATTTTTGCAAAAAAACAGTAACACAGAGCCCTTATATTTCAGGAGAAAAGAGTTCCTCCTGGCTTGTCAACGTTCACAGATCTATGCAATCACACTTAGGTACCAAAATAACAGAGCAATGGAAATAGAATTGCTGAATTGTTACCAAGTCAGAAAGTCTCCATGCTTTAAATACTGGACACGGAACAACTTCTGCCTGTAATTCCTCAGCTCAGATACTAGGAAATAGTCAATCCGGTGTGGGTGTGTTGAGACAGATGTGGAAGCAGGGTCTTCACTTTGAGGAAGTGAGAGGAGCACAGAACCAGGGCAGTAGATGAGGAAGAGGTCCCAGAGCAGACCTTGGCTTTCCTCTCGAACAGATGCAGCTTCTCCTTAAGAAAAGGGGCAAGGAGCAGCCACTAAGTTGAGTCAAGAGGAGGAGCCACTTAACTAGCCACTAGTTTAGGAGCCACTTAACTGCCAGGGCAGTTAGTCTACATATACTTTGTAACTTGCCTACATCTATTTATGTATGTTTTATAAGTACTTTTTAGAAAGTACTTGATTAAATTATTTTTGGCTGCCCTGGGTCTTCATTGCTGTACCCAGGCTTTCGCTAGTTGTGGTGAGCAAGGGTGCGTTCTTCATTGTGGTGGCTTCTCTGTTGCAGGGCTTGGTCTCTGGGCTGAGAGGCTTCTGTAGTTGTGGTTCAAGGGCTCAGCTGCCCCCCTCCATGTGGGATCTTCCTGGACCAGGGATTGAACCCATGTCTCCTGCACTGGCAGGTGGATTCTTAACCACTGGACCTGGGAAGCCCCTATTTATGTATTTTAATTACAGCATGATAGTGAACTTTATACGTGCCTCTCAAATAGAACTTTAAAAAACATTGAAATAAAGTTGATTTACAATGTTGTGTTAGTTTCAGGTGTAGAGCAAAGTGATTCAGTTATACATTATACGCCTATTCTTTTTCACAGTCTTTTCCTTTATATAATAGGTTATTACAAGATAGTGAATATAGTTCCCCGTGCTATACAGTAGGACCTTGATGATCATCTGTTCTGTATATTGTAGTGTATATATATTAATCTCAACCTCTTAATTTATCCCACCAGACCTCTGCTTTCCCCTTGGGTATCTGTAAGTTTGTTTTCTGTTTCTGTGAGTCTCTGTCTTGTAAATAGGTTCATTTGTATAATGAACTTGCATGCTCAGTCACGTCTGACTCTTGGCAACCCCAGGGACTATAGCCTGCCAGGCTCCTCTGTCCGTGGGATTTCCCAGGCAAGAATACTGGAGTGGCTTACCATTTCCTTCTGCAGGGGATCTACTTGATTCAGGGATCGAAAATTGCAACTCCTGCACTGCAGGTGGATTCTTCACCTCTTGAGCTATTAGGGATTCCCAGATTCTACATATAAGTGATATCACATCGTATTGTCTTTGTCTGGCTTACTTCATTTACTATAATAATCTCCAGGTTGATGCATGTTGCTGCAAATGGCATTATTTCATTCTTTTTGATGGCTAACTAATATTCCATTGTAGATATATATGTGTGTGTGTGTATGTATATCACATCTTCTTTATTCATCTGTCAATCAGTGGACATTTAGGTTACTTCCATATCTTGGCTATTGTAAATACTGCTACAATGAGCATCGGAGTGCATGTATCATTTCAAGTTATAATTTTCTCCAGATATACACCCAGGGGTGAGATTGTAGGATCATATAATAACTCCATTTTAGTTTTTTAAGGAACCTCCGTATTGTTCCTTAAGGTGGCTGTATTGATTTACGTTCCCACCAACAATGTAGGAGACTTCCCTTTTCTCTACACATTTTCCAGCGTTTATTTGTAGACTTTTTGATGATGGCAAGTCTGACCAGTGTAAGGCGAATACCTCATTCTGGTTTTGATTTGCATTTCTCTGAAATTAGCAGTGTCGAACATCTTTTCATGTGCTTATTGGCTATGTATATGTCTTCTTCAGAGATCTTCTGCCTATTTTTTGATTGGGTTATCTGTTTCTTTGTTATTGAGTTGCTTGAGCTGTTTGTGTATTTTGGAGGTTAAGCCCTTGTCAGTTGCATTGTTAGCAAACATTAAATAGAATTTTTGAAGGTGATTTTTAGAATTCATTTATTTTTAATTGAGGGATAATTGCAATATTGTGTTGGTTTCTGCCATGCATCAACATGAATCAGCCATAGGTATACATATGTCTCCTCCCCCTTGAGCCTCTCTCCTACCTCCCACCCATCTCACCCCTCTAGGTTGTCACAGAGCACTGGTTTGAGTTCCCTGAATCATAGAGCAAATTCCCACTGGCTATCTATTTTGTATATGTTAGTGTATATGTTTCCATGCTGCTCTCTCCATTCATCCCACCCTCTCCTCCTTACCCCCCAATGATGCTTCAGTGACTTGTGATAAGTGGTTCCATGTATAGGAAGTTCAAGCACAGTGGATGGGCAGTTCAGAGAGGTACTCTGGACGTGGGTAGTGTCTTACACCATCCCTGGTACCATCTCAGGGAAGCAGCAGCCTTCCAGACTGCGCCTGCGTAGGGCCGACTGCTCAGAGTACTGAGGATTGCAAGCAGGATTAGTTGACTGAAAAGGCTAGTTTGACTTTCGGTCACAAGGGGTGCTAAGATCAGGGCCCTGTGCCAGAGTGAAGTATGGCCTGAGTGCCAGGCATTCGTCTGAAGGGCAAGGTCTCTGGAGGCCATTCCAGGGGGCAGAGCCAGAGGCCTTGCTCAGTGAGGGGTCTCCTGAGCCCTGGCCCTGGCAGGGACTTGGCCGCCCCTTCCCCCATTCTCCTTGTGTCTTCCTCCCCTCCCGCTGCCTCCCCCAAGTCACCAGCATCTAGAAAAGCTCTCCTTGTTTTATCTGGCAGAACCTCGGGACAATCACTGGACCGAGTTCAACTGGCCAGGAAACCAAAGCCCACAGAAAAATGCCTCATGACTCCTGCCAACCCCCTGCTCCCTCCAGGCCCAGTGCCGGACAAACAGCCCCTCTAGCCTTTGGATTTGGGAGGGGAAGGACATTCTGTATGTGGAAGCCACAGAATGGAAGTTATGTACTTTTCAGGGGCCTGCATCAGCCAGCTCAGGGCTGCTCCCATTGTGTGGCTCATGAAAGGGTTTTCACCTCCCAGGCTGGAAGGGAGTTGGTCTGTCTGCACAAAGGCGTTTGCCTCTGTGGCTTTTGAAAAAAGAATGTGTGTGCTTGTCCAAACAGAACTTTCCTGCGTACTTGGAAGAGGGGGGCCGTCCGCCTGCCAGAAAGGAGCAGGGCTCAGTCTGGTTCAAAAGGGAGAAGAATTCCACCGCTCAGGCCCATCAGCCACTGCCCAGCACAGCCTTCCCCTCTCACAAAGACAGTTGCTCACTGTTGCACGGCTGGCCTCCCCAGCAGTTTCCCATCGACTCGGTTTCTCTCAGTCTGGAGGCTGGGGAGCCGATGAAGCCATTGAGTGAGTGTTTTCCTGACCTGAGATCAGGCTGGTCTCCATGGTGGATGGGAGCATCTGGGCTCAGGGAATTGTGAGTACTGTGTTGGTGAACACTCTGGTGTTGCTCTTAAAATCGTTTTCTTCTCCAGTGTGGGCTGCTGTTATCCCCGTGATAGTGGAAAAACTGAGACGTGGGGATTACTTGCCCCAGGAACTGGGGCAGGGCCCTGGAAACCTGCTGGTGGATTCATCAGTGGATTGTGACAGCGTGGCCCTGCTCCAGAAGTTTGCTCTGGACTCAACCTCCTGCTTAGCCCCTGGAGCCAAGTCCAGGGCCCAGATCAGGGATGACTCTAGGAGTGCCAATCTCAGTATGATAAACAGTGCCGCTTTCTACTGCAAAAGTGATCTGACTTGGGAGTTATTGGCAAGCATTCCCTTCCAATGCCTGATAGCCCGTTGCCTTAGGGGCTCCAGATTCCCAACGGAGTCCTTGAAAGTGAAAGTGTTAGTTGCTCAGTCGTGTCTGACTCTTTGTGACCCTGTGGATATACAGTCCATGGAATTCTCCAGGCCAGAATACTGGAGTGGGTAGCCATTCCCTTCTCCAGGGGATCTTCCCGACCCAGGAATTGAACCCAGGTCTCCCTCATTGCAGGCAAATTCTTTACCAGCTGAGCCACCAAGGAAGCCCAAGAATACTGGAATGGGTAGCCTATCCCTTCTTCAGGGGATCTTCCCAACCCAGGAATCGAATCAGGGTCTCCTTCATTGCAGTCGGATTCTTTACCAGCCAATCTACAAGGGAAACCCAAGTCCTCGAGAATCTGCCTGAATTTCTGGAGGACTCCAACTGTCTTAGCAGGATGGACGACATTTTTGGATCTAGTTCCCAAAACTATAGTTGTGAGTTCCAGGACAGTAATTAAGTATTTATTAGTGCAACTGTGTTAGAGAAGATTATTCAGAGTCCCATGGACAGTGAAGAGATCAAACCAGTCCATCCTAAAGGAAATCAACCCTGAACATTCATTGGAAGGACTGATGCTGAAGCTGAAACTCCAATATTTTGGCCACCTGATTTGAAAGCCCACTCATTGGAAAATACCCTGATGCTGGGAAGGATTACGGGCAAGAGGAGAAGGGGAAGACAGAGGATGAGATGGTTGGATGGCATCACTGACTCAATGGACATGAATTTGAGCAAACTCCCGGAGATGGTGAGGAACAAGAAAGCCTGGCGTGTTACAGTTCATGGGGTCACAAAGAGTCAGACACAACTGAACAACTGAACAACAACAAGTGCAACTAGGAATTCTGTTAATCAAGTTAAGCAAACTTGTTTAGATATAGCAGGGAATTTTTAAGCAAAGCATGCACGCTTACAAGTCGTTTATTGGTATCAGTAACTTACATTTGTGAATGTAGTTGCTTTGCTTTGTTTATAAGAATGTGGCTGACTCCTGACAGCTCTGAGGACTAGTGTGTAACACAAGCTCCTTGTTCAATGACATGCACTGTTTCTTTCCAAGCGGAACTTTGTTGTGGCTCCAGAGGTTAAAAATCAAAGCATGGATAAAGTGATAAATATGGACTCTAGACAGTGTTTTGAAAAGCAGAGAAATCACTCTGCCAACAAGCATGCTTATAATCAAGGCCATGGCCTTTATGGTTCTGAGAGCTGGACCTTAAAGAAGGCAGAGAGCCAAAGAATTGATGCCCTTAAACTGTGGTGCTGGAGAAGACTCTTGAGAGTCCCTTGAACAGCAAGGTGATCAAACCAGTCAATCCTAAAGGAAATCAACCCTGAATATTCATTGGAAGGGCTGATGCTGAAGTTGAAGCTCCAGTATTTTGGAGCTTCACTGGACTCACTGGAAAAGTCCCTGATGCTGGGAAAGATTCAGGGCAGAAGGAGAAGAGAGCATTAAAGGATGAGATGGCTGGATGGCCACTCCATCACTGATGCAATGAACATGTGGGGTTGGGCAAACCTCAGGAGATGGTGAGGGGCAGGGAGGCCTGGTGTGTTGCAGTCCATGGGGTTGCAAAGAGTCGGACACGACTGGGAGACTGAATAGCAACAACATGGACAATAAATGACTCTTAAGGACAAGTCCTGTGTTATACCTGCTGATCTCAAGGTGGTTCAGCTGCTGCAAGTCCCCAGTGGTTTATCATGGGTCTGGGATAAAAAAGTCAATGGTAAGAACCTACCATTAGGTTCTTAAAGTCAATGGTAAGAACCTACAAGTCGGGCCAGATGGTGATTCAAGAAAAGTATATAAAGTTGAAGAAACTTTATTTATTTAGTAAGGATGTGAGCTAAGAAGTTGCCATGGCATGATGTGTTTCCTCATGTAATGCAGTTGGAAATATACGAGAACATTCCTGTAGAAGTATTATTGTCAGAAATAATTAAACCTGGATTTAATCAAGAATCTGGATATAACTACCAGTTTACAGGAAATTCAGAGATAGATGAACATACTAAACAACATTAGCGGCTTCCCAGGTGACTCAGAGGTAAAGAACCTGCAGGAGACGTGGATTCAGTCCCTGGGTTGGGAAGATCCCCTGGAGGAGGAAATGGCAACCCATTCCAATATTCTTGCCTGGAAAATCCCATGGACAGAGAAGCCTAATGGGCTACAGTCGATGGGGTCGCAAAGAGTCTAACACAACTGAGGGACTGAGCACGAATGAATGAAACAACATTATTAAAGAAGAAAGAAGCCCAATTTTTAAAAAATGGGAAATTCTATGGGACAAAGGAGTGGATTTTTCCAACCTATAAATGACATTAAGAACATGAGAGATGAGAAACTTCAATAGCTTAATAGAAACTTAAGAAACATTTATGATCCAGCAATTCTGCTTCTGGGTATATATCTGGAGAAAACTCTTATTAGAAAAGATACACACACCTCAGTGTTCATAACAGCACTATTCACAGTAGCCAAGACATGGAGGAAACCTACTTGTTCATTGACAGAGGAATGGATAAAAAAATGGTCCATGGAATATTAGTCATTAAAAAAAGAATGAAATAGCGCCACTTGCAGCAACATGGGTAGAGCTAGAGATTATTGCTAAGTGAGATAAATCAGAGAAAGACAAATGTCATATGATATCAATTATGGGTGAGATCTAAAACATGACACAAATGGACTTATTTATAAACAGAAAGGGCTACAGGAGTTGCAGCTCACCAACAAGGGAATCTGGAAGGCTTGCTGCTGCCTTTCTTTGTGATGGGAGCAGTTGGTGTTCAAAGAAGCAGAGTGAGCACGAAGACCAAGGCAGATGGGGGCTGTTGGCTCCTGAGACACTGGGCCAGCCGCTTCCAAAGGTGGCCTGAAAGGCTGATCTCTGCTCAAAGACTGAAATCACAAATCTAGAGTCATTGGTGTCCCTGCCCACATTCCTGTTATACTTCTCACCCACCCTTCCACTTATCCTCAGACATACATTGAACACCCAACACAGTGTTTCCTGGGGAAATAGAAGAAAGAAGGCACATGCCCTGCTTTTAAGGAGCAGACATCCTAATACACAGAGAGTGGGAGAGTTAGTTAAATAATACCAACCCCTAAGCATCCTTGCCCACTTAAGCCCACCATCTTCCAGAGCAGATTAATGGTAATTCCTGGTGGTCACGTGGAGACGGGAGGATGGAAGGGTCATTGACCACAGCAGCTGCTTGGGAATGCCAGTCAGCCTGTCCCTCTTAGTGCTGCTTCTGACCCTTACGCCAGGATCAGAGCAACCAGACCTGGGTCCCTGGGCTGTGCTGCCGGGCACTCCAGCATGGGTGGCTGATCCAGGCATGGGTGTGCATGAGCTTCTTGGCTGGAGGCACTACTTTGCTGGGCTTCAGCCTCCAGTCCTGGGACCGTGTCATCTGGAAAAACCTCCAGGGGGTACACGGCACAGGCATGCTAGCAGCAGCTGTCCCTTGTGACGTTGCTCCTTACTCCTGGTTGGCGGAGTGCCTTTGAAAATGGATTCATAAAAAAAAAAAGAAAATGGATTCATGTTGGCTCCTGGGAATAACCATTTCAAGCCTCCTAACTCTTGCCTCCCTTCCTGACCGGGGCATAGACCTGGGTAAACTCCGTCCGTCCTTGTGCTGCGCTTCCAAGAACTTGCGATCACTTGCAGCCCAGCTTATCATTGTCTCTGCCACACGTTCTCTGTAATTGGTTTATTTGAAGCGCTCCAAGCGATTCTTTAGGCTAATTGCAAAGGATATTTGAATGAGGATAAGTCTCTGGTGAATGAAAAGCCTTGGTTAGAGAATATGTTTTGTTCAGGAACAATCTTGTTCCTACAAAGCATGCACAGTACCTCTACCTTCTCATCAAATCGCTCCAAATAGAGCTCACACCTGTCAGACTGGTGGCTTTCAAACTGGTCTCCTTGGTCTCCCAGGTCTCTGCAGACATGCTTGAGGGGCCAACACTGGCCCTGTAGAGGGTACAATGGTAAAACGACATTTGAGCTTGCAGAGTCCCACAGCCCAGCTTCACCTAGAAGAACTCCCTTTTCTTCTGCTACGACTTGACCAAAAAAGACTTTTTTTCCCTAACAAAACAAAGTTCAGTAGGTAAATATTCTCATTGTTGACTTACATACAGCCTTTGTTAAAAGGCCTAAAAAAGGTTTCCCTAAGATGTCTGAACATGCCGCCTGCGTTTTTGTTTAATCTATTTGTTTTGTTAGCACACCTTTCCTCCATAGCTCTCATGAAGACAAACCAGCCCAGTCCTGTGTGATTTTATACATAATTACAGAACTGTGGAATTTAAAGATGGTTACATTTTCTGTAGTCAATCTTTACCCCCAGGTGGTTGTTCAGTACCACCAATCAGGCCGCTTTCCATTATGGCATGCCCTGGTAGCTCACCGTGCCTGCCCAGGTCAAGGACAGACTGCAAGAAGCCACCTGAACACAGCAGGGGCTACAGGGAAAATAGTCTCTCAACGGCAAGAAACCTGACCCGTAAATCGAGGTGGGCTCAAATATGCCCCTCCTCCACTTCCTACTGGAATAATTCCCACAGCCAAAGGGCCACACAGCATTTGATAGTGACAGGGAAAGTGGGCACACCGTTGATCATGAAGGAAATCCTGGGGCAGCAAGGAGAACTAATCACTGCCTTCTTGTCACCATTTCCAATCAGAACAACGGCAGATTTACTGCCTCATAACCGCGAAGTACCTTCACGTTTCAGAGCCGATAAACAAACTGTGGTTGCTGCTGTCTCTTTTTGTGGATTCTTTAAGACTTGAGGCGAATGCATTGAATGGAGGAGAGGACGCAGTGTAGGGATACTGACATGGCATTCTTTTCAAATTTTATTTGTTTATTTTGGGCAGTGCTGGGTCTTCATTGCTGTGTGGGTTTTTCTCTAGTTGCTGTGAGCTGGGACCCCTCTCCAGTTGCCGTGTGAGGGTTTCTCATTGCGATGGCTGCTCTTCTTGCAGGGGGCTCTAGGGTGCCCGGGCTTCTGTAGTTGTGGCATATGGGCTCAGTAGTTGTGGGGCATGGGCTTAGTTGCTCCACGGCATGTGGGATCTTCCCAGATCGGGGATCGAACCTGTGTCTCCTGCATGGGCAGGCAGATTCTTTACCATTGAGGCCCCAGAGAAGCCCCAGAAATGACATTCTGACAACTGTGGTATTCCCAGTGAGGAATCAGACAACCTTATCTTCTGGCTAACACCTGGGGACAGAGCACTTTGTTTTAAATCAACAAATCTTTAGGGAGCACATACTTTAGGCCAAGTCCTGTCCTCACTGAGCTTGCAGTCTAGTCATAGAGCAAGTCCTATTCAGCAAGCTATAAAATGTAAAACATAAGGAAGGTGTTAATGCCATGAGGGAAAATGATACATGCGCTAGAAGAGTGCTGAGGATGGCAACCCACCCTGACGTCTAGACTGGAGGGTGTGAACCAACCACTGTACCCCTACATTTGACTTTAGCCACGGTGCTGGTATGGAGAAGGAAATGGCACCCCACTCCAGTATTCTTGCCTGGAGAAGCCCATGGACAGAGGAGCCTGGTGGGCTACAGTCCGTGGGGTCACAGAGCCGGACACGACTGAAGCAACTTTGCACACGTGCACGCACAATGCTGGTGATACTTCAGCCCCTTCCAGGTAATTAACAGCCATGCAGGATGGAAGATATGGCTCAGTGGACATTGGAGGGACCCATGTAGACCAACTAGATGGGGGCTTACCGGCTCCAGGCAGTGTAGACAAGATGAATACCACTGTTACAAAGGAAGAAAGGACAGTATCAGGGGCCTGATTTTGAGACAGAATAAACACTTAATTCCAAAATGTCTTTCTGATTTGTCTTTTTTGAAGTAATAGATTTGTCCTGTAAAACAACAATACCTTTGTAAGGATTATTAGCATGTTGGATTGATTATGGGCTAATGCCACACTCTTGTGCATAGATATAGAGAGCTGATTGGTTTATAGGGAAAGTATGTCACTCAGCCACCCCCACACTCATAAATAAATTCACCCCCACCCCCACCACCCTCCCCCACTGACCCAGGCTTTTTAACCCCATTTTAGAATATGCAAAATGAAACAGCCTTATGCAAAAAAAAAAAAAAGAAGAAGAAATGAAAATTCAGTGTGCTTGGCTGTGAAAATGGCATCGGGATTGTCCAAGCAGGTCCCTATGGCAGGCACTGGGTTCATGCTCTTTCAGCAGTGAGGGGCCTGATGAGATTCTGGAGTGAGGCCAGATAGTCACAGGGGACGCTGGGCACAGTGCTGCCTGCCGGCTACACAACCCAGCGAAAACCGCTGAGGGTGGATCTCCTGCTCAACTGCAGGCCTGAAGACACGTGTGTGCGTGCACACCATGCCATTATACTAAGGAGAATTACATCAGAATAAACGGAAAACAAACAACTAAACTCGAAAGATAACTTTGCATATTATTTTTACATGTAGCCGTTTGGTACAAATGTCTGGTACAATGTTAACATTCTCCCTTCCTTTTCTATCAAGGACATTTCCACAATGTTTGTTCCCAGTGGTATGAGGCACTTCCTGTTGTGGTTTGTGAGCTGTTCACACCAACCTGATGGTTTGCTTCAGTTAACACTGCCCTTTGCACCAGGGCAAAGGCTCGGACAGTAAAGAATCTGCCTGCAATGCAGATGTGGGTTCATTCACTGGGTCGGAAAGATCCTCTGGAGGAGGGCAAGGCAACCCGCTCCAGTATTCTTGCCTGGAGAATCCCATGAACAGAGGAGCCTGATGGGCTACAGTCAATGGGGTCCCAAAGAGTCAAGCATCTAACAAAGAGTGCATGGGGTCAGAGTGACTGAGCATCTAACAGTCTGCACCAGGCAGCAGCAAGTACGCCCCATACGATGGGATGGGTGCCTGGTGATCTGGGAGTGGTGTCTCCCTCTTCTGAGACCATCCCCAAAACCTGCCCTTGGTTTAGTCCATGGACCCTTGAGCCTCAGAGAATTCAGTCAACACCCCAGGCCCACTCACCCCAGCACGTCTGGTAGCGCTACACCCCAGCTGTAGCACCAAGGCCTTGCTCCTCGGGCAGAAAGCACAGAAGGTGGCTGCTAACAGGGGTGAGTCCTGAGAAGGACCAGGGCCAGAATTCTTCTCTAGGTTCCACAGCCAGGGCACCTTTCCACATGAACAGATCAGATTAAACGAGGCCAATGGAGTTTGGCTCCACATCATCTCTTTACCAAAAAACAACAGTAATAACAAAGGGAAGTTGAAATGGAGGAAAAGAGGAAGGAGCTGGTTCAGGAAGAACCGTGGGCCTCATGCGGGGATGCTGTGAGGCAGGAAGGAAAGCTCTTTCAGCAGAGAGCTGGCCTCTGTCCAGTTCAGTGTCCTCACCTGTCACCGCAGGGCTTGTACCAGCTCCTCAAAGTCCTGGCCCACAGGAGACGCTTCAGACTTTAACATGTGCGTGCCGGCGTGCTGAGTCACTTTAGTCATGTTCGACTCTTCAACCCCATGGACTATAGCCCAGCAGGCTCCTCTGTCGGTGGGATTCTCCAGGCAAGAATACCAGAGTGCGTGGCCATGCCTTCCTCCAGGGGATCTTCCCGACCTAGGGATCAAACCTGCGTCTCTTATGTCTCCTGCATTGGCAGGTGGGTTCTTTACCACTGAGCCACCTAGGAAGCCCTTCAACATGTCGATTTAGCCAGATCCATGGTCACTGGAGGGTCAGTTTTTTGACTGTGGCCGGGTCCCACAGCTGCCCCCTCCCCAGGTCTCTGAGAGGTGTGGAGGAGGAGTGGGTGTTGCAGGGCTCACTGGGAAGGTCTCATACTGGTGGCTCTGCCTGGCAGGCTTCCCCCAGATTGCCTTGGGGGCTGTCTGTCTCAGCAGGCTCCCAGGGAAGCCTTGCCCCGAAGAGATCCAAAGCAAGGATTGTAAAAATAGAGCTAAGGCTGTCCGCCACAGTGATTACAGAGGAATTGTTTCAGTCCACCAAAGACAGGGCTTTCCGTGCCTCCTGCTGAGGCTCCGGCTTTGGTAGAAGGAGAGGAGACCCCCGCTTCTCTGCCTTTGTTCCCACGTGTGGCTAAAGCCAGGTGGGGCTCCATGAAGGACCCTCAAACAGACTCGAAGTCACAGCCATTTGCCTGACTAACATGGCCACACACCCCAAGATGAAGTTCTGGAGTTGGGGGGCCTCAGCTCCAGGAAGGCCAGTGGTGGTGGGCTCAAGGGCTGGAGAATCCCCAGCAGAAGCACCTGGAACAGCTTGAGGGCAGGGTTTAGGGGGTGGTTCTGGGTGAAGAGGCACCATGAGGCATGGGGTGAGCGGTCTCCCAGGGAACGAACAGACCCAGTGCTCTTGGGTCACTGCAGACACAAAAGGGAGGTGTTGAGATCCAAGCGGCTCCCATCGGTCATGCCCTGTGACCTTGACAAAGCTGGTCACCATTCTGAGCCCCAGAGATTTCTCCCAAAGAAGAAGGAACAGCGATGGGTCACATAGCTGCTCAGGAGCCCGCTTGTACTGAGGAGGAGGTGCCCAGGACACACAGACGCACACACACAGACACACACATACTCTGGCTCGCTCTCTCTTCCACCCTGCAGAAGCTTCCTGGCCAGCAGAGGTCAACCCTGACCACACAGCTCGGAGAAGGAGGAGCCTGGGTAGAGAGAGAATAGGTCCACAGGGAGGACCTGCTGCTCAGCCCAACAGGGAAGAACAGATTCTTGAGGACATGAACCAGCCACTCTCAAATGTCTGCTGTAGTGGGAGGGCTTGAAGCTCCAGTAATCTAGAAACCAAGTGGATAATCTAAAAACAGCTCAGCCATTCATATTGGAATTGCGAATTCAAATGCATACACTGCCTTTCTGTTCCTCTATCCTCCTAAATTCCCTCCTTACCCCAGCACTGCCTCCTCTACTGTCAGAGGCACCAAAAACATGCCTCCATGGGTATTCAGATAACAGGCCAGTCCCCATCGAATCCCAAGAAATGTCATCATCTAGAATTGAGTTTTCCTCTGCTGTCAACATAAACTACAATACCCACCCTTCATCCCACCTCACACATTTATACCTGTCAGTCCCTCTACCTGGGAGATTCTCCCCTTGGAGAGCCTTGTTCCTTCTTGTTATTCAGGTTGCAAAGTGTCAGCTCCTCAGAGAAGCCTTTCCTGACTAGCTAGTCTAATACAGCCTCTCATCAGCCCCCCAGATCTGGTCACTTTCTGTCCCTTTATCTGTTTTCCTCATAGCATCTGCAACTATAAGAAATATTTTTTGGTTTTGTTTTTTCTGTTTACTTGTATATGTCTGTTTCCCCCATTTAGAATGCAAGCTCCAGATACATCATTTTATTCTAGACTTTTTTCCCTCTAGCCTGTTCATTAATACACCCATTAACTGAACAAATACAGATTATGTTCCAGACCCCGTTTTGTTTATCTGAACAGACAAGGTCAAATCCACGATCCTTTGTAAAACAAGTCTCTCTCAGCAGACTTAATCACTGCCATCTTGAATACTGTGGGACTTCGTCCTTAAAATTTCTGAAAACCCTTCTGTCTGGCTGAGTGGACTTACCAGGAATACCTTAATTCTTTCAGTGTTTCATAATCACATCCTTGATTTGATCTTACCTTGGGGTGGTGTATTAATTTGATCATCTTTTCCTTACTCAACAGGATAGAGAATTTTAATTTTTCAAGTCAAGCCTTTCTATATTCCCTCTAAAATTGACTTCCAGACCGGCCAGTTCCCTTTTGAGTCCATTTCTTTCTTGTGGTAACTTAACCATGTACAGCCACTAAGAGCCAGCGGACGCTTTCAACATTCTGCCTAGAGATCCTTTTGGGCTTGCCCCAAACTTCACCTGCAACATCTTCTATCTTCCAACTTAGCACAGGCATTTATCCATTATTTACCTGTTATTCTCCCCTACTCACCTATTCTCCCCTATTCACCCTACTGAGCCCTTTGCATAGTGTCTGAGTCTCCTTGGGATCCAGAACAAATTATCACAAAGTGGTGGTTTCAACAACAGGATTTTTTTCTCTCACAATTGAGGAGGCCAGAGGTCCAAGATGAGGATGTTGGTGGGGCCATGCTCCCTCTGAAGGTTCTGGGGAGGAGCCTCCCTCGATTCTTCCAGCTTCTGATGGTTCTTGGCATTCCTTTGCTCGTGGCAGTATAATTCCAGTCACTGCCTCTGTCTTCACACGGTCTTCTCTCTCTGCATCCTGTCCTCTTCTCGTAAGCCCATCAGTCATTGGATTTAGGGTCCACCTGAATCCCGTGTGTTTCATCCTGATTGTTAGCTAATTGCTTCTGCGAAGGTCCTGTTTCCAAGTTGAGGTTAGTTACATCCTGAGGGTCCTAGTGGGCATGAATTAGGGAGGGACAGTGCTCAACCCTCTACACACGGGGTTTTATTACACATCATTATTTCCCTTTCATCAGTAGGAAAGCTGAGATCCGAAAGGAGATACACTACTTGCCCTGGCACTCAGCCGCCCACGGGCAGTGCTAAGTTGTGGACTCAGCTCAGTCTGACACCATTCCTTGCATTCTCTACTAAGTAGCAATCTCCTTCTAGAAAATCAGTCCACAAACTCAAGCGAGAAAGCAATGTTATCAATAGTCATCTACCCCTTAGCCCCAGACCGTACGTACTACTGAGGCGAAAGATCAGAGCGGGGCTGTGAATTTGTTTTTCCTTTCAGATGGGATATTAGTTCTAAGAGGATAATGAGCTCACCATTGTTTTGTACATGGAAGCAGTCATGCCAGGTACTGTAGTTCTGTCCAAGCAGGACAGAACCATCCAACCATCACACAAAAGCGGGGTGCCAGGGACTGCTTTCCTCGGGGATCTCAGTTCTAACTGGCCACCTGACTTCAAGCAGGCCACTTTGCTGGGCCTCTGTGACACACGAGCCTAGCATGGGGGAAATGCCTTCCCTGCTGGTGTTTTTCAAATGTATACAACCCCCTTGTCCAGTTACAGGAAAGCGTCCTCGCCCGTGTATGTTAATATTTGCTGGAGTGTGGGCAGAGTAGTTCTGAGAATGTGCTAAACATTGACTCTTCACCCCAAAGTTAATAGTTAACGTCTCCTTGTTTGACTCTGTGGCTTGTTAGCTTCGGTCAGAAAGAAAAATTTTGAAACACCAAATGGAACAGCTGTAACTTCCCTTACTTTTACTTGGTACAGTTTATTTCTGTTAAATTAGTTCAGGAGAGCTTTTCAAAAACTAAGCTACTTCCAAAAATATACCATACCACTACGCTGTTTATCATATAAATCTCAGAGCAGGTGTTATGTGTTCAAAATAGAAGACTTTTCTTTATACGCTGGTGGTGTTTTGAAAGGTTAGAGACATCTCTTGCAGCGATATAGAAAAAAATTTTTTTGAAACTAATTTCAGTCATTCTTTGTAGGTAGCTCAGCGAAGAAAAGGTCTGTGGCTGTGCTGCGTGCTGGGAACACTGTGAGCTTTGGGGTCACACGCACTTTGGTTCACATTCTTGTTCCGTGACCCACTGGTCGTGCAGTACTGGGCGGGTCACGTAACCCCTGAATCTCCTGCTCCTCTGCCTGCACCTCAGAATAGTCACTTTGTAAACTTACTGGGACTTTTAAAGGAACCAATGCAAGAACCTGACAGGGCAGGAGACCAGCAAATGTAACTCACGCTTCTGCCTCCTTTAGCTTGCCTATTGCATCAGGATCCGCCATTCTGTAGGGATTAACAGATACACACGTGCCTATGTGCGTGCTGAGTCGCTCAGTCATGTCTGACTCTTCGCGACCCCGTGGACTGTAGCCCGTAAGGCTCCTCTATCCATGGGATTTTCTAGGCAAGAATACTGAGCTGGGTTGGCATGCCCTCTCCCAGGGGATCTTCCCGACCCAGGGATCAAACCCATGGTTCTTACATCTCCTGCATTGACAGGTGGGTTCTTTACCATTAGCACCACCTGGGAAGCCCAACGTATATACACACGACTATATACACAATAGGTAAACACCAGGGACCTACTATATAACACAGGGAACTCTACTCAACAACCTATAATGGAAAAGAATCTGAGAAAGAATATGTATCTATATGTGTAACTGAATATATATGTATGACTGAATCACTTTTCCATACACTTGAAGCTAGCACAGCACTCTAAATGAACTAAACTTCAATTTAAAAAATTAACATTGAAGGAAAAGATCCACCGTTTGGAAAATGTGGTTAGGACTTTAAAATCTCTAAAATTGAATTCCCTTCACTTCCAAGTCTACTAGCAAAATGGAAAAGGCCCATCTATTTCTCTCATTCCTGTTTGGCCTCAGGGCAACATTCTGGAGCAAATCCAAGCCACGTGGACTCTTTCTTCCCCACTCAGGAAAGTGTCTACGTCTGAATCTCTAAATTTAATCCAGTGTCTGCCACACCGATGGGTTTTACCTACTGTGCTCCTGGAATGAAAGGAACACAGTGAAACTGGCAGCAGGCTCACTGGCTAAACCCCTCGTTGGAACCGGAGGGAGTTTTGTGGCGGAGGTAACGAGCGCCCACAGCCTGCTCTGGTGCCCAGCCCAGAGGATGTGTTTACTGTTCAGTGCCGCGGGCACATTTCCCGTTGGCCCGGCAGGGCCGTGACAGATGCCCACGGTGCTGCACCAGGACCTGGTCTGCCAGCGGAGCTTGTCGAGAAGGGATCAGACTGGAGGGAAAGCTGTCACGGGGTGAGGTGCTGTGGATGAGGTCGCCACACGCAGAGTCCCAGGTGATGCTGCTGGGGCCGGAGAAGGGACAGGTCACCTTGGCCGGCCTCACCAGTCCCAACGGCAGACATGTAACAAGCCCTCGTGGGCTCTCCCACGTGCCAGCTCCTGGGCCTCCAGCTGGAGGAGTGACGAGAAACTGGAAACAGCGCCTCCCAGAAGGTTTCTGTTTAGCGTAGGACACAGCCTGGTAACCGTTCAATGCAGCATGGCAGAGCAGAGGCCGCTCTTGTCCACGGAAGGAGAAGCGCATGGTCAAGAGCAGGGGCTCTCTGGGTGAACCTAAAGCCTGTTATATAGAGGGAAGTCAGTCAGAAAGAGAAAGACAAATATCACATATTAACGCACATATATGGAATTTAGAAAGATGGTACTGATGATCCTGTTTGCCAGGCAGCAATGGAGACCACAGACATAGAGAACAGACTTATGGACATGGGGTGGAGGGGTAAGAAGGAGAGGGTGAGACAAATGAGGAAGTAGCATGGAAACATATACACTAACATATATCAGATAGCTAGCCAGGGGGAATTTGCTATAGGATTCAGGGACCTCAAATCGGGGCTCTGTGACACCAGAGAGGTGACATGGGGTGGGAAGTGGGAGGGAGACTCAAGAGGGAGGGGACATATGCATACCTGTGGCTGATCCATGTTGATGTATGGCAGAAATCAACACAATATTGCAATTATCCTTCAATTAAAAATAAAATAAAAATAAATAAGGAAGAAAAAAAAAAGAGCATGGCCTCTGGAGCCTGACAGCCTGGATCCAAATCCTGCCAGGACCACTTCCTAGTCGTGTGACCTTGGACAACTTATCTGACCTCACAGAGCCTCAGTGGGGACCTAGAGAGGGGGGCCCAGTGACAAAAGCCTCTGTAAAATGGGGACAATAAGAGTACCTACCTCGGGGGGTTGTTAGAAGAGTAAAAGAGTATTTTTAGAGTGTTTGGCACATCACATAAGCACTTTGGTGTTAACTTGGCTATAACCCTCAGGGAATCCACGGTCATTATAGGCTGATACAGAAACCACTTTTTCCAAGCTGAAAATCAAGGCAGAGCTTTCACAGTTTATAAGCGTATATTCTTAAAAAGTCCTCCAGAAGGTGGAAGTGTTAAAGTGTGTTTGTATTTGACAGATCACCTTTCACAGATGGAATCCAAGTGTTTAATAATAGCACAGCGTCTGTTTTGCCCTTGATTCTTTCTAGCAAAGACTCTTCCATCTTCGGGGGAGCTAGAAGCACCTGCAGGCCTGCAGCATGCCTCCTTAGTTATAAGTAAGAATCATGTAAGAAAGAACTGTGTGTGGTGATTCTTGGGAACAAAACTGGGAGATTCAGTGTTGCAGAGAGAGTCCACATAGGCGGAAACCAGTGCCCTTCCAGGCTGGCTTTCTCAGCTTCCTGTCCTAAAGTTCCCCTGCTTCCACTCTAGACTGTACACTTCTGCTTCAGTCCTGTCCTTCTCTTTGCAACCCCATGGACTGTAGCCCTCCAGGCTCCTCTGTCCATGGGATTCTCCAGGCAAAAATACTTGAGCGGTTTGCCATGCTCTCCTCCAAGGGATCTTCCTGACCTAGGGATCAAATCTGCGTCTCATTACATCTCCCGCATTGCCAGGCAAGTTCTTTGCCACTAGTGCCACCTGGGAAGCCCCACTCTACCCATATCCAACTCCACACCAGCATGGAGCACGCCTTGAGCACATATATGTAGAAGTATGTGAGCGTGCATGTATGCTTGTGGGCGTGCACACACACACACGTATGCCAGGGTTATCCTTGTAAACTCTCCTGGCTGTAAGGAAATGACATTGTTTCTGACTAGATTTAAACAGCACCCCCAGTAATACATCCATTGAGGCCCTGAGGTCTAGACCCTATGGTCCACTGCCTGCACACGCTGACCATGTCAGCATGTCCTCATTTCCAGCCCAGCACCCTCCTACGTGACCAGGAGACAGAATTCCCCCCAGGCTCCACAGGTCACAGCCTGTAGTTTCCCTCTGCCTCCGTACTGGAAATCCAATCAGACCCATTCCAGCCCCTGGGACCTCAGCCAGGGTGGATGGCCAGGCAGCCCCGGGCACCTGGCCAGGTGAGGCGCATCAGTCTGCCCCTCTGCAGCACAGCCTCTCCTTAGTCCCTGCATGCACCCGTTTTCCTCCAAACTTATTTACAAACAGCACTTTCCCCCTCCAGGGAGGCATCCTGTGGTGTGCAGTGACGGAGGTGCAGACCTTGAGTCCAAGACTATTCTAGTTGTCACACCTCGGGGAGGTCCCATAGCATCTGGGGCCTGATTTTTTTTCTGCATGTGTTAAGTGTCCTAGAAAGTTGTATGGGAGGAAACACTGTAAATTTCTAGAGAAAACAGTCCTTCTTTGCCATTTCTATTTCTCAACCTCCCCCCTTTCAACCCTTGCCCCTCACAACACCCTCTCTGTGTTGGAAACCATTTTCATGAGTTGTCGATTCCTCTGGCCACGTGTTTCTGGTTATTGATCCCTCTGGAATAGATTGACATGATCAGTTCAAGGTGGAGAGGATGAGGACCTTGAGCTCCTCAAGAACAGAACTGTGTGCTGACCACCCCCACTCCAACTCCAAGTCCCTAGCCCAGTGCCTGGGTGAGTGAACGAATGAGCAAATGAATGAATGGAAGATGGGTTTGCTGCTTAGTATGGCTAAGGCATCCCATGCTAACCAGACCGAAGACTATCTGGTCACGTGGCTGCAGGATGCCACGGAGGTGAGCTCCATCGCAAAGACTGGCAGAGAAGTGTCACACAGAAGTGCCCCTGTTTCTGCCCTGCTCATTCTGACCCTCACTGCATTCTCCCCCAGCCAGGACTCTTTCCCTGAGTCTACCATCTATCATAAGCCAGATGCTCCCATCAGAACATGATGGTTATATTCACCCACTTACTCCCCATCGTTGAGTCTGAGTAGCCCTGCATACCAGAACATCTCTCTCAGATGGCACTATTGTAGCCATCGTCATCTCTTGCCTTGTTCATCATACAGTTCTAACCTCCCAACCCCCTCCCCACTTGTTCAACCAGAGTAATCATTTTATGGTGGAAGCAGGTCATGCCTGCTCCTTGCTGAGAATCCTTCAGTGACTTCCCATTACATTTAGAACTCAAGATAACGTTTTGAGAATAAAATAAAAACTCCTTAGCACAATGTCTAAGTTAGAGTAATGCTTAAGTACTATAATAAATGGAACAAAAGATTATGTAATAGTTGAAACACAAAGGAAATTTACTTCACAGCACCAGAACAGTCCATGTGAATGGCCCTAGTCAGCCAGCAGCTATCCCCCCAGGATTTAGGGACCAAAGTTTCTTCTGTTTTGCACTCCAGCATCTTCCTGTCATAGACATCTACTTCTGGCTGGAAGGATGGAAAGGAGGGCATATGGAGAAGGTGGACCTGCTTCTTCAAAGTCTTGACCTAGAGTTAACATGCATCATGCTGATTTATAGTCACGTTGTTGTTGTTTAGTCGCTAAGTTGTGTCCTACTCTTTGAGATGCCATGGACTGTAGCCCTCCAGGCTCCTCTGTCCATGGGGATTCTCCAGACAAGAATATGGGAGTGGGGTGCCATGCTCTCCTCCAGGGGATCTTCCCTGCCCGATGATTGAACTTATGTCTCCTGCTTTGCAGGGAGATTCTTTACCACTGAGCCACCAGGGAAGCCCTTATAGTTACATGGCCACATCTAAATACAAGGGACTTGGGAATCCAGTGGTGTCCGGACTAGACAGACTTTTCCCAGGGACAAGTTTGTACTCTGGAAGCATGATCTTTGGTGGGAGCTGGCCATCTCTAAATGTGGGGCACACAGGGCCATGAATCCTCTGGTCTGCTTTTCCTACTGCATTTGAGGCCACCAGCGTACCGTGCACAATCAGTGGCTACTCTTTTCTTTTGTCACTGGGCCCCCCTCTCTAGGTCCCTCGAAGCTCTCCCACCATGACACCCTCTTTACAATTTCTTGAGCACACCATCCTCTTCCTGCCTTAGGGTCTTCATACTTCTTGATCTACTGCAGAGTTCTCTTCTTCCTTCTACACGCACCCTTTTGATTTTGCTGAACAAACTGTTAACAATTCCTTTGGTTTCAGTGTAAATATATCTTCCTCAGAGAGGCGTTTTCTGACCTCCTCCACATACAAACTTATATCTGTCTATTATAGTGTCTCATGGGCCATATTCTTTTTCTTTGTAAAACACATGTAGCTAAGACTTTTCTTCATGTGGAGCTTCATTAATGCTTATTTTCTCTTGTGGGACTCCCTCAGAGTAAGAACCTGTTAGATTTGTTCATCACTTAGGTTATGCTTGGGTTATATACCCAAGACCCAAGTCGCTGCCATAACTATTTGTTGAATGAAGGGATGTATGAATGAGTGAGTACATTGCCTTGTTTTCAGAAATATGAAATTAATTAAGTTCAGAAGATAAGGTAGAGACTTTCCTGGGGGTCCAGTAGCTAAGATTCAGCACTTCCAATGCAGGGGGCCCAGATTTGATCCCTGGTCAGGGAACTAGATCTCACATGCTGCAACTACGCCCTGGCATAGCAGAATACATACATACATATTATTAATAAAAAAAAAAAAGGCAGAGTAATCATGTATTTGTTTAGCACTGATCATATGTCATCACTTAGCTAATCTGAAATCCTTACTCACATTTTCTAATTTCATCCTCAGACCAACTTTTAAAGATAAGTGTCTTTAACTAATTTCTCTATGAAGAATCTGAAGCTCATAGCTCCTAAGCATTTTGCTGCAGTTCCAGTAGCCGACATGTGGTAAAGGCTGAGTTCATGCCCACACTATCAACTCTTAAAGCAGAAGGCTCTCCAGGGTTTTAGAGAGTGCCTGGAAGAAAAATGTGACCGGTAGGAAGTTCAGATCAAGCACACTGCTTTAGGACCTGAGCTCTTAGCCCACTTCCTGACCTCTCAGCTCTGTTTTCTTTCTGTGTAGACAGGTGCTGTAACGTGAGTTTCTTTTTTCTCCTCGTATTTAAATATGTTCTGGTCAAATTTAAGTATGTCTGTATTCCCACCCCCTTCACCCACTAAAACTCTCCCATCCCTGTCCTTCATATCCCAGGAAATACACATTCTAACAGGACCTTTTTCTATGAAGTGTGACCATTCAGAAATGCCACTAATAAACAAGTACAGGCTTAGCCACTGAGGCCTGAGGGCTAGGAGGCCAAACAAATCCGATTCTCTATCAAGATTTCCCTGGATCCCTAGGGTTAGTGAAGGAAAGAGGCACTGACTCAGGGGCAGAAAAATATTACCGAACCGTGAAGAGAGAGAGAAGGACCTGTGGCGTACACGCAGTATTTTAGTCTGAGTCTTTACCAGGTGGCTCAGCGATGAAGAACCCGCCTGCCGATGTAGGAGACCTGGGTTCGATCCCTGGGTCAGGAAGATCCCCTGGAGGAGGGCATGGCAACCCACTCCAGTATTCTTGCCTGGAGAATCCCAGGGAGAGAGGAGCCTGGCGGGCAGACACAACTGAATGACTAAGCCCTCACGCCTGCTGTTGGCAACTTGTGCTCCAGGTTCTGCAACCTTGAGTTGGTAGAGGTAGCTGCAGAGATTTAGTCTTCTCATCCTTTGTTCCTCTTTTTTTTTTCCCATTATTTTCTCCTCCATAGCATTTATTCATGCTATATTTATGGGACAGGTTGCATTTTTCCCCTTGTGTTCTTCTTAGCAGACACTGGCAATCTGCATTGCAAAGGGTTAGGGAATCATACCTGCAGTTTCTGGCAATTGCATTCTGGGAGCTGACGCTCTTGGCTCTTGATTTTAGAAATGTTCACATAGGCAATCTCTGCTGTTGGTTATCTCCCAGCATCACTTTCATCCTTTTTTCTTTTAGTCAATTAAGAAGCTAAAATCAGTGGCTTTCAATGAAATGCCAGCCTCAAGAAGCCAGGTATATTCCCTTAGAAAAGACAGCTGAAAATCAGGGACCCTATTGCAGGCTTCTGCTGGTACCTAGCAATGCTCCTTCGATTGCATTCTACAGATATTGCCTGAACATGTAGGCATGGAGACACAGGGGCATAATACCACTCAAGAAGTCACACTTCTGTGACTTTACCCCATGTGCCAACTGTGGTGGGATGTGGTAGATCTCAGAATTCATTCGTTAGTCCATAAACAGGTACTGAGTCCCCTGTGGTGTGCCTAAAACTTCTCTAGGTGCTAGAATTTGATACTCAGTTTTACCTGAATCACACTAAATGGTCTAGATATCGTACTTCTTTTTTAAGAATCTCTGTTCCATGTCCTGGCTATTGTAAATAGTGCTGCAGTGAACCTTGGGGTACATGTGTTTTTTTGAACTGTAGCTGATTTGGGTTGTTTATGGCAGAAACTGACACAATATTGTAAAGCAGTTACCCTACAATTAAAAAATCAGCTAAAAATAAAGCATCTCTAGCCCATGCAGAAGAAAGGTGTATAGGACTCGTGAGCTTGGCACTGGTACCCAGTCCTACTTGTGGTTACAGTGGGACAGAATACTTTCAATTGCCATGATTCGGAAATCAGTATGCATAGGCCATACGTCAAATGTCCGATCAACCTCTTAGGTCCCAGTTCCCCTAATTTCCTCTCCCATAACCTGCCCAATGAGAAGTTTTGAAAGGATGAAGTAACAAAGACACAGGTGTACCCAGATCACAGCTGGACAAAGAGCCTACGACAGGCCCTGAGAGTTTTCAAACTGATTTTTTTAATTGTGAAATATAATTTACTGAACTACTAGATTAAGAGGCTGAGGAACCAGAGGTCAAATTGCCAACATTTGCTGAATCATAGAGAAAGCAAGGGAATTCCAGAGAAACATCTATTTCAGCTTCATTGATGATGAGAAAGCCTATGACTATATGGATCACAAGAAACTGGAAAATTCTTAAATAGATCACCTTACCTGTCTCCTGAGAAACCTATATGCAGGTCAAGAAGCAACAATTAGAATTTTACATGGAACAATGGACTGGTTCCAAATTGGGTAAGGAGTATGACAAGGCTGTATATTGTCATCCTACTTATTTAACTTCTGTGCAGAGTACATCATGCAGAATCTGGACTGGATGAGTCACAAGCTGGAACCAAGATTGCTGGGAGAAATATCAACAACCTCAGACACACAGATGATACCACTCTAATGGCAGAAAGTGAAGAGGAACTAAAGAGCCTCTTGAGGAGGGTGAAAGAAGAGAGTGAAAAAGCTGGCTTAAAACCCAACATTCAAAAAACTAAGATCATGGCATCTGGACCCATCACTTCATGGCAAATAGACGGGGGAAAAATGGAAACAGTGACAGATTTTTTTCCCTTGGGCTCCAAAATCACTGTGGATGGTGCCTGCAGCCACGAAATTAAAAGACACTTGCTCCTTGGAAAGAAAATCATGACGAACCTAGACAGTATATTAAAAAGCAGAGACATCACTTTGCTGACAAAGGTTTGTATCATCAAAGCTATGGTTTTTTTCAGTAGTCCTGTACAGATGTGAGAGTTGGACCATAAAGAAGGCTGAGTGCTGGAGAAATGATGCTTTCGAATTGGAGTGCTGGAGAAGACTCTTGAGAGTCCCTTGAACTGCAAGGAGATCAGACCAATCAATCCTAAAGGAAATCACCCCTGACTATTCATTGGAAGGACTGATGCTGAAGCTCCAGTACTTTGGCCACCTGATGTGAAGAGTCAACTCGTTGGAAAAGACCCTGTTGCTGGGTAAGATTGAGGGCAAAAGGAAAAGGGGGCAGCAGAGGGTGAGATGGTTAGGTAACATCACCACCTTAATGGACATGGATTTGAACAAACTCCGAGAGGTGGTGAAGGACACAGGGGCCTGGTGTGTTGCAGTCCATGGGGTTGCAAAGAGTCAGACCTGACTTGACAACTGCAAGATTAAATAGAATCTAGAAAAGAAAAGGAGGGCACACACAAATGGAGTAGCTGAGGAGAGTGTAAGGAAGGATGAATTTTGAGGATGTGGACAGGATTAGGAAGCCAGCGAGGGCTGGTTGAGGCTAGCACCCATGGGAGCCTTTGCATCCCTAGTCCTGAGGTGGGGCAGGGAGGGGTGAAGACCTGCATTAGAGCCACAGCCTTTGGAAGGGGAGCGCAGTCCTCAGATGTATCCTCCCTTCATCCTCTAGTGCCTCCCACACAACACTGAACAGAAGATGGGGTGATGGAGATCCTGCTCTCAGGATTGGGCTGCTGGGAAAGGCAGCAAGACACCCTCGCTGATAAACAGCGCCATCACGGAAGACACTTGCCTTGCTGGAGTTCTTGCAGCGTGCCAGGCTCTGTGCAAGGCACCAGAAAATGCATTCCCTCATTTTATTCTCTGATCCAGTGGTTGAGTCCCATGGGCTTCTCCTCACAGCTCATGGGTAAGGATCAGCTCTTACAAGTCTTGGAGCTCCAGAGCAAAGTATTATGTCCATGGATGTACTTGTGTGTGCTAAGTCACTTCAGTCGTGTCTGATTCTTTGCAATTCTGTAGATTGTGGCCCACCAGGCTCCTCTGTCCGTGGGATTCTCCAGGCAAAAATACTGAAATAGGTTGCCATGCCCTCCTCCAGGTGATCCTTCTGACCCAGGGATCGAACCTGTGCTCCTGCATTGCAGGTGAATTCTTAACACTGAGCCATTGTGGAAGCCCCATGTCCATGGGAGGTGGGAGTACATGTTCTTGTCCAGGTATTTGAAAGATAAAGGTGCCTCTGAACAGAATATGGGATGTGGGGGGATGGTATTAACCAAATGGCTCTCCTCATGTCACTGACACAGCCCCTGGCCTGGAGTCCTGAATTCTAGGTTCCAGTTCTACCCCTAGCAAATTAGACAACCTTCAATTATTTCCCTGACTCTGTGAGTTTATGAGATGCCCCCCATCTCCTTGCCAACCTACAGGAACGCAACAATTCCGTTCCCAGCAGTTCAGTTCTGGGAACAAAGAGTGAGTGAGTGGAAACGAATTAGTGTTACCTCCCAGTCTGGAGTTTCCAAAATTATCACACTGTCACAAGAACAAAATTAGTCAAAGCCCAAGTGAGCCGTTAAATTAACACCCCGTGATCTTACACTCTTCACTTGATTCATGAGGCAGTTTACAATTCTGAACACCATTCTGGGGGAGGGAAACTAAAGCAGGGCTTGTCTGGAACTTTCTAGATTGCTTTCTGAGGTCACCTGGCTGGTGCACGTACTCTGATGTCTTTCACACATTGTTCCGTTCACTGACCCTGTTGTCAGGCTTAGTAACTCATGGTGAAAGTGAAGGTGACTTTCTATAAATGGAATTCCACGCCTATGTGGTACGAGAATTTGGTGACCCAGTTAGAATGAGGTTGCCCCTTGCACTGGGTCTTTGAAGCAGTGAAAGACTGAAACTCAAGTTCAGGGAAAGAGAGCTCACATACTCCGGGGGACTGCCAGCCTCGCGATTCCCACAACTCGTGTTAAGTGACCAAAATCATATTCCTTTTCCCAAAGACTTGTTCTGATGGGCAGTGTGTGCCGCAGGTACCAGGCTCCCCAGGAGGTGGCTCATGAGCAGAGCTGGGTGTCCAGAGCACCGCTCCTGACCTTCTCTTGATCTAGCACGTGGGGTGGGAAGGTCACCCCTGGCTTAAAAACCTGCATGTGTTCAAACATCGTATGGTATCACTTACATGTGGAATCTAAAGAAATGGTACTTATTTACAAAACAGAAATAGATTCACAGACATAGAAGACAAACGATGGTTTCCAAAGGGGATGGTTAGGGGTGTGGGGGGAGTAGGAGAGAGAAATGAAGAGCTGAGTATTAACCACCCCCCCAAAAACAACCTGAAGTGTTTCCCATGGTGCTTCAGTGGGAGCCTAGCATCCTGTTTCTTAGCCGAACTGGCTCAGCCCCGCCTTCCACTGTCTTGCTGTGAGCCGAGCACCTGGCCTTGGCCCTGAGAGCCCTCCCCTCCGGTGCTCACTGTCACAAGAACCCACCATGCAATCGGTGGGTGCAGAGGGTTTGCTCTGCTTTGAGGCATGTCTCTGCATCAGCTACATCTTCTCCATGGGCCCCACTCACATCTTTGCTCTGGCCACACTTCCCCAACCCTTGTTCCTCCAGCCCCTGGGGTGAGAGCGGCTTCCCTCTGTCGATGGTCCTTGGGTGACCTCAGTGTCTGCCTCATGTCCTCTCAGCTTTTCCCTTCCCTCTAGTCCCTGCACCAAACTCCTGGCAGAGGATCTGTCTTCCTGGCTGGACCCTTCTGATAGACTGGCCTTCTTTTTGTTTCTTGAGTGGCCGTGCTCCTCGCTCCTTCTATTATCCCCTGCAAAGATCCAAATTCACTCCACTTTTCATCAAGACCATCCCTCCTTTCTCAAGCCTGGCCAGCCCAGAGCTGCCTCTGCTGCAGATTCCTGGAGAGGGGTTTCTTTCCTAAGCAGACAAGGCCCTGGAGCTTGAGCTCAAGTTTACAGGGAACCAGCTCACATCTACCTTCCTGAATTCTGAAAAAGCCCAGAGACACCAGCACTCACGTCAAAGGTCACTGCTCATTTTAATCAACGCGCATTGATCTGCATGGCTAGGCTGTGGCCTTCAGTCAGGATTTCCTGTGTGGCAGCTTTTCTCTCCTCTTGGATAACAGTGATATTTGCTGCAAGCATCTAATAGAGCCTGAAATTACCCCGGCAAGTTGTTTACCCTTCTCCAGAGCGGCACTAGGCTCCGTGTGCTGTTTATCCAGTGCTGTCATTGTGTTTTTATTAAGTTAGCCCTTGCACTTCCAGAGTGTGCTACAGGCTCTGTAAATATTTTATTAGCCTTCGTAATTAGTTGTTACATTTCACACTCCTGCTGGGAAGTGGGTCAGTGTGACAGTCCCCGTGTCACCGCAGAGGTGGAGGGGAGCCACCCAGAGATGGGAAAGAGGACTTGAATCTGGGGGCCGAGGGGAAAGCTCCTTCTGCCAGTGAAAGGCGGGAACTTTGTTAGGTGGAGATGATGGGGATCTGATGGTCCAAACAGTGAACACTGAGAATAACTCTCCATCACCTGTGAAACGGGGGGTGCTGCCTCGACAGGACTATGTGGGGAACTGGGTGAGAAGATACAGGAAAGGCACGTGGTACACGGACAGGTCAGCATGCAGCAGGCACGGCTAGCCCCCGTTCCCTCTGCTCAATCCCCCACTCTCTGCCCCCTCATTACTTCCCCACGCAAGCTTTATTTAACCTCCCTTGGAGTGGCCTGTGGGAAGGGGGTGCCAGAATAGCCTGCTTCTGTGATGTGTGTGTTCTGAAAATGAGACATGAAAAATCCCTTGTTTTTTTCAATATTTATTATTTATTTACTTGGCTGATCCCGGTCTTAGGTGGAGCATGCAAGGTTTTTAGTCAGGGCATGCAAACACTTAGTTGCAGCATGTGGAGTCTAGTTCCCTAACTAGGAATTGAACCCGGGCCCCCTGCATTGGAAACGCAGAGTCTTAGCCACTGGACCACCAGGGAAGTCCTGGAAAAATCTCTTATTGAAGAGGATTAATATTTTCTTCATGGCCAAGTAAATGCTAGGTTTTAAACATATGATTTTAAAAAAATCATATAGAGCTATTAAATTGTTGGTTGTGATATTTAAATCCTTTTTACATTGCTTATTTCTAGGTCTTTGATATACCAAATAATGACAGAGATGTAATAAAATTTACTGTCATTGTGATTTTGTTAAGTTCTCCCTGTATTTCTAGGCATTTTTGTTCTATGTATTTTCAACTTTCTTTTTAAATACTTCATTTTTATGAACTAACAAACAGAAGTTTCCTATGAATGTAAATAATTTTACATTTAAATATTATATTCATTATCATGCTGAATCTAATGTTATCTTAAATGTTCTAATTCAACCTAAAATCACAAATTTGAAACAAATATTTGATGCACATTGTATCTAATTTTATTGTTGAGTTCCAATAAAACTTTATTTACAAAGACAAGTAGTGGACCAGATAGACAGATAGATGAATAGGGATAGAGATATACACATGGATATATATAAACAGAAAATGCTAATACACATTTTAAATTTGAGTTCAAGGTTTTCATTTATAATTAGTCAAATTCTTATACATACCTAAAATACCAAATATAAAATGATTCCCTTTTAACAACAAAAAAAATCAGTAGAATGATTTTTGTTTCTTGTACCTTTGTATCTTTAATTCTAAATCTTACTGTAGTTTAAAGATACCTACCTGTTAAAGAAGTTAAATTCTGCTCCAGGTAATTTCTTATTAGAGATTTCTTATTAGAGATTTTTTTGCCAGGACATGATACCTGGAGCCACAAAACCCAGAGCAATCCCTCTCCACCTGTCGTATTGAATCCCTCTTTAGTGGTTTGAAACATGTGCAATTGGCAAGGTGTCAAAGATGTTTGGGTATTAGTTCAACTTAACGAAAACATTTATATCTTGGGCTTCAAAACATAAGCAGCATTGTTACAGCTCTAATTACCTAATTCTCCAGGCCACACTATTCTTCCATATATCTAAAATGACGTTTGAGTGATCTTGAGCCATCTTTAAAAAGTCACTTTTAGGAGGTCATTGGACTTTCCTTATCTCCTGACCAAGGGTCAAACAATACCTTCTAACTTCAGTGTATGCACAATTTCTGTATTCTTTATTGGTACAGTAAGTGAATCAATAATAACCAATATGATAGAGTGAGTAATGGGATTCAACAGACAGTGTGTTCTGTCTTGCTCACTTTCACATCAAGTTTTCAGTCCAGAGATATTTTTCCCCTCTAGAGGTTATTGCTTCAGTCTTCCCTGGCTGCTGTCCACGCTTGACTGTCAGCCTCCTGGGGAGGGTTGGGAGAGGAACATCGTGAAGAGCTTCCCCTACTCAGCACACACACTTTCCCTGAATTCCTCTACCATCCTTGACTGTGTCTTGTATCCTCTGCATTCTGAGTCCTTCTAAGTCAACCTACACAGGAGGAGGCAGATTCCCTCGGAGGGGGAGGTTCCCTGGCACTGGACTGCAGAAAACTATAGTTAAGGCGCAGCCATCTTTAACTGGCTCCCCGGTCTGCTCTAGGGCCACCCTGCCCTTTGCTGTCCTTGATGCTTTAAAAAAAAAATTATTTTAGCACGTGGGAGCTTCATTGTGGCATGTGAAGTCTTTAGTTGCAGCCTGTGGGCTCTAGTTCCCCGATCAGGAATCTAACCCAGGCTGCTTGCATTGGGAGCGTGGAGTCTTAGCCACTGGAACACCAGGGAAATCCCTGTCTTTGGTGCTTTTGAGCCCAGGTTCTGTAGAATGAATTGACTCTACCATGCTTCACCCACAGCTTGGTTTCCAAGCCTCTGTTGCACACTTTTCATCGGTTGCTGTTTCCTCCCCTGTCCCTTTGACCTTGTGGGTTTTTTTCCTTTTCAAATTTTTTAAAAAATTCATTAACTCTTCTTTGTAACTCTCTCTTCAGATCATTGATATCATTGCCCCACTCTTTTTAAAAAATAATCTTTATTGGAGCACAGTTGATTTACAAGGTTGTGTTAGTTTCAGGTGTATGGCAAAGTGAATCAGTGATACACAAACATGCATCCACCCTTTTTTAGGTTCTCTTCCCATAGGGGCCATTACAGAGTATTGAGTAGAGTTCCGTGTGTGTACAGCAGGTCCTTATCAGTTATCTATGTTATGCATAGTGGTGTGTATATGTCAGCCCAACCTCCCAGGTTATCACCCTGCTTCTCCCAGAGTAACCATAGGTTTATTTTCTACATCTGTGACTTTATTTCTGTTTTGTGACTAGATTCATTTGTACCATTTTTAAAGATTCCACTCATCTGACTTTCTTTTGGTTTAGTTCTTCCACCATGAATTCTCCTTAGATAGGATACGGAAAGAGCTTCCCACACCACATGGTAGATGATTGAAAAGAGACTCATACTCACATGCAACCTGTCAGCTTATCTGAGTTACCTGCATGACGGCAAGCATCCAGCCAGAGCCTCGGCCGAGAATCCAGGCTGGTCAGCCCCCTCTTCACCCGGGTCTCCCTGCGGTCCTCAACAGCTGGTTTACACTGAGGTCACAGCTCCAGACATCACACCTGTGCTCACACCTCTGTACGTCTGAAACTGCGGCTGCCTCGGCTCACACCTCCTCCCCACCCCTCTTCTAATCTTCTCCTTAAAGGCCTGGCTCAGACTATACCTTCAACGAGCCCCCTTTCTCTTCCCCTTATTGGGACCAACCTCTTGCTGGTCCCCCTTCCCTCGCTGCATCCCACTCTGTGATTAGTGCTGCGTCCACCTCCTTGCTGGACTGGGAGTGTCTCCTCTGGGCAGGAAGCACCGCCCGGCTGAAACGCACACCCACTAGCTGGTGCCTGACAAAGCGGGGCTTGTTTCAGAGGTTGGCCTTTATCTCCCTTTGTTTCCTGCACAGGTTTCTAGTATGGGTCTCGGCCCTGTTGGTCTCCAGAGCATCAGGGACACAAGGGACATTCAGTCATCTGTCTGTGAAAACTGCTCAGGAATGCTGCCCCACCCTGCGGGGGACTCCAGCATCCCACAGAGCCAGGGGCCCCCAGGTCTCAGACCTTGGGGGTCTGGAGGCCCACAGACTCATCTTATTGTCCTGTAAAAACCAGACTGACTGGGTCTCCTGTACCAGCTCGGTGAGTCCACAGCGCAGGGCTCACCTCCTGCCCACCATCCCTCAGAGATCATGAGAAAAGCAAGGGCTGAGGTGACGCAGCAGAAAGAGAAGGGCCACACCTTTGACTAATAATAAGCTCAGTTAGATAATCAAGTCCAAAAAAAATTATATAAACACTGCCCTGCCGCACCTTGGCCTCTCCCGTGAATATTGCAATAGAGCTTTACCAAGTATCCAAGAAATGTTCCCCAGTCCCTGGAAAAATCTCTGAAGTATATAATCTCATTTGATGCCAGGAAGATGGGTTCTGGAAAGCTTTTAGGACTTGTCTCTCTTGGGGAGGGACTCTCGCAAAAGAACTCTGTGGAGTCTCATGACTTTGGGGTTGCCTGAGCTCGGGCTTCATGATTTAGATCCAGTAACCAATCCCTGAGGCAGGTATTACCGTCCCCACTTGACAAAGAACCGGAGACTCAGAGAGGGCAGGTGTCGCCTCCCAGGACAGAACCTGGGGCTCCGTATTCTGGGCTCTTTCTACCATCCCGGGCTGCTTCCCTGATGAGTGAAAAGAAGAGGAAGGAGAGGCCAGAGACTCTGGTTCTGCCCTCCTGACCCTTCTCTGTGGTGGCTCTGAAATTCCAAAACACATGGATTGTGACATGCAGCCCTAGGGCGCTCCACCACTTCACTGGTTTCTCCTGCGCAGACCATTGGAGTAGAGGCGCTGTTAGACCTTGGACTGTCCTACCCAGGGAAGAAAACTGAAGGCCACTGCCCAGTGCGGGACATGGCTCCACCGAACTTGTCTCAGTCCTCAGCTTCAAAAATTAAAATCTTCTAATCTGAGACTTCGCTTTTGACCTCTAACAAGGAGAGTAAATAAGCAAACCCAGACAAAACAAGCACTGCAGAGAGTCACGGAAGCCCAGTCTAGCATTTCAGCAATTAGGGGTACTTGTCCATAAAGCACTTAAAAATCCATTTAGACCATCCAAGTCGGTTCAAGCTCTTTAATCTTGGATAAAGTAAACAAGACTGTTTTTAAGTTGGTTGGGTTTTTTTTTTTTTTTTTTCTATTTTAAAGCAAGGATATTGGGAGAGAAAAAATCAGACATTCAAGGCCAGACCTTTGGACCCCAGTAATGTATAACAGCTGTAGAGGCTGGTCAGACCTTTTGGTGATATTTTCAGGCTGCCAACGCCAGCTCACCCTTTCGTAGACTGAAAAACAACACATCTCCTTGAAGTACACGTCTCTTTTCATTTGTGGCTTGGAAATCCCTTAAGGGCAGGGCCCAGACATTATTCTGCACCCCACAAAGTGTAGCTCAGCTCATGGGGTCTCAGCAAATGCTTGCTCCCAGGCTGACCGCTGGAAGGAGCGGAGGCTGTGTTGTTGTTCGTCGCTGGCCATGGATGGATCTCACCACAGCCCGTCGGCAGCCCACTGTCCAGCTGGACCAGCCCCCTTCCCATTTTGAACAGCTTCAAGCTGCTCTGTGCCCCTTGATTTGCATTCTTTGCTTCTCCTCCTGGAGCTCCCTGCCAGCCTCCTGCCCCCACCCCGCCTCACTCAGCTGAAGGGACACCCCAGAGGAGCTTGTCCTGATCTGCTTCGGACTTCCCGGCTTTATTTTCCAGCTCCCGGTCTCTTGGCAGTGAGTTCTGGAAGGGCTAGTCAGTATTTCTTAGCACTGATTTGCTCCATGTCTGTTTTCCCCAGCAAACTCCATGAAGGCAGGGGTGACGTGTGCCTGTTTCATGCTGTAACCCCCGTGCCCAGCGCAGGGCCCACGGGCGAGGGGACTGAGAGAAGGAGACTATCTTAGATATCAAGAGCACCCTCCGCGCGTGTGTGCTCCGTCGTGTCCAACTCTTTGCGAGCCCATGGACTGTAACCCGCTAGACTCCTCCGTCCGTGGGATTCTCCAGGCAAGAAGACTGGAGTGGGTTGTCATTTCCTTCTGCAGGGAGATTTTCCTGACCCAGGGATCGAACCCACGTCTCCTGCATTGCAGGCAGGTCTTTTTCTGCTGAGACATCAGGGAAACCCATTAAGAGCACCAGCTCCACGAATCTCAACCTCTTCTCCTTTCCAGTCAAAGGCCTTCAATCATAGAGTACCCTTTAACCAACGTGGCTTGAACAACTGATTAGTCAGCCAAGGCCGCAGACCTCCCAGTTTAGAGGGTGTGGCTCCCCAGGGCCGAGGGAGAAAACTGGTGTACTAGAGCCCGGAACAAGCTGCACCTATGAGACGGTTCCCCAGGGCAGGAGTTGGGATGTGGCCAGAGGGTAGAAAGCCACGCCCATAGCCACTTGGAGAAGTTGTTGGCGATCACAGCAACTGAACGGACCTGCAGTCACACCTTCATTCCTCTGGATTCTCGCTGGACTGTAAACACACCCAAGGAACGTCCCACGCAGAGGATGAGACTCTGTCTACTGACTTTCATGCTCCGTGGGCTGATGGTGGCCCCTGGGCCGTTTCCTCTTCTCACTTCCAGGCTGTGCTTGTGTGAGGCTCCCTGCTTCGGAGGTAGCTAGCTCTGTGGTGGGGAAGCAGGAAGATGCGCCTCTAATTTGAGGTGGACATCACCACGCAAGTTTCCATCAGAGCTGTGGCTGGAAACGTGGGTGGGCCAAGAAAGATGTGTCATGGGGTGCCACAGGCACCAGCTACCACCACGTTTCTCTGCATCTGCCACTCCCCTGCAGGCTCGCTGCCTACAGATGGGTCCTCCAGAAGATTGATTGATGAGTCTAGCCCAAAGGACACTGGCTTGGAAGATACTGCCTTTCTTAGGGCTCCTTGAGAAAAGGACCACCCTCTTCCATCTTCCTTCTGACCTCGGTCTTTGGCACATCCCCCCTCCTGCAGAACGCTCCCATGTGATGGAGGCGAGTTGTCAAGCTCACCTGGCCCCAGGGGTAGAAGAGAGCTGCTGTGTAAGAGAGCATTTCCGGCAACCCGCCTAGGATATCTCCACTGTCCCCCTGCGCAGGCTGGGTCACACCTGACCCGGGTCAGGACTCTTGCAGGCTGAACTCAGCGCCCCTGTGCTGCCCTGACTGGTGAACTTGTCACGTATATCTCCGTGTGTTCACAAGGCCATCCCCTGTGTGCACCGGGAGCTCCTTTAGCATCACAGCGTGTCTCATTTCCACACCTAAGACCTAGTGTCATGCTCAGGACACAGGGGTTCTCTGCAAACCCTTGTGGAGGCAAAGGAGAGAAAGTGTGTGGGGAGGAGGAGGGAAGTCGGTTGCTAGGAGACAAAATGAAATGATTCACTTGTGTCCCAGTTGCCAAAGTTAAGTCATCTGACCCATGCGGGGAATTCCCAGAACTCACCATTTAAAGCAATACTTGGCTGAAATCTATTGCAAAATACAGTCCTGACTGAGGCTCTTGATTTTGCCTCTATTATTTTTTTGAGAAAGAGATACTCCAAGAGCCAGTGACTCAGACCTCCAGGTGACTTGGCTGTGGTTTCTTATGAGTCAGACTTACCCGACAGTCGAGGACAGAGGTGAACAGGAAACAGGCCGAGAAAAGCCAGAGAAGCAGAGTCAACACAGACGTCGAGGAGGCTTCCGGCAGCTCTCCCGGATTGAAGGGCACACAGAGAACCCCCAGACATTCAACGGACAAGGAGGTGTGGCTGAGACCCCTTCAGCTGGAAGAGTCCCCTCAGGTAGCTGCCCAGGAGGACGGGTTGTAAAGGTCCTGGGGTTATGGCCACTTCAGGTGGGCTGCTTCCCATTTATTTGTCCAGGTAAAGAGAAAAAAACAAGACATGAGACCTGATAGCTTCATAATCTATGGATTCTTCCTCCTACTCTGCCCTGCATCCTGTCTCTTGACGATCCTGATATTTGCCGAATGTGAACCGATTGACATCACTGTGTGGATGGAGAGAAAGAAAAAGTCGGCCCAAGTGCAAGGGTACAAAGACAAAGGCAACTTTGAACAGAAGAAGCTGCCATAAGCCCGGTCTCCTGATCACTGAGCCCCCAGCAGCCGTCTGGGCTCATGTGAGCTATAGCCCTCAGGATGTTTACCATCTAACGCAAGCGGGAGAGCAGACTCTGACTGCACAAATTGCTGAATGTTGTGTGCAGGAAATAACACATTACCTTTGTAATTCTGTATACAGCGTACAAAGCAATTTCCCCACATACCTCGTAATCTAACAAGCCTGAAGTTGTTATTACTGTTCCAGACGCAGAAACTGAGACACAGAGAGGTTAAGTGACGTGCCCTCATTCACACAGCTATCACCAGGTGGATCCTGGCATTGATCCACCAGGTTGTCTGGGCCCATCGCAAGAACTGTTCTCTGGACCCTGCAGCAGATTCCCACCAGCTACCCTATGGACTGCAGCCCGCCAGGCTCCCTCTTTCCATGGGATTTTCCAGGCAAGAATACTGGAGTGGGTTACCATGCCCGCCTCCAGGGTATCTTCCTGACCCAGGGATCGAACCTGCATCTCTTATGTCTCCTATATTGGCAGGTGGATTCTTTACCACTAGCATCACCTGGGATGCCCTTTACCTGTGATAGCCTCCCTTCCTTCATGCCTCCTGAGCAGTGGTGTTTATACCTGAATCCCAGCATGTCCATGATGATAGCAGGTAATATGAAACTTGGAGAAACACCCCTTGCAGCCGCTAAGAGAGCCTGATTCTGATAATTCTGTTAACGTCTGGAGCAAAGAGAGTGAACATTTTAGGTGAATATATAAAAGACTCTAGAAAGAACTTTGGAGTGGTTGAGTATTACTTAAAGTGCATGGAGCCCATAGTGCTAAAATTGGGAGAAGACTGCTTAACAAGGGAGATGGGGGCTCTGTCCAAGCTCAGAAGAGACCAGGACCAAAGATGCAAGGATCCAGGAAGGAGGGAGCCCAAAGACATCTTAACAAAAAGCTCCATGTGCGGCACTGGGTACTCGGCGCCTGGCCTCCCAGTCCTGGAGAGTGTGGGTACCGTGGGGCATTTAAGGAGGACAGAGTGCTCAGGATCCAGTGCCCCAGGTGGGACCGCCCCTGATCACACAGGATTGTTCCAGAGAAGAGGAGGTCCCATGTGCTCTGAGGCCACTGCAGAGGCAGTGTGAAGGTGTGCTGGGGTCAGCAGGGCTCTCCCAAGATGCTGGGCCGGTCAGCACTACGAAGAGCATAAGTATGAGGTGTCTTTAGAGCCTGGGACACTGAGCAGGGCCCTGGCTCCACACAGGCAAGGGCCAGTGACTCTCGAATGTCTTATTTTCCGCCCATACCTCACTTCCTAGTCCTCGACTTACTAGGTGACATCATGCACTTAGATATGTCATCGAAATCTCAAACTTAATTGACTTAGAGTGGAACTCGTAACCCATTTGTCTCAAATTGCTGACTCAAACCAGACTCTGAACATTATCCCTGGGTTTCTCTCTCCTCCTGGCTCCCACGTTGAGTCCATGACCTTGTCCTACCGCGCTCCCAAATCTATTCATTTCTTTCCACCTCCAAGGCCATGTCCGTGGTCCTAGCTCCCCCTCGATCATCGACGCCTTACACTTAGAGCTCTGTTCCCACAGGGCAGCTGGAACGACCCCGAGGCCAGAGCGCCCTCCGTCCCTGTTGCCTCAACCACAGGGAAGTGAGTAGGGAAGACCAGGATTGGACAGGCAAACAGTCTGATCCGGGGGTGTTGCCTTTGGGACAAACCATTCCCAAAGAAGCCTTCATGGCTCCTTCATCTCAAGAATGACCCTGGAGGGGAAGGGATAGTTAGGGGGTTTGGAATGGACATGCACCCACTTGTGTATTTAAAATGGAGAACCAACAAGGACCTACCGTCCAGCACCGGAAGCTCTGCTCCTTATGTGGCAGCCTGGAGGGGAGTTTGGGGAGAATGGATACATATATATGTATGGCTGAGTCCCTTTGCTACCTACCTGAAACTGTCTCAACATGGTTGATCAACTAATTTGCTTCATTGTGAATGACTCTGTGCGACCCCAGGGACTGTACCCCACCAGGCCGCTCTGTCCATGGCATTCTCCAGGCAAGAATGCTGGAGTGGGTTACCATGCCCTCCTCCAGGGGATCTTCCTGACCCAGGGATCAAACCCGTGTCTCTTATGTCTCCTGCATTGGCAGATGTGTTCTTAACCACTAGTGCCAATTTAGTGGTTCCTAACCACTAAATTCCAGTATAAAATAAAAAGTTAAAAAAAAAAGTGACCCTGGAAAGCCAGGGGATGCAGAGAGGATTTGGGCTTCTAAATGAGAAAGGTATCCTTTAATTCTCAGCTCTGCCCCTTATGAGGGGTGGCCTTGTGCAATCTTCCCAACTCTCTGAGTCTCTGGTGCCACTTAGAACAGGGGTCCTGGTATCCACTTCATGGGGATTTTGTGGAGATTAGATAAAATCACAGAAAGAAAGCCCCTCATTCAAGGGTCAGCACGTGGTAGATCCCTGTTGGGAGGCTTGGTATTTCTAACATCCTGCCCACTGGGTTCTCAGGCCCCAGAGAGGAGACACTATAATTAGGCTATTCTGCTCTGGAATTCCTCAGTGCCTCTGCCTCTCTTTTTTCCTTCCATTGTCTCTCCCTTCCTTTCCCACCCACGGTTTGAAGCTGACTGTTCTGTCTGCAGGAAGTGTGTTAAATGAGACAATGTTTGTGTTCACGCCTCGTTCCAGGGCTTTGCCAGCATGCTCTTCTCTTCTGGTCCTTGGGGAGTATCAGAAATGTGGTCAGGTGCGCCTGTTGACCGTGTTACAGGCACCGCTCACACAGTTGTTAGAAGATAAATTTCGTTTGCAGAAAATAGCCTGAGTGGTATATTCAAATGGGCATGGATTTTAGAGGTGCAAGTCTGGGTCCACTTCCCCGCAATGTTACTGCCTGTGAGCTCTGACCATGTTATGTACTATCTTCTAGTGTCAGTGTCCTCATCCAGAAGACTTTCAGGATTCTTATTAGAATAATGAGAGAGAGGTTTTGAAATACTGCAAGGTCAGTCACGTTGAAAATGCTTGATAAATGAGCATCTAACATAGCACTTGGCATTGGAAACACCTAGCCCACAGGTCCAATCTAGCCCATCCCCTGTCTTTTTTTTAAATTAATTTTTATGTATTTATTTTTGTCTGTGCTAGGTCTTTGTTGCTTTTTGAGAGCTTTCTCTAGTTGCAGCAAGTGGGGGCTACCCTCTCGTTGTGGTGCACAGGCTTCTCATTGCGGCGGCTTCTCTTGTTGCAAAACATGGGCTTTAGGTGCTCAGACTTCAGTAGTTGCAGCACGCAGGCTCGATAGTTCTGGCTTACAAGCTCAGTAGTTGTGGTACACTGGCTTAGTTGTTCCACGGCATGTGGAACCTTCCCAGCCAAGGGAGCCAACCTGTGACCCCTGCATTGGCTGGTAGATTCTTACCCACTACTCCATCAGGGAGGTCCTACCTGTTTTTATAAATAAAGTTTTATTAGGACACACATACACCCATGTATTTACATATGCTCTGTTGGCTGCTTTCATGCCATAGTAGCAGAGTTCAGTTGGCTGCACCTTCCTGTCAGTTTCTTTGTTTTCATCTAGAAGCTAGAGGGCTGCTGTAGACCCAGGGCATTATAGCCATGATGGTTATGGGGTACCACCAGCAGCTGCTTATTTAATGTATCAGTTGGGGTTAAATTCAGCTACATTAAAAAAAAAAAAAACTATAATGGCTTAAAGATGGTAGAAGCTGATTTAGCTCTCATATTAAAGTCTGAAGGTAGGCAATCCAGAGCTGTTCGAACCTAGATTCAAAAGACTCAGGGACCTGGGCTCTCTTACCTTGCCACTTTCCCTACAAGGAGACCTTCCTTCTCACAGTCCAAGATGGTGGCCAAAGTTCCAGCCATCACATTCTCATTCCAAGTAGCTGGAAAAAGAACAGGATAAAGAAAAAGGAGCAAAGTGTATGCAACCATTCTTTTTAAGGACAGTTCCCAGCAGCTGCCACTGGACACAGTTGCTCTGGTTGGTCACACAGGCATGCTTAGTTGTAAGGGAGGCTGGGAAGTGGAGCATTAATCCATGTGGCTCTATGCCCAGATGAAAATTGAGGGGTTCTTTTTACTAAGGAAAATGGAGAGAACAGATATTGGAGGAAAACAAGTGGATGTGAGTCCTTTAGGATAGCTTTAGCTATAAATAGCCAAAGCCCAGTCTTCAGTGGTTGAAGCTGCTAAGACTTTTATTCTTTAATTATCAAAAAATCCAGAGGTAGCTAGTTTAAGGTTTGCCCCAATAGTTCACTGTGTCACGAAGCACCCACAAAGCGTGGCTCTGCTCCTTCAGTGTGCTGGCTTTACTTCCCCTGGCTTTACTACCCATCAGGCCCAATAATTGAGAAGAGCAGTGGGCAGACCACCTCTGGATTTGTTCTTCTGGTGACAAGTCAGCTGCTGCAGATCCTTTATACCCTGCCCCAAAGATAGGAGGGAAGAGCTGGTGGAGAGGGCTTCCTTCCTGTGGTGGAGTTCTTGTATTGGGTTGGCCAAAAAGTTCATTCCATAAGATGTTATGGAAAAACCTGAAGGAACTTTTTGGATCAATCTAGTATTTCCCCAGAAGTTCCTAGAAGCTTCCCCTTCCATCTCCTTTGCCAGTCATCGTTCTCATGCCCACCTCTGGACTAGTCACCAGCAAAATTAAACAGGACTGCCATGATTGGCTCACATGACTTGCTATCTGAACAAAATTAGGACCCCACTGGCAGGGAAGAAAAAGGAAACGAGTTGTGAGTGGAAATGTATTAAGATCAACCCACTATTGGGGCTTTCCAGGTAGCTCAGTGGTAAAGAATCTGCCTGCCAATGCAGGAGACACAGGTTCCATCCCTAGGTCAGGAAGATCACCTGTAGAAGGAAATGGCAACCCACTTTAGTTTTCTTGCCTGGAGAGTCTCGTGGACAGAGCCCGGCAGGCTACAGTCCATGGGTTTGTAAAGAGTCAGATATAATGAGCGACTAAACCACAACAACTACAACCCTCTATTATCTGGGAAGAGAGTGAAATATTAATTGTTTCCCTCTGCCTCTAGAAACATAATAGTTCAGTTATTCCTGGCTAAAAGGCAAGGAGTAAATTGAATTTGAATCATATTCTCAAGCTTCTTAGAGCAGCTATTTATTATCAATATGTTCTGTATCATTACAAAATCTAGAATTAGAGGTAAAATCCGCTCCATAAATCTTTAGGTTTCAGCTTTCAGCTCAGGATGCTGCATAGTGCTGCCTCCCCAGTGCTCAGAGCTATTTTCAGGTGGATGTTCTGGGCAGAAAAGCGGCTTCCTAAAAATAATCTTACAGTGGCAAGCCTACATCTCCCAGAATTGATGCACCTTATCTTGTTGATCAGGTCTGCAGTCTTACAGCAAAGCCCATCCTCCCTAACCGGACCGCTGGTGGTAATGAGATTAAATTCGTCTCCCCTGAAAATAGTGCTCGTCGCCCAGCAGAGGCCCAGCCGTGCTTTGCAGTGCTACCCATCAAGCCCGACCACTGAGAGGAGCAGTGGGCAGGCCACCTCTGGATTTGCAGTGCAGAGCTGGAGGAAAGAGGCTGAACGTGAGGCCAGTGGGCTCACTCTAAGATTTTATCCAGCTCCTTCCCCCAGTGGAAAGAAAATGGAAAGTGGTGTTCCTTTATTAAAGTATAACTGAGGCACAGTAAACAGCACGTATCAAGAATGCAGGTTGATACATTCTGATATCTAGATCCACCAGTGAAACCATCCCACAATCGAGACAGTGAACATGGCAACCACTCCTGAAAGTTCCCTGCTGACCCTCATAACCTGTTCTCTCACATCTCTACACTCCCTCCCTGAGCAAGCTCTCCCTGAAGATAAGGTTGCATTTTCTAGAGTTTTATACGAATGGAATGTATACATATTCTTCTTTGACTTGTTTCTCTCAGCATAATTATTCTAGAATTTCTTGCGGTTGTATAAATAGTTCATTCCTTTGGATTGCTGAATAGTGTTCCATTGTGTGGATATGCCACAACTTGTTTATCCATTTAGCACTTAATAGACGTTTGAGTTTTTTCCAATATTTGACTACTACAAATAAAGTATGCATTCATGTATGAGTTTTTGTACGAATATACACTTCTTTTCTCTTGGGTAAATGCCTAGAAATGGAGTAGCCCAACTGTTTTCAAAAGTGATTGGACCAATTAACGTATCGAACAGCAGGGTCCGAGTTCCTTCACACCCTCACCAGCACTTCATAGGGTAGGTTTTTTTAATTGGATGTGTTTTAATAGATGTGTAGTTACATGTCATCGTGGTTTTCATTTGAATTTCCGTAGTGACTAATGATGTTGAGAATCCTCTGAGGTGCTCGTTTGACATCAATGTATCTGTCTTTTGTGAAGTCCCTATTTAGATCAACCTGGGTCTCCTGCGTTGCAGACAGATTTTTTACTGTCTAATCCACCAGGGAAGCCCAATTCAGATCTGTCACCCACTTTAAAATCTTTTACCCACTTTATCTTCTTCTTATTAAATTATGAGACTTATATATATGGCATGTAAGTTACTTATTAGAAAAAATATTTTGCAAGTACTTTATATCAGTCTTTGGGTTGTATTTTTATTCTTCCAATAGTGTCCTTCTAAGAGAAGAAATTTTTGATTTAGATGTTAATTTTATTAAATTTTATTTTTTAGTGTCATATCTAGGACATATCTAACTCACGATCAAAAAATGGCTTATGTTTTCTTCTAGAATTTTAATATTTTTAAGTTTTGCATTTATATCTATCATCCATTTTGAGTTCATATTTGTATATGATAGAAGGTATGGATTCAGGTTCATCATTTGTGTGTATATGTGTGTGTTTTCTAATTGTTAAGTACCTTCCATTGAAAAGACTAATCTTTCTCCACACTGCATGTACCTTTAGTTAAAAATCAGTGATCCACATATGTTTGGGTCAGCTTCTAGGCTCTGTCTTCTGTTTCATTGATTTAATTGTCTAATTTGAGACCAGTACCACCTTATCTTGATAACTAGCTTTATTAAGTCTTGAAGTCTGGTAGTACTTACCACCTTTGTTGTTGTTGGTTAGTTGCTAAGTCATGTCCAACTCTTTTGCAATCCCGTGGACTGTAGCCTGCCAGGCTCCTCTGTCCATGGGATTTCCCAGGCAAGAATATGGAAGTGGGTTGCCATTTTCTTCTTCAGGGAATTTTCCCAGCCCAGGGATCAAACCCACATTTCCTGCACTGGCAGGCGGGTTCTTTACCACTGAGCCTCCAGAAAAGCTCATCTATTTTGTTCTTTTTCAAAGAACAATTTTTTTGGCTATTCTAGGTTCACTGCATTTCCACAAGAATTTTGAATCAGGATGTCATTTTCTATAAAAAGTCTGCTAGCATATTAATAGAGATTATGTTAAATCTGTAGATCAATCTAGGAATAATATTAATCTTGACAATGTAGAGTCTTCCAACCCATGATTAAAGTTCAGCTCTCCATTTATTTGGAAATTCTTTAATTTCTTTAGCAATGTTATTTATAGTTTTCAGCATACGGACCTTTCATATCTTTTGTCAGAGTTGTCCCTAAGCATTTTATACTTTTTGGTGCCGCTGTACATGGCATTTTTGCTTCAGTTCCCAATTATTTGTTGCTAGTATATAGATTTACAATGGATTCTTTACTTTTATATTATACACTGTAAGTCTGCTAAATCCATTCATTAGTTCAAGTGTCTTTTTATTTCATTGTTTTGGGTAACCTATGGAGACAATCATGTCATTGTGAGTAAAGATAATTTTATTTTTTCCGTTCCAATTTGTATCTCCTTTATTCCTCCTCTTTGCATTTTTACATTGACTGAGACCTCTAGTACAGTGTTGAATAAAAGTTGTGAGAGCAGATTTTCTTGCCTGCTCAGACTTCTCCAGCTCTTTTTCATCCCTGGATGCTCACTTTAGCTCTTGTCTTTCCTATCTTAACCCCTCCTTAGTCACTGTCCATCTCCTGGTATTTGGTTTGACTCTACCCATGATCTGTGGTGGTGGTGGTGGTGGTTTAGTTGCTCAGTCATGTCTGACTCTGTGACCCCATGGGCTGTAGCCCACCAGGCTCCTCTGTCCATGGGATTTCCCAGGCAAGAATATGGGGGTAGGTTGCCATTTCCTTCTTCAAGGGATCTTCCTGACCCAGGGATTGAACCTGCATCACCTACATTGCAGGTGATATCCTCCACTGATGTGTTATATCCAATCCTGATTTCTTTTCTAGGTAGAACTTGACTCTCTACACTCCCTACTTGAGTTAGTGTTCCCATACATACTATCTTCCACATATCTTTGTTTTTGCAGCATCCCAGACCTGATGTCTCAGAGAGAAGAAACCTCGTATAGGCAGAGAGGGACTCCAACAACTACAAGCTTCCACGGCCACTTTACAGGTTTTCCAAAAGCTGGATGGGAATATTCTTTAACAGGTCCTCCGAGAGCAAGGTGTAAAGTGAGAGCACGGCCCAAGGCTGGTGTGTGTAGTTCAGCTCACTCACTCCTCGTGAAAGAGAAACAAGTCATGAGACTGCTCTGGCAAGAGGCCAGAGCAAGGGGAAGAGAGTAGATGGTAGAAATAGAACTGCATGCGGCGGGCACACCTGTTGTATTTGGATTCCCCAAGAGATGAGAATCTGACACGGGAGTAGGGGGCGTGTGTGTGTGTGTGTGTGTGTGTGTACTCAGTCATGTCCATCTGTTTGTGACCCCGTGGACTGTAGCCAACCAGGATCCTCTGTCCATGGGATTCTCCAGGCAAGAATACCACTGTGGGTTGCCGTTTCCTTCTCCAGGGGATCTTCCTGACCCAGGGACCAAACCCAAGTATCTTATGTCTCCTGCATTGGCAGGTGGAATGTTTACCAAGGCACCACCTGGGCAGCCCAGAGTGGAAGGAATGCCACAGAAAAGGAAATAGGCTTGAATACACCCACTTGTTTCGTTAATCATCAGCTAAGGACTATGGTGGAGAAGTGAACTTCCAGGAACTCCCAGCCTTTCCTTCTGTCAGGCCAAGTGGGTTCCAGCAGCCCAAGGAGCCCTCCAGAAGAACACTGGAGGCGCTGGCTGTTGGCCATGCAAATATGAGGCAGACAGGGAGCACACGAGAAGGGTAGACAGGAGTCTGAGGGTATGTGGACCGAGCATTGACGTGGTGCACGTGCACGTATTTCACCTGAGGACACAGGCTCAGACTTAACGGACGGCCTCCCCTGACCAAACACAGATGCTGGGGACACTAGCTCCTCACCTTGGGCTCTTTCCCCCAGCCCTGGCATGAACGTTGTAAGCGAGCTCTGCGCTTGCCTGTGTTACATTCCAGCACTCAGCCTCTGCTCTGGTTTGTGTGTTCCCCCAGTCGTCATCAGAGTGTGTTTACCGATGTGACCTCACTGTCAGCAAATCAGAGTCAGACCCTAAACCCGCAGCCCCAGAAAAGCGCAGCAGGCCTCTCCTGTGTTGCTGCCACCACTGAAGACCTCCTTAGGGTCCTACTGCCTCTGGAGTCTGCTTGAAATATTTCCACCTTCATCAACTTGGATGGCAAGCCCAGCTCCTTTGCCCATTTCCTCAAAGAGCCCACTGATGCTCAGGGCTCAGCTGGGATTCAGCCGACCTAGCTGATGCCGTGGTGCAGAGCGCAGCCCATTAGCATCCGGCCACTTCCTTTTCTTCTCTCTCTGCTTCCCTCTGGGGATCACAGTTAAGTCCTCTCTTGGGCCTTGCACCGCATATCCTGAGGCTTAAGCTCGCCCCTGGGCTCCCAACACCACTCCAGTGGCCCATCAGGATAGCTCTTCCACATAAATTTGATGCTCCTGCTAGGAGGAATTATGGGGAATCCTCTGTTGCCCCCTTCTCCTTTTGCCTTCAATCTTTCCCAGCAACAGGGTCTTTTCCAATGAGTTGGCTCTTCGCATCAAGGTGGCCAAAGTATTGGAGCTTCAGCTTCAGCATCAGTCCTTCCAATGAATATGCAATGTCGATTTCCTTTAGGATTGACTGGTTTGATCTCCATTGTGTATGTTACCCTGTAGATTCTTGCCCCATCAACATTATGTATGAATGTATTTATTTACTTACTAGTATATTTTTATTTCTCTGTCATTGTTCTAGATGTGTCTCTTATGAATCACTTATGTTTGGATTCAGCGTGGGGTATTTGTTATCGTATTTGTTATGAAGATGGACTTGTGGATCTTCTTTTGTCTTAGTTTATGCAATCCATTTGGCATTTTTAGGCCTCTTGGCTTTTTTTCTTGCTGCTTGTGTGCATGCTAAGTCACTTCAGCCGTGTCAGATTCTGTGCGACCCCATGGACTGTAGCCTTCCAGGCTCCTCTGTCCATAGGGATTCTCCAGGCAAGAATACTGGAGTGGGTTGCCCTGCCCTCCTCCAGGGGATCTTCCTATCACAGGGATCAAACCCGCATCTCTTAAGTCTCCTGCCTTGGCAGGTGGTTTTTTTTTTTTTTTTTAAACCACCAGCACCACCTGGAAAGCGCTGTTTTTCTTCCAGCCTTTAGCCAAATGTTTTGTGTATTTGTTCTTTTTACCCAAGTGATTTGAAAAGCTATGAATTTTATTTTTACTGGGTTAATGGTTATCCTTATATTTCAAAAAGTGATCGCTCCTATGTCCTTACATCAGTGTCAAAAATGCTACCAGCCCTGATGACCCTCTCCAGGGAAAGTGACAGACCTAATACCCTTGCCTATCCTTCCCACTTATGTCCATCTCCCACTTCCCAAGATTTTTTTGGTACAAGCTAATGATACTGTTTAATTATCAATCTTTTTCTTTTTATAATTATTTTCATATTGGCATAGCTTCCTTGCAAAATTAAATATTGAATTAATTGTATTTAATATTGCATTTAAACAATTAATTATTTAAACAATAACTTAACTTTCTTCTATTAAGCAAGCTTCTTTTTTAAAATTTGTGTTTAATTTTGGCTGCTCTGGGTCTTTGTTGCTGCATGCAGGCTTTCTCTCGTTGCAGTGAGCAGGGGCTACTTTCTCATTGTGATGTGTGGGTTTCTCCTTGCAGTGACGTCTCTTGTGGTGGTGCGCAGGCTTAGTTGCTCTGCAGCATGTGGGATCTTTCCAGACCTGGACTGAACTTGTGTCCCCTGCATTGGCAGGTGGATTCTTAACCACTGGACTACAAGGGAAGTCCCACAAGCTTTTTTTTCCATTATAGGTTATTACAAGATGCTGAATATAGTTCCCTATGCTCTACTGTGTTGCTTATCTATTTTCTATAGAGTAATGTGTGTCTGCTAATCCCAAACTCCTCATTATCCCTCTCCCCCTTTGGTATCCATAGTTTTTTTCTTTGTGTGTAAGTCTATTTCTGTCTTATAAATAAATTCATTTGAATCATTTGTTTTTAGATCCTACATATAAGTGGTATCATATGCTACTTGTCTTTGAGTTACTTCACTTAGTATGATCATATCTAGGTCCATCCATGTTGCTGCAAATGGCATTATTTCATTCTTTTTTTATGGTTGAATAATTGCATATAAAAGATTTGGACATGACTTAGCGACTGAACAGCAACAACCACATCTTTTAACTCTGTCAGTACTCACCCCATGTCTTTCATGTGTGTTTTCCTCATGCTTGAGTTCTGTATTGTGAGTTGTTTCTAAGATCACTGGAGTACTTTTTTGAGAAAACAGAAGGAAGAAAAAGAAGTGAGTTGCATCCTTCCTGAGATCTTGCCTGTGTGGGAATTCCTCTTCCCTTTGCCTTGCCCCCAGAATTGTTTAACTGCCACCTGTAACATTACTTCATTTGCTTCTGATCAAAAAAGTGAAAAGAAGTGAGTTGTCAATGTGATCGTTTTGTTTTTTCTACATGGTTCCTTGTAAGATTATTTTTCTTACTCTTAAATTTTTAAAAAAATGTTCCAAGATATTTCTAAGTGTGTGTTATTTCTTTATATTAATTTCTCTGACACTTGGTAAGCTCTTTTATTCTGAAGATTCTAGTCTTTCCAGCTCAGGAAAATAGCTTTTATTTTACATCCTGAATCAATTTTTCATGACATTTATCTTTTTGCTCACCATCTCAATCTTTCTACAGGAAATCTTTTTACCTTTCTGAGTAATCAGATAATTTATCAAACCATCTTTCAGAATCAGTGAGTCTCTTTTCTGCCTTATCTACTGTGCTACTCATGCTGTCTAGGATGGCTTTCTGAGTTAAGGAACTCATATTTTTCATCAGAAGGTAATCTATCCTGATTTCAGGTTTCCCAGCTTTCCACAGTGCAGTGCCCTCTTGACTCTTACTGAGAATACACATTAGAGGGTTTTGTCTCCTGGAGTTGCTGTCCTCAGGTTGTCCTCAAGGCTGTGACTTGTCTGCGAGTCTGTGCGTCTCCAGCCCCTGCAGGAGGCCTGGAGATGCTTGTGTAGGTCATGGCTGCCATTGTGCTCAGGATATGGGGAAGGCCAACTGGAGAGAGACGGATGAGGTGGGAAGTTCACTGTGAGCTGAAAGCTTCTCTTCACAACACCCAGCAACCCCAAGTTTCCCAGAGTCCTCCAGTCTCCTCTTAGGATCCCTGGCAACCTAGGCAATCCTGTTTATTTAACTGTGCCGATCAAAGCACATGAGGGCAGTTGGCGCACACCACAGCTGCTTGCTCCAGGTGATGAGCACTGGTAGTTTGCTCAATCATTCATTCATTTAGTAAATATTCATTGAGCACCTCTTTGTACTAAGTCTGGTTCTACATGCTGAAAATATGATGGCAAAGTTGGTTCTCTGCCCACAGTGCTTTTTATTAGAGTGGGGTGATAGGCTGTACAAAAAATATTATAATATAATATATATTTAATATAAAAATATGTATAAATATATATTTATACATAAACATTTATAATATATATTTATATTTCCTGGTGGCTCAGACAGTAACGAATCTGCCTGCAATGCAGAAGACCTGAGTTTGATCCCTGGGTTGGGAAGATCCCCTGGAGAAGGGTAAAGTATAGCATTCTAATATTTATTAATTTATATAACTATATTTATGAAAATATAAATAAAACAATAAAATATCAAAGAATTATAAATACTATGAAAAAAGAAATCCAAGAGTAAACACCTTGAGAAAGGAAAAGTGCTATTTTAGTGAGGATGATCTGGAAAGACCTGGAGCAGAACTGGAATAAAGTGAGGAAGTGAGTTCAGAGAGTGTCTGGGGGAGGAGTGGTCCGGGTGGAGGGGACAGCAAGTGCAAAGGCCCTGGGGCAGGAGAGCCTTGGGGCTTCCTAAAGGAAAACGAAGAGACCCGTGTGGCCGAGATTGCATGTGGGAACAGAGCAGGGCAGGGACAAGTGGTGTGGTCAGCGTGCTACATGGTACTTGCTTTACTAGACAGTCCTGCATGCATCTGGACCATACTTGGGCTTCTCATGAGACAGCTGCATCCTTCAAGATGCAAGGCATATCTCTTGACCAATGAGGGACATTTGTTGTTGTTTAGTTGCTCAGTTGTGTCTGACTCTTTGCAGCCCCATGGACTGCAGCATACCAGGCTTCCCTGTCCTTCACCATCTCCTGGAATTTGTTCAGACTCATGTCCGTTGAGTCAATGATGTCATCCAACTATCTCATCCTTTGTCATCCCCTTCCCCTTCTGCCCTCAGTCTTTCCCAGCATCGGGGTCTTTTCCAATGGGTCAGCTCTTCACATCAGGTGGCCAAAGTATTGGAGCTTCAGCATCAGTCCTTTCAACATGCCTTCTAGGAAACAGCGTCTCAGTAGCCCAGCCCCAGCGTGTGGGGTTGGAATTACTCCTGCTGAGCTCCAAGCCTGTGATAAATCATCTGGATACCAAAGGGCTCCCTGGCCCCCGTGTCAGCCTTTCACTCATAGCATTGTGTTGGGCCAGCTGCCCACCTTCTGTTGTCCATAACCTCGTGCTGAGCTTCGGCCTTCTTGGCCCGAGCCCTGAAGCTGCTCAGGGCCCACCTCACGCTTGCGGGCCCACATGATCCTGTGTTCTGTGGCTGCAGCAGGGGCTAGGTAGCCTGGTTAGAGGACTTGTCTCCCTGTGGCTCAGCTCTGTCCAGCTCAGGGCACCACCTACGGCCTCAGCTACTCTGGACTCTGCTAAGGTCTGCCGGAGTCTGGGTCATCCTGGCCGTCCTCTGGTCTGGAGTCCTGTCCTTCACCACAGCGCTCATTCTCCCATTCTTCCCCTGCCTTCTCTGTCTCCCGTAAGCCTTTTTCTGAGGTCTCATTGTGTCCCACTCCAAGCCTGTCTGCGTTTTTACAACCTACCCCTCACCCTGCTGGGCATCCAGGCTGGGTGATAAAAGGGGACAAAGTCACATCCAGATCTTTTATAAGCAAAGAAACTTGTAATTAGGTGGAAACACAAGGTTATTTTTTCAAAGACATGTTACTAAGATTGGGCAGTCATGTGCCTCCCTCTGTCCCAGGAGACCCCGCCACTGAATGAGACCTTTTTTAAAGGTCTGGGTCCTTCTGAAAGTTTGGTTTATGTAATTCATAAACATGTAACCCTAACCTTGAAATTTTATAACTCCAATATTTGCTTGAGACTCCTGTTGATAAGCACATCTTTACTCAGACTAAATAGATGGATAAATAGCTATTGATTTCCATCAAGATAGATTTATGTCAAGAAATTTTTCCTTCGTACTCATTTTGCCAAAGTCTATATGGATTTCTCATCAAAATCTTTTGACCAGTCATGCTAAATGTTAAACTCTTTTCCAAACCACCTGGCATATTATCAAATGAGCAATACCTGAATGAGTTATAGCGTCAACGTATCACAAAAAATTATCTTCTATAGTAATACAGAGTTTTCTCTTACATGTCATTGTTAAGAAGACAAGGTATTTCTGTGGCTTATGAATAGAGTGAATTGCTGAAGCTTTTGTTACTTGCCACTCACCTGCACCTATACAGGCACCTGTCAATCAGCAGAGCCTACACTGTGAAGCCACACAGTTAGCGGTATTAATTGATCATTCCATAGGCTGTATCTTGGAGAAGCTAAGCCCAGTGTAATGTGAGAGCGGCATGGCAGGTGGCTCAGGCACATCTGAGCTGGCATGAGCTAGTTGACCTCTACTATGTCTTCCACTCTGATATAGCCAGTAGTAACAACACAACGGGTGCTACAGAAGACTCTGGACAGTTCCTTGGACAGTGTGGAGATCAAACCAGTCAATCCGAAAAGAAATCGACCCTGAATATTCATTGAAAGGACTGATGCTGAGGCTGAAGCTCCAATACTTTGGTCATCTGATGCGAACTGACTCATTGGAAAAGACCCTGATGCTGGGAAAGATTGAGGGCAGGAGAAGGGGGTGGCAGAGGATGAGATGGTGGTGTAACATCATTGACTCAATGGACATGAGTTTGAGCAAACTCAGGGAGATAGTGAAGGACAGGGAAGCCTGGCGTCCTGCATTCCATGGGGTTTCAAAGAGTTGGAGCTGACTTAGCAACTGAACAACCCCAACAGCACAACGCACTTGGAGAGACTCAGAAGTACCTTTAAGGGCTATCTTGACTTTATATCACCTTCCAGAAAGGATGATCTTCATAATAAGTCCAGGTGGCTTGAATTGATTCAACAATGATTGCTGTGTGTGGGGAAGAAAAAGATTCAAACCGAACATCCCCAGGGAGGCTGGACGCTTGTGCCTTGTCTTTGGAGCCAGCCCACAGTGGATTGTGAAAATTTAATCTTTGATAATTGTGAACAGTAGCTGCTTCAACCAGTTAACTTTCGAAGATGAATTGACTCGGGATGTTCTAAAATTCATGACATAAGCGGTAATTTCTCAAAACTTCTTCTTGGTCGTAGGAGGAGCACAAATTATTAATGTTCAACTTAAGGAGCAGCCGTTCACAGGCTACAGATTCCATGTGTGAAATTTAAATCTCTGAGCAGTGACTGCTGGTGCTGGGAAAAGTGCACCTTCGGTAATCCCACAAGTCCAGCTGTCCCCGTCTTATTTACAGCGGGGACTGTGAGAAGCTCTAACATGGCATGTGTTTTCTCCCCTGATGGCGATGTAAGCAAAGTAGGGACCCCAACAGCAGCAGCTACGTTTCAGTGGCACAAGCCTGCGTGCATGCACGCTCAGGCGCGCAGTCGTGTCCGACTCTTTGTGACCCATGGACTGTAGCCCACCAGGCTCCTCTGTCCATGGGATTCTCCAGGCAAAATTACTGGAGTGGATTGCCATACCTCCTCCAGGGGATCTTTCTGACCCAGGGATTGAACCCGCATCTCTTAGGTCTCCTGCATTGGAGTTCTTTACTCCAATCTGGGTTCTTTACCGCTAGCGCCACCTGGGAAGCCAAAAATACGTCCACACCCTGCTCCTCCGAACCGCAGGGGTCATACGTATGCTCTGGGATGGTTGTCCTTTCCTCTTATCTGGTCCCTTTGTTGATGCTCACTGATCAGGAAGTCGCTTAAGGGTGGTGCCACCAATTCCTTTCTTCCAACAGGACCCAGTTGTTTTAATTTGATTCCCCCCAGATTCAAGCAAAATCTTATGTGCCCATTTATGTATCTTGTCCCCTTTTCTGTAACAACAACTATTTCTTATTGATCTCTCTCTCTCTCTCACACACACACACACACACACGCACACACACACATATCTACTCTGGCTAATAATCCCTTTGTGTTCAATATATTGCAAATATTTCTTCTACCTGTAGTTTTTGCCATCTAACTTTGTTTATGGTATTTTTTTTATTGTTCAGAAAGTTTTCATTTTTATCAGGTGCAGTTTCTTAATTTCCCATCACTGTGGCTCTTTGGAGTTTATTTCTTGCTTATGAAGGCTGTCATCCAGACACTGTTTTTTTTATGAAGATGAACAGACCTGTGCCTTATTCTAATACCATTACTTTTTTGTTGCTAAGATTTAAGTTCTTAATCCTCTTCAGTTATATTTCTGTGCATGGTGTGGTGTAGGAGTGTAATACTGTTTCTTTCCAACACCTTTATTGAATGGTCCAGTCTTTTCTCCACTTTCCAGCAAATGTCATCACAGAAAGATTCAAATATGAGTAGACACTGCACACAGTGGAGTCCCTGAACGTAGAATACGTGCAGACTATTCTGAAAATGCACTCCCTACACAGAGCTAAATGTATTGATATGTAACAAACATTGTGTAGTTAGTTATTCACCTGTTTCCCACCTTGTTCCAGAAAGGATTATGTGCAGGGTTTGCATTAGAGGTGGCCAGTGCAATAGAGTGCTAGCTGGGCTGAGTTTGCATCATCTCTGTCCCTCAGCTGAGCTCTTGTGTGTCAGGCCCTGCCTTGGGGGGACTTGACCTGGGCAGGCTCTCCTTGCAGGGCTTTCTGCTTGGCTTCCTGGTGTATGCAGTGAGAGCAGGGAAGCAGTCACAGGATAAGAGCGAAACTATGTCCTTGACTGTCATTGGGTGAAGCAAGTAGGGGGAGGAGAGAGGGCCCAGCAGTTTCCTTTTCATTTTGCCACATGGGGCTTTAAGGAGGGGGAAAAAAACTCAGAGCATATCACACTGATCCAGGAGGCAGAAAAGAAAAAGAGCACAGAGTGAGGCAGAGCCCCTCCCAACCAAGGGCAGAGAACAGCCCGGGAATGCCTTCCTGCCCCGGGGCCAGCTGCACCTGCTATATTTGGGGTCAGTCTCCTGGAGGCAATGCCTCTGCAGGATTCACCCAGGGAATTCCTGGGAATTTCCACCCACTTCCTCTCCTCCAAATGGCTGCAAGAGGCTTTTCACTCTGACGGCATCTGTGTTTGCATTTGGGTTTAGGATACCTTGTTAACTTACCCAGGCTTCTTGGAGAATCCACAGCCATCAGCATCTTTTTAGGAAAGCAAGTGAAATTTCCTTGTATCTGCTATTTTGTGTGTGTGCGTGCTGTTTTATTGTTGTTGTATTTAAAAAAAATAACCATGTTGAAGATTTGAGGGCCATTACTCAGTACTAACTGCAGGTATACAAGGAAAGGAGAAATAGTCTTGCAGATAAATGCGTGTAATTGACAAGACCGGTTGTGCTTCTGTGAAAATGTGTCCTGTAGGGCCCCAAGGTGGAGGGAGCAAACATCTTCCAACTCACATCAGGAGGAGGAGAGGGGTGAGGTCAGGAAGGGGGCTCTGGAGAGGTGACCTGGTCATGGTTCTCACGTCCGCTGTCCCTGCCAGGGAGGATGCTCACCCTCCATTTCTTGCCTGAGCAAAGCCTTTCCTGGTAAATATCACCCTTTGTTGCAAGACTGCCAAGCAGACCTCATCTGCACTCTGCCATAGCCCTTGAGACATCTGAACCCGTCACAAAGCCCCCACTCTCCAAGCCTACAAGGCAGAGAGAGGTGATCATGAGGTGAAGGGGAGTCGCCCTGACCCCTCGCTTCCAGGACCCCTCTGGCATCAATGGAGGGAGCTGTAAGGCAGATGCCAACCAGGAGCTCCGCAGGCAAGTCAATGATGTGGGTGGAAGGGAGGGGCCCAGGAGACGGCTGTTTCATGACCAGGCTGGGTAGGGCTCTGCATTAAAGATCACAAAAGTTAACAATAATACGTAAGTGTGAGATCCTAACGCCGTGCAGAAACTCTGTAGATTCCACAGCACCCCCCTGCAGTTTGTATTGTTGCCTCCATTTTACAGATGATGAAACTGGGGTGCAGAGAAGCTCAGAGGCTAAGTTTTGAATTCAAACCCATTTCCTCCCTCCACAAGTTCCTCCCACTTTACTGCGCACACAGACTGCAGTGTTACATTTCAGAGCTGCGGTTCTCAGCCTTCCCCGTGCTGCCGCATTGTCTACATTCCAAGGCTAGCCCATCAGTAACTCCCCAGATTTCACACGAGGATTCCTCACCCAAGAGGCCGAGAGGGGAACGTGTCCCCACCTCTGCACCCCGCTGCAGGGAGGCCCATCCATCAGAGTTAGGAGGGGATGCATGCCTCGTTGAAGCTCCCCAGAAATTCTCAACTGTCCTCCAGGCCACTTGAGAAGCACTGATTCAGTTAAACCAGTAGACAGGGTGGCATAATTTCTACCTAGATATCTGCCATTTCCCTTCCCAGGGACAATTTTGGATTAACACCGGACCCTCCCCTCTGCAAACTTTTATTCCTTGATTCCTTTTAATGTGGAATTTTATCAAAGGACTACACTTTTCATCTAGTACACCAGCATCCAGGGCCAGTGGAGGTATAAGTGGTGGGATAAGAGGAGATGGGGCGGGGGGCTCTGGGGTCACTCAGGGACAGAAAGGGAAGCATTTAAAGACTGGAAAAGGTGGGAACTGGGTTGGGGAGAGGCTCTGCCGCAGTGACGAGAAGACAGAAGGACCCGCAGCAGATGGTGATGGTGGTCCAGTCATGGCTCATCTGTCTGCCCCGGAGGATTCTTGCAGCCAGTGGATGACCATGCTGCCGATGGCTTCCGGGGCCTCTCGGCCTGAGGGCACCCTCTGTCCACAGGCACAGGCTGACTCCACAGGGAGATCAGGCAGGAAGGAACTGGGGAGTAGAAAATACCCCAGAAAGTCTCTCAGCCCAGGAGAGATAGGAGCTAGTGAACAGAAACTTCAGCGTTTTCTGCCTCAGTGAGAAATTCTGAGGTGTGTTCTATACTGGTTCCCAGAGGTCCCAACGTGATCGAGTCCCACTCACTCACAGAGGTGACGTGGAGTTAACACCTCCTGAATTGTCTTCTTTTCCTTCTCTGTCTCACTTCCCCCATCTCTCTTTCCTGCTTCTGGGGACCCTTGCCTACATAAGCCACCAGCACCCAGGTTTTTGCCTTGGGATCTGATCTGGGGAGACCCAAATGATGACAGACACCTGTGTCAACATTTTCAGTCCAGGCCCTCTCTCAGGCTTCCATTCCACACACCAGGTACCCCCACGACACTCCATCACACCCCGACCAGACTCCACATCTTACTGTAGGAACGAACTTCTCCTCCATCTGCCAAGTCAAATAATGGCATGGAGGGTCTTTTCTAGACTATCACCTCCTCCTGACATCAGAGCTTAACTCCAGTGACCCCGTTTGGATAAAATGAAAACCAGAATCGGGGCTTTTACTCATGTATTGGGGGAGAAAAATCTCTCCTTTCCCACTGCAAGAAATGCTGGCTGCCCTTTGTGGATGTAAAGGCGGGTCCCGCTAAGAATGGCTGATGCCACTGGGGCCCCACTGTTATGTGTGGGTGTCACCTCTTCATGGGCACCAGCCACTCACCACTGCATCTCTGCCTAGGGGCTTTCTCAAAAATCTCAGCAGGCTGCGTTCCCTGAGTGCCAGAGAATTAACATTCCCTAGGAGGAGCCTCGGAGAAGGCAGTGGCACCCCACTCCAGTACTCTTGCCTGGAAAATCCCATGGACGGAGGAGCCTGGTGGGCTGCAGTCCATGGGGTCGCTAAGAGTCGGACACGACTGAGCGACTTCCCTTTCCCTTTTCCCTTTCATGCGCTGGAGAAGGAAATGGCAACCCACTCCAGTGTTCTTGCCTGGAGAATCCCGGGGACGGAGGAGCCTGGTGGGCTGCCGTCTGCGGGGTCGCACAGAGTCAGACACGACTGAAGCGACTTAGCAGCAGCAGGAGCAGCCTTCCTCCAAAGACCAGTGGAATTGTGCCCTGGCCCCTTGAGCAGGGTAGCACTGAAGTGCGTGCCCCCCACGGTTCCAGACAGATGCCCTCAGGGAGAGTGGTTCCATGCTGCGCCATTGTCTTGCTGTCTTCGCTTCTCTGCTCACTTCCCCACACCCCTCCTGGTACTTCCTGCATTTCCCAAATGACATTCAGACCCCTGCTTCGGGGATCTGCTTTGGGAGAGCCCAAATTAAAAAGTGACAACTCCAAAGACAGACATACAATGACAGAAGTGGGGGAAAACCTATTCTTCATCATCATTCGAATGCTCCATCAAGCAGTGCCTGAGGCGATGTGTAGTTTTATATTTTATGTTTTGCTTAAGCAAATCTAATTTTGCGTGTGCGTCCTTTGCCACACTGAGTCTAACTGATGTAGCTAAAGTCCTACCACAGCCAGTGAACATTCCAGATCTTTCACAATGCAGTTCCTGCTTTAGGTTCTCCAGCATTCTCTCCAGCCCCCAGTCACAGACTGAAATCCTTTTTGTCCTTGCGAAAGCTGAAGCCATCCCCACCACCTTGGTACACCACTCCCTTCCCTGTGTGCCCGAACACCAGCCATCCTGCAGGGCTCTGTTCTGAAGCCCCCTTCGTTCCCTCTTGCTGCACTAAAGTCTCCTCCATTTTTCTGTGTAGGCTGTTCTTCCTCCTTCATGACCCTTTCCGAGTCCCTCTCACATCTGTAACAGGAAGAAATCTCTGCTCACTCAGTTACCAGCTGTACTAGACAGAGGCTTTGGGGTGCGGCTCTTCTTTTGTTCCTTGGTCTGGATACTGGCTACTCACCTGTGTTCCCTTTGTGAAAACTTACAGTAGGCTTCCAGGGTGTACACTCTCTGCCTGCATGCTGTATGTCAACAAAAGAGTGTCTTTAAAGATAAAATATCAAAAGTCGAAAGTCCTTCTGGCAAAGGGAAAGTCTTTTTTCTCCCAAGGACTAGGATGCATTTCGTTGTACAACTTTGGGGTTAGGAGATGGGTGACCGGTTTGCCTTGAAAGAGGAAGAAAAGAGCTGGTGCTTCCTTGAATGGAGAGGGTGTGGTAAGGAGAAGAGATGGAAGACTGGCTGGGGAGCAGCTCTAACCCCACGATGTCACTGCTACCCAGCAACTCTCAGCTCTCAATGCATTATCTGAGCTGGGGGGTACAGGAGGGGGTATTTTTCTGGACTGTGGTAAAGTGGCTTAGTTCCAGGTGTCTACTGTCACGATGAAATGTGGTGAGCACAATGGTTCAGGAGCTGGCAGGAAAGAGATCTGAGAGTGAGTGAATTCTAGATGGAGCATTCATCACTGGGAGGACGCTGACCATATGGGGCCACGAAATTGGGTGTTGAGGCAAGTTTAGTTCCTACCACCGGGGCCTGGGCATAATACAGTTGTCTCAGTAGGTCTTTTCTCCTTGATTGTTCTGTCAGTTTCTTGAGGTTGAAGGCAGCAACTGGATGTATAGATCAGTGGATGGATGGATGGTTGGATGGGTGGATAGATGGAAAGATGGATGGGCAGATAGATCAGTTATCCTTGTAACTGCCCTCTATTTCCTCAATTCTCAGCATGAAGAAGATACTCAATAAATTTCTCTTTGTATGAATTAATGGAAAATTGAAAAAGATGAGGGACTTGGGATTTCCTGGATAACCCAGAACTCTTCGCAGGTGGTGCTAGTGGTAAAGAATCCGCCTGCCAGTGCAGAAGACACAGGTTTGATCCCTGGGTTGGGAAGATCCCCAAAGGAGGGCAGGACAACCGACTCCAGTATTCTTGCCTGGGAAATCCCATGGACAGAGGAGCCTGGAGGGCTATGGTCCATGGGGTTGCAGGCTACAACTTAGCAACTTAGCATGCGCACTCCTACTGTAGAAGCAGATGAACAGTATATATGAAGAACACATTCTCCAGTTGAGAGCTAGGTTAAAATCTCAGCTTTACCACTTAGCACTATTTATGCAACCATGGACAATTCACGACTTCTTTGGACTTCGGTTTCTTTACCTACAGAATAGGTGCCTGAAGAAAGACATACTTTAATTAACCATCAAATGCTTTTTCAGGTTTCTGTGTTGGGAGGGTCGTTTTCAGGACTTTCATTCTCAGATGACACAGCTAACCTGAATGGTGTAAATTCTCTGTCCCTGAATGCCTCTCCCACCTGTTCGTTGGCTCTGGCATAGCTGTAACCATCATCAAGAGTGTCAAAATGCAAATGGTCATAGATTTAAATGCACGCAGAGGGGTAAGTGACTCAGGACACCTTCAGTCCTACAAAGAGAACAGGCTTTCTTTGGTGGGAGGACACTGGGATTTTCAGTGGGGTAGAGAGAGGACATAGAAAAGGGACTGTCGGCCTTCGGGGGCTTCGTGTCAGACCCATCAAAAGAGGGCACTCGCGCCTCCTTTGCTGTATGGTCACTGCTGCAGGTGATTGTCATTTGTGTTCCTGTCTCCTTGACGCGGGCAGGTGTTACCTGAACTTTGGAGAGGAATACACTGGGTGGCTCATTGGGTAAAGAATCTGCCTGCAGTGCAGGAGACTCAAGAGACGTGGGTTTGATCCCTGGGTCGGAAAGATCTCCGGGAGTAGGACGTGGCAACCCACTGCAGTATTCTTGCCTGGAGAATTCCATGGACAGAGGAGCCTGGCGGGCTGCAGTCCACTGGGTCGCAAAGAGTCGGACAGGACTGAAGCAACTGAACGTGTACACACCCCAGGTGTGAAATGTGTCTTCTCAGAAGCAACCCTGCAAGAGGCACACCTGGGCCCCTCCTCTGAGCACCCCACTGTGGGGGGGTGTGATGTTTGCCAGACGGACCGCCTCGGCATCTCTGCAGTAGCCGCATCCCCCCCAACCTGTAGCAGGCCATTACATTACCCTGCACATCAGGCCTCCTAACGTGGCCATGGGTAAGAGATCCCTAGCAGTGTTACTGAGAGGCAGATCCTGGTTCAGAGGGTTGGGGCAGGGCCTGAGACCGGGCATTTCTGACAAGCTCCCCAGAGACTGATGAGACTGCTAGGTCATGGCCCCCACTTTGCTGATCAAGGCTACAGATCCTTGGGATCTGTAAATCTGTAAATTTCGTTAAATTAACGAAAGAATACATGATGAGCATAATTTATCAGATTTCTGTTGTGTCCATCATCAGCCCCAGGTCTTTCATCTACTAGGAGACTCTTACCTGTCTGCCCCTCCCAGGAAATTGCCGTCTGTTAACTTACAGCCAGCTGTCTGACCGGAAGCCAGGATCTCTGTCTTGAGCCACGTGGTCCATCTCTGCTTCTGGGCAGCAGTGGCCTGCCCCTGGCTCCCCCCACCCCCAGCCTGTGCCCCGTAACTCACCAGGTAGCATTTGATGTGAAGATGAAAGGACCAGCACACCTGGGTGACGGCCCCACTCCTCCAGCTCCACTTCCTCAACATCAATCACTCCCACCCGCTCATCGATCCAGATTAAAAGCCAGGCTTTCAAACCTAGCTCTCACTGCAACAAATTCTGGTTTACAACTGACCCCCCACGGCCAGCTCTGCTGTCCTGAGAAAAGGTGGTAGGACCAGCCCGGTGGTCACTTTTTCCCTCTGGGGGCCACTCAGTGTCTAGGTGGCTGTCGTTCCCTTCCTGAGACCCCTGGTGCTGCATGGGGAGTGTCTGGGAATGGGAGGGGGAGGACCCTGTGCATCCGCAGGTGTGCTGGGCAGCCCACTGCCTGCCAGGTGGTCGGTGTCAGGACAGCCTCCTGGCACACGTTCTGTTCCCAGTCCTGGTGATGGATACGTTACCTGTGGGGTCGTGCTGTGCAGTGCTTAGTCACTCGGTCATGTCCTCGTCTTTGTGACCCCATGGACTGTAGCCTGCCAGGCCCCTCTGTCCATGGAATTCTTCAGGCCAGAGTACTGGAGTGGATAGCCTATCCCTTCTCCAGGGGATCTTCCCGACCCAGGAATTGAACTGGGGTTTTCTGCATTTCAGACAGATTCTTTACCAGCCGAGCTACCAGGCAAGCCCATGGAGTTCAATCAGACATGAATTAAAGGCTTGGCCTCCTGTTCCCATGGCTTCTCCCTGCACAAGAGCCTTCATCAGAAGGAGCTGCTGAGTCTGAGAACACCTCCTCATCTCCAGCACTGGCCAGAGTTTCACCTTCCAAGTTCCCTCTGCTGCATTCTCCTGCATTCTCTTTCTGGAGGACCTTGGTGCCCTCTGAACGCAACTGAGAATTCCTGAGGACATTTGGAATCAGCAATTCAACTCATATTTATTGAGCACCTAATAACTCATTAGAAAAGACCCTGATGCTGGGAAAGACTGAAGGGGAAAGGAGAAATGGGTGGCAGAGGATGAGATGGTTAGATAGCATCATGACTCATTGGACATGAGTTTGAGCAAATTATGGGAGATAGTGAAAGACAGGGGAAGCCTGATGGGCTACTGTCCAGGGGGTCACAAAGAGTCAGACACAACTTAGTGACTAAACAGCAACAGAAGTCCCAAGGACAGCCAAACTGCTGAGGCTATGGTGGTCAACAAAACACAGACGCCCCTGCTCTGCTAGAGCAGATGTTCTCCTGGGCCAGGAAAGGAAACAAACAAGTCAATAAATAATCGAGATATTTTCAGATAGTGACAAAACTGCAAAGACAAACAAGGAGATGTAACACAGGGACTTTAGGGGGTCAGAGAACACCTTCATGAAGAGGTGACGTTTAAATCAGTACCCAAATAATGAGGAGCCAGCCAAGCAGACCCCTGGCTGCAAAACAGAGCGTGTCACCAACCAAGGGAAGGAAGAGGCGGGAAGACACTTCGAATCCGCTAGGATGAGAGAGAAGAACAGCAGGGTTGGAGCATGGGAGTGAGGGAGGCCAGGAACAACACATCAAGTAGGACCTTCTGGTTTTCTCTAATGCAGTGAGAATCCCCAGGGATATTTAGGTTGGGGGAAACATGATGTGACTTAATGTTTTAAAGAACACACTGGCTGCCTTATGCAGAGAGAACAGAGAGGGCGGGGCACAAAAAGCAATCAGAGGGCCATTCATGGGAGAGCTGATGGCAGCTTGAAAAAAGGGAAGTGGCTGGAGTCAGAAATGTGGACAAAGAACCTCACTGAAACCTCCGTTAGTGGCAGCTTTACCGCCCTGCCCCCTACAAACTCTGCAAAGATGCTCATGTGCAGGAAGTTATCAGCTCTAGACCCACACTCCCTAGAAGCTGGAAGCTCCTCCTAACACTCTGGCTCCGTGAGACTGTCCCCCACCATCTGAATGCAAAAATTCCAAACTCTGGCCACAAGGCACCTTTCTACTGACTTCTGCTACTCAGATCAGGAACAACCAATAAATAAGCCTCAGTGTGCAGGACTTCCCTGGTAACTCAGATGGTAAAGAATCCGCCTGCAATGCAGGAGATGCGGGTTCAGTCCCTGGGTTGGAGATCCCCTGGAGAAAGGAATGGCTACCCACTCCAGTATTCTTGGCTGGAGAATTCCATGGACAGAGGAGCCTGGCGGGCTTCAGTCCATGGGGTCTCAGAGTTGGACACGACTAAGCAACTACCACTTTCATTTTCACGCTTTATTTTCACTAAATATTTTGTCTCCATCTTCACCTGCCTTAAAGTTTGCAGCTGAATGGGAACCTGCTACTTCCTAAAATGTATTCAGTCCAGTGTTTCCAGGTCTGGACCCTCAAGGTGAAGTTTCTGAGTGGAGAGCTGCTTGACTGTCTTTATTCCTTTATTGCACCTTGTGACCGAAACCAGTGTTTGCTGACAGCACGTCATCTGTGTCCCTGCCCTTTGTGACCACTGGGCTCAGCGATGCCGCTGTCATTTACAGAGACCAAACCCCATTCCAGGTTTCCCTGGGTGAGGCATTCATCATTAATGTGAGAGAGTTGTAAGGGAGTGGGCCTGTGACCACTTGTATTACCGCATTCTCTGATAGCTTTTTTTCTTGCTACTTCAGGATGAATTCTACAGGGCCAGGGAGATAACAGAAACTCTAAAACAGAATTGTTGCACCCACACAAAGGGGAGTTTTTGTTGTTGTTTAGTCATTTAGTCATGTTAGACACTTTGCGACCACATGGACCATAGCCCTCTAAGCTCCTCTGTCCATGGCATTTCCCAGGCAAGAATATTAGAGTGAGTTACCATTCCCTCCTCCAAGTAATCTTCCCAACCCAGGAATTCAAGCCTTGTCTCCCGCTCTGCAGGCAGATTCTTTACTCCTCAGCCACTGGGGAAGCCCAACAAGGGGGAATGGAAGTGTTTCAAGCTATGGAAGCCTTATCTGAACTGTAGTTAACTCACTTGAATGTTGATAAAGGAGCTAGTGAGAAAGATGGGATTTCCTGGAATTCTTGACAATTTTCCTCTATTTTATAGATTGTTAGTTCTGGGAGGAATGAACAAGCCTGCTTCTTTCATTTCAAGGAAAAGGAAACAGAAGCCCAGGGAGAGAAAGGAACCTGCACAAAGTAAAACAAATTGGTGTCTATCTCAGCCAAGTTTACTCCCTGAAGCAGAACCTGGGACCTGGGCTTGCTTGGCAATTGCATGATTTTGGAGATTGGTCCTAAGGAACAGGAGTGGAGTGTTGGGAAAAGGGAAGGTGAGAAGGAAGGGGTGCCAGCTTCTGTCCCTGGTGGTCAAGGGTTTCACCATGGGAGGCTCACTGCCCATACTCCTGGCTGTGGGCAGCAGAGTGGGCAAGCAGATGCCCCCGCTGACCCAGGACGGGCAGGTGGGATGGACCCCACTGCTGTCCTGACGGTGAGGTGCTCCAGTGTTTCTGAGCATCACTGACCGATGGGGAAGCCGTGGCCACTGGCCATGTGCATGGGGTGAAAGGCAACTTAGAATATGGAATTCAAATGCACAAGTACTAATGCTTGTTGTGAAATACTGATTTTCAAATAGGACTGCCAGAATTCCAGACTGTAGAAAGACAGAGTACGCATGTAACAATACACAAGAAAATCAAAATGGACACTTTCAGCCCTGACTCACTCAGTATCTCGTATATCCGTCTACTCACTGCTGTTCAATTGCTGGGCACACTGCCCAGGGTTAACACTTCACATGCCAAGACAGAGCAATCCTTTCTCATTCTTTCTCTCTCTGTCTTATTTTTTTTAAAACTATTCAAATGCCCTGGAGCTGCTAATTTTTTCTTTATTTTGGCTGTGCCGGGTCTTATTTGCTGCATGCGGGCTTCTCCAGTTGCAGCGAGTGGGGGCTACTCTCTAGATGTGGTTTGCAGGCTTCTCGTTATTGTGGAGCAGAGACTCTAGAGCACAGGCTCACTAGTCTTGGTCCATAGACTTAGTTACTCGGCAGCAAGTGGAATCTTCCCAGACCAGGAATCCAGCCTGTGTCCCCTGTATTGGCAAGCAGATTCTCAATCATTGGACCTCCAGGGAAGTCCCTTTCTCATTCTTTCCACTGATCACTCAGGGTAGGGGGCTGATAGCCCAAGTGAGCTACGGCAGAGTTCAGCAAGCCCTCCAACTTTCTCAGCTCCTAGCCCTCTTCATTGGTGTAAGGATCCTCTCTCTCAGTCACCTTGGGAAAAATCTACACAGAATAAATGAAAATGAAACTCCCTTAGAGAAGTCACAAGCCCTTCCCTCAGACACCCACATTTTTATCATTGTTGGGTGACATTCTTAAACCCTCAGAATTCATCATCTTCAATTCATGGTTGTGTCATAGGAATATCTGTAAACTTCTTAGGAATGGGTAATGTCCTTTTGTTTCACAGCTAATGGAGACTTCACTTTTGTCAACCAGAGGACACAGCTGACCTTATCCACTCTTCTCATTTTTCACTTGTCTCGAGACCTAAAATAACAACAGACAGCTTAAACTATTCCATCTTCTGCCAGCTTTGACCATGAGAAAGTTTCTTTCTGTTACTGAACTAAACCCTTTGCCCTGGTTCTAACTCTTTGGGCTACACAGGAAAACCCCAGCCCTCTGGTAGCCTTTTTCATGTCTGATGGCAACTGCCATGTTCTCTGTTATCCTAGATTTACTTTCTTCTGACACAATAACCTATCACGGTACCAGCCTCTCCTTGAAAATCAATGCTAGAATTGTCTCAAAGAAATAGAAGGTTTAATGGAGGTGATCTTAAATATATTATATCATAAATATGAATTCTGAGAGGACTTCCTATGTCCTTATTCCACCGCCACACTCCAATGCAAATGGAGACGTGGGATAGCGTTATGATGACATTGTGTGGTTAGGTGTCTGAGCAGCTGGTTTATAGTTCATGGTCCTTTATGGTACAGTTTTGAATAATGCAGCTAATCCTAAAATGTTATTAAAACATCAGATTAGCCTGGACAGTACAAGGTGACCTGCTCAGTTGTAGCACAGAATCCTGAATGCATAAAAATAAAAAAAATTTTTTTTAAAAAGGGCTTACCATCGCAACCATGCAAGGATCTATATCAAACTCTCCTCTTTCTTTTAGGAGGTGTCAAATTCACATATTTATTTACTGACCTGAGCCTTGCCCAGTGAGAAGAAAATGTTTTGCAGCAACTTCCATAAATATATACATGATTTCAAATAATGTCAGTGAGAAGTGGAGACAAAGGAAGAAATCAGAAGTACCAGCCAATGGGTCAGTGCACACAGTGAGAGTCCAAAGGTCCAGTGCAGTTGATAGACCCTATTCAAATTACATGAATTTGGATCCAGATATCTGAGGTCAAAGGAAAATTGAACTAAATTGAAGATAGTCTTGTTATAAAGGAAGTGGACAGATTTGAGTTATGAATTTGAGGGAAAGCCAGTGAGACCTGCCAATGAATTGTGTGTGGGGTATGAAGGAAAAAGAAGAACTGAAATTAACCACGTTCTTGGCATCATAAACCCCATGGAGGGTGGTGACATGGAGTACCATTGATAGGGATAGAATAGGATAGTTATACACGTAGTTGTAGACGTCTCAATAGGAGACTATAGATAGAGAAGGAAACCTAGGAAACTTTGGCAGGCCTTTGTAAGTCAATGATAGCTCAAGAAAGCTATTGGAACATTATTCAATGAAGCAGTCTTGCTTAATTATAAAAGCAAAAACAAGACCGCAAGATATGCCCCAGGCCATTAGATGGAGAAAAAGTCGCCACCCTTCTAATATGATAATCCTAGTTGGACCTCATAGGGTCAGACAGTTTCCTACCTAATAAAAAGGAGGAGCTAGTGAAGGCGGTGTTGACAGATATGCCTTAATGCCTGCATCTACATCTACCTGAAGAAGGTGGTCTTTTCCCCTCCCTTTTTTTCATTATAAATTGTAGCCCACTCAGTCTTCAGGGCAGAGCTGCCTTGCCTGCCCCTTCACATCTCTTACAAGCGTCCTATATTAATAAGTCTACTTCTTGCCTATCACCTTGTCTCTCGCTGAATTCCTTCTGCTCTGAGACACAAACAACCTGAGCCTCAGTAAGTCCGGACATCAGGAGAGTGATTCTAATTAAAGATTGTGGGTTCAAGTCCCAAACTGGGTTTTGGCCGGGTTTGAATCCTGGCCATGTGGGTTCAAGTCCCAAGCAGGGTTTTGGCTGGGTTTGAGTTCCAGCCACGTGGGTTTGAGTCCCGAACTGGGTTGTGGCTGGGTTTGAGTCCCAGCATGTGGGTTCAAGTCCCAATCTGAGGTCAATGGTTTCACCATGGCTGTGACTTAGAGGGGATAGTTGTGAGTAGGATGGGGGTGTCACCTCTGGCTGTCTTTGAACATGTGAAGTTTGAGATGTCTAATAGACAAGGGTGTGGAGGTGTTGAGCAGATGAGTCTAAAACTCAGAGGAAATATCAGGTCTGCTGATTAAAATGTGCATATTGTCAACACATGCATTTTATTTACATACTTGAAGCTGGAGGAGACCACCAATAGAGAGGGATCAAAAAAAGAGTCTTGGTCTAAAAGTCTGCAACTTTTAGAGATCAGGAAAGAAGCAGCAGCCAATTAAGGAGACTGGGAAAGTGTGGGTGGTAGAATAAGAAAACAAGAAGAGTGTGTTATCTCAGTATCAGAAGTCCTCTGTCAGAGAGGGGAGCAGTGAATTGGATCAGGTGCCACCAAGAGGTTGGATGAGGACAGAAAATTGACCTTCAGCTTTGGCAAGATGTAGGTCAAAGGCAACCTTAGTAAAAGTGCTGTTGGTGAGGGTAGATGAGACTAATATGTGGCTGGAGTGACTGAGATGAAAATAGGAGGCAAGGAATTTGAAAGATTTGTTTATACTCCAATATTTCAGTGACTTTAGCTGTGACTGGGAACAGAGAAATAGGAAAGCTGAAAGAACATGCCAGATCAAGAGGGTTTTATTCAAGGAGGGAGATTTTAAGATAGAATACATGAGATGCTAATTGAGAGGGAGAAAGTATCAGTGCAGGACACAAAGGGGATAATCCCAGTATGGAAATCCTTGAGTTTAGAGGGAGAAGGGAAAGGGAAAGTGAAAGTTGTCGACTCTTTGCAAACCCATGGACTATACAGTTCATGGAATTCTCCAGGCCAGAATACTGGAGTGGGTAGCCTATCCCTTCTCCAGTGGATCTTCCTGATCCAGGAATCGAACCGGAGTCCCCTGCATTGCAGGAGGATTCTTTACCAACTGAGCTATCAGGGAAGCCCCAGAGGGGGATGGGATGCGAGGTAAAATTCTGGACTTAGGAAGGGACACAAGTTTTCCGTTACAACGATGAGGTACAAATACAGACAACATGGCAGACCAAAAGGTGGAAAGACAAGGTCCTTTACTGCTAATTAACGTTTTTCTCTATGAAGTCAGAATTGAGGTTCTGCCTGAGGCTTAGGGGTGAGTAGCTTTTGGAGTGTCGAGAAAAGAAGAGAAGTAAAGCATCTGTTTGTGAGGGTGGAAAAGTACATTTACTGGGGAAGAGTAGTAGGAGTGTCTGGAAGGGTGGCGTGCCCTTGTGAGGTCTAAGGTCATAAATTTAAAGTGATATAATTTTCTCCAGTAATATGAAGCTTCTTGGGCACAAACATAGAGTAAGTAGAAAACTGAGCTTCTCCAGGTTGTTTCTCCTGGAGTCATTCTGAAGGGAGAGAGGGACAGAGAGTTTATAGGGGGTGATCATACTGTGCTGTCCGCGTCACCTAAGTGGGTCAGGAGTGAAGGATGGTGACAGAAGATAAAGGCAAAGACTTAGGAGTTGCAGGAAAGTCAGATATTTTCTGCCATGAGAGAACCAGAACCATGAGACAGAAGGAAAGGTGATGCTGATCGGATAGTGGGGTATTCACCGTGGAGAATGTGGTCATGATTCTTTTGTTATGGAATACAAATTCTAGACTAGAAAACGACCACGTGAGTTGAGGTTTAGTGACAAAGAAATCAACAAAATTCACAGGTGTCGGAAAAGGCATGGACTTAATAGAAACAATAAAAATTAAAGATAAAATGCTAAGTGATCTCAGCGCGGGAGGTTACTGCAGTGGGATGGAAGGGAGATGGCAGAGACTAGGGAAATAAAAATATGCCAAAGTTATGTTCTTATTTGTAAGGAGGACATAAACACTTATTAACTTTAAATATGGATAGAAAAAGATATGATTGAATATTTTTACTTGAAAAGTAAAGGTAACTACTAGAAGATGAGAAGTAATATATAAATTCTTAAGTCATTCAACTGGAAAAGGATCAAACAAAATGCAGTCAGTCCACTAAAAACCAGAATCAGGGGAAAAGAGAACACAGAATGATGTTAAAATATAAAACTAAAATAAGATGGCAGGGAAAAGTTCATAATTATGTATTTCAGATTTTTGTCTTCTCCATTTTTTTCCTTGATCAGATTTGCCAGAGGTTTGTCTTTTTGTTGGTCTTTTCAAGGAACAAGTTTAAGGTTTACTGGTTATTCTTTCTTTCATTTTCTAGCCTTTAATTTCTCCTTTTATCTTTATCAAATCCCTGACTTCTTTGGAACTATTCCATAGAGCTGGTAGATGATTTCCTGGGTAGTGTCATTCCTTTGTCATTCTAGCTTCTGCCTTCACATCTAGTCTAGCTCCCCACGTGGCTGCAAGATGAAGACTGCTGACCTTTGAGACAGCCTGCTTCCTTGTTCATACCCACCAGGAGAAAGTACAGTATCTGGTGTTTCTTTTCGGCTTCAAATGTGATTTATTTATTTTTATAACTTTTTAACTGAAGCATAGTTGATTTATAGAACTGTGTTAGTTTAGGGTATACAGCACAGTGACTCATTATATACACGAATATATATTTTTATTTAGTAAAGTTAGGGTGAATTTATTGATCTTACAGCTATAAATGATGCCATCCAAAACTGGGATAAATTATTTCATATGTATATGGAAATTTCCTTAAATACAAGGGTGTAACTTATCAAAATCTTGCAGAAATGACATGTATCACCAATCTGATTGGTTATAAAAATTTACGTTATTTAAATACACTAACCAAGTAAATCTTCCTTCATACCAAGGGTGTGGATATCACTGTATCAGAGAAGATAAATGCTGTATAAGAGCTGTACATGTTTTATATATATATATTTTTTTTTCAGATTATTTTCCCTTGTGCCTTATTATAAAATATTGAGGATGGTTCCCTGTACTATGCAGTAAGTCCTTATTGGTTATGTATTTTATATATAGTAATATGTGTATGTTAATCCCAACCACCTAATTTATCCCCCAACACCTTTCTTCTTTGGAAGCCATAGGTTTATTTTTTATCTCTGTGAGTGTCTTTCTGTTTTGTAAATAAATTCATTTGTATCTTTTTTTTAGATTCCTTATACAAACTATATCATATGATACTTGTCTTTCTCTGTCTGGCTCACTTAGTATGATCCTCTCTAGGTTCATCCATGTTGTTGCAAATGGCATTATTTCATTCTTTTTGTGGCTGAGTAATATTCCACATCTTCCTGATCCATTTGTCTGTTGATGGACATTTGGGTTGCTTCCATGTCTTCCCTGTTGTAAATAGTGGTGCATGTATCTTTTCACAGTATGATTTTCTCCAGATATAATGCCCAGGAATGAGATTTCCAGATCATACAGTGGTGCTGTTTTTAGTTTTTTAACGAACCTCCATACTGTTCTCCATGATGGCTGTACGAATTTACATTACCACCAATAGTGTAGGTTCCTTTTTCTCCACACCCTCTCCAATATTTATTATTTATAGACTTTTTGATGAGAGCTGTTCTGATTAGTAAGAGATGATACTTCACTGTAGTTTTGATTTGCATTTCTTTAATAGTGATGCTGTGTATCTTTTCATGTGTTTGGGCATCTGTATATCTTCTTTGGAGAAATGTCTATTTAGGTCTTCTCTCCCTTTTTTTTTTTAAATTGGGTTCTTTGTTTTTTTGGTATTGAATTATATAAGCTGTATATGCTGCTGCTGCTAAGTCGCTTCAGTCATGTCTGACTCTGTGCAACCCCATGGACAGCAGCCCACCAGGCTCCTCTGCCCACAGAATTCTCCAGGCAAGAATACTGGAGTGGGTTTACCATTTCCTTCTCCTAAGTTGTATATGTTGGAGATTAATCCTTTATCAGTTGCATCATTTGCAAATATTTTCTTCCGTTCTGTGGGTCGTCTTTTCATTTTGTTTAGGTTTGCTTTGCTCTGCAAAAGCCTGTAAAGTTTAGTTAGATCTTATTTGGTTTATTTTTGTTCTTATTTCCATTGCTCTAGCTGATAGCTCCAAAAAGATATAGCTGTGATTTATATCAAGGTGTCCTGCCTATGTTTTCCTCTAGGAGTTTTATAGTATCTGGTCTTATATTTAGGTCTTTAATCTATTTTGAATTTATTTTTGTTTATGATGTTAGAAAGTGTTCTAATTTCATTTTTTACATGTAACTTTCCTAGCACCACTTGCTGAAAAGACTGTCCTCCATTGTATAGTCTTGCTTCCTTTGTCGTAGATTAGTTGGCCATATGTGTGTGTGGATTTATTTCTGGACTTTGTATCCTTTTCCACTGATCTATATTCCTCGTTTTGTGCCAGAACCATACTGTTTTGATTAATGTTGCTTTGTAGTATAGTCTGAAGTCAGGGAACCCAATTCCTCCACCTTCCTTTTTCTTTCTCAAGATTACTTTGGCTAGTAGGGGTCTTTTGTGTTTCCATACAAATTAAAAACATTTTTTTTTTGTTCTAGTCCTGTGAAAAATGCCATTGGTAATTTGATAAATTTCATTTGAATCTGTTGATGACCTTGGGTAGTATATCATTTTGACAATAAAATACTTCTCCTAATCTGATTAGTCTAACTGGGACCATGTGCCCTTCCCTGGATCAATAATAGATGCCAGAGGCTGTATGTACTGCTTGAGATGAATCAAGATTCCTCTATGGAGTTAGGGGTTGGGAAAACCTGAGCAAATCGGGGATTTGTTTGAAAGGAGGAAGAAGAGGAATGAATGATGAATAATGAGTATTAGCTGCCACAGTGATTGTAGCAATGGCCACTCACAGACCAAAAAAAAACAAACAAACAAACAACTGAGCCTCAACGGGGTTAAGTAAATTACCCAAGGTCACAGAACAGTTATGTGATAGAACAGAGAATCCATGCAGAGTCTGTCCTGGCCCACACGCCACCCTGCCGCGCAACGCTGGATATATTCTGTCATTCAGTAGCACAGTGCCACTCAAGTGGTTATCACCTCATTTCTGATTAATATTAACGTGCTGATTAGCTAATAAGGCAAAATAGCAATGGGCTTGCTCTGATCGTCTTTCTGTGTAAGCAACTTCTGGTAATCTGTTGTACAGAACACATTATGCTACTTTTCTCTCCCAGCCTTTCCTTTTATGTTAAATACATGATTTTTATCCTTAGAAGGGGGATTATCTCAAAGCAGAATTGGCAAGGTTAAACACTATCTATAAAACACATTCAGCTATGCCTTGAAATGAATTACATAATATATCAGCCATCTACCTAGCTTTCAAAACCCTGCAAATGCATTTCTGTTCAGTATGGGTGAGTATTTTATATTTTGCCTCCCTTCCCGTGAAGGTAAAAATGACCTTGGTTCTTAGGAAGTGAAGATATATTGAACGGGTTAGGATCAACACAGTTCCATTTCATTTAGTCTCCACTAAAATTGCAAGGAGTGAAAATAGAGATTGAATTTATTTTACTATATATTGCCTCATTTGAACTTTAGTAAGGCATTAGCTTCTAAAGAAAACCCTCCCCCTCCCGTAATCTCTTATTGATGGCATGTTAAGGAAATTGCCTTGACTTTATTGATTCTGAGCTATGAGGTACGATGTACCTGGCGGTGTGTTAAACGGAGACAAGTGTGCTGGGCTGGCCACAGCGGGAGGATGGAACTTGCTGACAGCAAAGCACTTTGGCCTGACCCAGCACCCAGGGCTTCTCCCCCTTGGAGAGGGGAATGGTGGAATGTCGGCCCCATCACAGCCTTCTCTCCACGACCTTGCTGTAAAAGACGGTGCCCTGGGAGTCCAGGAGACTCAGGATGCAAAGAGGAAACAGCAGGACAAGACTCCCCACCAGCTGAAGCCCTCTGAGAGTCCAGCGGCTTGGGGGGTGGGTGGGGCAGGAAGCTCCTTCAGATAGCTCCCCAGGTGGCCCAGAAGCCATGTGGCCTGGGCACGCTGCTTAATTTCTTGGCGCCTCAGAGTCCTCAACTGTAAAATGATTGTAACAGAGTGAAAAAAGTTATTTTGACTGCTCTAGCATCCCTTTTGGGCTTCTGAAGTGGCGGTTGGTGGTAAAGAACCTGGCTGCTAATACAGGAGATGTAAGAGACATGGGTTCAAGCCCTGGGTCGGGAAGATCCTCCAAAGAAGGGCATGACAACCCACTCCAGTATTCTTGCCTGGAGAATCCCCGGGACAGAGGAGCCTGGGGGGTTATAGTCCATGGGGTTGCAAAGAGTAGGACATAAGTGACTTAGCACACACAGCATCCCTATTACGTATTTTTTTCAGGAAACACTGTGATGGGTCACCCTCGGTAGGGAGAGAGAGAACCCCAGAAAGTGGTCTGCGTGGAGACAGTGAGGCAAGGTGGCAGCTAACACACCCTGAGCTGAAAAGGTATCAGAGATGTGTGGGGATGGGCGAGAACCGTGTGAGCAATGGAGATGGGAATCTGGAGGCGGAGAGAGAGCAATGTCAGGGCTGGGCTGGTGAAGACAAGGTGTTTAAAGTCAAGAAAATCCAGTATCATCTTATGTTGCTTGTAATAAAAAGCTTTCTGCCGCTTCCAAACTTGGATAAAGTCTGCCACTCACACAAAAGGTGGTTTAAGGAGAGAGGCCAGGCGTGGGACAAGGAGAAAGGTGAGGCCAGAGCAGAGAGGATGTGGCCCTGGAAGGCAAGTGGGGGTGAAAACAGCGGTTGAGAAGTCACATGAGGGGGCATCGTAGACATCTCAGTGTGGGCTGTGCCCTGTCTCAGGGGCAGAACCGTCTCTGTTTAGATGTCAAAGGATAAACAGGACAGCTGATACCTGTGCTCCATGGGAACAAAACTCCATCCTTGGCAGGGTTAAGGTGAGGCTTATGTTCAACGACTACATTTCCTGATTCTAACTGCCCCTTTCCCTCTCTCCTACCTCCCATTCTTTTTGATGATGGGTCCTACTGACAGTAGGCATTATTCAAGACCTGCCCCGAGCCAATGAAGGCAAGATGAGCTCCAAGGTTACCACGGTGGTCACAGGAGCGAGCCTCCAGTCGTTCTTCCTCGTTCCCCAGCCCTCGCTCCTCTTCATTTCTCTTGAACAAACTTCTTGTCCCTCTATTCCCACCTCTGCCCCTCTGCTGCTCTGCCTTGGCTCTTACCTCAGCCTCCCACCAAAACATCCTCACTGAGCCTCCCATTAACACTCGCCCATCCCCTGTCGCTATCTTGACCCCCAGGACCCACATCCCCTCTTACGGCTCTAGGTCCCTGAGCCAGCAGGCCCCAGGAAGTAGTCAGCATCTGTGTACCCATCAGAAAAACCCTACTTTGCTGGTTGGTTCCCACCCAGCACCACTGGATCCCAGTGGAGAGTGAGGCCCCAGCGGGCCCACCAGCTGCCTCCGTGGATGTATGTTCAGAAATGAGAAAGTTTCTCTTCAGTTGAGGGTACCTTGGGGTGTCAGGTCACAGGTGTTCTAGAGAAGCCAAGTGTATCTTTGTCAGCATCCCCTCCCTTTCCACACACAGCCATCCTCTAATCCCTCTCATTCCCCAGCTTTTATTTTCATTCCTTCCCCAGAATCTACCCCTCGCTTGCTGACCAGTTGACCTAATGGATGAAAGCACCATGGGAGACCCTTCCTCTATAAAGAGGGATTTTTACTTCTGTAAAAAGGGACACAGAAAGGGACTGATGGAATGATGTAAAAGGGTAGAGTATCTGCCACCAGCAAGGGAATGTTTAGGACTATGTGTTTAGTGTTAACAATGCAAAACGACTTTTACTGCTGACCCTGCCAACCATCCCCAAAAGGAAGAGAAGGAGGATCTCTGTCACCTTCTATATCCTCACTGCCCAGCCCAGTGTCACACAGAGCGGAGTGACTGTCCCAGACCATCCCAGGCTGGGGGGGCATGAGCTGCTGAATGAACTTGTCCACCCTCAGCACCCTCAAACCATGGATAAAAGCCTGCCCAAGCGTGAAAGAAGGGCAGTGACCCTTCCCTCTGAACGTGATAATGAATTCACTTTCTCAAGACTGAGGTCAGAGGGGAATGTAGGCAAAACAAATGAACCTCTTTCTTCTGGTATTGAGCAACTTCCATTGCCGGTACTCTGGGTATTGCCCTAACCAAGACTGTCCTTTTCTCCCCATCTTAGCCAAAAGTGGAAGGAGTTGAGGATAGGAATGATATGGGTCAGGGAGAAAAGAAATTTGTGAGGGCAGCAGAAAGCTCATCCTCTCACGTACGTGTTCAGCAAACAGGCGTTTGTGCATAAACTTCAACTCAAGGTGACGCTAGACATTACACAGGCCACGAGCCAGTGGCTCAAAGGCCCCCAGTGGAAGTGAGAGCAGCCAGCCAGTGAGGCGGGTAATGAGGGGCCGCCACTCCCAGGAGGGCTCATGCCCTTTCTAAGAGCAGTTGCCTCTTCTCAGCACCAGGCAATTATTGCCAAGCAGTTGTGAGGGTCCCCTGTGGCTAGACCTTCCGATTTTTTTTCCCAAGAAAAGCCAGAAACATAAATTTTCATAGAGATATGCCTGTTATGAAACACTGGAAATCAGAAAATTTCAAACACCATACCAGTCAATTACAAATACATCTGCTGGTGGATCCACTCCTGTTGTCTGATGCAGAACAGTGGTTCCCAGCTGAAGTAAGCATCACCGTCTGTCACAGCACGTGGTGAAGCCCAGGGCTCGCTGGGCTCCACCACCAGACTCTCTGAGTCAGCAGTTCTGGACCAGAGCCTGAAAGTTGCTTTTCTAACAAGATTCCATGACATGTTGATGTGCCTGGTCCTGGGACCACACTGTGAGATCCACTGCTGTTGTTGGTAACCAGGCTGCAGACGGGGCCTGCCTTCAGGGCGTGCTTTTATTTTAGTTCACTTTATCTTTTAAATTTTGTTGAAGTATAGTTGATTTATAATGTGTTTATTTCCTCTGTACTGTGAAGTAACTCAGTTATACACACACAAACACACACACACGTATATATTCTTTTTCATTGTGGTTTATCATAGGATACTGAATATAGTTCCCTGTGCTATACATTAGAACCTTGCTGTTTATCCATCCTATATATAATAATAGTTTGTATCTGCTAATTCCAAACTCCTAATCCTTCCCATGGGTTTCCCTGGTGGCTCAGTGGTAAAGAATCTGCCTGCCAAGCAGAAGACTCGGGTTTGACCCTTAGGTCAGGAAGATCCCCTGGAAGAGGAAATGGCAACCCACTCCAGTATTCTTGCCTGGGAAATCCCATGAACAGAGGAGTCTGTGGGCCACAGTTCGTGGGATCGCAAGAGTCGGATACAACTTAGCAACTAAAAATAACAACAATCCTTCCCGTCCCCACTTCCTGCCCCTCCCCCAACTGTGAGTCTGTTCTCTATGTCTGTGAGTGTGTTTTTGTTTTGTAGACATGTTCATCTGCGTCTTATTTTAGATTGCACGTATAAGTGATATCCCATAGTGTTTGTCTTTCTATTTCTGACTTATTTCGCTCAGTGTGATCATCTCTAGGTCCATCTATGTTGCTGCAAATGGCATTATTTCATTCTTTTTTATTGTTGTGTAATAGTCCATTGTGTATATAAACTGTATCTTCTTTATCCATTTATCTATTGCTAAACATTCAGGTTATTTCCATGTCTTGGCTAATGTGAACAGAGCTGCTCTGAACATAGGGGTGCATGTATCTTTTTGGATTATGGTTTTCTCTGGGTATATGCCCAGGAGTGGGATTGTTGGATCACATGACAACTCTATTTTTCCATTTTTGAGGAACCTCCATCCTGCTTTCCACAGCAGCTACACCAATTTACATTCATGGCATATTTTAAAAATAGGAGCACAAGGCTCTAGTTTGGGAGGTCTTTCATTTCCTGATTTTATTTTCCTGGCAAGGTCTGTGCCCGAAGCAGCACACTGTCTTCCCTTGAGTCTCACACCAGGAGACGTTCTCCTGTAGAATCTTAAGGGCTACGATGAAACTGCATTCGATCATTATTAATACTAGATAAAATCCAATGTAAGTCCTTTCGGTGTCAGGGGTTCTGCAAGGTTGCACTAATTGCCTGGAGCTCAAAACACATTTTTAACTTCTTCCTGCCTTCAGAGAATCAGTTCCAGCTAGGCCAGGGGAAATTTAGAAACCATTGGGGTTCTCATTAGGGCATGGGGGCACATTTCTGGTAACTCAGGAGGGTTTGAAGAAGCAGCACACGTTTATTGCTCTGAGAGGACTGTATTTATCCAGGATTTCCCGTGTGACTTGAGTCTTTTCAAACCTGGCATCACAGAGCTGACCAGATCGTCTGTCCAGCACAAGCCCTCACAAGCAAGCAATAACCCTCCTCCCTCCAGTTTCCACAGAGAGGTGCAGAGATGGCTGAAAACCAAGATTATACGGTGGCCCAGAAAATTTGAGCTGTGGGCATCTTCTGTCCTAAGAGATCTAAGGGCTCCAAGGTGACAGCCCAGCACACCTCTCGTGATGAGGGACCTCAGAACTCAATCCCGCATGTCCCTGATGCCCTCTTTCTCATCCCAATGCCTGCGTGTCTTGTCCTTGAAATCTCCCAACATGTCTTCACCGGTAAGTCATAAAAATGGGATTACCATGCACATCACTAGCATCTGAGAAAAACCACCATGTGAGGTGGGATGTCACAGGGCAGGCGAGCATTAGCAACCATAAATATGGTGGCCCCAAGGCTGGGCCTCTCAAGAAAGCTCAGACTCAGTTCCTTTAACTGAAGATGGTGGTTTCTGGCATGGACCTTTATGTGCAAAATCTACCCCAGCAAACAAGCACGGCCCACTTTTGGCAGCCTGCCACCAGCGCCCAGGCTTCTCAAATCACTCACCATGTCTCACCCCTCCACCAGCCCCTCTGGGCTTCGTTAGGTCTTAGTCCCTTTCACATGGGTTCTGGGGGTGGGTGGGTTTGCGCCATTATTTACTGTGCTGAATCCCTCCTGCTGGAGTGCAAGCTCATTTCCCCTGCCTGAAATCAGGAAGACTGGATTTGTTAGAACTGTTCAGAGACCTGAGCCCCATCCGTGTAACATGTGTATAGGACAACTGAGGATTAAATTGGACAGTAGTCTCAAAGTTCTTGGCAAGCCGGACAGCTACATGCCAAGAGACCCAGTGATGGGTCCACACTGACCACCTACATCCTTGCTGTGTCACCATGCCATGAAAGTTGTCCTCAGAGGGTCTGAGATCACGGTGAAACTGACTGGTGTCGTTTCAGGGTGCTCCAGAGAGCTCTGGCACTATAGTCCTTTATGTCTCAGCACAGAGAAGATTTCAGCAAGAGTGAAGTGGTCGATAAGAAGTGATTTATTAGAATAGGATGCTTGTGGGGTTTATAAGTGGGTGGGTGAGAAATGCCATGCCCTGAGAACTTAGTGGGCTACAGTTTTATAATCAAAGAAAAAGTAGGGAGGGGGAGAAGACCTTCTTTGTCTTTCTTGAGTAGGCATCAAGAATTTTCTATCACCAGCTCCTCCCCCAGGCAGGGCAGGGAAATTTATTTGTCCCTCCCTGCATGGTCAGTCCAGGACTGTCATTGTTGTTCTTCAGTCTCTAAGTTGTGTCCGACTCTGTGCAGCCCTATGGACTGCATCACACCAGGCTTCTCTGTCCTTCACTGTCTGCCAGAGTTTGCTCAAATTCAGTCCACTTGAGTGGGTGGACATGGTGAGTGATTTGGGAAGCTATCCAACCATCTCATCCTCTGCCACCCCCTTCTCCTCCTGTCCTCAATCTTTCCCAGCATCAAGGTCTTTTCCAGTGAGTCGATTCTTTGCATCAGGTGACCAAAGTATTGGAACTTCAGCTTCAGCATCGGTCCTTCCAATGAATATTCAGGGCTGGTTTCCTTCAGGATTAACTGGTTTGATCTCCTTGCTGTCCCAGGGACTCTCAACAATCTTCTCTAGCACTCCAGTTCGAGAGCATCATTTCTTCGGTGCTCTGCCTTCTTTATGGTCCAACCCTCACACGACTACTGGAGAAACTATGGGTTTGACTATACTGACCTTTGTCAGCAAAATGATGTCTCTCCGTTTTAATATGCTGTCTACATTTGTCATAGCTTTCCTGCCAAGAACCAAGTGTCTTTTAATTTCATGGCTACAGGCACTGTCTGCAATAATTTTGGAGTCTGAGAAAATAAAACCTGTCACTATTTCCACTTTTTCCCCTTCTACTTGCCATGAAATGATGGGACCAGTTGCCATGCTCTGAATTTTTTGAATGTTGAGTTTCAAGTCAGCTTTTTCACTCTTCTCTTTCACCCTCCTCAAGAGGCTCTTTATTTCCTCTTCACTTTCTGCCATTAGAGTGATATCATCTGCATATCTGAGGTTGTTGCTATTTCTCCTGGCAATCTTGGTTCCAGCTTGTGACTCATCCAGCCTGGAATTTTGTATGATGTACTCTGCATATAAGTTAAATAAGCAGAGTGACAATATACAACCTTGACATACTCCTTTCCCAATATTGAACCAATCCATTGTTCATGTCCGATTCTAACTGTTGCTTTTTGACCCACATACAGCTTTCTCAGGAGATAGGTAAGGTGGTCTGGTATTCCCATCTCTTTAAGAATTTTCCATAGTTTGTTGTGATCCACACAATCAGAGGCTTTTGTGTAGTCAATGAACCAGAAGTAGATGTTTTTCTGGAATTCTCTTGCTTTCTTTATGATCAAACGAACGTTGAAAATTTGATCTCTGGTTCCTTTGCCTTTTCTAAACCCACCTTGAACATCTGAAAGTTCTCGGTTCATGTGCTGCTGAAGACTCACTTGGAGAATTTTGAGCATTACCTTGCTAGCATGTGAATTCTTTGGCATTGGAATGAAAATCTTTGGGATTGGAATGAAAACTGACCTTTTCTAGTCCTGTGGCCACTGCTGAACTTTCCGAATTTGCTAGCATATTGTGTGCAGCACTTTAACAGCATCATCTTTTAGGATTTGAAATAGCTCAGCTGGAATTCCATCACCTTCACTAGCTTCATTTGTAGTATTGCTTCCTAAGGCCCCCTCAACTTCACACTCCAGGACGTCTGGCTCTAGATAGTGATCACACCATTGTGGTTATCAAGGTCATTAAGACATTTTTTGTATAGTTGCTGTTTGTATTCTTGCCACCTCTTCTTAATTTCTTCTGCTTCTGTTAGGTCCTTACATTTCTGTCCTTTATCTTGCCCATCCTTGCATGAAATGCTCCCTTGATATTCCCAGTTTTCTTGAAGAGGTCTCTAGTTTTTCCCATTCTATTGTTTTCCTCTATTTCTTTGCATTGGTTACTTACGAAGGCTTTCTTTCTTTCTTTTTTAAATCTCTCCTTGCTATTCTCTGCAACTCCACATTCAGTTGGGTATATCTTTCCCTTTCTCCCTTGCCGTTCACTTCTCTTCTTTTCTCAGCTATTTGTAAAGCCTCCTCAGACAACCACTTTGCCTTCCTGCATTTCTTTTTCTTGGGGATGGTTTTGGTCACTGCCTTCTGTGCAGTGCTGTGAACCTCCATCCGTAGTACTTCAGGCAGTGTCTACCAGATCTAATTCCTTGAATCTATTTGTCACCTCCACTGTGTAATCATAAAGGGTTTGATTTAGGTCATACCTGAATGGCCTAGTGGCTTTCCCTAATTTCTTCAACTTAAGTCTGAATTTTGCAATGAGGAGCTTATGATCTGAGCCCATCAGCTCCAGGTCTTGTTTTTGCTGGCTGTATAGAGCTTCTCAATCTTTGGCTGCAAAGAATATAATCAATCTGATTTCGGTATTGACCAGCTGGTGATATCCATGTTGTAGAGCCAAGAGATCTCTGGAGTAAGAGGCAAGTTTGGCCTTGGAGTACACAATGAAGCAGGGCAAAGGCTAACAGAGTTTTGCCAAGGGAATGCACTGGTTATAGCAAACACCCTCTTTCAACAGCACAAGAGACGACTCTACACAAGGATTGTCATAGCACTTTGGAAAAATAGTTTCAGGTCTCAGTACAGTGAGGGTCTTTCATTTTGAAAAGTCACCCTTACATAAATTACTGTTTTTTTTCTGTACACAGAGCTTGTTTGGGGGGTTATTAACTTGATGACACCACTGGGCAGGTTGTAGGCCTTATTTTCTTCTGTTGTTTTATTATTTGGGCGGCGTTGTGCAAAGAACATGTCTTAGGGGCCAGAGAAGATGTTTTGAGGATTACTAACTCACTGAGCCCACTGGCCAGGGTGTGGGTCTCACGCCACCACGTCTGATTGTTTGGGGGCCTGTCTCATGCTTCTGTTATGTGATTCTGTTGCTAAGCAAGCCTGCTTGGTGTTGTGGTTAAGCAAACCTGCTTTCTCGAGTAATCATTAACTTACAGGGGTCTCCCAAATTTTTCTATTTACAATCCGCTAGTGGGATTAACTGTTTAATCACCTGTTTTGCCCCTTCATTCTGTCCGTATCAATGGGATAGCACCTTGCTTCTCAAGGTGTGGCAGACAAAGCAGCCCCCAGGACTTCACCTGGGCACTTCTTAGGGCTGCAGACTCTGGAGCCCCGCCACTGGCCTCTGACTCAGAACCCTGGGTCTGAAAAGCTCCAGGTGATCCCTATGCAGGAGAATTGCTGGCAGAGGCCCTTCCCCTTCCTGTCTCCCCCCAGTACCTTCACTGGAATGCTTTAGCACATTGGAATGCTTAGCACATTTGCTGTAAGTTTTACACTTCACTTGTTTGCATCTAAGAAAAGCAAAGAATGGGAGCCTGAAGCCTGCAAGGGACCTGGAGGTGCACAGATCACAGATCAGGCTCAAGCCCAGCTGTGTCACTGACTAGTGAGGGGACCTTAGGCAGGTAGCTTCACCACTTTTTAAAAAAAATTTATTTTATTGAAGTTTAGTTGATTTACAGTGTTGTGTTAATTTTCACTGTACAGCGAAGTGATTCAATTATACATAATATATACATTTTTTTCATCTTCTTTTCCACTACGGTTTATTACAGGATATTGACTATAGTTCCCCGTGCTCTACATTAGGGCCTTGTTGTTTATCTGTTCTAGATAGAAAAGCTTGCATCTGCTAACCCCAACCTCCCACTCCAACTCTCCCTCAGGCGCCTCCCCTTGGCAACCACAGGTCTGTTCTTTATGTCTGAGCTTTGCCACTCTTGAGTCTTTATTTTTCCACAATGGAAAGGATCCTGTTGCAGTGAAAAAGAGGGAAAAGTTGTCTTTTTTCTCTTGCCCTTTCTAGAGCTCTTTCTTACTTCAACTGTTCCTGATCACTAGTCGGTAATCAAGACTAAACTGATATGCAAATTACATCCTGTACCTATCGCCCTCAAACTCAGCAAGATCTACTTCTGCACTTACTATCTTTTAACTCTATGCTAATCACATCCCGTGTTTGGTGCTCAAAATTATAGCACTGTCTTTGCAGACCACCTCTTGAAGTTCTTTCTGCATCGCTGAAAGGAGACCACAGTACAATTCAAATAGGCTACCTGACACCAGCTTATAACTGTTTTTGAAACAATGCAAGAGGAAATGCATTACTTTGCTGACAAAGGTCCATTTAGTCAAGGCTATGGTTTTTCCTGTAGTCATGTATGGATGTGAGAGTTAGACTATAAAGAAAGCTGAGCACTGAAGAATTGATGCTTTTGAACTGTGGTGTTGGAGAAGACTTGAAAGTCCCTTGGACTGCAAGGAGATCAAACCAGTCCATCCTAAAGGAAATCAGTCCTGAATATTCTTTGGAAGGACTGATGCTGAAGCTGAAACTCCAATACTTTGGCCACCTGATGGGAAGAACTGACTCATTGGAGAGGACCCTGATGATGGGAAAGATTGAAGGCAGGAGGAGGGAACGACAGAGGATGAGATGGTTCGGTGGCATCACTGACTTGATGGACATGAGTTTGAGCAAGCTCTGGGAGTGATGGACAGAGAAGCCTGCCTGCTACAGTCCATGGGGTCACGAAGAGTCAGACACAACTGAGCAGCTGAACTGAACTGAAGAGGAAAAAGAATATAAGATCCTTAGACTTTTGTTCCTCATCACCCACCCCTGACTGTGAGCCATCATCTATATAATTCACCAGATTCCTCATGAAAGAGGGACGGGGTCACAGTTCTTGAGGCAAGAATACCAGAGTGGGTTACCATGCCCTCCTGCAGGGGATCTTCCCGACCCAAGGATCGAACCCGTGTCTCACGCGTTTCCTGCATTGGCAGATGAGTTCACTAGCGCCAGCTGGGAAGCCCCATGAGAGTACTGTGTTCTCCCCTTCAACCGGCTGAGGGTTAAAACCACCTTTCTATTTTCCTCCAAATTCTGTCTCTGTATTTTTTTATTCAACTTCGGTGGGCAGAGACAGCCAAGATTTTGGCTGCAACAGTCCTTTCTACCTCATAAGGTTGTTGTGAGACGAAGTAGTTAAAACTTCTAACTCCATGCCAAGCACACAGTAGGCATGCAAAAAAAAAAGACATACCCAAGGCCTAGCTTAGTGGTTGGCTTGCAGTATTTAGGAAATTTGGTTGAAATGAATTCAGCTGAAGCAGGTTGACTTTCATCCTCCAAGGAAACAGACTGTCTGCACGAGGAGGAGGGAGTTGCAGAAATGTCCATTTCTTCCTTCTGATGGTTTTCAGCTCGAATCTTCAGCTGTCCACATGTAAAAGTATTTTTCCCTGCCTTTCGAGGGTCAAGAGGCTGGATGGAGACATGCAGGGACAGAGGCCAGGTGGCCTTGGCATTTGGAACTCACAGACTGACCTCCAGACTTCAAAGCAAGTGTAGCAACTGGGGAGCTGTGCCAGATTCAGCCCTGACTTCTATTTTGTTTGGGCTGGACAGGGTTTAACTTTTTTAAAAAATTACTTGAAGAGTTTAAAAAATCTGGAGAATTTCAGGGGAAAACAATCAGATTTTCTGGCTTTTCTTAAAAATACTGGCATCCCGCAACCCCCACTGCCTGGCAACACTTGGCTGGAGCAGAGATGGCTGCTCCCTGGCAGGGCCTCCCCTCACTGCTTTGTCCCAGGCCACACCCTCCCCTCTGGTCACACGTCACCCACACATGTCCTTGTTTGGCCTCAACCAGTTATCTTCCTGGCCTCTCCTTGACTGATACCTGGAAAAAAAACAGAAGACACTAGGGTATTGGAGAAAGACTTTGACTCTGTTGTCCATGGAATGAGGCTTTGAATGCACTGAGTCATCCTTTTAAGGGCCAGATCCAGTACCTTAATGTCTTTCACTATGTGAGCACTTAGTTTGTGCCAAGGTCTTTGCATGAGTTTATCCTTACCATGGTTCTGTGAAGTGAGTTCCATTTTATGGATGAGAAAAGGGATGTATCTGTGGCCCCAAACCACACAGAGTGCAGAGCCAGGACATAAATGTGCATCCGGAAGACCCCATGGTTCCTGCACCCTTGGCTGTAGGCTTAGCTTCACGTATGTGCACATAGAGGGTTGCAAGGTGTTAAACCAGGTGAGTCAGCTCCGGGGAAGGTAAGAGAATTCTTGGCTAAACCACAAAGTAGCCCTGAACCAAGGCCTTCCATCCCCTCTTCTCAGATCTCTGAACTCCCCAGGCTGCCTCAATAGCACCAACACCCCCCGGAGCACCATGACACGGGGACATCCAGGCAGAGAGGCAGTGGTCTAAAGCATTGCAGTTAAAATATAAAAGGACTTCCCTGGTGGCTCAGTTGGTAAAGAATCTGCCTACAATGCGGGAAACCTGGGTTCCATCCCTGAGTTGGGAAGATCCCCTGGAGGAAGAAGGCATAGCAACCCACCCCAGTGTTCTTGCTTGGAGAATCCCCATGGACAGGGGAGTCTGGTGGGCTACAGTCCATGGGGTTGCAAAGAGTCACACATGACTGAGCAACTAACACTTTCTTACACTTTCTTTCTTAAAATATCTCACCTTTGCAAATTTTACAAAAGTATGGGGATGCTTTGTTGGGCCCTCTGGGGATGTTGGCAGGGCCCATGTAAGCAGAGAGATATAAAGCTTATGTTTATTTAGCTTCACGGGGATCAGCCCTGCTTCCAGCTGCAGGTGACAGAAAAGCCAGCTCCAATTGGCTACAAAAAACAAGAAACCTCCCCTGCGTCCCGACTGGAAGTCAGAGGGGTGGCTTGAGGAGTGGAGACAGCAGTACATGTGGAGGAGGAGTGGGCCGAGGCCCTGTGTGCCTTTGCTCTCTGCCCTCTGCAAATCAGCCCCGTCCTATGCTTGGACCCCCCTCTGTTCTGGAGGTGGCTGTCAGGGGCCACCTGGCCTCCTCTAAGAACCTGCAGCCACCTTCTCCTTGGGTATCACTGGTCCAGAATAGATCACTCACCAGTCCAAAGAGGATCACAGGTGAGGCCACTGAGATTCCTTCTAGTCCAATCTAGTCTGCCCCTGGAGTCGAGTCAAGGCCTTAAACTTGGTTGCTACTCCTCCAGTGGGCTTCCCAGGTGGTGCTAGTGGTAAAGAACCCACCTGCCAATGAAGGGAGACATAAGAGATGCAGGTTTGATCCCTGGGTTAGGAAGATCCCCTGGAGGAGGACGTGGCAACCCACTCCCATATCCTTGCCTTGGAGAATCCCATGGACAGAGAAGCCTGGTGATCTACAGTCCATAGGGTTGCAAAGAGTTGGACATGACTGAATTGACTTAGCACGCTCCTCCAAGAGGGTAGAGACTTACCTTCATGTGATTGCTGGAGTGAAGAGTAGGCCATGTCCACTTTCCTTTAAGGATAATGAAGCCAGATGACGAGGCACCTGACAAGCTTATTGGGAGAAAACATGCAGTTAGCTTACACCCAGATCAACCTGAGGTTAATAGTCAGTCAGCAAACATTACTGAAGACTTATTCTATGCTTAGCTGAATACCATACCAACAATTCCTTTTATAAAATTGTGGTTGGATGTACATAACAGAGGGCATCCTGGGTGGCTCAGCAGTAAAGAATCCACCTGCAATGCAGGAGAAGCAGGGTCAGGAAGATCCCCTAGAGAAGGGAATGGCAACCCACTCTAGTATGTTTGCCTGGGAAATCCCATGGACAGAGGAGCCTGGCAGGCTACAGTCCATGGGGTCACAAAAGAGCTGGACATGACTGAGCGACTAAATCACCACCACCACCATATATAACGCAGAGTTCAGCATTTTCACCACTCGGGAGCGTACCGTTTTGTGGCATTAAGTACGATCATACTGTTGTACAACCATCCATCTTCAGAACCTCTTCATCTTCCCCAAGTTCTGTACCCATGAAATAGTAATTCCACTTACTTGAGGTCCCAGGGGTGATCAGATTCACCAGTTCCTCTTGAGCAGATGTCACTGTTTACATTTCACGTCTCACACAATAGGGAAATGAGCACAGAGGTGCCATTTTGGTTCATTCATTCATTCCTTCAAGCCAGCGAGCCTAAGTGCTAACTCCAGAATAATTGCCTTCTGTTGCTTGCTATGAACTACAGGGAGACAGGAGGAACATAAAAACGCCTCAGTAACTCCTCAGCTACATTTTTCACAGGGCTGTGGGAGAGCTGGCAACAAGGAGAAAGGATGTATTTTTGAAAGGATAAAGCCCCCTTATTACAGTGTTACAGAAAATTCCTGCTGCTACAGTTTCCTTCAGGAAACTCCAGGCGCTGCCAGTACCGGTGTAGGTAAAACAATGAAGACATTCTGAAGCCTTGTTTTCAAAGCCAAGAACAAACTTCAGGACTGCCAGGAAATGTCACCATAAAAGTCCGGGGAGATGGAAGCGTCCTGGAGACCACACGGATAGAGCTTTTATCGGCGCTGTTGTGTCCCGCGCACCCTGCCTGGCTCTCCTTGTGGAAAGGGGGGGTCCCTTGCAAGGGAAGAGCCTTTTTTCCGGTCACTTCTTAACCGTCAATGGCTGTGTGACTGCCGGACTGAAAGTGTTCAAAGTCAGGAACTTTTATTACATTTTTCTGTGTGTGTGAAGCAGAGGCACCTATATCCTTCCTCCAGTATTCTCCCAAGAAGACGTGGGTGCTCAGCTGAAGTGAGGTTGCCTTTCTCAGTTTCTGCACTCCTCACACTTGGAGCCAGATAATTCCTTGTAACCAGGAGCTGCCGCCTGCATTGTAGGAAGTTTAGCAGCACCCGTCGCTACTCGATACTGGGTGGCCGTGCCCCCTCCCCCACAACTTGTGCTTATCACAGCTAAAAACATCTCCAGTGGTTGCCGCACGTCCCCTGTGAGTAGGCTTGCCAGCTTTAGGAAAGAGGATGGAAAGAAGGAAGGAAGGAGGGAGGAAGGGACAGAAGAAGGAAAGAAACAAAAAGGATGCTTAGTTATATGTGAATTTCAAATAAGCAAGGACTCATTTTACTTTAATATTTGGGACATGCTTATACTAAAAAGGTATTGTCAAATTTTTAAAAAATTGGAGTGTAGCTGCTTTACAATGTTGTGTTAGCTTCTGCTATACAATGAAGTGAATCAGCTATACATATGCATAAAAACCCTCCCTTCTGAGCCTCCTTTCCACTCCCCTCATCCCACCCCTCTAAGACATCACAGAGCTCCGTCCAAGCTGAGCTCCCCGTGCTACACATCAGCTTCCCACTAGCTATCTATTTTACACGTGGTAGTGTATACATGTCACGGCTAGTCGCTCAATTCATCCTACCCTCTCCTTCCCCCACTGGGTCCACAAGTCTGTTCTCTATTCCCGCCCTGCAAATAGATTCATCAGTACCATTTTCCTGGATTCCACATGCATGTGTTAATATACGATATTGTTTTTCTCTTTCTGACTTTCTTTACTCTGTGTGACAGATTCTAGGTTTATCCACATCCCTGAAAATGACCCAGTTTCTTTCCTTTTTATGGCTGAGTGATATTCCATTGTATATATGTACCACATCTTTATCCATTCATCTGTCGATGGACTTTTAAGTTGCTTCCGTGTCCTGGCTATTGTAAATAGGGCTGCAGTGAACACGGCGATACATGTGTCTTTACAAAAGTATTCGTTGTTTATGTGAAGTCTAGATGTAATAGGGAATCCTGGATTTTATCTGGGAATCCTATGTGGGGGGCAACACCAGCTCCAGTTGAGAACTACTGCTTAGGGTGACCAACAGCCCTGGTTTGACCAGGAATGTCCTTTTTTTTTTTTTTAATTAGAGGATAATTGCTTTACAATATTGTTTTTATTTTTTTATTTGTTTTTAATTGGAGGATACTTGCTTTACAATATTGTGTTGGTTTCTGTCATACATCAGCTTGAATCAGCCACAGGTATACATATGTCCCCTCCCTCCCGAACCTCCCTCCCATCTCCCACCCCATCCTGTTCCTCTAGGATGTTGCAGAGCACTGGATTGAGTTCCCTGTGTCATACTGTGAGATTTCCACTGTCTATTTTACATACAGCAAGTCCCCCCTGTCTATTTCATGTGTATGTTTCTATGCTTCCCTCTCCATTTGTCCCATCTTCTCCTCGTCCTGCTTTTAGCACTACAAGTTCAGCGTCCCAGGAAACCCCTCAATCCCAGGCAAACTCAGAGCACGGGGCACCCTGGAAGCTTCCGGCTCCATCTTTTGTGCTGGTTTCGCCTGCCAGGCTCCCTCAGGCTCCCCAAGCCCCTGGGAGATGCTGGTGCTTTCAGTGAATGGAGAGGCTTCACTGCGGGACCGACAGGGCCCTCCGTGGGAACTGCTAAATGGTCCTATTTCTGTTGAACGGTTGATTCACAAACACAACCAAAACATTACCAGTAATGGCTCGAGCCAGCCTTCAAAGTGCCCTATTGATTTTGACGACCTCAGAGTAGATTATTCTTCCCAGAAAACAACATCCATATCCCAGACATTTCATCTTAAATAGCCCAGTGCTGGGAACTAATGGGACTCCCCCACCAGCCAGTGTGACTATAAGTGTGCTTTGGTTTTCCTATAAATCCTCAAGATGGAGTTTCCGTGGGTTGTTGTTGCCCTGATTCAGAGTTGTATTGACCTATCTCCCCCTGTCCTGGGGGAGATGCTTAGTAAGAACTAAGCAACACAGATTTTTTTTTCCCTTTCCCCTGCCATTTTATATTGGTCAAGACAGCGAATTGACGCAGGGGGAGGGGAGGAGGGTGTTCCAGAAGATTCTTCTATACTAATACATTGGTTGCTCTCCATGGTGTTTCTCCGTCCACTGCAGACCCCATACCTTACTCTATGATTTTTTTTTTCCCACAAAACTCCAGACTTAAGACACTATGAAAAGAAAATTCACTTTTGGTTTCTTGAGCCCCTCAGATTCCTAGTCACTATAATGGGCACCTGACCGCCGTGTTAGTTGGTGGTGCTACGTGCCTGCTAAGTCACTTCAGTCGTGTCCAACTCTTTGCGACCCTGTGGACCGTAGCCCGCCAGGCTCCTCTGTCCATGGGGATTCTCCAGGCAAGAATACTGGAGTGGGTTGCCATGCCCTCCTCCAGGGGATCGAACCCACATCTCTTACCTGCTGTGGCAGGCAGGTTCTTTACCACTGGTGCCATCTGGAAGCCCCTCGGTGGTGGTGATTAGGGGTAAGAATGAAGTGTTCTTTAAGGACTTGAAAATGAGGCCTTTCCCCAAGCATTTAACTGAAAAAGTTCATGTTCAGTGGCAGTGACTCACCCGGTAAATGTGCCACTAAGAAGTCGGAACAGCCCGCAGCTCCCATCAGGACGTCTAGACGTGGTCTCGGAGAGGCAGGATGTGGCATGATGGGATGGGTTCAGGAGACCACCCACGGTGGGCAGGGGGACCTGTGTGCACAGCTCTGCCCGCTGCTAGCTTGAAGTCCGTCTGTTGCTGTGGACCTTGGCAAATGCTACGTATCAGGACTTTTTCTTTTCCTGAGAGCCATGTGTTAAACATTTACTCGTTCACCGTTGAATGGAAGTATACTTATTATTTTTCTTAAATATTTATTTATCTATTTGGCTGACCAGGTCTTATTTGAGGCTCGAGGGCTCCTTGATCTTCACTGGGGCATGTGGGGTCTTTAGTTGAGGCACGTGAGGTCTAGTTCTCTGACCAGGAATCGAACCTGGGCCCTGTGCATTGGGAGCACAGAGTCTTGCCCACTGGACCACTAGAGAAGTACCCTGGAGGTATAGTTAATTCCTAGAGTCCAGCCCATTGAGTTTGACCATGTTTGGAGAAGGACATTATAAACAGCCTGGAATTGAACTAGGATACTTGGCCACTTTCTTATCAGTACATAGCTGGGGCCTTACCTTTAAAGACATGCATCCCCCAGTCCAAGGATTATACTCAGCTTTTGCTTTACAGAGCTTTCTGGATCTTGAGATTGTGACTAGAAAATTATAGACCAATAGAAGCAAGTTTTCATAGCCATATATTAAGATTTGGAGAGTAAGTGAATTCTTGGCTCTTGCCCTGGGCGAGCCCTCACCAACTCCTCCTCATGAGAGCTGAGATGAGCTAGAGAAGGCTGTGTCACCAGGCTGAGGGGAAGGGGGAGCCCTGCGAAGCCAGAAACTGCTACAGCCCGAGGAGGCAGCCAGCAAGAAGGTGGCCAAGACAGTCCTCAAGGAGCCATATCGAGGGTTGTATCTTAGGGACACGTATGGGATGGCTCAGATGGTAAAAGCATCTGCCTACAATGTGGGAGACCCGGGTCGGGAAGATCCCCTGGAGAGGGAAATGGCAACCGACTCCAGCACTCTTGCCTGGAAAATCCCACAGATGGAGGAGCCTGGTAGGCTACAGTCCATGGGGTCGCAAAGAGTCGGACATGACTGAGCAACTTCACTTTAACTTTTCAGATGGGAAACAAGCAGGAGAAGGAGGACTGGACATTCCTATTTGGGTCTGGAGGCAGGTCAACTTGCTTGGGTGGGTGGGCACTGGCTAAACCGAATTGGCCTTCAGAAGGCTCCAGTGAAATGGTGCATTTGTTGGCCTGGGAGCACAGTCTTTGGTCCTCCCCTTTGTGAAAGGATTGCACGTGTGTGCTAAGTCACTTCAGTCGTGTCTGACACTTCGTGACCCTGTGGACTATAGCCCTCCAGGCTCCTCTGTCCATGGGATTCTCTAGGCAAGAACACTGTGGTGGGTTGCCATACCCTCCTCCATAGGATCTTCCTGACCCAGGGATCGAACCCGCATCTCTTATGTCTCCTGTGTTGGCAGGTGGGTTATTTACCACTGGCGCCTACTGGGAAGCCCTTAGTGAAAGGATTAGGTCATCAGATTAGCTAAGGGCAGGCCGGCCTCAGGGGTCGGAAAGTGGTGTCTTCTGCCTGAACCACTCTTAGTATGTTTTTACACACACTGCAGTCTCTTATCCATCAATTATTAAGAAGCTAAGTGACTTTCATCTTCAGCTGTCTTCTCTTCCCATCAGGATATAATTCAGAAGGTAGACAACTTGGGTTTGATTGTTTTACATCCAGAATTCAAACTTTTAGCTCTCAAATCCCTGTTCATATCCTGAGCATGAGCAGCAGGGCGTGAAGCACAGGCCTCTGTAATGCGGGGGGTGGGGGTGGGGGGCAGATAGAACATAGATACATAAGGCAGACAGGCAGGTGGGGTCATGTCATCCCACCATCCGCAAGTGACCCCTTTACCTGGGACCTGAGAACCTCCTGGTAAAGGAATTTGAACAATGCCAGAGTTCTGATACATAAACAAGGCATGTTTTGTGACCTGAAGGTAAGTCCCGTAAGGCTTATCCACAGAGCCAAGTGCCAAGCATGTTGCAATTATCACACAAAAGAATAATCCCATATACAGCCTCACGGGGACCAGGTATTGTTCTAGGCATCATACATAAGTCAACTCAAGTTAACCAGTAACAACCTCATAGGGAAGTGTAGCATATGTTTTGGGTGTCGCATCAAGGCCCCTTGTCTCACCCCGGATTTCAGTCCACTGTAGTGGGGGGCTTTCTCCTTGAATGAGACCCTTCAGCTGTGTGCCCAGATTTGACCCTCTCTGCCCCTGAGGCCCACTGAAGCTGCAGGGGCCAACTCAGCCTTCTGAAGGGCAGGGCAGGGCAGGGCAGGTGGCCCCTAGAACCTGGTTCCCACTCTAGGCAGCTCTCCAATAAGGGGGTGGGGGGCGGGGTTGCAGCTCTGGATAAATGCTCCTGCCCGCCCCCCCCACCCCCACTTCAGGAAGACAGTTCCAGGAAGGTGGTGTATTCTGCACACTTCTCAGACCCTGATAACATACCCTCATATTGGGCCTTCCCTCCTTCCCAGCTCATCTTCCTGCCCCTTCACCCCTGCCTTCTGGATTGCTTTGGTTGTTCCGTTGCTCAGTTGTGTCTGACTGTTTGCAACCCCATGGACCACCGCGTGCCAAGCTTCCCTGTCCTTCACCATGGGAAGCTCTCCAATAAAGGGGGACGGAGTTGCTCAAACTCATGTCCATTGAGTTGATGATGCCATCCAACCATCTCGTCCTCTGTCACCCCCTTTTCCTCCTGCCTTCTGTCTTTCCCAGCATCAGGGTCTTTTCCAACGAATCAGCTCTTGGCATCAGGTGGCCAAAGGTGACTTCCTGGGGTCACTTTCCACATTAACGACCCACACCTAAGTCCCTGTCTCAACCCTGCTTGCAGGGGGACCCAAACCAAGATAAAAAGATTCCGTAGATGTGGTTATTTTATAGGTAATCAGTCCACAATGAATATTTGTTGCTGACTGATTGAACAAATGAACATGAGGTTGGGAAGGGAGGAGAATGATTTGAGGTGGTTGAGACATGGAGGAGTAACTAAACTTTCCACACACACACACCCCCACCCCACCCACCACTAAAATTAGGGCAGGTAGCCTTGCTGCACATCCCCATGTCTGCTGTCACAGAGGATGCCCAGGGAGCTGATCCTCTTCTCTCTTCAGACAGTCTGGGGCCGCAAGGGCCGGAGTGAGCTGCAGACATCTGCTTCTGAAGTCCTTTCCTGGGCTGCTGTAGAACACTGGGAGCTGCATTCAATATCTTGTAATAACCTGTAATGGAAAAGACTCTGAAAAAGAACAGATACACATGTATGTGTGAGAGTCCCTTGGACAGCAAGGAGATCAAATCAGTCACTCCTAAAGGAAATCAACCCTGATTATTCATTGGAAGGACTGATGCTAAAGCCGAAGCGCCAGTACTTTGGCCACATGATGCCAAGAGCTGACTCACTGGAAAAGACCCTGTTGCTGGGAAAGATTGAAGGTGGGAGGAGAAGGGGGCGACAGAGGACAAGATGGTTGGATGGCATCACCACTCGATGGACATGAGTTTGAGCGAACTCTGGGAGTTGGGGATGGACAGGGAAGCCTGGCGTGCTGCAGTCCATGGGATCACAAAGAGTCAGATACAACTTAGTGATTACACAACAATGTATGTATAACTGAATCACTTTGCTTTACACCTGAAGGTAACACAACTTTGTAAAGCAAGTGCGCTTCGATTTTTTTTAAAATTGAGAGGCTTCTGGATGGGAGCACTAGAACTTCTACATGTGGTCAGCAGTGCCTGCAGCAGGTCCGAGTTTGGCAAAGGATGCTGATAACTCAGTCACCACCAATATGCTGACTCATAAGCCCCACTGAACTGTTCTTGGAGACTCCCAGGAGAACCTTGAGATGGGGCTTGCAAAAGACTGGAATTCCGGTGAGCAATTTATGCGGCATAATTTCCCCCATGAATAGTGAGGCTTAGTACAAGCTGGTTACAGTGCCCTGACTTAAGGAAACATACCTTGAGTTCCTCACACAGCCCTCTTTGATGGAAGTATGACTACAGTTTCTGAAGATGGGCAGCCTGAGCTAGAATCTCAGTCTGGCCACCTGCTAGGCATGTGCAGGGATGTTTCTGTAATACATTTGGCTCTTTTGTAAAATTGATATAATACTCATGATTGCCATGGATTTGTCATGAGGATTAAGTGAGATTCTGCACTTAGAGCACTCAGCACACAGAGCAATCACTCAATACCTGTTAGAGAATATTTTATCATCGGCACCCAATTTCTCCATTTTGTCCCCAGTTTTCTCAGTTCTCAACCAAAGCTATGTTAGTGGATTCCGATCATCATATCTGGCCGTCTAATGTCTCAATCGCCTTTTTGATTTGAGGAGTCCCCTACTTTGAGTTCTCAGTGTCCTGGATGTCTGGCACCCATTGTAGCGGACGACAAAACCTGGAGTTTCCAGCAGCCTCTGCAGCCAGGGCACAAGCCACCTGCAGCCCCCAGGGCTGTGCCCACGCTGGGCCTTGACTCCAGAGCCGGAAGCAGGAATGGTTTAGTTCCTCCTCTCCCTCTCTGCTGCGGGTTGAAGTTTGTGACACAGAGGTGGCAGCGAAGCCAGCCAGGGTTCAGTGGGAGCAGCAGGAGTTCCCCCAGCCTCCTTCTGCCATGTGATTCTGGGTGTTGTTCCAGGCTGCTTATCACCCAGCTCAGGCATCTGCCTTCCAACTGATTTTCTAGGTGCTCAGGATTCTTTCCATCAAACTCTCTTCTGCTTCCATTGACGAAGGCTGGCCTCTGATGCATGTGACTCGGAACCATTGCCACAGCCCGGGCTCACAGCGCCTGTCCCTGTCCGTGCCTCGTCGAGTCCCGTATTTCTAAACCCGAAGCCAACACAAGCCGTAACTCACAAAGCCCTGATGACTTCTTGCCTGTGTTACTGAGACAATTCTCCCCTCAGCCCAGCCCCCACACTACAGTCAGAGCCATGCTTGTAGGACACAGGTCTGGACCCACCACCGCTTCCTCACCGGCTCCTCTGAACCTTCCAAGTACTGACGGCACCCAGTACTGTTCCTACCACTTCTCTGTTCCGTCTGCTCCCACCACTCACCCTCTACCCTCAATGCCCACCTGGACAGGTATACCATGTCCCACCACTTGTATCTCAAGGCACCTGTCAAGCGCAAAGTGCTACTCATCCTTTGATTGGCCTTGGATTAATTTTATCCTGAGATGATCCTGGAAGAACATAGGTTTGGAATGAAAAGACTTGAGCCCAGACTCCAGCTCCCCTCTTGACTTCTTTCTGCAGAGCCTTCGGTTCTTCATTTACCTTCCACAGGTTTTGCCACGCGTCAGCAAAAGCATCTGGCTCAGGGGAGCACACCGCAGGAGCTCAGAAAATGCTAATTCCTTCTCTCCTCCTGGTGCCGAGTCAGCCTGAACCTCTCACCAATTTCTTCTCCAGGGAAAAGGGCTGGGCTGGCATGTGCGGGGCCTCATTAGGAGATGCAAAGAACCTGGAAATCAAAAAACTGGTGCAGAGGACGCAGCGGGGCTGTCTCTTCCGAGTCCTTTGCGCTCACACGTGACCGTGGAGAACAGCACTGTGAACAGGGCCTGTGTGATAGTAGCTCAGGTCAAATGCACACTCCCTTCCAGAACCGCCCTGAGGCAGCACAGCCTTTGGTAGCCTGCCCCCCCCCACACACACTCTTTTTTTTCACTAATCATGGCAATGATTTGTCCAAAAAAAAAAAATCACATAGCAAAGGAAGCCAAAGGAATGTCGGTGCCTGTCCCCAGAAGCCACATATGTCTATTTTTGGTTCCCAGTAAAGCCCAGGACCCTGTAATTAGTGTAATAACATGCTCTCTTCGTGGGGACAGATGACACAGTTGACCCCCGGTCCCCGTCCATCTGGGCACAGGACGTGTGCCGTGGGCTGTTTTGTCAGCTGTGGACTTGGATCGCTTGTCGGGGCCTTCTCATCTCGTTTGGGCTGGGACCAGGCATTGGCAGGAAGGTAGGGTAAGATGAGTGTGGGGTCCACTGGACCTCTGAGGAAGGAATGGGCAGATGTGGAGTCTGGGGGCATCGTGGAGGAGAGTTGTGTGGAGTGTGGCCAAGGAGTCACTTCTGTAAGGACCAGATGACTCCCAACCCCTTTAGGAATCAAACCCCTCACCTTGGTCTTTCCGACCTGAGAGCGGTGGGCTCAGTTCAGGCTCCCTGCTTAACCACTTCCTAGTCTTGGGAGCCCACTTGACTGCGGGGCCGCCCCCAGGACACTGCCAAGTCCAGCCTCCCGGCCAGCTGTCAAACGTATACTCTCAGACCAGCCTCCCTGAGCATGGTGAAGCCCGTTAGCCATCGGTGGGCAGCCAGAGAGCACTGTTACTGCTGCTCTTGATGTGTGTGGGGTCAGCCGGACCCCTGAGGAAGGTGGCAGAATACAAGTTCCCCAAGTCCTCTGGCGCCTGGTTCGTTCTTATCGCTACATCCTCAGGCAGCATCTGCTGGAGGCTGTATCCTGCCCACCTGGCCTCCCCCCACCACACTGTCTCCTCTCCCTCTCCCCTGCTTGATTCTTCCTGACGCCCTCCGCTGTCTCAGATTATCCTATCTACTTTTTATTGTTGAGATATAGTTGATTTACAATGTTTCAGGTGTGTAGCAAAGTGATTCCATTTTACATATATATTCATATGCATATATACATATTTCAGATTCTTTTCATTATAGATTATTGCAAGATATTGAATGTGGTTCCCTGTGCTATACAATAGGTAGGTCTTTGTTGATCTCTAATACATAGTAGTGTGTCTCTGTTAAACCCGAATTCCCAATTTGGGAATGAACAGTGTGAGGACACGTAAGGAAGAAACAGTATCAGGTCACCTCAGTGTAAAGCTTTTCTGAACACTCTCCCCTAAAAGCAGATAGCTTTGTCCTGCCACCTGGAACCTTCCCTTCCTGCCCGCTCCATCGTCACCCCATCATCTTGATGGTCTCTCTGGTTCTAGTCAGCTCCCCTCCCGGTTTGGACTGGGGTTCCTACCACCACGTGAGCCAGGCTTTCCGATGTTCCATTTCAGTATTCCAGTTCTCTGGTCCCTTGCCTACCCTCCAGCCATTTGTTCTCTAAGCCTTGGTGTCATTTTGCCAGCCCCAGGAAAAGTACAAAGAAGTCTCTTACCAAACCTCACTGTCCTCCCTTGTAAAGTACAGACAATCTCTTAGGCTCCTTCTGGTTACTCTTGTATGGGTATCTATGTGTGTGTTGTGTATAAGCATGTAGAGAGAGGTGTGTACATACGCGTAACAGCCTTTTTATATGAAAGCCATCACAACCTACAATTATATAAACCTTACTCATGCACATTGTAGCATTCAGGCTTTATGATAATCTGAATACAGGTGGGCCGTTGTTGCTACTCACATCCTGACCTTCTGACTGTGAGGTGGTGATGTCACTGACCTCACACTGCGTGCCTGGTAAGCAGAGGCACTGGAAAACAGGTAAATGGGGTTCTCTTCCCACAAGTTCTCTGAGCCCATACATCTCTGTGGTTAAGAGCTCAGGCTCTGCATCAGATGGATCCAAATTTGCATCTTGAAAGTGAAAGCGAAGTCGATCAGTTGTGTCAGATTCTTTGCAACCCCATGGACTGTAGCCTACCAGGCTCCTTCGTCCATGGGATTTTCCAGGCAAGAGTACTGGAGTGGATTGCCATTTCCTTCTCCAGAAGATCTTTCTGACCCGGGGATTGAACCTGGGACTCCCACATTGCAGGCAGATGCTTTACCCTCTGAGCCACCAGGGAAGTCAGCTCTGCTATTCAATGGCTGTGTACTGTTATTTTTTAATTTGAACCATGGTTGGTTTACAGTCTTGTGTTAGTTTCAGGTGTATAGGAAAGTGATTCAGTTATGTATATACACATATACCTTTTCAGATTCTTTCCCATTAGAGGTTATTACAAGAGAGTGAATATAGTTCCCTGTGCCAAACCCTGTCCTTGTTGTTTGCCTGTTTTATATATAGTACCATGTATATGTTGATCCCAAACTCCTCATTTATCCCTCTGCGCCCCCTTCCCTTTGGTAACCATACGTTTTTTTTCTATGTCTGTGAGTCTGTTTTGTAGATAACTTAATTGTGTCATTTTTTTATCCTTTTAAAAAAATACTTGTTTTTGGCTGTGCAGGGTCTTTGTTGCTGTGCATGGACTTTCTCTAGTTGCAGCGAGCAGGAGCTACTTTCTGGTTGCAATGCTCAGGCATCTCCATTGTGGCTTCTTTTATTGTGGAGCAGGGGCTCTAGAGCACACGACCTTCGCTTAGTTACCCCGTGGCCTGTGCGATCTTCCCAGACCAGGGATCAAACCTGTATCCTCTGTGTCAGCAGGCAGATTCTCAACCATTGGACCACAAGGGAAATCTCTGTCATGTTTTAGATTGCACATATAAGTGATTCTTAATTTGTCTTTCTCTGTCTGACTTACTTCACTTTGTATGATCATCTCTAGATCCATCCATGTTGCTCCAAATGGCATTATTTCATTCCATTTTATAGCTGAGTACTAATCCATAATATATATGGACCACGTCTTCTTTATCCATTCATCTGTCAATGGATGTTTAGGTTGCTTCCATGTCCTGGTTATTGTAGATAGTTCTGTTGGGAACACTGAAGTGCATGTATCTTCTCAAATTATGGTTTTCTCCAGACAGACACCCAGGAATGGGATTGCTGGGTCATATGGTAGTTCTATTTTTAGTTTTTTGAGGAACCTCCATATTGTTTTCCATAGTGGTCCACCAATTTACATTCCCACCAACAGTGTGTAGAGGGTTCCTTTTTCACCATACCTTCTCTACCACTTATTATTTGTAGACTTTTTAATGATGGCTATTCTGACTGGTGATATCAAGTTACTTAACCTTTCTGAGCCTGAGTCTTATCCTCTGGGACATGAGGAAATTAATTATATGTATATATATCTCACAATGTGGGCTTGTCTGGTGGCTCAGACAATAAAGAATCTGCCTGCAATGCAGGAGACCTGGGTTTGATCCCTGAGTTGGAAAAACCATCTAGAGAAGGGAATAACTACCTACTCCAGCATTCTTGCCTGGAGAATTCCAGGGACAGAGGAACCTGGCCGGCTACAGTCCGTGGGGTCACAAAGGGTCAAACACAACTGAGTGACTGACACATACATCACAATGTGTTCATGAGAAATAAATGAGTTAGTCCATTGAAGGGCTCAGCACAGACCTGGTACACAGAACCCAATAAATAATATTATTATTTAGATTAATATTGATATTAGCACATACCGATTCCCAAAGTGCTTCTTGCTACATAGGTTCTGAATAGTTATAATTTTTAAAATCCAGTAGCAATACATCATTCCTAGTGGAAAGGATGGATCTGAGGTGAGGTGAGATGAGCAAGATCAGGAAGGACATTGCAGAAGTCTGATGGCAGGAAAGGTAGCACCTCGTGAAACATTTCTGTGGTCTTCCAGATGGTAGTGATGCCCATGATTCACGCATAACTAACACAGAGCGAATTGTGTGTCCAAACACAGAGCTGCCTACAGGAATAGTGGAGAGGTCTCTTTAAAGGAGCACCAATCCATAAAAGGCCATAAATTGAGAAGGAATTGTAGCAAGAATCTTGGCTTTCAACAGAGGACACATTTCCTGCACAGGGCCTGCTGCAAACACTTCAGGGTTCACCTGGAAATAGCGTTAGGCTGAAGTGGGGCCCACAGCCAGGTCCACCCAAATTACCCTCAGCCCAGCCCCTTGGCAATCAAAGGTTTGGGATGAATCTTCTTCCATGGCCCAGATAACCAGCTGCTGCCTGGGCATAGTTCCTGGGAGAGAACCTCTCCCCAGCCCTGAGTGAATAAAATGTCCATCCGTGAAAGGGTTAACTAGAAGGTTCTTGACGGAATCCACTTCTCCAACCAGCCCACAGAAGAGAAGAGTCTCAGTCCACTGGACTTGGTTTCTAAGTGACTACTGAGCTTGCATCCCCTGTAGCCTCGGGGAGCCTTCTCTCTGAGACATCTGGTCCCTTCTAACCTATCGCATCTTTTAGATGTAAATGGAAGAGTGAAGGTTTAAACATCTTAGAAGGAAATCCAAAGGGAGACGTAAAGGACCCAAGAAAGGACTCTGACCCAAAACTGGGAGCCCTGAGTCCTGGTTCTGCCTCTTGCCATAGTGATATCCATGACCCACAATCCACCAGCCAGTTAGGGTGAAGCTTAGGGCTAGGGTTTCAAAGCCAAGCTGACCCTCCATCTGTGGGTGTGCTCAGGGGGACTGCAAGTTTCCAAGGTAGGGAGGGTGAAATAGCCCAGAGGCCCTTCATACCCTAAGCTTCTGCTCCCCTCCTCTCCCCTGGGCCCCGTCTATTAATGTGGAGCCCGGCAGACCTCTCCTGGTCACACAGTCTCAACAGGAGAGCTGTTACCCCTTAGCGGGCAAAAAATGGTTCTTGAAGAGGGTCTTGAAAAAATTCTTAATCTTTAGATATAAAGCACAGATGGCTTCCCAGGTGGCGCTAAAGAACCCGCCTGATTTAAGAGGCACAGGCTTGATCCCTGGGTCAGGAAGATCCCCTGGAGGAGGAAATGGCAACCCAACTCTAGTATTCTTGCCTGGAGAATCCCATGGACAGAGGAGCCAGGCAGGCTACAGTCCATGGGGTTGCAGAGTCAGACACGACTGAAGCGACCAAGGGCGCACATAAAGCACATTTCTACATGCAGCATGGAAATAGATATGCAATACATAGAATAAATGTTAATACCACACATGCAGCCTGTTGCGTTGCTTGGGGTCCCTTAGAGGGTGGATAAAAGAGGTTCTCCCTCTTTGTAAAGCCCCAGGTCTTCTTTAATCTAAGAGATCACCAGACTCTCAGACTTTCCAGTCAAGCCTTATCCTTAAGGCATTCCTCCACTCACTTAAAAAAAAAAAAAAAAGTGCCCAGGTCACTGAATGCCATGATTTTAGCTGTGAAGTTGGGAATGGGATCTGTCCACGGCAGTGTGCAGCAGAAGTGTCCACCATCAGACAGACAGGTTAACTCTGGGAAGACACGCCGAGTGCCTTTAGCATCTAGTCTCTCCAAGGTAGAAGTCTGTCAAGTCCAACCAGTTCTGAAGTAGAGCCTTGTACTTGGGGGTAGCCATTTATCATCCAATCAAGGTTACTTCGGAGCGTGAGAGTGGGTGCTGTTAATAAATACAGCTGGACCCCGGAGTTCCTGGGTCTGCCCCAGATGAACTAGGGCATTTTACTGAGATGTATCAATGAAGAGAGTCTGCGATGTTCTCGTCATTCACCCTTCACAGATGGCCCAGGTTGCCCATGCATGTCGGTTTTGGTTGTCACATTGACCTGGGGCATCCTGGCATTGAGTGAGTGGGCCCAGAGATACTCTGCCTCCAGTGTACCAAAGAGTCTCAGAAAACAGAAAGTGTCTGGTTCCAAATGCCAATTACTACTGAGAAATATTGACTGATATGGTGTGATCAAATCAGTCAATCCTAAAGGAAATCAGCCCTGAATATCCATTGGAAGGACTGATGCTAAAGCTGAAGCTCCAATACTTTGGCTACCTGATGCAAAGAGCTGACTCATTAGAAAAGACCCTGATGCTGGGAAAGATTGAAGGCAGGGGGAGAAGGGGATGACAGGATGAGATGGTTGAATGGCATCACCAACTCAATAGACATGATTTGAGCAACCTCCAGGAGTTGGTGATGGACAAGGAAGCTTGGCGTGCTGCAGTCTATGGGGTCACAAAGAGTTGGATACAACTGAGTGATTGAACTGAACTGATGGTCGGATAATAATAATTTTAAATTATAATAGAAAACTCAGGATGACTATCTCAGATGCCTCCAGGGCCAGTGAGGGATCAAAGGATTTATGCCCTCCCTGTGTGTGTGTGTGTGTTAGTCTCTTAGTTGTGTCCAACTCTTTGCAACCTCATGGATTGGAGCCCACCAGGCTCCTCTGTCCATGGAATTCTCCAGGCAAGAATACTGAATGGGTTGCCATTTCCTTCTCCAGGGGATCTTCCTGACCCAGGGATCGAAGCTGGGTCTCCTGCACTGCAGGCAGATTCTTTACCATCTGAGCTGTATGGAAGTCCCACTCTTTAAGAGACACCATCAAATAAGACTTTTTAGGCACTGAATTTGGCTTTTGGTCTTGAGACTGTGGCCTTTTAATAAAATTCTCAGTGATCAGAAAAGCTGTTTATGATATACTACGTGACAACAAAAGACTGCTAATAAGTATGATTTCATTTTACACAGACACATATATGTATGTGTGTACACACACATATACATGTATTATCTGTACACATATATGGAGAGAGGTACTTTCGCATATCATATACATACATGTGTGCATGTGCAAAACTTCTGGAAGAGTATGGAATGAGATAGAGGGTAGCAAAAGGAGTAGATGACTCAAAGCTTAAGGATTTTCCCCTTTAAGATTTTCTAGAGCTATGGGGAAATATGGAGCTTTTTAACAGAGACTGGCAACTGCTTAGGACAGAGGTCCCCTGGGAATAGTCTATGAAAAGAAACAGCCGCCACAAGTGTAGGGTCTGTGCCTGCGATTGTCATCACGTCCCAAATGATTTTTCCTAACCCGCAATCAGACTTCTGATGGACGTCAGTCCACACCCCTGGGCACAGCCTGCTGGCCCACAGGAATTGGAGCAATGTTGTGGGTGGGGGGGGTTGCAGACTGGTGGGGAGCAGGGGGGACCTGGTCACAAACGAGCAAACCAGTCCCCACCCGCATGCTCTTCTATGAGGAAAAATGCATGGCTTGGGCCACCAGGACAATCCTTTCTGGGCTCCAAAACAGGAAGAAATTCACTAAACACAATATCACCAGCACAGGGAGCAGAGAAGGTTTGCCAAGGGCCCAGCCTTGTCCTGACCCGGACAGTAGCTGAGTAGTTAAGAATAGGACCAGGCACAGGATTTCCGCAGCAGAGGGAGAGCCCCGTCTGCCTCAGGCGTCCTCCGATGACTGTAAAATAATCTGAACGCAGGCCTGGAGCCCCATTTTACTGATGAAGAAACTGAGGCTGAAGGAGGCTAAGTGCCTCAGTGAGCCAGTGTCAGGTGTCAGGTCTAGACTTGCCAGTGCCATGGTCCTTAGCTTCCCAGGCTCACCCATCGTGGCGCACACCTGGCAGAAGGAGCTCAGATGGTGGCATGGTGGGTGGTGTAGCCATTGCTGGTGGTTCTCCTTGGGGATGATGTCCACAGGTGAGTGGGGCTCTGGAAGTCATCCTTCTGAGAGGATCTAGACTGACCATCCAGTTTATCAGCTGTGCCACTGACCTACACATCAGGCAGAAATTTCCCCCTGCCCCTGGCTGCAGGGGTATCTGTCTAGGGGCTTTGCTGATGGTCACTGTGCTCTCACATTTCTGAGGCCTGCCCTGGACCACTGGTCTGACTCTGCTCCAGTCCGCTTAGTCTCTCATCATCCAGCAGCCTAGCCTGGGCTTGTTCATAGGACTGGACTGGTTTCCAAGAGAGAAAAATCTACACAGCTTCTTGAGTCCTAGGCTCAGACCTGTCACGATGTCACGTCTGCCACTTTTTGTTGGCTAAAACAGGTCGTGAGGTCAACCCAGATACAGGAGGTAGGGGAAGAGGCTTCACCTCCTGATGGCAAGAGCTGCAGTATCATTGCAAAGAGGTATATGGCTATGGTGAGAGGAATGATTGTTATGGCAAATAATACAGTACAGCAAGCTTAACGTCAGCCCAGTTAGTATCCATGTCATGCGTCCCCAAGATGGTTGTCACTACTGCCCTCCCTGTCCAACTCAGGCTACCCTACACAGCCCTGACCAGGGAGATGGTGACAGCCAGGCCTCACCCCATTTTCTGCACCCTGTATCTAATTGGCTACGTCAGTTCTCCCAGAAACTTTAGCACTCTACATACATACCCAACTGATTAGGGTCAGACAACCCAATGCCTCTGCTTTGAAGGACCTGACCTCAGTTGGATCCCAATCTATTGGGTTGGCTGAAAAGTTCATTCAGGTTTTTCCATAAGATGTTATGGATTAACAGACACAACATATAGTATTTTTATTTACTGTACATAAATAAGCAATGAGGATTTACTATGTAATACAGGGAAGTATATTCAAAATCTTATGATAACCTATAATGGAAAATAATCTGAAATACATATGTATAGTGGTGGTGGTTTAGTCGCTAAGTCGTGTCCGACTCTTGCGACCCCATGGACTGTAGCCCACCAGGCTCCTCTGTCCGTGGGTTTCTCCAGGCGAGAATACTGGAGTGAGTTGCCATTTCTTTCTCCAACATATGTATATACATATACTCTTATGTATATACTCATATACATATACTCTTATGTATATATATGTGTGTGTGTGTGTATACATATATATATATATATGTATATATATGAGCTCATATATATATATGAGCTTCGATGATGGTTCAGGCAGTAACAAATCTGCCTGCAATGCAGGAGATGCAGGTTTGATCCCTGGGTCGGAAAGATCCCCTGGAGGAGGGCATGGCAACCCACTCCAGTATTCTCACCTGGAGAATCCGTTGGACGGAGGAGCCTGGCGGGCTGCAGTCCATGGGGTCACAAAGAGTCAGACGCGACTGAGTGACTAACACACTAAACAGAGTGAGGAGGAGCGCGTTGGCTCCCTGCACGTGTTCACCCAGCACACCCATTTATCTTCATTGAGATTCAGGAGTTATTTACCGCATTCCCACGGGTGCAGTGCCAGCTGGAGCCAAACTTGGTCATCGTTTCCTCAGCAATTGTGTATTACATTCTAGCTGATGGTACATACAGCGATATAAATTGTTCACCAATAAACATGTCTCTTAAGAGCCTTATTTATCTTTGGGAAGCTTCATGAAATAATCATACAGATTCATCATGCTGTATTCTGCCCTTAGACTTTATAGGAGATTCCCCATTAACTTTAATGGGAAAGGTTGTTAGATGTCTTCTCCCCCCTCCCTTAGCATAGATCAAGGTTAGTGCGTGGCTAATAAAAGACATTTTTAAAGAGACCTACTGGGCCCTTTCTACCCACCTCCCCAACGACTGCAAGAATGTGTTCTTCTAGGATGGTTTCTTGCGTTTTGCCTTCTTCACAGTGGTCTGACTTACCCTCCAGTCTTTTGACCTCAAGCCCCACTTCCCAATACCTATTGGCCTCATGCTGGGAAAATCTTCCTGCCTTAAAACTCCAGAATTCTTTGTCTCCTCCACCCAATGTCTTTCCACCCACTGTTGCCAGTGCCATCCTGTTCCCACCATGCTCACCTGAAATTGTGGCTAGCTTTTTTTTTTTTCTGTTGGCATGCCCAGCTGCTGGATGATGCTTCACCCTTGCTCTTCCTCCATTCTGTACTCATCCAAAGGATCTGATCCTTCAGGCTTCCTCCCTCGGTGGGAATATGTCACTTTCTACCTTCTCATTTTCCACTGGTTCATTGATTTGTTTTGGAATGAGCTCTTTTTTATCATTATTATTTTATTTATTTGTCTGTCAGGTCTTAGCTGTGGTTTGTGGACTCAGTCGTTGTGACCTGTAGGCTTAGTTGCCCTAGGGCATATGGGATCTTAGTTCCCCAACCAGGGGTCGAACCCACATTCCCTGCATTGGAAGGTGGTTTCTTAACCACTGGATCACTGGGGAGTCCCTGGAATTGGCTCTTCTATTAGGGTAAAGGTTAAGCTATTGTACCAAAAAGACTCCCAAGAAACTGTGGCTTAAAAAAGACTGTTTTCTATCCCAAATAACAGTCCTAGGGGAAGTGGCAGGGGGTGGATCTGCTCCCCCGGTCATCTCAGAACCTTCGTGTCCTCCATCTTATTCCTTCACAGTTCTTGGCTCGTGGGCACAGCCAGGCCATCGGCATATCTGATATCAACGTTTGAGCTTATGGGCTAGGAGAAGAGGGGAGATGTCTTCTCTTGTGACTGGCCCTCACCTCAAGGGGATACTTCCACTCACCTCCCCTCTGCCCATACTCATTCCAGAGCTGCATCGAGCTGTCCCACACCTACTGTGAATTCTGCTACTGTATGTGAGAATGGGGTACAGTGAACGCTTGTGTGCTTCCAGCCCTCTCCCCTACATCTGTGCGTGGTTGGCTTGCCCCAAATCAAACATGGTTGAAACAAAACCTTTCCTCAGAATAAGATACATGAAGAAGAAAGAAGTATAAACCAAAGAGCTGAGTGGTGGTCTCTGCCACCATGCCTCAAATCTTCCTAAACTGAAACACTTCCTTTAAAGTTAACTTCATAGAAAGAGATCATCCTTGGCTTCTTTCTCACGTACAGCAGGCCTGATCCATCAGCAGATACTGTGGATTCTTCCTGGACTATGTATTTGGAATCTGATACACATTTCTTCACCTCCACTACCAATCCAACCATCAGCTCTCTCTCGGATGATATATAGAGCCTACTGATGATTGGAATTCTGCATTTATACATTCAACATAGCAGCCAGAGTGGTCCTTTTGAAACAAATCAGAACATGTCACATCTCAGCTCAAAATTATCCAGTGACTCCCATCTCAAATCAGGAGTAAAAGCCAAAATATTTACAGTGACCTACAAGGCCAACTTTTACAAGACCTACAATTGCCGGAGAAGGCAATGGCACCCCACTCCAGTACTCTTGCTGGAAAATCCCATGGATGGAGGAGCCTGGTGGGCTGCAGTCCATGGGGTCGCAAAGAGTTGGACATGACTGAGCGACTTCGCTTTCATTTTTCACTTTCATGCATTGGAGACGGAAGTGGCAACCCACTCCAGTGTTCTTGCCTGGAGAATCCCAGGGATGGCGGAGCCTCGTGGGCTGCCGTCTATGGGTTCTCACAGAGTTGAAAACGACTGAAGTGACTTAGCATAGCACAAGGCCAACGTCTGATCTTATCTCCCACCAGTCTACCCCACCCTTCTCCTGCCGCCCAGACCCTCCAGGTCTGTTTCAGCTTCACTGGCTTCCTTGCTGTTTCCAAAACATGCCAACCACACCTTGCGTCAGGACTTTGCGCTGGGCTCTTCCCTCTGCCTGGCATGCCTTTCCCCCAGGTATGCATTGGGCTCCTTCCTCACCTCCTCCAGGACCAATGTCACCTTCTCAGTGAGATTTTCCCGACTAACCCACTCAAAACGGCAACACCATATCCAGCTTGTGCTGATAAAAGTTTATCTAGCCCTTTACTGTGACTTTACCTTTATTTCCCTGGTGGCTCAGAGGGTAAAGCATCTGCCTGCAATGCTGGAGACATGGGTTCGATCCCTGGGTCAGGAAGATGTCCTGGAGAAGGAAATGGCAACCAACTCCAGTATTCTTGCCTGGAGAATTCCATGGACGGAAGAGCCTGGTGTGCTACGGGGTCACAAAGAGTTGGACACAACTGAGCGATTTCTTTTCTTTTCTTTTTTCTTTTTTTACTGTACTTTAGTTTTTGTTTCCTTGCTCTTATTACTACCTGATATATTACTTATTTACTCGCTTGCTTGTCAGTAGTGTGTGTGCCCCAGTAGACTGTGAGCGAGATGAGGGCAGAGATTACATTTTCACTGTCATATCTCTGCCATCCAGAATAGCTTAAGCACTCACTAATTTTGGGGGGGAATGAATGATTGTGAATGAATGGGTGGATAAATGAAATGGCAAAGGATGTAGACAACTCCCACAAGAGAAAGCATATTAATCAGCATATGGGTGAATGTTCCTTACCACTTGCACTAATTGTCTACATCAGTGCTTACTATCAGGAGAGGGTGGGCTGCTGTCCAGACAGCATGGAACAGTAATTCCTTAATTGAAACAATTGGAGGGGTTGACGAGACAGAAAATGTGCCATGCTAGGAGGAGCTGGAAGAGAATCAAATCTGGTCTGGCAGGTGCCAGGGGCAGGCAAGGAGATTCTACCCAGCTATAAGAATCAGTGAAAACAAGGGCTTCCCTGGTGGCTCAGTGATAAAGAATCTGCCTGTCAGTGCAGGAGACAAGGGTTTGATCCCTGATTGGGGAAGATCCCACATGCATGCAGAGCAATTAAGCCCATGTGCCACAACTGCTGAGCCCTGATGCCCTAGAGCCTGTGCTCCGCAACAAGAGAAGCCGCCACGATGAGAAGCCCACACACTGCTACTGGAGAGTAGCTCCTCTTCATGCAACTAGAGAAAAGCCCTCACAGCAGCAAAGGCCCAGCACAGCCAAAAATAAATAAATAAAATTAGTAAATTAAAAAAAAGAATCAGTGAAAAATTCAGGGCTAAGTTGGGGGCTGTAGGGATGTCTTAGAAGGTTAAGGCCAATAGGGCATGGTGGATTGCTAGATCTCCTTGGACTGAAGGGTCAGAGAGAGAGGATACAATAACAACCCAAGAAATGTAGTTGAAGCAGATTTAGGGTACTGTAAAAATGAATAACACAAATTTGTATTGCAGTCGCCAGTGTGAGAGAAATTGGAAAGGAAGTGGTGCCATCACATACGGCTGGTAACATAAATTAGTTCAATCCTGTTGGAAGATGATATGTATTAAGAAGAAAAAAAAGTGTATACCTTTCATTCCAGTAGACTCATCTCCTGTATTTTATCCTAAGGAAGAATTTAATAGAAGAAACTAACTATAAATACAAAGACATTCGCACAGCAGTCACCATCATAGCCAAACACTGAAAATGACCCAAATGCTCATTAAGAGGGAATGACTAAATAAATGATGGTCTAGTAACTCGGTGGAATATCTGTTGTAAAGCTCTAAAAATTAATTATGAAATCATAGAGCAACACTAATGACGCTCATGACATAATGTCGAGTAAAAACTAAACTACAAGTTGCAGACTACTGGTTGCAGATCTTTGAAAGTATGTGAACACCATGGCTAAGACTGAAGGAGAATATGCAGAAATAATTGTGTCACTGGGAAGGGGATTTTATTCTTTCTCTAAAGCTGACTTTAATTACTACAATTTGATACTAATAAGCTTTTGATAAAAGAAAATCACTTTTACATAAAAATGGAGAGAAGACACTTCTTTTGGTGGCCAGTCAACTACTCCTGTCCCGTGGAACCTACTAGAGCCAGGAGCCACTGAAGAACATGGGGAGGCAGACCTTCTGCCCAGAGCACCGTCCAGCCTGGCCACAGTGAGCACTTGACCTGTCTTACCTACTGGGTCTAGGGTGGAAAACCACTGGGATGCTGAGTTTGGATGCCCGCTTGGGGTTCCTGTGGTGGTTCTGCATTTCCTGCCTGTGAACAAGGAGACCTGCTGGAGACATGAGCTTCATGAGGATGCTTCCTGCCTTCCGGGCTAAACAGTGAGCAGCATCCCCAGGCTTCAAGGCCAGGGTGGGAAAGACCCAGCCTTCCTGAGTTAGCAGCTGAGTAACCTGCTGCTGCCAGAGGAGAGCTGGGGGCTTCTAGCAGTCATTTAATTAGTCTCCGAGCCCGCAGGCACCTTGCTCTCAGTTCAACCATCGTGTAAGAGCCAAAGGGGCGTCCTGTCTGCCTTTTACAACTTGTCTTCTTTAATAGCTCACTTTTCCAGACTCCGCCACACCCCGAGATGAGAGCCAGATTGTCTCACAGAGACAACACTCGTCCAGGTCAGATCATCTGTTGCCTTGACTCTGGGCAAAGCTACATTGACTTCCCTCTTGGCTCAACTGGTAAAGAATCTGCCTGCAATGCGGGAGACCTGGATTTGATCCCTGGGTTGGGAAGATCCCCTGGAGGAGGAAAAGGCTACCCACTCCAGTATTCTGGCCTGGAGAGTTCCATGGACTGTATAGTCCATGGGGTCACAAAGAGTGGGACACGACTGAGTGACTTTCTCAGCAGCAGCAGCCATAAAAATAGCTGTCAGCGTTTGCCCGAATCGTCTCCACAGAAAAATACTCTCTGACCTCTTGCAGTCATGCTCATCTGAAAAGCAAAGCAGTGTCCCACAGCTTGAGCCACCTGAAATTCCTACTAGTTTAATGGTTTTCTACAACACTGCTGTTTTACCATCCAACCTTCCCTTCTTCCTGTTAACCGAAGCAGAAAGTAGTCGTGTATCACCATTGCCTGAGCTGCTGCGTTGTGCAAGGCACTGCCCTAAACTCCACCCACCCACAATCTTCACAACAGTTCTATGTAGGAGATACTGTTATGATCCCCATTTAACAGATGAGAAAACTGAGGCAGAGCCAACTCAGTACCTGGGCCAAGATCACACTGCAACCGGCAGAACCGGGATTTGCATGACTTGGGTTCCTTTCTGGGAACTGCCCACATCACTACTTCCCTGCCCTCCTCTACAGAATTACTGACGCTCCAGAGGAAAAGCACAGCTTTCAGGAGAGAAAAGCCTCCAGAATTCAGTTTGCCTTCTAAAGCATTTCTGAGTTGTTGAGAATTCACTTAAACACAACCATTAAGTCCCACTGATGATCTGCCTGCTTCAGGGGAGGCTAAAAAGCTTCTAGCAATGTCTCAGCCCAGCAAAGTTTTTTATTAATAATGAGTCTCAAATCTAGCCCCATTCCCTGAGAAGCAAGCGGGGGAGGGGTGTCTCAAGCTGAAAGAGAAGTTTGGCTGTGAACATTTAACTTCCTTCTTTTTTAATATTTATTTATTTGGTTGCACCAAGTCTTAGTTGCAGCAGGTGGGATCTAGTTCCCTGGCCAGGGATCGAACCCAGGCCCCCTGCACTGGGAGCATGGAGTCTTATTCACTGGACCACCAGGGAAGTCCTTAAACTTCTTTTAAAAAATTAAGACCTTCAGTTTTAATATTTTTATTGGAGTATGGTTGATTTATGATGTGTTAATTTCTGCTCTACAGGAAAGTGATTCAGTTATACATATATGTACATTGTTTTTTTAATATTCTCTTCCACTATGGTTTATCATAGGATATTTCTTATTGGAATATAATTACTTTACTATGTTCTGTTATATCATAGGATATTACATATAGTTCACTGTGCTATATAGTAGGACTTTGTTGTTTATCCATTCTATATATAAAAACTTAACATCTGCCAACCCCAACCTCTCACTCCATCCCTCCCCCAACCTCCTCCCCCTTGGCACCCACAAGTCTGTTCTCTATGTATGTGAATCTGTTTCTGTTTCATAGATAGGTCATTTGTGTCATATTTTACATTCCATATAAAAGTGATAGCATATGGTATTTGTCTTTCTCTTTCTGACTTACTTCACTTACTACGATCATCTCTAGTTGCATCCATGTTTCTGCAAATGGCATTATTTCATTCTTTCTTACAGCTGAGTAGTATTCCAAAGTACGTATGTACCACATCTTCTTTATCCATTCATTTGCTGGACATTTAGGTGGCTTCCACATCTTGGGTATTGTGGACAGTGCTGCCTGAACAGAGGGGTGCATGTATCTTTTTGAATTATAGTTTTGTCTGGGTATGTGTCCAGGAGTGGGATAGCTGGATCTTATGGTTACTCTGTTTTTAGTTTTCTCAGGAACTGTTTTCCATAGAGGCTGTACCAACTTACATTTGGGGTGGGGTCTTTCCCTTCAGCAGGTGAAAGGGGGATATGAAATTATGGGAGTGATACACGGGTCTCACTTTCACTGTAACTTACACTTACAACCACGGGCTGGTAAGGAAGGAAGACTACCCAGTTCCAGTCCCCAAGAAGCAAAACCAATTATAAAACTTCCTGTTCAAAGACCTCTGCTATTTCCCAGTAACTGCGAGATCAAGCTGTGGTTCCCCCACTTCACACCCAGAGCCCTGTCTGGTCTGACTGCCCCTCCTTCCCCAGCCTCGGCTCATGAGGACTGCACCCTCCACCACAGGCCACAGTCCTCCGTTTATCCACCATGTCTGCACATGCGCCCTCTGCACCCTCACCAGAGAGGCTGCCTTGCCTTTCTATGTCCTACTACTTATTTTCCAAGACCTATTAAGCTGCTACACCTCTGTAGCTCGCTTCTCTTATCTCACCTTCTGCTTCCTGCTCCCCAGTTAGTCATCCTTTCCTCTGAGCTCCAGGATACACCGTGTTCAGTTTTGTTTAAACCATCTCTGGATGATGTTATAATTGTTGGTTGCATCCCCATCTCCCTGACTCTAGCTGGAGCAACCGGAAGACAGCCACGCCTCTCTCGTCCTTATCTCTCACACCCCTTCCTACCTCCTTTCCTCGAGGCTCTTGAGTCAAGCCCTGTGACCATATGGGGAGGATCCTTAAATCTGTAGGTAACACAATGAATAAGAGGAGGTTTTTCGAAATCTGGATGACAGTAGATGTTTTTGGAAGGTGAGGCACAAAATGCTAAGTGACTCAAGGACAAGTGATCCAGGAAATGACCTGGAGTGACGGTTACCTGGAATGCAGCGGACTGTCTCTGACTGCTCTGAAATCAAGCCTTCATTGGCCCTGATTCTTGTGTTCCTACATACAGGGTTGAGTTTGTACTTGTAATCCCTTCCCAAGGAGACTGTAACTGTCACAGTTCCCCTAAATGATCCACAGGGCCAAACTCCTCTTAGCATAGAGAGTAGCTGTTCATTCAAGAGACTGGGAGAATTGGAAAATATAACTGGCTGGGTTGGGTCCCCTCTAGGGTCCCCTGGCCTTGACTGGTCTCTGCTGTCCTTTGCAGCAGTCCCGGCCTCCTGTAGCACTCCACCCCTCTCCCCTCCCTGCGCCTCCTCACTCCCTTCTGCAGGATCACTCCCTGGGCCAGTCGGTCCGCCCTCCCTGACCACACGATAAAGGACAGTGTTCACAGCACCTGCAGTTTCGACGACGCAGGTAACTCTTCTGAGTCATCTGTCCCTGTGTCATCAAACACACCGCGTTCTGAGAGCTTGTGTCTAGAAGTGTCGCTGGCTATTTACGTTTTTGAAAGGCTGCTCTTGCAGGCTTATTTCAGCATAGACATCTGGCCTTCTGGCAGAAGGGTCCTCTGCGTATTTTAATAGGGTTTGACACTGAAGCTTCAAGAAAAGAGATAGGAGTTGGCCTATTCGATCTACCCCAGGATATTTGCCTCTCTTGAAATAATTCATCCCTGGAAAGCAGCCAGGAACATCAGTGGAGACTTGCCCATTTGGATTCCACAGGACCAAAATGCCTTCATTTCCTGTTTCTGTTTGAGGCTGAGATCACCAGCTTCACTTAAACAGAGGTGACCATCATGGTCCTTCAGGCAGAAATCCTTCCTTAACTTGGAAGGCAGGAGCCACTTAGGAGTATTTGTGTCTTAGGCACATCACCTCCGAGCAATGATCCGCTGTATCTTTATGAACCCCCCTCCCCCGCTGTGTTTCTTAACTTCACTGGGATGTATGTTCTAGCAGTAACTCACTGTAGGGCATTCGTGTGTGCTATTCATGGTTATTCACGTGCACTGCCCATGTGTGCTGTGAAAGTGTTAGTCACTCAGTTGTGTCCGACTCTTTCAGCCCGGTGACTGTAGCCCTCCAGGCTCCTCTGTCCATGGGATTCTCCAGGCATGGAGTGAGTAGCCTTTCCTCTCTCCATTCCCGTCTGCCACATTGCAGGCAAATTCTTTACCGTCTGAGCCACCGGGGAAGCGCACCCGTAAGTCACAACAAAAGGAGACTACCCCAGTGCTCTGTGACTCAGGAGCCACCTGCCACGTGTGCCTATCTAAACTTCAGCGAACTAAGGTTACGAATGCAGATTCGTGTCTGTACTCATCACACATCAAGGGCTCAGTAGCCACACGTGTCTCATGGCTGTTGTGTCAGATCGTGGGTGTTAGAGAAATCTCCTATAATGGCAGAGAGTTCTCGTGGATGTTTTCCAAACTACTCCTCTTTCAGAGAGAGAACCTGTGTGTGCTGCTGCGTTTCCAAAAACGAGTCCTGGCTTATCATGAAGTACATCCTCCAGGTCAGCGAAGACACCGAACCGCTCCCTTCTCTCCCTACAGAGTCGATAGTCATGAACAGCAACTGCGGATTGACTAGGTGCCTGGTCCTCCCCTGCGCACAGCCACTTCCCTGTGACTCCAAGGTGCGGGCGTGCTTTTAAGCGTAGTGAGACATTCTGGTGACGAGAATGTTCTCCCCTTCATTATTAAGTACTGTGTTGGGAAGAAATGCTTTAATACGCTGCTCAGCGTAAAGGCTGACACTCCAGGCTCATGCCCAAGGAATAAAAGGCATTCATCAAATTACTCTATAATGATTTTTTTTTTCCTTGCTGGAAAGCGGGCAGAGGACAGAAAAAGCAGCATCAGGAGGGTGGAAGCGCGAGGCGCACATGGAGCTCCTCAATCTCTTTATTTTATTTTAATATTTTTTTATGTTTCTGGCTGCATCAGGTCTTAGTTGAGGCACATGGGATCTTCACTGCAGCGTGCGAACGTAGTCACCCCGTGGCATGTGGGACCTTACTTCGCTAACCAGGGATCGAACCCATGTCCCCTGCATTGCAAGGCGAGTTCTTCATCACTGGACCACCAGGGAAGCCCCTCCTCTCTCTCTTTAGAAAACCTATGTGATGTAGGAAGGACCCTCACATGCAGGCCTGGAGGCAGCAGTGCAGGGAGACAGGACTTGCAGAAAGGAAGTCAGGAAGACAGCAGCTCCGTGCCGGATTCCGCCTATCGTGAGCTGTGAGAGGTTGCTTATGCCTCAGTGTTCTGACCTGCAGAATGGGGCCAATGCCAGCTAACACAGACATTTGCTTGAGGTCAGCACAGAGGGAGAGAGGCGAAACTTCATCAGTACCACCTCCCAGGCCACCAGTGCCCGCATGGCCTGACTGAGACAGGCCCCAGCAGAGTTACCTCGGTGGTACTTTCACTCCACACCTGAACTCTGCAGAGCTGTACCGATTGGGGAGGGGCTTGTCTGTGCCCCTCCAAGAAAGAAAGGATGGCTTCCCCCACCGCCGCACCTGTAAGCCTGGGAGTGGCTGGGAGAGGAACCGGGATGAAATCCCCCCGGTGGGGCACCCCCAGCCCCCTGAGCAGAGGAGACGCGCAGCACTCTGAGATGCTCGATGCTCCCGGGAAGCAGGAAGTTTGTCTGGCTTTGCAATCCTGTGTGCCGTGGAGCGGGAGCCCCAGTGCTCCCTGACATATTGGGCTTTAAACCTGCCACAGTAAATAGTCAGGAATTAATACACCAACTCCCTGAGTCTGGCAGTGCAATTTGCCATCTAAATTGTTACCTTCCACAGAGCGGTACATAAACAAAACGAGCAGGTTGCCGGGACTTTTCAGCAGACCTGGCACTCACCGGGAAACAGGTTCTTCACCAAATGGAAGGAAGGGAAGGGACGGCAGGGAGTTGGCATTTCCCAGGTTCCTGCTGCTCGCCAAGCAGGGGGCAGGTGCCTAGCAGGCTCTGCCTCGTTTATCTCTGCAGCCATGCTGGGAGGCAGGAATTACTGTTCCCCTCTTGCCAAGGAGGAGAGTGAAGGTCAGAGTCATTTGCTCAAGGTCACAAAGCTGGGGGGTTAAGGAGTCATCCTCAGCCTGGGTGGTTCTGACCCAAGTGTCCCCCCCCCACCACTGACTCAGATCTTAAAATAGTTCTGGGGGAAGAGGCAACGTGAGGCATGGGAGCTGTTCAGCCTGAGGAGGGACGGTAGACGAGCTCTGCCCACCCCCAGGGGCAGTCCTTCGACCCTTCTGTGCGTCCCTCCTCCAGCAGTGGGTTCCTCTGGTTCCATACCCGCCTCTCCCTTGGGAGGTCTGTCTACAGGCTGCCATAGCCCTCTGCCCACAAGAGCAAAAAGTTCCGAGTGCCTGGAAGTTTCTGACCTCCCAGGAGTCCCTTAGCCAAGGGCTGACTGACTGGGGACGAGGAAAGCCCATAAACTCGGAGGTGTGACCTTGCAGAGCTGTGCCTGGGTTCAGAGCCCTGCTCCCTCAGCCCTCTCCCTCTGGGAGCACCACCCAAATAAATCAGTTTCCCACGATCCCTGTCTCTGAGCCTGCTTCTGAGAAACTCACCCTGCGTCAGAGTCTTTCCTGCCTGAAGACAGCCGACTTGGGTCTCTCCTCCTTCATTAATAAGTCACTGAAGCCCAGTACCTCTCTGTGTCCACCGCAGTGCCTGCACAAGAATCTTTGCCTGTTGATGAGTACAAACTAATAAAAACCTGTGCCTTTGGATGTATGATGAGTCATAGTTTGAACCAAAATCCATAAGTGCATATTTTTTTCTTTTTTATTGAAGTATAGGTGGTTTATAATGTGTTAATTTCTGCTGTACAGTGAAGTGACTCAGTTATACATATATATGAGCTTCCCAGGCGGCTCCATGGATAAGGAATCCACCTGCAACGCAGGAGATGCAGGACACGTGGGTTCAGTCCCTGAGTCAGGAAGATCCCCTGGAGGAGGGCATGGCAACCCACTCCAGTGTTATTGCCTGGAGAATCCCATGGACAGGGGAGCCTGGTGGGCTGCAGTCCATAGAGTCGCAAAGAGTCAGATACGACTGAAGTGACTGAGGATGCTTGCGTACATTCTTTTTCACATTCTTCTCCATTATGGTTTATCAGAGGATATATTTAGTTCCCTGTGCTATGCAGTAGGATCTTGTTGTTTCTCGATCCTAATTTGCATCTGGTGATCCCAGATTCCCAGTCCATCCCATGGCAACAAAAAGTCTGCTGTCTATGTCTGCGAGTCTGTTTCTGTTTTGTAGAAAAGTTCATTTGTGTGATATTTTAGATTCTACATACAAGTAATAGCATGTGGTATTTGTCTTTCTCTTTCTGACTTGACTTGACTTAGTATGATAATCTCTACTTCCGTCCGTGTTGCCACAGACACCATTATTTCATTCTTTTTATGGCTGAGTAACATTCTATTGTATGTATGTACAGCATCTTCTTTATTCCTTTCTCTGTCGGTGGACATTTAGTTGTTTCCACGTCTTGGCTGTTGTAAATAGTGCTGCAGTGAATGTAAAGGTACATGTATCTTTTTGGAGTTTTACTTTCGTCTGGATGTATGCACAGGAGTGGGATTGCTGGATCATATGGTAATTCTACTTTTAGTTTTTTGAGGAAACTCCATACTTGTTGTCCATAGTGGCTATACCAAGTTATATTCCAGCCAACAGTGTAAGAGAGTTCCCTTTCTTCCACATGCTCTCCATCTTTTATCATTGTTTGTAGACTTTTTAATGATGCCCATTCTGACCACTGTGAGGTGGTTCCTCATTGTAGTTTTTATCTGCATTTCTCTAATAATTAGCAATATAGAACATCTTTTCATGTGCCTTTGGCCATCTGTATGTCTTCTTTGAAGAAATGTCTATTTAGGTCTTCTGCCCATTTTTCAACTGAGTTTTTGTTGTTGAGTTGTATGAGCTGCTTGTTTATTTTGGAAACTAAGCCCTCGTCGGTCACATCTTTGCAAATATTTTCTCTCATTCCGTAGGTTGTCTTTTTGTTTTGTTTATGGTTTCCTTTGCTGTGCAAAAGCTTGTAAGTTTGCTTAGGTCCCATTTGTTTATTTGTGCTTTTATTTCTATTGCCTTGGGAGCCTGACCTAAGAAAACTTTGGTATGTTTTATGTCAGAGAATGTTTTGCCTATGAGCTCTTCTAGGAGTTTTATGGTGTCAGAAGTGCAGATTTTTTCAAAATAAATTCATTTATTTTCAATTGAGGATAATTGCTTTATAATATTGTGTTGGTTTCTGCCATATATCAAAAAATATGGAAGACTTCACGAATCTGCGTGTCATCTTTGCACAGGGCCCATGCTAATCTTCTCTGTGTTGTTCCAGTTTGAGTATATGTGCTGCCAAAGTGAGCACAAACGTGCACATTTTTAAAACCTCACCCATAAAAGGTGCCCCCTCTTCCCAGAGGGATCTTAACACAACCAGTATGTCCCATTCACCCAGCTTGGGATACAAACCAGTCATCTGTCTTCTACTCTTTGATCACCCAGCTCCCACCTTCCCACATCGTCTGGAAGAAAATTCCTTCCCTGGATGTTCTCTATCCCCATCTCCCAGTATCCTTGGGCCTTACAGACTTAAGAGGTCAGTCTTGGCTTGAAATGCCTGGTGGAGAGAGAGCGAGGGTCTGGTAATCGCGTCTGCGGCTGCCACATGGTATCATCACGGAAGATTGGTCCTGAAGGGGGGGCAGACTCGGGGTCAGAGCCACACTGCCCCACTGTGCAGACTGCCCCCGGCTCCAGAGATGCAGTGCTCACACACGGCCTTGTGGCCCGAGAATACAGACATGCCGTCTGCAGCTGGTTCCGCTGTGCACAGCAGCCTGGCTCCTACAAACCTCCCCACAGCTGGGATGCCTCAGCTTGGGCTCCAGGGTGGCAGCTCTTTGATGTGCATTCACATATGTTTAGCCTGCTGTGTGTGTGCAGTGGGAGGAACATCCAACTGCAGCTCCCACCCTGCCTTACTAACCCCCTACTTCTCACCCCCCCACACTCACCAGCCTCTAGACCCCGATGCACTCAGGCCTCCCTTCCTCATGGTGAGCTCACCTTTGGGCCCCTGGGTATCCTCTGGTCAGGAAGCTCAGTCAGGATGACCCAGTCCCCCAGGAGATCCTAACTTCTCTGAGCATTAGCAGTCATCTCCCCTCAACTCTCCACTTAGCTTCCACCTTCCCACCTAGGAAGCCTGTCTTTCAGTCACTCAGTCATGTCCGACTCTTTGTGACCCCATGGACTGCAGCATGTCAGGCTTCCCTGTCCTTCACCATCTCCTGGAGCTTGCTCAAGCTTATGTCCATCAAGTCGGTGATGCCATCCAACCATCTCGTCCTCTGTCATCCCCTTCTCCTCCTTTTGCCTTCAGTTTTTCCCAGCATCAGGGTCTTTTCCAATGAGTCGGCTCTTCGCATCAGGTGGCCAAAGTATTGGAGCTTCAGCTTCAGCATCAGTCCTTCCAATGAACACCCAGGACTGATCTCCTTTAGGATGGACTTGTTGGATATCCTTGCAGTCCAAGGGACTCTTGAGAGTCTTCTCCAACACCACAGTTCAAAAGCATCAATTCAAAAAAAAAAACAAAAAAAACAAAAGCATCAATTCTTTGGTGCTCAGGAAGCCTGAGACTGAATTTTGTCTTCCTCAGAATTTGTGTGTTGAAATAGTAATCCCCAGTCCCCCACACTTTGACCTTTTGGGGGGATTTTGTTTGTTTCTAAAATATTTATTTATTTGCCTGTGCTGGGTCTCAGTTGAGGCACACGGGATCTTTGATCTTCATTGCAGCACATGGGATCTTTAATTGCTGGCATGCAAAAACTTACTTGCGACATGTGGGATCTGTCCGCTGACCAGGGATCAAACCCAGGCCCCCTACATTGGGAGCTCAGAGTTTTAGCTGCTGGACCACCAGGGAAGTCCCAGCTGTGACCTTTTATGGAGATCGGGCCTTGAAAGATGTAATGAAGGTGAAAGGAAGGCATATAGCGGACCCTACCTTAGCTTGACCGGTGGCATCCTTATAACAGGAAGCGGTTAGACCATAGACCTGGACAAGGAAAAGCCATGTGAGAACACAGGGAGAGGGTGGTCAGCTAGAGACGCGGAGAGAGGCCTTAGGAGAAGGCAACCCAGCTGACACCTTTCTCTCGGACTTTTGGCCTCCAGAATCGTGAGGAAAACTGTGAAATTAATTCATTTCTGTTGTTCAGGCCACCCACCCTGCAGTGCTTTGTTAGGGCTGTCCTAGCAGATGAACAGAAAGCCCCTTGCAAACTTTCCCACCATCTCCCCTCCTGCCTCCTCAGGGGTTTGGGGAAGGGCCAGCCTTGTTCTGACGCAAAAGGTGGCCGCTCTTCCCCTCGGACAACACCGCCTCCTCATATGTTCGCAGTGGCTCCCCACACCCCCCAGCCAGAAAAGGGGCCAGCAGCTGCTCGCCTACAACATTTCATTACTGTGATCAAAGCTCTGCAACTGCCCCCACCAGCATCCCACTCCCCAACTCTGGCCTACGAGCTTTTGTCTTGTCTCGCGCCGTGAAGCCGCGGTGTGAGTCCCCCTAATGCAGTAGCAGGGAAACGACACTCCTCACTGGTTTATTTCACCTTCCAACTGGAGAGGGTATCTACAGAATGCTGTTTTCCAAAAAAGTAAAAAATATGCTGCCTGGAAGGTAGTCACTGCCCTCATAGAAAAGAATACTCATCTCCTTTCTCTCACGTGCAGAGCTACCTCGAACGCCCCAGGGACTGCCCTCCAGAGGGATCCAAAGCCACACTGGACCCCGGAGACGGGAGCCACTGCTAATTCGGTTCCCTGGGTCACACAGAAAGGGAAGGCGGTGGCGCAGGCAGAGTGGGAGGCTGGCGCTTCCTGTCCGCTCACGGGGCTGCAGTACACTTTACATTTCCCAAAGGCCGTAATTATTTCCTGGAGAAGAAATTCAAATGACCCAGATAGTTAATTCAGTGAGATTGGCCCAAAAAAGTATTTACCTAAAAGGCAGTTTTGTCGAAAAGAACATCACAACATGGTCAGGGTTTGCTGTCCACTAGATCTTAGGAGTTCACTCTGCACGGAGCACAGAGGAGGCTCAGCAGAAGCCTGTCTCTGACCACCTCCATCTCCTTTTCTATGTCCATCTCCGACCTCCTAGGACCCCCTTTTCCAGCCTCCAAGGCCCCAGGTTCTCCCCACCCCCACGTCTGAGCCTTAATCTCACAGTGACCTCCCCCACTTCTGTTTCCCTAGAACAAATACTCAATCCCTCAGACAAGGGAGCTCAGCTCTGAGTCAGGCGGAAACTCACTGGTGAAATTAATTCACCCAGAAGCTACTGTGTGGCCAACCATGTTCAGGGCCCCTGGATGAGGGAGAGTTAGATGGGATCCAAGCTGTCACTGGACGCATAAGAAAATGGAGCTGAGGTGCTCCACAAAAGCACAATGCTATTGGTGGAAGGTATCCTGTTTGAGAAGAGTTGACTCATTGGAAAAGACCCTGATGCTGGGAGTGATTGGGGGCAGGAGGAGAAGGGGGCGACAGAGGATGAGATGGCTGGATGGCATCACCGACTCGATGGGCATGAGTTTGAGTAAACTCCGGGAGTTGGTGATGAACAGGGAGGCCTGGCGTGCTGCGATTCATGGGTTCGCAAAGAGTCAGACACAACTGAGTGACTGAACTGAACTGAACTGACTGATCATGTTTGATGGGGCTTCCCAGGTGGTGCTAGTGGTAAAGAACACGCCTGCCAATGCAGGAGACATAGGAGATGCGGGTTCAACCCCTGGGTGGGGAAGATCCCCTGGAGGGGAGGGCATGGCAACCCACTTGCCTGGAGAATCCCAGGGACAGACGAACGTGGCAGGCTACCATTCATGGGGTCGCAAGGAGGCAGACATGACTGAGTGACTAACACACACGAATGCATCCTGTTTGATACCTGAGACTGCATAAACTTCAGCTTTCTCCTCGGCAAAACGAGAATAGCAGGACCTCACTTGCAAGGTGGGCTGATTGACACATGCAGACATCTTATGGATATTTTTGTGCTTAGTTGGGAAGGATCAAACTTATGTGGGGATGAAGAAATGGGGTAAAATGTCCAATGAGAGTAAGGCAGGAAGCCGGTGACCACCGGGGGCCCATCTGCAAACTCCATGCATGTAGTGCTGCGTGGAGGACCGTCCTCGGGCCAAACCAGGTCCCTTCTCCAGCCTCCTTGGGGTTCCGAGAGTAAGCCCAGAATCTCTGAGTTTGGTCTGCACCTCCCCACACACTGGAGTGTTACAGGCATAGCTGGGGATCAACAGGACCCCAGGTTTCCGGGTGTCAGTCTGGCCTTCCCAGTTGGAACACAAGCCCCTTGTCTGTTACAGGGCATCTCTGTCTGCCCTGCAGACCGGGGCACAGAGCGGCTACAGAGCAGCCCCTCGGTAAATATTTGCAGATTGTCTGCCGGGAATGAGGTTTGACGTAGGCCAACCGCCTCAAGAGACCTCCTGCCACCTCTCGGCCTGTGGCTGCCTCTCAGACCTTGAGGCCACAGACAGGATGTGCCTTCTACCAACTGTGGACAGAAGAAGCCTCTCCTTGGTACCCTGAGGGGAGAAGGCGCCAGCCCAGTGTCCCGAGGGCTGCAGGGCCTCGTGGAGAGAGCCCTGTGTACACTGCCCGGGCTCGGCAACCCCCACCCCGGGGGGCATAGGGAAGGGCCCGGGGGAAGCTGATTTTCCTTGCTGGCCAGAGCCCCAGCACCCAAGCTGTTGGTGGCAGGGCCCACGGGAGAAAGGGCGGAAGGGAGGGCAGGAAACCCCAGCGGAGCCCCGCGCTCTGCGGTGACGTGGGGCCCTGGCCACGCCCGGCCACCCGGCTGCTCCCGGCGGGGAACCAGCTTCCTTTTGTGGTCTGACCCTGGCTGCCCGCCAGGACTTCCACAAGAGCCTTGTGATGTGCACTTTTGAAATGTGTCGGTGGTGCGGAATGGCATGTCTAACCCGTGTTTGATGCCCGTCTGCGTTTACATCTCTTTCCCACGCCCACGGATGCAGACGGGCTGTGTGTGGGAGCCGCGGTGTCCGGCGGTCCCGAGCCCTGGCTGTGTGGCTGGACACATTTCCTTTCACCCTCAACCTGTGTTCCAACAGGGGGTGGTTCCCTCGGAGGAGGACTAAGAGAAGACGAAAGTTGGGGGGTGGGGGTGGCGGCTATACTTGATATCAGCTGCTGAACTTTGCATGAAGTTATTTTTAACTTCATGACAATTTCCCGAACTGCTGTGGCCCCCATTTTACAGGTGGGGAAACTGAGGCTCAGAGAAATTACATCTTTGGTGCAGAGCAGCACAGCCAGGGCATGGTGAAGCAGAGACTCGACTCCAGCCTGTCTCCCTCAGCGACCAGGTGCTGCCCAGACACGGCCACGTCTCTTAGGAGGATTGCTGTTTCCCGAATTTGCCTCCTTAAGTGTGGAGGTGGCAGCTGTCACTCCCCACATTTCCACTGCCTGCACCCGCCTCGCACATGACCATTGGCATCCAGAGTTTGAGAAGAACTGAGATAGGCCAGGTCTGCTCACTCCAAGTTCAGGGTTTGCTTCAAGGGCATGTGTCTTAATTTGGGTCATTAGTTCTCATGGTATGTCTGTCAAACTTTACAGAAATGACCTTGATTACTCTTGTCCCGTGATTTTCTTATTTCTCTACTGTATTTTTTTTTTTTTTGGTCTGACTCCAAAGCTTATATTTATTTGCTTTTTCAGCAAGAAAAAAAGAAAAGAGTGTACACATGTCAGTTCTAATCTCCCAGTTCATCTCCCCTTCTCCTTCCCTTGCTGTATCCACAAGTCCATTCTCTATATCTGAGTCTTTATTCCTGCTCTGCAAATGGGTTCATCAGTACCATTTTCCCAGATTCCACATTCATGCGTTAATACACGATATTTGTTTTTCTATTTCTGGCTCACTTCACTCTGTATGACAGATGCTAGGTCCATCCACGTCTCCACAAATGATCCAACTTTGTTCCTTTTTATGTCTGAATAATATTCCAGTGTATGTATGTACCACATCTCTTTTATCCACTCATCTGTTGATGAAAATAGATAACTTGTGGGAGCCCTCTGTCCAGCGCAGGGAACTCAGTTTGGTGTCCCGTGATGACCCAGATGAGAAGGATGGAGGCTGCTATTTATCGATTACGGCAGCACCTGCTCGGCACTCGTAGAGACACGCTGACTCAGTAAGGTCCCTGGGTGGTCTCTGGGCAACCCAGACGAGAATGAGGTGTGCCGCCTTCCATGGCAGTGATGGAGTCCAGCCCGTTCACAGCCCTGGGAGGAAACGGCTGTAACTGCACAGACCCTTTCTTGGGGGTGGGTGTTCCCCTAAGGATTAGAATCGGAGACCACCTGAGTCACTGGAAGGCCACCCCGGAAAGCTACAGGCAAGCAGTAGGGGAAGTGGGACAGAATAGGTAAAGTACCACAGGGAGTGTTGACAGGCAGGTCGCTGACGTGGGCACTTGGGGTGCTCTGGGAGACTGTGTCGATGGGCCTCAGAGTCGTGCCATCCAGGAGATGAGGTGGGTGGAGGATTTATCCGCAGTCATTGGCTCAGGTCTGCTCCCAAAGCCAAATGCACTTGGGGTCAGAGTCCTCAGGCAGAGACAGGCATGCCTGGGATCAGAACCTGCATCTGTTGACTGATGAGCGCTGAGGGGGGTGAGGGCAGGGGCCACCAGAGCGGTGCCACGCCAGACACCCAGGATGCAGCCCAGGGCCCTTGGCCTCTCCCCCACTTCTTCCTTATGGGTTTAGATGGGCACGATGCTATTGGAGGGGCTCTTGGTCACCTGGTCTGTTTGCACACATGCCTTCTCGGGCATCTTGGGCCAGGGAAGAAGGAATCAGGAGTCACTTCCTAGTTTGGGGAAGCCTGAGGGAGGTGTAGATGAGGCCCTTGGGGCCTCATTGAAGGGAAAAGAAAGGGGACTGACCCAGAGATGCCTCAGTGCACTGGGCACAGAAGCTAAGACCTTGGTGGACCATCCGCAGAGCGGGAGGTCTGCGATGAACGCCTGCAGTAATCCTAGGGGCTGCAGTCTCTTCGTGGGAGTGGGCCACTAGCAGCAGAGATGACCGTGAGACACAATCAGCCGTGACTTCTCTTGCAAGCTCAGTGAGGCGCCGGGGCATAGGCAGGAAGACAGCATCGTTGCAGACTCCGGGGGGCAGGGGGCGGGGGGCGGTGGCAGGGCTGTGTCACGTACCTTCTCATCACTGGGCAGTGAAGCCACTGCCGATCGTCCTCCTTCCTCTGTGTCTGAGTCTGTCTGTCTCTCTGCTTCTCCCTGTGGACTTCTGTCCATTGATTCTGTGTGTGTCTGAGATGCTCACCATCACCTCCTGTCTCCACCCTCCCTCCTCCTTCTCTCTCTTCACCTCTCCCTCATCTCCTTAGGAGACCTGGGTACCCCTGCAGGAAGGCTTGGTGTTTCAGTGCCTGGAGCTGCATAAAGAACTGGCCTCAGGGCACAGGGCGTACATATCCAAGTGGCATGCTGCCTGTGGAGGACCTGGGCCTGAGAGACCCATCCATTGCCAAAGGTCGCTCCCCGTGTCAGGCACTCAGACACCGGCAGCCTTCCCTCCACCCATCTCCTTTTAGCCATGATCAACATTTCAAAAGCAACGCAGAGGCCTACAGTAGGTTCCTATAATTTACCCAAGGGTTGCGCCTGCCTGCCGCTGGGAGACAAGCTGCATTCTTCTCTCCGAGTGAGCTATTTTTAAGACCGCTCTTCCCCCCACCCTCCCTTCCAGTTCCATCGCAGGCCAAGCGCTGAATTAGATTCTTTCTTCATTTTGTAGGCTCCCCCTCTCCAGTATTATATAAAACCATTTCAGCCCTTAAGGAGTTGGCATCTGACATCCACAGCTTCTGGATCCCCAGAACAGAGAAGGGAAGGCATAAACAGAAGGGAGGGAAAGAAATGTTCTCTTTCTGTGCCAGCAACATGAATCGTCAGAGAGTTAAGTAGCAACAAAGTATTTGGTGTTAATCTTTAATATTCCCAGGAACTTGTCACCTCCTCCTTCAGTCCCAGAGCTGCCTTGCTCCGAGTGATTCTGGCGCCTCTCACAAGATATCACACCTTCTATTATGCTCTAAAAAAAAAAGTACCCACCAGAGGGGAGTTCGTAGTGATTAGACTGCCAAAAAAAAAAAAAAAAAGGTAAGGTGCTCATCGCTATTTACAAGGAAGTAACTGAAAAGGATGAGCCACGAGTTCCTTTGCTGTCAGTCTTCTGTATTTTAAGCAGACCCTTCCCTGAGCTCATCTTCTGATGCGATCCCTCCCCCTTCCTCAGGCTCCAGAGCTGCGGGTGGTGTTTGACAACTATCTAGGGATGCAGGTGACATTTGGGGTCACAATTCGGAGTCTGTGCAAGCTGGCAATGACAGAGTCAGGAGTATGTAGGTGAACTAAAGCCAAGGGAGCAGATGAGATGAATAGTGTAAGATGATTGTGTAGACAACCAAGGAAACAGGGATGCGACCAAGTCCTCGGGTACTTCTGCATTTAATGATGGGCAGAGTAAGAGTTTCGGAGAAATGGACCTTAAAGTATGGATGTGAGAGTTGGACCATAAAGAAGGCTGAGCACCGAAGAATTGATGCTTTTGAATTGTGGTGTTGGAGAAGATTTTTGAGAGTCCCTTGGACTGCAAGGAGATCTAATGAGTCAATTCTAAAGGAAATCAGTCCTGAATATACACTAGAAGGACTGATGCTAAAGCTGAAGCTCCAACACTTTGGCTACCTGATGCAAAGAGCTGATTCATCGGAAAAGACCTTGATGCTGGGAAAGATTCGAGGCAAAAGGAGAAGGGGGTGATAGAGGAAGAGATGGTTGGATGACATCACTGACTCAATTTGTGCAAACTCCAGGAGTTGGTGATGGACAGGGAAGCCTGGCATGCTGCAGTCCATGGGGTCACAAAGAGTCGGACACAACTGAGGGACTGAACAGCAACAGAGTAAGAGGATCCCAGAAAAGTAGACTGAAAACCATTGGAGGTAGCAGGGTGTTGTGTCCCAGAAGCCAAAAAACACACTGGTCCTTCACCAGTGGGGACAGGAGTCCATGAATAAATGCCCCAACTTCCTTCCCAAATGGATGGAGCCCCCTTGCCCACAGAGGCAACCTGCTCAAGTGAACTCACCCTAGATGAGCTTCCTTCCCTCCCCTGTCCCACTTCCCCAAACCTCTCCTAGCTAGTGGGAGACCCTCCACTAAGAGCCTCTGTGAGCACCCTGAGAGTGTTATGATGACGCTGTTTCTATGACTCCACGCTTCTGTTCAGGGCAGGCTAATGCCTGAGCCTTCCCACAGGGCCCCAGCTGCAGATCAAGGGATTTATTACAAAACACACAGACCTGTATCTCCAGGTCATATCTTCCCCGCTCCTGCCAGCTCTGGCTATGACAGATCAGACTGCTCCCTAAATTTAATGCCCTGCTGAGCTACGACAACAACCACCACCACCAAGAAAAAAAAGAAAAAGGGAAAGGAAGAAAGAAAGAAACCTCACAAGACACTCCTAAGAAAATAAATAAAATCTATGTCTCTGATGGCGAGGTCAGGAGCTATTTTATTTTCACACATTTATGCTGCACCTTCACAGGCCGAACCCATGAATCTTCAGTCTTTATCTTGAAATGTATATTAAATGGGCATTAAACTGAGTGATAGTGATCGCTTCTCACAAGAGCCTCAGGCCTCGTTGGGAGGAAGCAGTTGGCAATGCTGGGCCCATGAGGCAGGAAGGCAGCTTTCCCCGGGGCACTGGGGGCTGTGCCTCTCGTCCTCCCTTGGAGCCAGTCCTGCTCGTCACCTGCTTGCCTTGACTGAGCCCTTGGAAAATCAAGCCACACAGGGAACCTGGCCTTTCAGGCCTCACTCTACCCAGCATTTATTTATTTATTTTTTTACATATTTCTTTTATTTACTGTTTATTTATTTGGCTAATCCGGATCTTAGTTGTGGCACACTGGGTCTGTGAGCTTCACTGCAGTGTGTGGGGCCTTGGGGCTTGCCTGGTGGCTCAGTGATAAAGAATCCCGTGAATGCAGGAGACTCTGGTTCGATCCCTGAGTCAGGAAGATCCCCTGGAGACAGAAATGGCAACCCACTCCAGTATTCTTGCCTGGGAAATCCCGTGGACAGAGGAGCCTGGCGGGCTACAGTCCCTGGGGTCGCAAAGAGACATGGCTTAGTGACTGAACACGCCTAAACACCAACAACAATGTGGGATCCGAGTTGCAGCATGCAGGATCTAGTTCCCTGGCCAGGGATTGAACCCGTGCCCCCTGCATTGGGAGTGAGGAATCTGAGCCACTGGCCCACCAGGGAAGTCCCTCCCAGGCCTTTAAAGGAAGCACTGTTTCTTGGAACTGCCTTCCTGGGGACAAATAGCACTGAAGCAAGAAGTTGCTTTGAGGTTGAACTTCAGTGCTTCCAGTATTGCTTCCATCCAGATTTGAAAGTTTGGCTTACCGCATGAGGTCCGTGTCCACATTCTAGAAAGACAAAGCAGGACAGAGAGAATGGTAATGAGCTAAAGAATAAGCTTGCTTCATCTCGCTCCCCATTTGTGTCAAGAAAATTTAAGGTGATGCTTAACCTTTTTTGGGTCAAGGACACCTGAGGTGCTGAGGAAAGCTCTGGACCTCATCCCCAGAAACATACACACTTACCCAAACTTGGGGAGTGCCGCCCACCCTTCCACCAGTCCTCAGATGAAACACCTCTGCTAAACAAGGAGGAGGAAGAAGGGTGGAAGTAAGAAGGAACAAGAAAAAGAAAGAAAAGAGGACAAGAAGAAGAAACGCTTGAATGGCACTTTATAGTTTAGTCACCTTCACATATGTTAACTGGTGCACGCCATGGGAGAATGGTAGGCCAGGTCATCCAGCCATAGGAAGACATCGGAGGGGCTGCCAACCTCAGCTTGGGGGCGAAAATGGCTCCAAGGCATCTTGAAAGAGAGACTTCCAAATTGAGATCCCGAAAGATGAGTGGGAATCCACCAACCAAGAGTGGGGAAGAGAGGATTCAAGGCTGAAAGACGAGCAAGTGGAAAGGTCTGGAGGTAAGGGAAATGGAAAGATAGGGGTGGGTTAGAGTCTATTTAGGCTTCGTTAATGATTAGTGATTGACTGACTTAAGGCCAGTGAAGGGGGAAAGGAGCACGAAGGCCCTGCTTGGTCAGCTAAGTGGTAGGAAGTCACGGTTAGGGGCAAGGATGCCACTTGTGCCGACTGGCAGTCAGAAACCTGTAGAATAACTTAATAAAATATTTATGAATTGTATAAATATGTTGCAACCATAAAATCCTGACCCATAGTCCTGGAAGAGACTTCAGAGAGCGTCTCGGCCAGTATCTTCACTGTCACGTTTCCAGTCACAGGTAGTGAGGTTGCAGAGGTAGGGACCAGCCAGGCTCTGGAGGGAATGAGCTGAACCAAGACTCTGGAATGCTCATCCTAGCAATGGTGTGCTGGATGGACTGATGGGAAAACACACGGAAGAAAGATGGCAGCAAGAGTGATTTTCCTTTAAGCCTTGGGCGTCAGAAGAAACCGAGTCCCTAACTGTGGCCTTCAGCAGGTCACATCACCACTGCAGGACTCCCTGTCGCTACCTGTAAGAGGGGAGATCTTGACATTTATCTCGGGTGTGAAATGGGACAGCATCTCAGTGCCTGGCATGCAATAGGTGCATCACAAACATTTGCTTCTTTGTGACATCCCCAGTCTGCCTCCCCACCCACTCTACCTCTGTCTTCTGAAGATGCTCTTACTGGAACCCCAGCTCATGGTTTTCTCACCTCTCTAAGCCCACCCTTTCCAATCCTTAGCTCAGAACCCTTCCTCACCTCTTGGCTTCCCTCCATGGGGCCAGTGCGTCCAAGAAGCATATAAATGTGCATGGCCAGGGCTGACGATGCGATTGTCTGACTGGACGTTTTCGGTTGACATGTAGAAGCCTGTAAGGACTGCCTCCCATCCCATTTTAAGACAGCGCACTGGCTCAGATATGTTAGGAAGACGCCTCTCATGTATTAATTATGCACCTAGTAATTACACAGGAGGGTTCTGGCAGCATTATAGGAAGGGATGGGCAACTGAGCAGCCAGAGAAAGGAATGACGAGTTCGGCTTTTGCCTCGCACTCGAGTCCAGTCTGAATTCCAGAGAAGACTTTCCCCCATCCTCTACATGCAAGGGATGGGATTTTCCAGCCCCTGGTCTGGTGGGCCAGCTGACCTGCTTGTGTGATGGGGCTGGTGCTCAGTCACTTCAGTCGAGTCCCACTCTTTGTGACCCCATGGACTGAGGCCCACCATGGGATTCTCTAGGCAAGAATGCTGGAGTGGGTTGTTATTCCCTTCTCCAGGAGATCTTCCCAACCTAGGGATCAAACCTGCATCTTTTATGTTTCCTGCATTGCAAGGCGTGATCTTTACCACTAGCACCACCTGGGCTGGAGGTGAAGAGAAATAAAGAGCATCTATGTTCCTGACCCTGCTGCTGCTAAGTCACTTCAGTCATGTCCGACTCTGTGCAACCCCACAGACGGCAGTCTACCAGGTTCCGCCGTCTTGCCTGGATTCTCCAGGCAAGAACACTGGAGTGGGTTGCCATTTCCTTCTCCAATGCGTGCAAGTGAAAAGTGAAAGTGAAGTCGCTCAGTTGTGTCTGACTCTTCGCCCCCATGGACTGCAGCCTACCAGGCTCCTCCTTCCATGGGATTTTCCAGGCAAGAGTACTGGAGTGGGGTGCCATTGCCTAGGACCCACCAACTGTCCGATGCACCCTTTTTTTAAGAACAGCTTCAGGAAGAGCCAGGGGAAGGTCATCCCTACACTCAGAGTCCACTTCCCATCACAGGTGCATTGCTGCACAGAAGAGAAATGGTCATCTGAAAGTTAAGGAAATGTGCGTGCAAATCTGCTTTGCATGCACGAGGAAGAGAAAGGCTAGGGAGCTTGGAAACCTGGAGCTTGGGCCCAGGACGAGGACCCATTCCACCTGGCTCACAAGCCGAGGAGCCCCTCTCTGGGTCCAGGAACCCTGTGTACCCCCAGAAAACCCTTCAGGCCCCAGCTCCAGAGGAGCCAGCCCACACCCTGGGAGACCATTACCCTCTGGAATCAGTGATGATGCTGTCCCAGGAGTGATCAGCAACCACCAACTGCCGAGGAAAGGCCCCCAGGTCACCTGATGGTGAAAAGTTGACAGCCATCCAAGGACAATCCACACTTCCATTCCACGCCCCCCTCCCCCCCGAGGGTCTGGCGACTGCCACCAAGACTCCCGTCTGCGGCCCTGGACCTCATCGGGAAGGATGAATCTGTGAAAATATATGTGGCTCAAAAATATGTGGTTATTTATTTACAAGGCGGTGCGATTGAATAGCTCATTTATCCTGAGAAAAAAGTGGGCCAGCTCAGTGGCTTCAGGCGATTTGAAACAATCTAATGGAATCTTAATGTGTTTAATAAGATTTTTAATAATCTAAGGAACACACGTTCATGGTAAGAAGATGAAAAATAAGAACTCTTGCCCATAAATGACACACAGATTGACAAAGGTACATGCCCAAGAATGTTCTCTGCAACATTGTTTGAGATAGTAAGTAAACAGAAGCTACTTAAATGTCCAGCAATGTGGAAAGGGTTGAGTAAACAAAGGTTCACCTTTGTAGCATGGAAGCGACTTAGTGATAGAGTCAGACAGGACAATATACACGTTACAGAAAAGCTACTGAAAACTCCACGTATGGAAAAATTACAAATTTTCATGCATTTACAGAGAAAGAGAGTCTGGAAAGAAACCCACTCAATGGATATGTGTTACCCCCAAGGAGGAGTTAGGGAAGGGTGAGCGAAGTGGAAGCCTTTGTTTTAGCTTATGTACATCTGAGTTCTTTGGAAGTCTTACTTTTCTAACTCAAAATAAAGAAAATGAGAAAATCCACATTAGCAATAAATAAAGAAAAACTGTGTATAATACAAACCTAGAAATAACTCTATTTAGTATACATGTCCTCTTCCAGGTTTCACTACACAAATAAGATTGTCTTCATGGCTTAAATTTGCCTTAAAATAATATGCATTACTTTCCAGGTCAATAAGCAAACATTGTATTTTTAAGGACGGCCTCCTAGTCCATTGCCTATTTAAACAATTCCTTATTAGCAGGCATTTAGATTGCTTCTAATTTCTTTCTTTCTCTTTCAAACAAGAACAATGCAGTAATGAGCATCCTTAATACTAGATTGTTGTGCATAATCACAATTATGTCCTTAGAACTAATTCCTAGAAGTAAAATTATTGGGTTAAAGGGTCGGTGTATTTTAAGATTCTTAACGCTTATGGCAAAATCACCCTCCAGAAAGGTCACAAGGTCTATAATCCCTTATCCACAAAACTCTGAAAACAGAAAATGCTTTAATAAGTTTAACAACTAAACTCATTTGATGGCAGACCCTGACCTGCATGGATACGAGGCCATTTAAAGCCTTTCATTTATCCCAAGTAGTATGAGTCTTTGTACATTTCATGCAGGCACATAAATGTGTGTATTGCCCTGGTTCCTACAGGGAGTGTTATATGATATACAATTTATACATCGTGTTGCCTTTCAAAAATTTGGAAAATTCTAAATTCCAACACGTTCCTGTCCCTAAGAGTTTCTGGTAATGGATTATGGAATGGCGTTAATTTATGCTCCTCCGGCAGCGCTGTTTTCTTCATGTGCTCACCAATACTCAATTTTACAAGTTGTTTTCATCTTTGCCAGCCTGATTTTTAATAAACATAAATGAGGTAGGGCACTTCTTCCAAGTGATCTAGCCATTTCAACGCCTCCTTACTTAGCCTGTAAGCTGCTGTCTGTAGTTCTGAGTACACTGGCTTCAGCGCCCCTTGGTGAGGCCTTGGGCCTCTGCACCTTAAAACTATAGTGTTTGAGGGACTTCCTTGGTGGTCCAAAATTCCCAGGTGGCACCTGGGATGAAAACCTGCCTGCCAATGCAGGAGACCTAAGAGACGTGGGCTAAATCCCTGGGTTGGGAAGCTCCCCTAGAGGAGGCCATGACAACCCACTCCAACATTCCTTCCTGAAGAATGCCATGGACAGAGGAGCCTGGTGGGCGACAGTACATAGGGATGCAAAGAGTAGGACACAACTGAAGCAAATTAGCACACACACACACACACACACACCTGGTGGTACAGTGGTTAAGAATCTGCCATGCAATGCAGGGACACAGGTTCTATCCCCGATCGGGGAACAAAGACCCGACATGTGGCAGAGCAACTTGTCCAAGAGCCACAACTAGAGAGTCTATGTGCTGCAACAAAAGATCCTGCAGTTACAACTAAGACAAATAATTTTAGAACCTATGTATATAATGTTTGTTTAGTGACTTGGAAAGAAGTGCATGATATATTATTTTAAGGCAAATTTAAGCATCTTATTTGCATAGTGAAACTTGGAAGAGGACATATGCACTAACCAGGGTTGCTTCTAGGTTTGTATTATGTATCGTTTTTCTGTATTTATCCATGCTGCTGACACCTCTCCACACCCTCTCAGGGAGCACTGGCCCAAATGCCCCACTTCAGCACTTCCTCTGCCTTTATGGGAATTTTCTCACCCTCAGCCTCCTTCCTGGTCTCTGGGTATTACTTCCTGCAGGTGGGAAGGGACACCATTCTCTGCTAGCTCATTCAGTCGTCAGTTGGAGGAGTGATCCTACAGCAGAGAAATGGGACCCCTGGTAACACCAGGGTTAGTCCAGGAAAATCCCTTGTTTCCAGGAGGCCTAGGTCTCTGATGAGGGTGCTGGGTCCCTGTAGATTCTAGTGAAGCCTCACTCTGATCATAACCCACGCCTCTGCCACTGAGGCCAACCGTCCTTACCAGAGTCATTCTGCCCATGGGGTTATATTCTCTACCACTGTCATTTACATCAGTCAAAATGACCATGAAATTGTACATAGAGCCGTTTGTGCTTAGTCATTCAGTCGTGTCCGACCCTTTGTGATCCCATGGACTGTAGCCCACCAGGCTTCTCTGTCCATGGGATTCTCCAGGCAAGATTACTGGAGTGAGTTGACATGCCCTCCTCCCAGGTGTCTTCCCAACCCAGGATCGAACCCAGGTCTCCCACATTGCAGGTGGGTTCTTTACCAGCTGAGCCACCGGGGAAGCCAATAGAGCCGTTTAGGGAGATTGATCCCAGCACCTGGTATCCTTGGGGTCAAGAAGGCTACAGGAATGCCAGGAGACTGACCCCAGGGCGTCCCTGGGGGGTGGGGAGTACTGGGGACAAGAGACGCCAGTAGGAACGTGATCTCCAGGACCGTGGACTGTCACTGCTGCCCCGGGCGTCTGGGAGCTGATGGCTTTGCCTGCCTCACCCATACATCTTCAAACTGAGAAACAGCCCCAGGCTGATGTACGCAGATTCCCACCTCCGGCCCAAGTCTTGAGCCCATCATGGAATGACCGCAGGCTAGACCGAGGTACTGGGAACGCAAGTGCAGGGGCTGCCATCGGGGATGTGTCCCAGAGGCGCCTCTTGGGCCTGGGGAAGGGCCATCTGAATCCTGATAAATCACACCCCTGAGAACCTGCAGCTGCCACCAGTGTAGACAGAAACAGCAACAACAAAAAGTCTTGATGCAGAGCCTTCCAGAAGACATATGCAATCATCCATGTCCTCAGGACAAACAGTATCTGATCTCCCCAGACCACGGAAGCTGGCTTTGAGAAGTGAACCAACAGGATATGCAGGTATTTCTAAAAACAACTTGTTTTCATGGCTCTTCATCTGGGGGTACTAACTGGGTTCGTACTTTGGTCCTAGCACTTTGGTAAAGCTATTTAAATTTCCCATGCTTTTCTCATCTGTAGAGTGGAGATGGTTATTAGGGTCAAAAGAGATCATATGGGTAGGGTTCAAGAAACAATGCCGACTGTGTAGTGAGCCCTCAGTAACTTCAAGCTGCTGCTGTTGTTGTTTTATTATTACTTTGAATGGTTATTAATATTATACTAGATGAAGAGTCAACATGTCTTTGATCAGGAGCCTGAAAGCTCGCTAGGGAAAGCAGTAGAGGAGAGAACAAGTAACAAAGAAGGGGTCATTATCAAGGCTGGAATTCTGATTGCCAGACCACACAGAATCTCTCCTTTCTCCTGGTTAACAAAATGAATATGAGATGATACAGAGAAAGAGGCTGAGTCCCAAGATACACAGCAACTCTGGGGGCTGCAAGGAAAGCCCCCCAGGACTCTGGAGGGCTGGGCAGTGAGCCCTTAACCTGCAGATGCGAAACCCCTGCCTCTAGACCCAGGGACATGCTGGTGGCTTAGGACAAGTCATTAAGAGGGGAAGAGCATATGCGGAAAGAAAAAGTTTGGAAAGAGAATTTTTGTTTAAAACTGCAAAACTTAAAGGCAGTTAGAAAAAGTCAGAAGACTGAAAGATGTTAAAAGAGAACAGAGACCTGGGGCATCTTCCTCTTGCACTGGGGTGGTCTTAGTACTTTCCCCAAGAGAAGCAGAAGCAAAGATGGAGTGCGTCGGTGAGATGTCACAGTCTCTATAATTTTTGCCTCTCCATGGCCAACCAATCCAGGGTTGGGGATGGGAGGGCCAGGGCCTGTGGTCTGAAGCTTCCCCCCGTCATGGAGAGACAGTCAGGCTGGAACCTTGGTGAGGGGAAGAGGGAGGCACTGGTGCTGGGTCTGAACCAGGAAGGGTACAGGGGTCATGTAATGAACAAGCATCCACTTGATCAATTTCAGGGGTGCACTCTCCACTCGGGGCGGCGGGTCTGGGCCCTGTGTGGACAGCCTTGCCCTCCACCCACGCTCCATGGGAACCAACCACAGAGGCAGAGCAGTGTCTGTGGCCCACTTATTAACACCAGTTTTAAAAGCTGCAGGACCTGACTTGCTACCCTATAAATGTCAGTCATGCCCACCCTTGGTAAAGTCGGTGAGAAGCAGAATACCACAAGAAGGCAGAGACTCTGGTGCTGAAGAGGTACCAACAGAGGCTTCAGCCCACCCACTTTAGGAAATAAGAGACCTTCTTGGGGCTAAGGGCATATCATCAAAGAGCTGGAAGGATTAGCTCAGGCTACCAGAATGCCGTCATGAACTTGCAAGCTAGAGTTCTAAAATAAAATGGCAAAAGGGAGAGGGGCCCAAGACATTCCTACTTCTTTTCTGTGGGTATATATGGGGGTATGGGTGTACACGTATGAATGCATGCATATGCAAATATAAAAGAGTGAGTATTTGCTGAACATTAATTCAGTTTGATTTATCACTGTATCTGTGAACACAGTATATAGAGAAAAAGGACTGGGAGCAAATAAGGTTGGACTACAGGTAATCATTTTCTTTTTGCAAATTTCTCAAATTTCCGATGTTCTGGGTTTTGTTTCAGTTTTCTTAGAGAAGAGGTTAGCTCTCAATGCCCTGCCTCCCAGGGGGCTTCCTTGACCTTGTACAAACATACCCACCTTGTCCCAAGCAACCTCCTGTCAACTATGTGTGAGGAGGCACGGCCGCTGAGTCTGAAAAAGTCCTGCTGTGTGTTTCTCCCAGTCTGACTGCTCACAAAACAAAAACGAATTTTTCCATGGTAACCTCCAGCCTCCTCACTTAGACACAGAGGCCATACTGGCAACTCTTAAATAACACAGCTTCGTGCTCTGCTCCCCTTCGTATGTAGGACCTGAGAGAAAAGTATGGAGCAACAGTCACCACGCTGTTGTGACTAGGGTGGTTCAAACTGGCCATGGTTCTCTGGGTGGTGAGATCAAAGATGACTGCTACCTTTTTTCTTTACACTCTTAGAATGTGAATTTTTAAAATTATATATTTAACAATTAGCTTTATCTTAGGGGAGGAAAGAGAAAGTAAAACCTTGCTGCTTCTCCCTGCCCTCAGGAGAAAAATTCAGTCTCTTTACGCAGTTCATAAGGCCCCACGTGATCTTGTCCCTGATGATTTAGTGACATTTTAAATGTTTGCTTGAACCATATGACGGTGCAGTTTTTCTTAGTCGAAAATGGTCCGTTATGGGCAACTCTGAGTTCACCCAGGACCCTCATCCTCAACCAGATGCTACTCCCTTGGCCTGCAAAACCCAACAGCTGTCTAACTCCCATCTTTCCCTGCCTCGACTCACCCCTTCTGCCTTACTAAATAACTCCTGCCCTTTCTTCAAGTCTTCCCGTCTGTCATTTCTTCCAAGAAGCTTTGGATTCTGCATTAAGCACCTTTCCTCTGAGCTTCCCAAGCATCCAGCCTCATTCATTCATTCAGTCACTCAACAAATCATTGTTAAGCACCAATTACATGCCCACCGAATTCCAGGCAGTAGGGACACAGTAATGACCAAGTCAGTGACCCTCAGTCATAGTATACCCCAGTCCTGTCGGTTTCTTACTGCTCATCTCCTCTACCAGAGCCCGAAAACTTCCATGTCTTGTACACCAGGAAACAGCCACGGCTCCACGTACCTGACACATAATAATCACATACTCATTGAATGAAAAATAAATGGATTGCTCAAATTTATCAAAGTAGCGTATAACCGATTTTATTTCTCTTCTGTTCTAGTTTTTTTTTTTTTTTAAGATAATTACTCTCACAATTTATCATCTGACAAAAGGAAACAGCTGATAAAAGAAGCCCTCCTTTGTTCTGGACTTCCTGGCCGGGTCTCACAAGTCCTGTTTGCTTTGACCGCCTCTGGAGTGTTTGCCCAGTGAGGTCAGGGAAGGGAAGAAGAACACCGCCCGCCTGTTGTCGGAGCTGCAGGAAGCCAGCTGCGAGCTCCGCTCGGTGAGAGGGGGTGGGGATGCGAGGGGCGGGAGGACAAACCCCAGCCTGGGGAGTGTGTGCCCTCCGCAGTTAGACCAGCTTCAGGACCTGCCCAGCAAAAGCTGCCCGTACGTACGTGTTCAGGTCCTGGCATTGAAGGATACCAGGGGCCAGATGCAGAAACCAAGACCCCAAGCAAAGTCCACACTTGCTGAGATCACAGAGCCCAGCAACAAGGCCAGAGGGTCAAACCCTAACTTGAAGTCCTTGCGTTTTCCTGGAACAGAGCTGGAGGTGGGGCGGAAAGGTATCTAAAACTCCTAGCTCCTGGCTGCCGCTCAAACCACATGACTCTGGGTGACCCACCCACCCAGCCCTATTCACTAAGCATCTATTATGCTCCGGCACCTGTCTTGGTAGGCAGTAGTGGGAGAGGCAAATTCCCACCCTTGACAGTCCCCGCAGTGGGAGAGCTGTCTGACTGGTGGTGTCCATAAAGTTGTGCAACTCACCTGGGTGACTCAGAACCGGAGGCTCTGGAGCCTTGGAAGGGGGAGGCGGCCTCTCCAGCCTGCCCCTCCCTGAAGCGGAGACTCTGCTCCCTGAGTCCCGCCTCCTCAAAGCCTTTACTTGGTGGAAGCCTGCAGTAGTCCTGAGAACCCAGACAGCCCAGCAGAGGGGACAGAAACACCCCAGTTGTTGACCATCTACAGCGGGCCAGGCCCTGTGCCAAGGCCTACACACGCAATGTCCTTTGATCTTCAATCCAGTTCTTTACAGATTAAGAGACCAAAGCTTTAAAGAGAGGGTGGAGAGGACTGAGTTCTGAAGTGTCCCCTGTGAGGCCCCCAGCACCGCTTTGCTTCCTTGCATTCATTAAACATTAGCACAGGGCTCCCAAGCATGCCTTCTGTAGCACGTGGTCCAAGGCACTTCTGTTTGCCCATACTGGACAGCACAGATTTTAGAGGACACTTCCATCATCTCAGACAGCCCTATTAAACAGCAGTGAACTAAGCAGTGAGCAGCAGGCCGCTCATAAAAGCACTTTTCCACCCCCTGCATCTTCTGCTCTCCTCCCTTCCAAAAGTGGCCATGGAGTCGAGGACGTTGTAGGTGCTCAATAAATATTTTTGAAGTAAATGATGAGGATCTGGTCTGAGGAGCAAGAAGGAAGTGGCTGCAGTAGTGAAAGTAAGCCTGATTTAATCAAGAAACGTTCACTACGTGATGGAGAGCTTGGGCAGACCGAAAGGTCCTTCCTTCATCACCCATCCCCACCCATGAAAACACAGAAATGAATGGTGATATAATTTATTGAAGCAATAAAGTCCATACCTACCCATCACCTCTTCCAATGACTCATGTCTGCCCATGTGCACTTGCAGTAAAGCATTTCAATCGGACCAAAGAGTGGTTAGCTCTGATGCAGGCAAAAGCATCGCTAAAGTGAGAGCTAGGATCCTGGAGTTCCTGGAACTCAGTTCCTTTATGGTACTGATGGGGAAACTGGGGCTTGGTCTGTGGTCACACAGCTAGGCAGAGGCAAAGCTATTCTTCTGCCCACTTGCCACCTGGAATTTAGGCCAGCTTGAGAGCAGACACTCCTTGTCAGGACCAAGGAACAAGAAGCTCAGGTGGCTGAAGAGTCAAGGTTGAGATCAAGTAGATGAAGAAACCAAGGATAAAAATAAGACAGTCTGCCGGGGACAACCCAGAGTGGTAGGGTCGACCAGTGCACGTTAAGAAGGGGACAGCAACTGGAAGGAGAAGCCAAGTCTGGCAGCCTCCACTGTTGGAGAGGATAATGGAAACAGTCACTCTTGTACACTGCTGATGAGACTGCATATTGGTCAGAGGACAATTTAACATTGTCTTGTGGTGCTGGAGGTAAAGAACCCACCAGCCAGTGCAGGAGATGTAAGAGATGTGTGTTTGATCCCTGGGTCAGGAAGATCCCCTGGAGAAGGAAAAGGCAACCCACTCCAATATTCTTGTCTGGAGAATCCCATGGACATAGGAACCCAGCGGGTTACAGTCCCTGGAGTCTCAAAGAGTTGGACACGACTGAAGCAACTTAGCAGTAGAATTTAAAATAAGCATCCTCATGACTCAGAAATATCACTACTTCTCTAGAGAAATATCTGCATGTGTGCACAGAAATACATACAAAACTTCATGGCAGTATTTCTTACTATCATGAGAAACTAGCAAAAACTTAAATGTGCAACCACAGAGATAGAGCCATCAAAAGCAGTATATCAAACTAGGAATAAAACCACCGTATGACCCAGCAATCCCACTCCTAGATATATATTCTGAGGAAACCAAAATTGAAAAAGACACATGTATCCCATTGTTCACTGCAGCACTATTTACAATAGCTAGAACATGGAAGCAACCTAGATGTCCCTCGACAAATGAATGGAAGTTGTGGTACATATACACAATGGAATATTACTCAGCCATAAAAAGGAACACATTTGAATCAGTTCTGATGTGGTGGATGAACCTGGAACCCATTATACAGAGTGAAGTGAGTCAGAAAGAGATAAATATCATATTCTAATGCATATATATGGAACCTAGAAAAATGGTGCTGAAGAATTTATTTACAGGGCAGCAGTGGAGAAACAGACATAGACAATAGACTTATGGACATGGGGAGAGGAGAGGAGAGGGTGAGCTGTATGGAAAGAGTAACATGGAAACTTACATTACCACATGTAAAATAGAGAGCTGATGGGAATTTGCTGTAGGCTCAGGAAACTCAAACAGGGCCTCTGTATCAATCAAGAGGGGTGGGATGGGGCGGGAGACGGGAGGGAGGTTCAGAAGGGAGGGGATTTATGTATATCTATGGCTGATTCATGTTGAGGTTTGACAGAAAACAACAACATTCTATAAAGCAACTATCCTTCAATAAAAAAAAAAGAAGGAATATATCTACATTAGGGAATACTACAAAGCAATTAAATAGAGCATAGAGGATCCATTCAGGGCCACCACATCACACACTGTATCTTTGTTTTTTTATTTTGTATTGGGATACAGCTGATTAATAATGTTGCGATAGTTTCAGGTGGACAGTGAAGGGACTCAGCCATCATATATACATGTATCCCTTCTCCCCCAACTCCCCTCCCATCCAGGCTGCCACATAACACTGAGCAGACTTCCATGCGCTATACAGTAGGTCCTTGTTGGTTATCCATTTTAAATATAGCAGACACACCACATCTTTGAATGAATTAGAAAAAGATAGTCCCCTTTAGGTAGACCAATCAAAGAAAGGCAGGCCTCCCTTTGCGCTAAGTCAGCAGAGATGGACTGAGTTTCAGCCTCCCTCATGCCTTCTGGGCTGTGAAACCAAAGAGATGGCTCTGAGTTCAGTCCTTCCAACCTGAAAGACCACGTCAAATGGAAAAACAAGTTGTAGAATAGTGTGCCAAAGAGAATGCCTGTGATACATTTGAACACACATTCTTTTTATTTTCTATGAGGACATACATATATAGCAAGCCTGTTAATGCATAGAAAAAAGACTGGGGAGAGCATACACCTTCTTGCAACAATCTTACTTCTTCAGTGGGAAGGGGGCACTGTGTGTCAAAGTGAACTTTAATCTCATCCAAAGTGTTTTGATTTAACGTTTCAAAGGAGAATGCATGTCTCTATAATTTGTACAATTAACTTTTAAATTAAAAAATAAAGAAATGGAAAGTTGGGTTTTTGAGACAGAAGAAATATATGTCCTCCTATGGTTTTTCCAGTGGTCATGTATGGATGTGAGAGTTGGACTGTGAAGAAAGCTGAGCGCCAAAGAATTGATGCTTTTGAACTGTGGTGTTGGAGAAGACTCTTGAGAGTGCCTTGGACTGCAAGGAGATCCAACCAGTCCATCCTAAAGGAAATCAGTCCTGGGTGTTCATTGGAAGGACTGATGCTGAAGCTGAAACTCCAATACTTTGGCCACCTCATGCGAAGAGTTGACTCATTGGAAAAGACCCTGATAAAAAAAAAGAAAAAAAGAAAAGACCCTGATGCTGCGAGGGATTTGGGGCGGGAGGAGAAAGGGACGACTAGAGGATGAGATGGCTGGATGGCATCACCGACTTGATGAACATGAGTTTGAGTAAACTCCGGGAGTTGGTGATGGACAAGGAGGCCTGGTGTGCTGCAATTCATGGGGTCGCAAAGAGTCGGACACGACCGAGTGACTGAACTGAACTGAACTGAGGTGACACCCGCACCGCCATCACAGTAGATTTAAAGCATCTTGCTCCCTGGGCCAAAAACCCCACACCAGTCTCCTCTGGACCTTGAAGTGTGCTCATGTGATCACTCACTAAATCGTGTCCAACTCTTTGCGACCCTTTGGACTGTAGCCCTCCAGGCTCCTCTGTCCGTGGGGCTTTTCAGGCAAGAATATTGGAGTGGATTGCTATTTCCTTCTCCAGGAGATCTTCCTGACCCAGGGATTGAACCTGAATCTTCTGAGTCTCCTGCACTCTGCAAGGGTATTCTTTTTTGCTAAACCATCAGGGAAGCTGTAGATCTCAATACTGAACACATTTGAGGGAGTGCAGAGGGACTGAGAGCTCAGATTGGCTGAAAGAAGTTTTTAAAAATAAGAGAAAGGTAAACCTAATGAGTCTCTCTCAGTCTCTCTCTCTTAGGTATGCCTGCAAGCAACCTTAGTGACTTCAGCTGGGCAAAAGTGGGGGAAGGAAGTGGGAGTCTCGCCCTTCTCCATCTTCTCCTAGAGGCAGCCTCTCCCGAAAGCAGGGAGCATCACTGTGCGCTGGTAGAACATGGTGAGACAGTCAACACACCAACTTGAGCAAGATCAAAGGAGCCCTCAGATAACTTTGGGGGGCTTTATCACACTGAAAAGAAGGTGAGGGAAATTGACTGGTCTTGAAATTGGTTTTTAATGGTTTGATTTCACGGTCTTCTTGTTACTTAAGCACCATTCATCTTCCTTCAAATCTCTAGCCAGGGCTTCACAGGGCTTGGCAGCTCAATTTCCTCTCAGCCTACCAGATGAGACAGAGGGTCCACCGGTCACTTATCTAAGCAAAGCGCACTGGGGGCCATTGGAACCTGCTCCACGTGGCAGACTATCCTGAACCAGAGAGAAATCGAGGCCACCTCACCATATGAGACTCAGGTAAGTTGATCCCTTCTTCCCATCCCTCCCTGACTGCCCCGGTGTAGACCAGTTGGAAACACGAGGGAGAGGGAGTCAGGTAAAGGAAGGCCATGTTTTCCGTCCATTCAAGTCCTTTGAGCTGCACGTCTAGGCAGCAGTGGCAGAGGAGAAATCACGGCATTGGTTAGAAGGCTGGTGTTTCTACCGGAACCCAGCTGTGTTTAATCCTTGAAAGTGGCCAGAAAGTTATGGACTCTGCTAAGGTCAGTTAAAGATCAAGAAAAGGAGATCTCACGGAGCACCAGCAATGAGTAACGAAACAACTGTCTCATGTTCTGTCTCTGCTACACTGAGTGGTTCATTCAAATGAACCACTTACATTTGGATTCTCTTAGTTGACCTATTTCCCCTAATCCTTTGGGGCCATCTGAAGCTAATTTTTCTGTATCGTTTTACTGACAAGTAACAAACCAGAGCTCTCGGCTTCTCTCACTGCTTTGCCTGTGTCTCCTTGGGTCATCCTCTCCTAGAGCAGACAGGCTTTCTCTGGGTGGCTGAGAATTAGGCCACCTTCTTCTTCAACTTCAACTCCTTTCTGACCCATAGCCCCTGGGACAGGGTCCTTCTCCAACTCCAACTGGAAAATCTGAGAGATGGACCCTGATTGGTCTTGTTTGGGTCACATGATGCCCCCAGTAAGGGGTCAGAGTCTCATGACTGTCATACCCCCTCCCAGGTCATGTGTTTGGAGTTGGGGATGTGTAAGTCCCCAGAGTAAGGTTGGGGCATGCTGGAAGCAAATACCGCAGAGGGCTCACGCAATGCTAAGGGGCATCTGCAGTAAGCGCCACTTCCATTCTTCTGACATCTTGGAACTCCTGTCTCTTTATTTACTTTTAAATTTATTTCTTTATCGTTGTTGTTGTTCAGTTGCTCAGTCATGTCCAACTCTTTGCGACCCCGTGGACTGCAGCATGCCAGGCTTCTCTGTCCTTCGCTATCTCCTGGAGTTTGCTCAAACTCATTCCATTGAGTCAGTGATGCCATCCAACCATCTCTTCCTCCATCACCCCCTTCTCCTCCTGCCCTCAATCTTTCCCAGCATCAGGGTCTTTCCCAGTGAGTCGACTCTTCGCATCAGGTGGCCCAAGGATTGGAACTTCAGATTTATTTACTTATTTACTTTTGGTTGTGCTGGGTGTTCATTGCTGTGCTTGGGCTTTCACTTTGTGGCCAGCGGGGGCTACTCTCCCTTGCAGTGTGCGGGCTTCTCATTGCAGTGGCTTCTCTTGTTGTGAAGCACAGGCTCTAGACCTGAGGGCTTCAGTAGTTGCAGCGCGTGGGCTCAGGAGTTGTGGCGGACAGGCTTAGCTGCTCCATGGCATGTGGGCCCTTCCGGGACCAGGGATCGAACCAGTGTCCCTTGCATTGTAACGTGGGTTGTTATCCACTGTACCACCAGGGAAGCCCTCCACTTATTTTTAAAAGATAGTTTAAATCTTATCAGAGTTTTAAAAGCCCCTTTTAACAGAATCAGGCAATTATGAAACAAAATAAAAATGAGTGATAGAAATATCCATATTTTAGCTTCCTCTTCCCTAAAAGTTATAAAGGCCCATTTGTTGTTTTTTTTTTTTTTTTTTTTTTTTTGACAATAGCCAGGACTCTTAGAAAAGACTAATTCTCTTTTTCAGTGAAATTTACAGTTATTCATATTTTAAAATATTTGGAAAATTTAAATTTAAGTCAGATTCCAATATCTAACCAGGACATTAAAAAGAATCAATTGCCCTTCAATCCATCCCGTACCCCCCCAGAGACCTCTGGTTTGGTCTTTAGTTCAAAGTATTTGCATGCTCAGTCCCTCAGCCATGTCAGAATCTTTATGACCCCACAGACTGCAGCCAGCCAGCCTCCTCTGTCCGTGGGATTTTCCAGGCAAGCTTATTGGAGTGGGTTGCCATTTCCTCCTCGAGTTAGTTCAAGGGAGAAAAGATTAACTGCTAGAACTTCAGGAACTTTAGAGATGTACAGAATAGCATATTGCTAAACATCCCTCTTGCTTTTTGCAAGACCGATCTCAAAAGCTGTGTTCTCTCTGACCAGCCACCCATTCCAACCTAAGCAGAACTGATCACATCCACGTATGTGCCCTACCATTGTTCTGAAGTCCACCAGTCATAACAGGAAGACTGTCATGGTGGGGGTAATGGGGGCCATGTTTGTTAATCTCCTTCCAGGCTGTGGGTTTCCTAGGTTTGTGTCTGAATCACCTCTGTGCTCTCCACGTGCATCTGAGGGCGTGGCACCGTGGCGGTCTCTGGGATAGATGGATGGATGGATGGGTGAATGGACGGATGGACGGATGGGTGGGTGATGAAATTCCTCTTGATGTTGAGAGGGTAGGTGACTCACGAGTATGAGAGCCTAAGGATGTGCTAGTGATTCAGTCCGTTTTGATGTGGCATTTCCACGAGACTTACGATAAGTGAGTAAATGATGATAAGTGAGAAAATAACGCCCCTGACTACAGAGGACCCCATGGTCAATCTTGAGCCTCAGGTAGGTTCTCAAGGAGCCTGAGTCACTTTGTCCATCTCTGCTTGACTTGGTTGTACAGGGCCCCCCGCCTCTTCCCTCGGCAGCCGTGGACCACACCCCCCCAGTGTTTGCCTGTGAGCTGCCGCCAGGCATGGCTGCCACTCCCGCCCCCTCCTCTGCCAGAGCAGACGTTCCTGGAGCTGGCATGCTGCCCCCGCAGTAGTGCCGAGCCTTGAGGAACGCTGCCCTCCTGTCTCCTGCTGACAGCCAGGGCTCTGCAGAGCCTCAGAGGTGAGAAAGCAAAGCTCCCCAGAGGCCCAGTGCTCCCTGGCAGGCATCCCCGGGGATTCAGGGCAGGCAGAGGATTGTCTCTGGGCTGGTTTCCCTCCCACTTGATGGTGGCTCTGAGCAGGGGATGGGGAGAGGGTGGGATGCCGTGTGTGTGCCAGTGTTAGCCCAGAGGAGGGCTCCCCTGAGACTGCTCTGCTCCCCAGCCCTGCACGGAATCTCCACGTTGCTTCTCCTCCAAGTTCTCTAGAAGCAGCAGTCCCCTCCTCCTCCCCCGAGGACCCCAGGGTAGGCAGTGCCCAGCTGTGCTGAGGCTGTGCTGATTTGTAACTCTGCTGGGTTGATGTCAGAGCCATGGTTGTGGCTGTCCTCAGTTTTCTCTCCCTGGGCAGCTCATCCCCAGTGCAGAGCTTACCTCGCTCCGAGCCTACATCTTCAGGGAGGAGCTGTCCCGGGGGCCTCGCACAAGCACCCCAAATTCAGACTGTCCCAAAGCTCACCTTCCCCCACCCCTGGTCTTCATGCTTCCTCGGGCAGTGCTATGTTCCAGCCAGAATCGTGACGGCCGCCCTTCTCCCAGCCCAATGCGGCACCCAGCCATTCATAAAGCATGGCTGATGCTTTTCCGCCACCCCAACAAACTTTAAACTTTTTATTTTGTATTGGGGTATAGCTGATTATCAATAGTGTGATAGTTTCAGGTGAACGGCGAAGGGACTCAGGCATACGTATACATCTATCCATTCTCCGCAAAACCCCCTCCCATCCAGGCTGCCACATAACATTGTAATGCCACCTCTTGACCCACTGAGACCCATCCTCGTCTCACTCCCTCCTCCCTCCGTCCCCATTGCCCTCTTTGGTGTAGGTGGGTCACCTCTCATCTGGCTAGGGAGTCCGCTATTGGTCCCCCCCACCCGCTGACTCCTGCCTGGCTCTCTGGCCGGACGTCTACCTGTGGGTGTGTGACGTTTTCCCTGGTGATTTTCCAGAAATGTGGTTTTGATCCTGTCACCCTCCTGCTCAAAGTCTTTGGAAGGCTTGCCCGAGTTCTCTGGAAACTCCACAAGTTCCTCTGTGCTGGGCCGAAGGTCTTACTGAAATCTGGTTCCTCCTTTTCTGTCGAGCTCACCTCTGGTCAGTCAAATCCCAGAGAGAAGGGCAGTTAGGCAGAACAGTCACAGGGACAGCAATAACTTCTGGGCCCACAGCTTCGCCCGTCTTAAAGGTCACCCAGGCAGATGCTTCCATCCGTGTCAGGGATGCCGGTCAGAGTGGAAGGCTCCTCGCTGCCGCTGTAAAGGGCAACAGCGTGTGCCCCGAGCCCCTGCTCATACACCCCTCAAGAGCACCTTTCAGGATTCCAAGCTCACAGGAAAGTCCTCTCTCCCTCCTCCGCCCAATCTGAGTAACGGAGTAATGATTGATGTTCGCTAAGCTCCTACTGTGTGATCCAGGTACCAGGCTATGCCTGTCCCCTTTGATCTTCGCCGCACCCCTATAAGGCAGTGCAGTCATTACCCTCATTTTACAATGGACCTGCTGGAGTCCCAGAAGTCAAGTTGCTTGCTCAAAGTCACACACACGGAGAGAGGCAGAGCTGGGATATGGAACTGTGGGTGTGCCCTACGCCCTACGCCCTATCATTTGCCCTACCCTGGGCCAATGACATTTCTTAGGTTTCAGAAGCCAAAATGCTTCCAAGTGCAGCGTGAGGAGGGTGCTCCACACTGTGGCTTTTATTCTTCCGTGTTTACTTCTAGCACGTGTAAGGAGCAGCTGATTTGGCATCCCCTGGAAAAGTTGGCTTAAAGCTCAACACTCAGAAAACTAAGATCATGGCATCTGGTCCCATCACTTCATGGAAAATAGATGGGGAAACAGTGGAAACAGTGTCAGACTTTATGTTTTTGGGCTCCAGAATCACTGCAGATGGTGATTGCAGCCATGAAATTAAAAGACGCTTACTCCTTGGAAGGAAAGTTATGACCAACCTAGAGAGCACATTAAAAAGCAGAGATATTACTTTGCCAACAAAGGTCCGTCTCGTCAAGGCTATGGTTTTTCCAGTGGTCATGTATGGATGTGAGAGTTGGACTGTGAAGAAAGCTGAGCGCTGAAGAATTGATGCTTTTGAACTGTGGTGTTGGAGAAGACTCTTGAGAGTCCCTTGGACTGCAGGCGGATTCAACCAGTCCATCCTAAAGGAGATCAGTCCTGGGTGTTCATTGGAAGGACTGATGCTGAAGCTGAAACTCCAATGCTTTGGCCACCTCATGTGAAGAGTTGACTCACTGGAAAAGACCCTGATGCTGGGAGGGATTGGGGGCAGGAGGAGAAGGGGACGACAGAGGATGAGATGGTTGGATGGCATCACCGACTCAATGGACAAGAGTTTGAGTAAACTCCGGGAGTTGGTGATGGACAGGGAGGCCTGCCGTGCTGCGATTCATAGGGTTGTAGAGAGTCGGACACAACTGAGCAACTGAACTGAACTGAACTGAACTGCCCCCTCTGAGGATGTAGGCATCCTGTTGAAGAGAAAAGTTTCAGAAACATCTTGGTGGTGAGTTGCAGCTTGGCCCACTAGAAGGACTTGTCTTGACCAAATCCGGGGAGAAGAAGCTCTACCTGTTGTTGTTCAGTCGCTTGGTTGTGTCCGACTGTTTGCGACCCCGTGGACTGCAACACGCCAGGCTTCCCTGTCCGCCACCAGCTCCTGGAGTCTGCTCAGACTCATGTCCATCAAGTTGGTGATGTCATCCAACCCTCTCATCCTCTGTCACCCTCTTCTCCTACTACCCTGAATCTTTCCCAGCATCAGGGTCTTTTCTAATGAATTGGCTCATCAGGTGGCCAAAGTATTGGAGCTTCAGCTTCAGCATCAGTCCTTCCAGTGAACATTCAGGGTTGATTTCCTTTAGGATTGCTCTGTTTGGTCACTCTGATCTCAGAGGCTGCAGGCAAGGAATCTCAGTTCAGAAAATCACCTCCCACATGCCCAGAAACAAATTCGATTGTGAATTTATGGCCACTGCCAGGGTTCTGCCAGGGCTGGAAAAGAGTGTGTTTCACATCTCAGGGATGGCAGCTGAGATGTGGGATCCTGTATCTCCCCTTCAGTGTGAAGAAAGCCTCGTCATCTCCTCAGGACAATAGGAGGTGAGACCAGAGCCCAAAGGATGCTGCATAAGGAGAGTTGCAGGAAGGGTCGAGTAGGAAGCGCTGTGTTAGACGTGAAGACCGGCACGTGGGAGCAGAGATGAGATTGAGTGATGCCTTAAAAAGTGAATGTCTCCAGCTGCCCGTCTCATCCTTGTGGCTCTTCTTTGTCTATCTGGCTTCGGAGTTAAGGTCAGTGGAAACACACAGCACAGGTTATTCAGAAACTACCTCTAAGGACGCAGCTGCTTGCTTCACAGTGGACACGCAGAATCTGACCCGCGTTCTTCTCCCATCCTGGGCAGCCCAGAGGAGTCGGGATTGAGGACTAGGGATGTGCAGGAGTGGATCCTGACTGCGGGGCAGTCCGTGCATGGTGACTATGTATTCCTGACATTCCAGAGAATGCCTCTCCCTCAAGATTTATGACTTCACTTTGTTTTAATGCTTCTTGTCAAAATTCTAAGACGTCATAGTGATGGATGGGTAGCACGGAGAAGGGCAGAATGCACTAGTGGAAACAGCCCAGACGAAGCTTTAAAGGGAAGAAGCCCTTGATCAGCAAGTGTCTACTGAGCACCTACCATGTATGCTATGCGTGCTAAGTCACTTCAGTCATGTCTGACTCTTTGCGACCCTATGAACTATAACCCTGCAGGCTCCTCTGTCTGTAAGATTCTCCAGGAAAGAATACTGGAGTTTCCATGCTCTCCTCCAAGGGATCTTCCTGACCAAGGATCAAACCTGTGGTTCTTATGTCTTCTGCACTGGCAGGTGGGTTCTTTACCACCAGCACCACCTGGGAAGCCCTTGCCCTCCTCGCTTATTCCCAGGGAGGCAGAGGTCAGAGCCACACACCCTTAAAGGACACTGAAGGCTCTAGCAATGCCTGTCCTCCCTGGGAGGATGAACATTGGCAGTCCTTCCAACTGGGGGGCAGAGAGTAGCGTCTCAGAGGAGCCCCGGTTCATGCCAACCCCTCCCCACCCAGTAGTAAAGCTTCAGAAAAACCAGCCCACACGCTAACCCAGGGTGGGGAGAGACCAGGCACAGCCCTTTTATTCTTTCCTGTCTAAAGCCTGTGTGTCCTCAAGGGTAAGACATGATTCTGACCCTGCTCATCCCTCTGACACCAAGGTGTTCTCCCCACAGGCCACCTGAAAAATGAAAGTGTTCGTTGCTCAGTCGTGTCCGACTCCTTGCGACCCCATGGACTGTAGCCCGCCAGGCTCCTCTCTCTGTGGCAAGAACACTAGAGCAGCTTGCCATTCCTTTCTCCAGGTGATCTTCCGACCTCGGGATCGAACCCAGGTCTCCTACAATGCAGTCGGATTCTTTACTGTCTGAGCCACAGGGAAGCCCCCAGGCCACCCGGAACCTCCTCCAAAACAGCTGAAAAGCCCCTCCTTGAGGAGCTTGGTGTCCACCCAGGCCCTCCTCCCATTTCCACTTTGTCTACCCCAGTCTCTCCTTTGAAATAAATGTATTCAATCTGAAGGTACAAAATGGGTGAAACAGTTGTTTTTAAATGCTGATTTCATGCCCCTCCCAAAGGCACTCTTTTGTTCTCCTGTTTAATTTTTACATTGCATCGGCAATAACAAACTCTAGGGCGGGTGCATCAAAGGAAACTGATAATTGCTAACTGTACATTTTATTTGGTTCATTACTTTGTTAACACCTGATTCTGAAAAATACTCCCTCTGAACGGGCTGGAAGCAGCATAAAAATTATTAGCAACAAAGAGATCCTTTTTTGCATAGAAATAGGTTTATTCCCTGCCACCTGCAGTGAGTGTGTGAGATTGGCTTTGTGGTAGCCAGCAACATTTAGCAAGCACCTTTCCACCTGCCTCCAGGTAAACAAACATCTTACAACCTAAAGGTTATAACCTAAGGGTTCTGTTTTGCTTTGCAGAAATGTACCCATGTTGTCCTGGTTTGGGATTCCAAGTGGGTGGGAAATAGTAGAGTACCAGGGACATGGGGTTGAAAAGTGGGCCTGAGGCAGCCCCAAGAGGGCAATAAGGTGTAGGATGTCCTAAGAGTTAGTTGATGGGGAGCACACTGGGAAACCACTGAATCACTGAGTGTGTGCAATTCATTCCACTTTTATGAGAGAGTGTTAGTTGCTCAGTCGTGTTGGACACTTTAAGATTCCCATGGACTGTAGCCCGCCAGGCCCCTCTGTCCGTGGAATTCTCCAGGCAGGAATACTAGAGTGGGTTGCCATTTTCTTCTCCAGGGGATCTTCCCGACCCAGGGATCGAATCTGAGTCTTCCCATTTGCAGGTGTATTCTTGACCGTCTGAGCCACCTGTACTTCCTATGTGCACAGTCAGCAGCAGAATTCCAATGTATGTAAGTAGTGGGTGGTGGATACACCTGGATGCCTCCTGACATCTTTAAATTCCCTTCCTGTGTTTGGGGAAATTCCCTGGCTCATGATTGCACATTGCCGCCCATCCCCTCCTGCCCCCACCAATGCCTCCTTAAGAGAGAAGCTATTTAGAATACCTCTTGCTCCTCAGGCGCAGGTAAGAGACAGCCTTCACGGACGTGACACCCACTGGAAACTTTGATTGGGAAGCTAACGTCATAAAGACGTGGAACCCGTTCTGCTGAGCATAGCGGCCAAGTAGCCAGCTAGCTCCCAGTGACCAAGGTTCCAAATTGCATCCGAGCCCTGCACTCAGGTACGTGAACGTGATGTTTGTGTCCAGGGATGTCTTCTATTTGTGATAGAATCTGGCCACTGTTCTTTGCTATTGGGCATTCAGGTTTGTTCCTCAGGACCTCTCAGAATCTCTGGGTTGTTGATATACTTGAACAAATGCATTTTCTGCTGAAACTGGCTCAAATGGGTTTCTGACATTTGCATCTGGGAACCCAGGTACTCATAGCTCTATACACTGCAAATGTCAGATGCCCAAAGGGCATTTGTTGGTTTGTGAAACCTAAAACCCCCAGGAGTCTATAGTCTCAGATATGGTCAGACAGGGACTAGGACTAGCTGCATAATTTGCAAAAGAAAATAAAACTGCTAGATGCTCATTCATGTCTGACTGTGACCCCACGGACGGCAGCCCACCAGGCTCCTCTGTTCATGGAATTCTCCAGGCAAGAATACTGGAGTGGGTTGCCATTTCCCACTCTAAGCCATCTTCTTGACCCGGGGATTGAACCCACGCCTCTCACATCTCCTGCGCTGGCAGGTGACTTCTTTACTGTAGCCCCCAGAGAAGCCCAGGTAATTTGCAAGGCCCAGCACAAAATGAAAGTTCAAGACCCTTTTCCAAAGAGTGCTGAGGATTTCAAGATGACAGCGTAAGAGCCTGAAACCAGGCACAGGGTCCTTCTAAGTGCAGAGCCCGTTGTGACGGCGCAGACGGCCTGCCCACAGCGCTGGCTCTGCTCCAGGACGCCTGTGTCTTTCTCATCCTCCTTCCTGGTTCTGTCAAGTCCCAACTGACCCGTTGCCTGCCCACGCATCCCGTGTCCCAGAGGGGAAGGCTGGGTTCCCACAGTTAAGGCTCAGAGCCCAGTTGCTTCCGCAGCATGTCCAGGCACGCTTAGCGCCATTGCACTGATGGGCCCAGTATTCGGACTGTGGTCTTAGCTCGGGCTCCCAACCTCTGTGGGGAGGATGGGTGTGCGGGGGATTTCTAAGGACATGCTCCCAGGGGAGACCTGTGGGGAAGCAGGGAAGGGGAGGAAATGAAGCAAAGGTGGGATCCCTCACAGAGACCCTCGGAGGGGCTCCAGAGCATGAGTGATGCCTCAGAGTTGTCTGCACCTGAGACAGGGAGGCTGACTTTTCAACACTCCCTGTGTGCACCCTGCAGGCATTGATTAAGGGCCACGCCCCATGTGGGTGGGCACATGTCTTCCCAGGCTTTCTGTGCCAATGGACAACGTGGCTGTTGTCCCCTAGACTGAGGACCAGCTTCTATAAAAGACACGCAGGGGCTTGCTCCTGGAGGTCAACACTGAAGTGAAGGGAGAGGTCCTGGAGTGGTATAGGAAGTCTAGAGTCCTGGATTTAAGGACATTCCAGAGTCCTCACCCTACCTGAAGTGGCCCTGAGAAAATGCTGATGTGAGAGACCCCACATTTCCACTGGGAATGTTTGTGCCAGGGAGTCAGGAAATACCAGGTGATGGGCCAGTGGGGACTAGAAGATCAAGCATATTACCCTAACATTTAAAAAATTAATCTTAGCCTACCTAAGTAATGCAAAACTCAGATTCCCTCTTTTGAAATGAATGAATTGCATAACAGTGTTCTGTAAGAACTCTGTGAGCTTCTGAGTGGGTCACTGGAAAAATCTTCGCACAGACTCTGCTCATTGCTTTTGACACCTGCAGTTAGTCATAGGTGACTACTGATGGGTCTTGAGAGGTGCATATCATTAGATTCATTAAGGACAGGGTCCTAGAAGAATAGGATTCATTATTAACAAGGAAATTTATGAACACATTTTAATAACAGCCTTGTGAAGTGCAATTCACATACCATACACTTTCCCTATTTAAAAGGTAGAACTCTGTCACTTTTAGTCTATTTAGTAAAATTGGGCAATGACTACCACAGTCAACTTTAGAAAGTTTTCATCAAAAAGATAAAACTTCTGTCAAAAAAAGAAACCCCAGACCCATTAGTATTCTTTTTAAGGATTTGAAAATCCTTAGTCCTAAGCCAAAAATGTTTAGGGCTGGTGGACCATCCCTCTAGTTCCTAATTTCAGGAGACATCCAGAAAACCCTCGGGGAAAGGGTAGCTCTAGAAAGTCCCCCATTATCTTCCCGTGGTTGGGAGAATCATGACTTTGAGTGCCTTGCTTTTTTTAAATATTTATTTATTTGGCTGTACCAGGCCTTAGTTGCTGCACAGGGGATCTTCACTTGTGGCGTGTGAACTCCTTGTTGGGACATGTGGGCGCTAGTTCCCTGACCAGGGATTGAACCTGGGCCCTCTGCATTGAGAGTAGAGTCTTAGCCACTGGGCTACTAGGGAGGTGCACTGAGTCTGATCGTCAGACTCAGTGACAGGCACATCAACAGAAAAAAAAAAAAAAGAGAAAGACTCTATCAACCCAGTCAGGCCATGGCAGTAAGTCAGGCCTGGGTCACAGTCCAAGAGAAACGTGAGCATTTGCATCCCCAGCTATCTCCAGGGCAGACGGGGCAGAGGTGTGACCAGTTTCCTTCCTCATAGCCACGGGGACCTCAGGTCATCCCTAATGAGGTCGTGTATCTCCAAATTCCAGCGTGGACAAAACCAGGCACTCCTTACACAGGAAGCTGGCCGTGCTGGCTGAACCATTTTATACACTTCTATTTAAAAGAAAGAAAGAAAGAAAAAAAATCACCTTTTAGGAGAAGCAAAGGGGCAAAGGAGCGTCCAGCTAAGCATGTTACCAAATCTTTAAGAAATAAACAACATTACTAAGGAATATGTGTCCGATCAAACATTTTTTTCATTCTTCTGAGACAAAGAATTAAAAAAAAAATTACCTATGAGACTCAGGATTATTTAGTCAGTTACTCATATACCTGCATGTAACTCTGGTGTAATAAAGATCTTGGCTGGAGTGTGGTGTGACCAAGCGAGGTCCACTGGGTAAACACCCATGTGAGGCCCTTTCCACTGCAACCTGAGAGTCAGGCAGCGAAAAGAAGACGTTCCCTGCACATCACATCGGCCCCATTAGGAGGGCCCTGTGATCACGTTATTATGTGCTTTGTCTTCAGAGACTTCCCGGTCTTTTTCACCCATAAGCAGAAAAAGTCGTCTCCATCTCATTACCAGGCTCCGGGAGCCCGTTCCCTCTGATGTGTCTCCCTCCCTCACTTTGGAGCTCGACTTCCTTGAGATTCTCTCATCGTCACCTTTATTATAATGGAGTCTTACAATCCCACGGCTTGCAACACCCAGGGGAGGAGTATTCTGATGAGGAGGGTGGGGGTGCCTGGAGGAGCCGTCTGTGATGGAAGCTTCCACAGAGGCAACTCGGCAGACGGGCGGGAAGAAGGAAGGACTCGTGGGGGAGATGAGTGTTTTCACCACTCGATTGCCCTCCCCTAGTTTCGGGCAAGAAAAAAGACAGCAAGGCCACGGAGAGGATCCGTGAAAGCGGCCCCTGCCTGATTTTAGTGGCAGCAGGCAGGAATGTTCTCTTCTCAGGTAGAAGCATCAGAGTTCGGAGCACACATAGGCAGATAAGTAAACAGAGGTGATGGCTTTTCTTTGTGACATTTGTGGGCAGAAGGAGCCCAAAAGGCCCGTGGGAGGAAAGAATGATAGCTGGTTTCCTTTTCTCTCACTGAACATTGTCTCTGATTCAATGGTAGGACAGTTAACCAGGCCGATGGAACATGATGAGTGTCTTTCATTCCAAGAAGAGGCTGGCCCTCCGTGGCTGTTACTTAATTAAAAGAAGGTCAAATATCACGGAGTATGCTTCACCCGCATTTAGGGGACAGAATGGGCCTAGAATATCATAAAAAAGGATAGAAGTGCAAGAGCAATATTTTTAGAAGCAAATCTGAGGGATGCCAAACAGAAATATAGCAGCAAATCAAAAAAGGTCGAATTCTTCTAGTTTATCTACTTTGGCCAAGACAACAGAATTTAATCAAAATTCATGTGCAGATGTGAATTTTGTGACTTACTTAGCATTCTATGGATGAATATAGATCATGTCTATCTATATCTATTTCTATCTATCCAACTGTCTATATATATCAGGTTTCTATCCATCTATCTATAACTATCTCTCCACCTATCTATATATCCACCTATCTATCTGTCTTTGTATTTTTCTCCCTAAGAGTGAGCAACTATCAAGACAAAAACAAACTGAAAATGTACACTGCGATGTGCTGAGTTGCAGAAGGACCCCACAGATTTATGAAATTGTTTGTGGCACTCTCGATCTTTTTCATTGCTTTTTGAGGCTACAATGAAAAACTCACTGCCATCTTGAGAGATTGGGTCGAAGTCCACATGAAAACGGCACACAAGTTCCTCTGCCAGTTTGAACAGAACAAAAGGGAAAACATGAAGAGCTGTGAGAAAGGAAGAAAATACACTCTGAGCTGAGACAAACTATGGGCTCAGTAAGGAAGAAAGATACAGGAGGCTATTGCAGATAGAAAGAGGTTGCAGCAGAAAACTCTTCTGCTAATAAGGGAGGTAAAGGCTGAGTTAAGAGGGAAGCCAAGAGACCCATGATCGTCTCCCAAGAGGAAACAGGTTGGGACAGTGAAACGCAACACCTCACTCAGGGTAACCTGAGGGCAGTTTCAGTGTCGGTGATTCTGGGAGAGGTCACGGTGCAGGAAAAGCACGATGAAGGTAAAAGGTAAACGCTGATGAGTATCCACTAGGATAGGCACTTTCCTGGTGGTTTGCACTCCCAAGGCAGAGAGCCTGTGTTCAATCCCTGGTCAGGGAATTGGATCCCATATGCTGCGACTACATATCCTAACTAAAGATCCCATGCACACAACTGAGACCTGATGCAGCCAGATAAATAATTTTTTTTCAAAAAAAGTATATCCACTAGGATAAATTCCAGTGGGTTAAAGATGCAAACTAATGATTTTTTTTTTAAAGATTTATTTATTTAAGGCTGCCCTGGGTCTTTGTTGCTGCAAGAGGGCTTTCTCTACTTGCAGCAAGTGGGGGCTACTTTTTGTTGCAGTGGCTTCTCACTTCGGCGGCTTCTCTTGTTGCAGAGCACAGGCTGTAGGTGCTTGGGCTCAGTAGTTGCAGTGTCTGAGCACAGTAGTTGTGGCACATGGGCCTCGTTGCTCCGAGACTTGTGGGATCTTACTGGTCAGGGATGGAACCCATGTCCCCTGCCTTGGCAGGTGGATTCTTCACCACTGGACCACCAGGGAAGCCCCAAGATTTTTTAAAAGAATTATCCGAAAACATGTAATTCTTCTTCTATAACTTGGAATGGAGGAAAGCATTTCTCCCATGACTCAAAATTCAGACAAGACAAAAGAGAAGATTGATGAGTTTGTCTACATAAAAATCAAAACTTCTAAATGGTGCCAAAAAAAAAAAAAAGAGAGAGAGAGAGAGTGAGAGAGAGAGAAGGAAGAGACGGAAAAAAGAAAACACAAAAACGGGAAAAAAAGATGACTGGAAAAATATTCATATCACAAAGAGCTAATCTTCCTATTATAGAGTGATTTTTATAGAAATTGAGACTAATAGGCAAAAGATATGACCATCAGTTCACAGAAATATAAATAAAATAGCTCAAATGTATAAATGTATGTTCAACTTCACTCACAAGTGAAATGCAAATCCAAACGACATTGAGATATCATTTATACATTTCCAAAATTCTGATGACAGATTGTTCAATTGGTTTCTCCCAGAAGCAGACCCTAAGACAAATATTTTAATGTAGGTAGTTCATCTGGGAGGTGAGGGCAGGAAACACCGGTAGGAAGGTAAGGAGGAAACGGAAGGATGTTATGACTGGTGTGTCCTGAAGGCAAGCCCGGAGCTCAACTGGATAACCGTGAAGACAGTGCAAAACACCCTCCAGAGTTGTCCCCTCTGATGAGAAGTGAAGGGAAGTGAAGTGAAAGTCGCTCAGTTGTGTCTGACTCTTTGCGACCCCATGGACTATACAGTCCATGGAATTCTCCAGGCCAGAATACTAGAGTGGGTAGCCTTTCCCTTCTCCAGGGGATCTTCCCAACCCAGGGATCGAACCCAGGTCTCCCGCATTGCAGGCGGATTCTTTACCAGCTGAGCCACAAGGGAAGCCCAAGAATACTGGAGTGGGTAGCCTCTCCTTTCTCCAGTGGATCTTCCCAACCCAGGAATTGAACCGGGGTCTCCTGCATTGCAGGCGGGTTCTTTACCAACTGAGCTATCAAGGAAGCCCTAAGAATGAGAAGCTGGGGTGTTTATTCATCAACTCCCTGTCACTGGCTGATGACTGCTTGTGGGGAAGGAACTCTCAGGAATTTCTGCCCTGTCCACCCCGCAGGCTTGCACACAGGTCAAGCCTCTTTCCTAAGGCCAGAAAAAAGCCCTGGGGCAGAGTTGCAGCTGTAGTCTAAAGAAGACCTCCCAGAGGGCGTGGGTGGGGCACAGCAGCATCTTTCCCAGACCATCCATCAGTGAAGATGCCAGGTCACAGACATTCTCACTGCTGGTGAGAACGGACTGGACACTGTTCCAACACTGGCAGTGCCAGTTAGTTATTGGAAACCTAACAATATGTAGGCTTCCTAGGTGGCACAGTGATAAAAGAATCCGCCTGCCGATGCAGGAGATGCGGGAGATGCGGGTTCCATCCCTGGGTTGGGAAGGGCCCCCTGGAGAAGGAAGTGGCAACCCACTCCAGTATCCTTGCCTGGAGAACCCCATGGACAGGGGCGGCCTGCCGACTATAGTCCTTGGGGTCGCAAGAGTCAGACACGACTGAGCATGCGTGCATGCACTGCTCTCCTGGTACATTCATTTACCCTTTGATTCAGCAGCCTCACTTCCAGGAACTTACCCGACAGTTTAGGTTTGCAGCTGTCGTAAAAGACACATGGCTAAGACGATTTCTGCAGTGCTACTTGTAATGACAAACTCTTGGACACAGTCTAATGTCCATCACTGGGAAGGCGAGAGTTAAAATGCAGCTTTTTTCCAAAGGACAGTTGCTGTACAATATTATATAAGTTACAGGTGTACAATAGAGTGATTCATAATTTTTTAAAGGTTATACTCCATTTATAGTTATTATAAAATACTGACTATACTCCCTATGTTGTACAATGCATCCTTGTAGCTAATTTCATATGTAACAGTTGAACCTCTTACTCCTCTAACTCTGTGTGGCCCCTCCCCTCACCCTTCTAGTCACCACTAGATTTTTCTCTATGTCTGTGAACCTGATTCTTTTTTGTTATACTCACTAGTTTGTTGTCTCTTTTCAGATTCCACCTATAAGTGATATCCTACAGTATGTGTCTTTCTGTAGCTTTAAAAACAATTGAGGCAGTTCTCCGAGTAGTGGATGTGGTGACATTTCCAAGATGGATTGTTAAGTGACAAAAGGAAAGTGCAAGAAGATGACATATCTTTTGTGTATAAAGGGAGGTAGAAGACAAAGAACACCAACTTGTATCTGTTTATATATGCATAGAGAAACTGGCAGGATACAGCAGAGATTAATAAGAGAGTTAAAGGACTTCCCTGGTGGTAGAGTAGTTAAGACTCTGCACTTCTGCTGCAGGGGGCACGGGTTCGATCCCTGGTCAGGGAACTAAGATCCCACATACTGTCTGGTGTGGCCAAAAATAAATACATTTTTAAAAAGACAGTTAAGGTGAGGGCTGTGGTGATGGTAATGGGTGGATAGGGTGAAATATATTTCAAACACATGAATCTATTATTCAAAAGTTAAATTTAGCAATGCTGATGAACACAGCTATCTGAGGGGCATGGAATTATGTGGCACTTTTGCATAATTGTGTTATGGATTTCTGTTTTGTCTGAACGTTTTGCATGGTGCACGCATGTTTTGCCATGTGAAAGACAGTAGCAATACAACGACTAGGTACAAACAAGGGAGACAGACAACAGTCAAAGATGCACTACCGTGGCAACATTGATCAGAGCAGGTGTTGAACTAAAAAGGAATAGAAAATTACTGGCTGGCTAAAGCAGAGAAAGAACATATTCTTGAAAAACCTTTTAATTTTGTGTTTGGGTATAGCCTATTCACAATGTTGTGAGTTTGAGGTGGACAGCAAAGGGTCTCAGCCGTGCATATACCTGTATCCATTCTCCCCCAAACTCCCCTCCCATCCAGGTTGCCACATAACATGGAGCAGAGTTCCCTGTGTTAGACAGTAGGCCCTTGTCCGTTATCCACTCCCTAACTATCCCTTTCTCCCATCCTTTCCCCCAGAAATAAAAGCTGAAGCCCAAGGAGGTGGGGAACCATTACTTACAGACCCATCTGATGAGGACACTTACCACCACCCCCACTGGACCTGGTTTCCTCTGCTGTCCCTAGGGAAGACGGAAGTCAGGCCAGAAAGTGCAGTTGAACCACAAAGATAGGACAGTGTTTAGATGTTATCGTAAGATATGGGGCAGGTCACCAGGCAGAAATGTCAAAGCAGATGTGGTCCAGAACTGGGCCGGGTGAGAACATGAAAGGGACAAGAGCTTGAGACTGGAGGCACATCCTTGAAGAGGAGGTCAGAGGGGCTCCATACCCGAGGGAGGGCGGAGTGCTCTGGCGGATGAGTTGCTACAAAAACCCACAGAAATGTCCACAACAGGGCCACCTTTAATCATTGACAAGACCCGGAGAGCAAAAGCCAGGTGATGACAGTAACCAATCTGTTAAGAAATATCATATTCCTCTTACCCTCCTCGGTGCAAGGAAGGAATCAAGCCACCCTCCTCGCAGCCCCAGCTGGGACAAGGAGGAGAATTTTTGCCTTTGACTGAAGATAGAAGTGTTACATTGAGACCGTGTTTTGCAACTTAACGACAAGAAGACTTTGTTAAGATGACAAAGACCAGGAAGGTCATGGGTACTCACTTCATGCGGGATCCAGTGGTAACAGGAGAACCAACCCCATGAAGGAGGACACCCCATGAAGGGTGTCGGGTTGGGGTGGACAAAAAAAGTTTGCTTTCAAGATTCACCGCTGGAGACCCAGCTAAGCTGAGTTGAGTAGAAAGTGGACTTTACTGCTGCAGTCACTAAAATAATTCAACCTGCTTATTCACTTCATTTGCTCTAGTTTCAACATCCCAAGCAGAGAATCTGATTGGCTGAGCACTGGCATCATGCACATGATCGGGCTGCCATGGCCCATGTTGCCCACAATACACTACCTGATGAATGCCCCTGAGTGAGGAAAAGGGTTCAGAAAGTGATAGACAAAAATGGACACATATACACTATGATTGGAGGCTCTGCATTCACTTCTGATGGGTACTAGACCCTGCTGAGTCGGGGTGAGAAGAGAGGATTCCAAGAAGAGTAACATAGACCCTGCCCTCAATGAAGTGGAGCCCTACTACTATAGCACCTACAGCCTAAAAGGATCTTTCATCTAAAACTTAATCGCTTAAAAAGCTCTTTTATGTCTATTACATTTGCCCTTGACAACAGCACCGTGAGAAAACTCCCCAGTGTTCACCGTGGTGGCTGGCATGTAGTAGGTATCCGGTAAACATTTGCTAAATGGATGGATGAGTAAAGGAATGGATGGGGAAGGAAGAATTAAATCCACGCTGTGGCAAAAGTACAGGCTTTGCAGTTGTCAGTCTGGTTCAGCACCGCCCAGTGGAACCGGTGATGGCTCCTGATCTCTGCTGTGCAATCTGGTAGCTGCATATGGCTACTGAGTGCTTGTAATGTGCTAACAAGACCGAGGGATTAAAATTTAATTTTACTTCAACTTTAATTCACTTAAATCTAAATAGCCACCCACAGCGA